>NC_139036.1:25316794-25916794 GCF_964662115.1 Mustela nivalis | reverse complement strand
TATTAAGTGTAAAGGTAGACAGGTTTTTTTTTAATTTTTTAATTTTTTTATAAACATTTAATATATTATTACCCCCAGGGGTACAGGTCTGTGAATTGCCAGGTTTTCACACTTCACAACACTCCCATAGCACATACCTTCCCCAGTGTCCATAACCCCACCACCCTGGACAGGTTTTTATTGGTTTATTGGTTCTACGGGCATTGTTTTTCATATTCTCAATCACTTAGCAATGAGTGGGAATAAGGCTCTCGGTTCATTCCACCAAGAGAAAGCCTCTTTCAGGATCTGTGATTTATTTTATTCCCCTTAAAGTCAAGGGCTCATTTGCAATTAAAAAAGCAGACTTTGGGGCGCCTGGGTGGCTCAGTGGGTTAAAGCCTCTGCCTTCTGTTCAGGTCATGATCTCAGAGTCCTGAGATCCTGCCCCGCATCGCTCTCTGCTCAGCGGGGAGCCTGCTTCTTCCCTCTCTCTCTACCTGCCTCTCTGCCTACTTGTGATCTCTGTCTCTGTCAAATAAATAAATAAAATCTAAAAAAATAAAAATAAGAATAAGAATAATAAATAAATAAGCAGACTTTGAAAGATGTTGCCTCCCATATGATACCTTCCTACAACAATCTATTCACAGACTTCCCAATAACCAAAACCAGAGCCAGGGAGCAGCTCAAGGAACCCCAAAGCTACCCCTTCTCTACAGTTTGCGCCTGTGATATGGAATGGTATGCCTTGAATGTGCTCAGAAACTTGGGATTCCAAAGAAGCAAATCAAATAACCACATGATAAAGAATACTTGACCAAAAAAAGTCCTTTCCAGCATGGGTTATTTTAGTTGACTTTCTTTTCTGAAGGATGTATGGGCAGAAGGTGATGGGAGAGATTCACAGCTACCCAGCCAGACTGGAATCAGAGCCTCCAGATTCTGTGAACCTGTAACACACATTCCTGCTCTGTTAGGTGGAGCCAATCATATGTCATACACAGAACTGTGGAATGATGGGGAGTCAGGAGGTGACACAGATAGGCTGTTGGGGGAGGCAGCCATGCCAAAGGTGGTGAAAAGCTTTGACCAATTAAAAAGTGCTGGAGGTATCACAATCCTTACTGACAAATCCTGTATCACAATCCTATACTTACAAAGTTCTAAGAATCAAAACAGTATGGGACTGGAACAAAAACAGACACATAGTAGGAGAAGAATAAATGAAACAAGATGGGATTGGGAGGGAGACAAACCATAAGTGACTCTTAATCTCACAAAACAAACTGAGGGCTGCTGGGGGGAGGAGGGGTTGAGAGAAGTGGGGTGGGATTATGGACATTGGGGAGGGTATGTGCTTTGGTGAGTGCTGTGAAGCGTGTAAACTGGGCGATTCACAGACCTGTACCCCTGGGGATAAAAATATATGTTTATAAAAAATTTAAAAATTAAAAAAAAATGAGACACATAGATCAATGGAATAGAACAGAGTTCAGAAATAAGCCCATGATTTTATGGCCCATTAATCTATAATCAAAAAGACAAGACTGTACAATGGAGAAAAGATAAGCTCTTCAACAAATGGTATTGGGAAAACTGGCCAGCTATGGGCAAAGAAATGAAACCAGACCACTTTCTTACACCATACACAAAAATAAACTCAAAATGGATTAAAGACCTAAATGTGAGACCCGAAACCATAAAATTCCTAGAAGAAAACATAGATAGTAATTTCTTTGACGTTGGTAATAGGAGCATTTTTCTAGATATGTCTCATTTGGTGAAGGGGGAGGAAAAAAAGCAAAATTAAACTATTGGAACTACACCAAAATAAAAAGCTTTGTACCATGAAGAAAACCATCAACAAAACAAAAAGGCAACCTACTGAACGGGAGAAGATATTTGCAAATGATTTCTCTAATAAGGAGTTAATATCCAAAATACATAAAGAACTTTAACAACTGAACACCAAAAATAACCCCAAATCATCCAGTTAAAAAAAAAAATGGGCAGAGGATCTGAGTAGACAGTTTTCCAAAACAAACATACAGAGCTGGCCAGCAAACACAAGAAAAGATGTTCATCACTCATCACCACGGAATTGTAAATTACCACCACAATGAGATTGTGACCTCAGACCTGTCAGAATGGCTAAAATCAAAAACACAAGAAGTAAATTGTTAGAAGGTGGAGGGGAGACAGTAAAGTCTCCTCCAAACTGGGAGGGCACTTTGAGACCAGAAAATGAAGCAAGTTTATGAAGATATAGTTTTTCAGGTTTGTAAAGTTTATGAAGATATTCTAAAGCTGGAAGTGATTGTAAATTGAGATGGTACTTTGTGTACGGGCCTGTGTGCAGCGAGGGTTAGTTATGTTCCCCTAATGTATATGGCTCCCCAAATCTGGGTGACCGCAGTGTCGGCTAAGCCTTTATGCACAGCCTTTCTATAGAGTGAATAAGTAACAGGTGTTTTAATTCTGCGAAGGTCCTCTTGAGGGTGCTGCCACTAGTCTGACTCAGCTTCAAAGCTGTCCAGTCTCTGTGTCTTTCTGTTCCATATTTTCAATTCCCAGGAGGGGAAAAGCATCCGATTGATCAAAGATCTCAATCTGGATCATTCAGCTAATGTCAAGGAGGCAGCCTTGAGTGGAGGAGCCTGGGCTTGAGAGGACAGCCTTTGGGGAGTTGCTCTGGTCTTCTGTTAGCTTCTACCTTGACTTGTGGTCATCTGGAAAGGATTCCAGGGACACGTGTGGGTTCTAGCCATACTGCCTCCGGCCCCTATAGGGACCAACCACACTTTTGCTAAAAGGTATCTCTTTTCCTCTGCTACTCGTAACAGGCCACATATCTTTAAGCTCAAGGTTCTAAGACTTACCTATCCTGGAAAGCAGAAAGAGGTCATATCTTATTTAGATCCACATCTGGCTGTCAGGCTGCCCCGATTTCACACCCATTTACCCGCGTTCCATCTCCTTAGTCTTGCCTGCATATTTTCAGCCGTCCCTAAGGTGTCCGTGTGTGTTCACCAAGCCCGCTCATGGCCTTCTCATATGGCCTCCATGGTGTGCTCTGGTCTCCGCAAAGCCAGTTGAGCCTGGAGGCCTGGCACTGCCCCCATTGTCAGTGTCCTCGTGGGCAGGCCACCCTGTGGCAACAGAACACTCTCTCCAAGTTGTTCCAAAGCTAGAAATCCCCCAGGTACCAAATGGTGCCTTGTTTCCATTAGTCTTCTTCCCTTGGTCACACCACATTCTGGATAGCAGTGGAGAGACTGCCTCTCACTTCCCAAGCTCAAAAGTCCTGTGAAATATTGAGTAGAGAGGACAGATAGAAAGCGAGTTCCTGCATCTCTCCCACCTGTCTCTGACATGGCCAACCCAGACTTTCTAGCAGTATCTCCCACCCGATTCATGTAGACCATCTCCTAGGAAAGCACGGCTGGGACTTGTCAGACCAGGCAGTCGGGGGCTCCACTGGGTGTCATCTAGCCTTAAGAGAATGAGGAGTGGCCTGGGACAGGCTCACCCCGAGGGAGAGAAAGGGACTAGAGAATTCAGAACAGTAAAACTAGGCTGTGGTTGCCAGAGGGGAAGGCAATCCATCTGGCTTGGGGACCATAACCTAGATCTGTCCCCAGTCCTTATAGATTATGCCCAAGCCTGTGGGACCATGGGACTGTGAGGGAAAAAAAGCAACACAAAACCCTCAGCCTCTGGTTTCTACTTCCTTCTGCCCTTCGAAGGTTAATTGGCAGCTGTTACCTGTGATCTCTCGGCCTTGGGGAAACTCCAGTTCCTTGCTTAGAGAAGATAACATGTCTACTCTGTTGTTTAAAGTCTTGGTTCCTTGAAGCTGAAGCAGGACTGAAGGATGCGGACCTCACCCATGCCTGCAGAGCAGGGCCAGAAGGTGCCTCTGGAAGCTGAGCCCCGCAGGCACCTGGCCAAGGATAACACACACCCGTGGGTTCCGCCTTCCCAAACAAGCTCTTTGCACCAACGGCAATAGCCTTCCCCAATCAGCAGGCAAGGCTGCCAACAGTTAAGAGCTGCTGTGAGCAAACGGAAGACCACGGAGTAGGGTGAGCAGAGCTAAGCTCTAGGGAGCCCCTTATCCACACCCAGAACTGCATGGGCTTCACCTCGTTGCGCCAACCCAACCATGGCACCATATTGAGCACCTCCAAGTCCCAGATCAGGACGCGGACATGGCTCGACTGGTTCAGAACTACTGAGGAACTTAGTTGCAGGGCTGGGAAGAGATACACTAGTTCTGTCTAACTTCTCAGGTCACGCTGTTTCTTCCGTACCACCTCTTGCCTTTTCCTCTACTGCTCATCCCCACCCAGGCTCAGGAGCACTTCTCCACCCTGTTCCCGCCTCCAGAGGGACCACTGTTGTAATTTCTTGAGTTTCCCTCTAGAGATAGTTTCCTCTCTCTCTCTCTCTCTGTACCCAATAATATTATGAAAATGTTTTAATTTAATGCTTGGATTAATGTCAAGGTCATTTGGAATGTATATTTGGGCAGATACGTATTTGGTTAAATTCAAGATACATACCTGAGCTGTTTTCTGATATTCCGATCAGACAACTTTTTTTCAATCCCCTTTATTCCTTATGGACCTTATGGCATATAATTGTATACTAATTGGAGAGATGAGCAATTAAATGCTTGCATTTCCTAATAACAAGAGACTTTCTTTTTTTCTTTTTTTAAGTAGGGTCCACACCCAGTGTGGGGCTGGAACTCATGATCCAGAGATCAGGAATCCCACGCTCCACCAACTGAGCCAGCCAGGTGCCCCAGGAGTCATTTTTAAGGGTACACATGGTTCCATATCTATTCATCAGGAACTTACCCTCAGTCACAGTCATCTGCATGTCCTTCCTCTGATACATTTTGGCAGAACATGATTTGGTGGGGAGAAAGCAACAGTTGTGAATTTTGCATTCTCTCAAAAGAGTGCAACCATTCTTCCGTAACTTAGTCTCTCAGAAATAGTAGATGGATTGCTATATTGTACTTGCATTTGAAATTTCTCACTCTGGGGGCACCTGGGTGGCTCAGTGGGTTAAGCCTCTGCCTTCGGTTCAGGTCATGACCTCAGGGTCCTGGGATTGAGCCCCACATCGGGCTCTCTGCTCAACAGGGAGCCTGCTTCCCCCCCTCTCTCTGCCTCTCTGCCTCCTTGTGGTCTCTGTCTGTCAAATAAATAAATAAAATCTTAAAAAAAAAAAAAAGAAATTCCTCACTCTGTGTTTACTCTGGGCATTTATCTCTCATCAGCCCATAACATGGTAACATTAATTGGTGCAAGTAATGTAATACTCGTGTCATCTGATTTCATTCCCTTGTGCTGTGGACATTAATATTCAATCTAAAGGGATACAATTATGTCAAGGGCTCTGGTCTTGTTTTACATTTGTTTCATATTACAGCAGATCTCTTTTTGTAGAGCAGACCTTTTTATTTTGTTGGTGCTAACTAGAATGAAATAAACAAATATGAGGCTGATATTAATGTAACCTTTTTTATTTTACAAATAATCATTGTATAAATGTTGAAAAATTTGGAAATGTATAAGGAGGAAAATAAAAATCATCCAACCTAAATAGACGTTTCTCCAAGGAAGACATACAGATGGCCAACAGGTACTTGAAAAGGGACCGAATATCACTAGTCATCAGGAAAATACAGATCAAAACCACAATGCGATATTGTCTCACACCCATTAGAAGGTCTATTATCAAAAAAGAAATGAACAACAACAACAAAAAAGATGACAGGTGTTGGGGAGGATGTGGAAAAAAGAAATCCTTAAAAATTGTTGGTGAGAATGTAAACTGGAATGGCCACAGTGGAAAACAGTATGGGGTTCCTCAAAAAATTAAAAATAGAACTACCATATGATTCAGTGATCCAACTTCTGAGTATATAGCCAAAAAGAAAGGGAAGTGGTACCTTGAAGAACTATCCGCACTCTTATGTTCTTTGCAGCGTTATTCACAATAACCAAGATAGGAAACAACCAAAGTGTCTGTCTATAGATGAATGGATAAAGAGGTCACACACACACACACACACACACACACACACACACCAATATTATTTAGATGTGATCGCTTTTTTATAGAATTTGTTATTTAAATCTTTTTGCAAGGGAAAGGGAAGGATTAGAACATGCTACCAGAGCTAAAAAATCTGGGTATTCATTTGTGTAATATTGTAACCATGATATGGTAAACCGGATGTGATTTCCTGAAATCATATCTTTCTGCATTTTTCTGCATCTAGACTAAGGGTCAACAGATGTTTTCTGTAAAGGATAGGCAGTAAGTATTTTAGGCTTTACAGGTCATTTTCTCTGTCCCAGCTACTCAGCTCTAATGCTGTAGGGCAAGAGCAGCCAGAGACGATGTATAAACTGGTAAGTATGGTTATATTCAAATAAAATTCCATATAATTTCACTTGTCACTCAATATCATTCATGTCAAGTGTAAAGACTAGTTATAGCTCGTGGGCTATACACAGAACCAGATGGAGGCTAGATTTGGCCTACGGGCTGGAGTTGATGGATCCCTGATCCAAACTATCTGAAAACAAATAAAAAAATCAAAGTTGTCATTGTCTGTCAATATTTTGGCAGTTTAAAAATAAAGCTATTTTGAATGAAGAGTTTGAAAACGTGTTTTAAGAGAAAAAAGTCCATACTTGCTTTCAGGTATTCTTCCGTTTGTCTGCCTCTTCTCCCTCCCGAAGAGCTTCCCATGGCCTTGGCCATGGCTGAATCCCTGCAGGCTGCTCAGTCCGGTGTGGCAAGTTCACACCAAGAGCTGTTCAGAATCAGATGCCCTTGGACGCCTGGACAGAAAGTGAAAATCCAGTCTGCGTGGCAAAGGTCAGAGTCAGAAAGGGGGACCACAGAAGGATACCCCAGGTCCCAGCAGGGCCAAGCAGAATCCTTGTCAGGAGTGCACAGGGATGGCGGGGTGGGGGGGCGGATCACATCCTGGTTCTAGAGTCATTGTGTAGTTGACCCAGACTCTTGTTTTTGCCAGGGCTTTTTTGGAAGACGCAAATTTGATTCAGCAGCTCAGTCCTTGAGCCCAGACTTGGTGCTCACTAAGCCCACCCTCCATCTCCCTCCTCCCCTGTGGAGACTGAGCTGAGAGTTCTACTGGTCCCCAGAACAAACACTGTGGACCCACTCACACTTAGAGACTCAGAGTGATACCCAGATGCCAGTAAGGACAGAGGAAGGAACTCGAGAGAGATGTCTTACTTTGTCCTCTCAGAGTCGTCAGAATTATTTTCAGGGCTCCACGGGCATGCGTCTTAACATTTTATGCTACTTACGATACCACTAGTCCAGAGAGGACCCCTTGGAAACATTAAATAGTGAAAAATTCCATTCCAATTAGATGATGCCAGCACAGTCCTATTCTGGATTAGGGATTTTAAGATAAAGATTTTCTGTATAAAGCTTTACCCCTTGGAAACTTTAGCGCTTGAGTAATTGAAATAGAGCATTTCTCCCAGGGTGGTAGTTCCAAAGATAAAGAACAACCAGGAAAATTTGTGGAAGAGCCTGCACTTTGTGACCTGGAGGGTGTGCGATGTACCTTTGTTGGGGGTGGCGGGGAGGGGATAGCCAGATACCTTTCCATCTACATGACCATCATTGCTGCTGACATAAAACACAGATTTACCATGACTCTTGCCCCATTTAAGCACCTATCACAGAGCCCCGCTCACACTCTGAGTGGGCTGTTTAAGATGTTCCAGAATCTGTCTTGATCCTCCTTTTATAGATTTCTCTCTGCCACTACCCCCAGCAAGTCTCCGCTCCTTCCTGTGCTCTAAACCCCCATCGCTTTGGGACATCTGGGGCCACGTCCTGCTGCTCCTTCTGTGCGGCTCACTCTTCTTTATTCTCTGTTAAATCCTGCTCCCTGTCAAAATCTAGCTCAGACTATTGCCACCTTTCTGAAGACACTGCATGCCAGTTTCCATGCTAGGATACTGATGACTTCAGTTGCCTTCAGCTTCCAACTAGACCTGTTTATGAAGAGTAATGATACCTGTTTATGTCATTTCCCTGAGCATACCTAGCCTGGGTTCACTCCTGACACCAGTGTTCACACAAATTAATGCTTGCTAATGCAAGCCAAAGAACCAATTCTGACCAACTTGAGAGAGCAGGAATTTTGGAAAGGTATTATTAGGCAGCTCACAGAAACAGCAGGAAAGACTGGGGAAGCAGGCTCAGGAAAGTATCAGGAGCTAAAATAAGGCAAGTAACAACAACACAACCATGCACGGGTCACAGCAACAGTGTGGTTAGGATGTCGCTGGCACCTCTGCTGTTGTGAATTGTTCCCAATGACCCCTAAGTCTTAGTGTCACTCCCTATAAATCCACATGGTCAGAAAGAAGCATCCTAATTCCAAGCCCTACATCCAGGAAGTAGAGAGAGACTGTGTCTAGCTCATATAAATCTCCATGGAGTTTCCCCCCAAATGAAAGAGGGGGTTGAAGCAGATGAGAAAAATGAGAATTTCCCAAAAGAACACAAATAGCTTTCTAGGGTCTTCAGAACCAACTGGAAATGTACATGGAAATTGGAGGATGCTATTCTTAAGTATCTTAGCAGGGGAGGGTCATACCTTGGCATTCAGAATGACAGATAAGAGGTGAGATTGTTGAAAATATTTTAAGGGTACACTCATGAACCCCCATAAATGACCAAATGAGACCGGAGCACAGAGACGTTTGGGACAGGGATGACCAAGCAGTAAGAGAAGACACCAGTGCTAATACACCCTTATTGAGATGCACAGGCTGATGAGTCCATTGGACACCGAGGTTATAAGATTACACTATATGGGAATCAAGATCAGGGAAGACCGAGACAAGCAGATATGGGAGACATAACTCAGCAGGCTAAGTTGTAGAATCTAGACAGAAGGAGGTAAACTCTGGGGGATGGAAAAGTCAGTTCAAAACATCTTCCTTTTGTCTGGGCTTCTCTGGGAGATGTAGGTTTATCCTCTTCTTAGATAACATCGGAAACAAAGGCTGTACCCCCAGAGCCTACCTCCTAACTGTATCATTACTCTTCATCACTCCAGGCAGGAGCTGGCACTTTCCATCTCAAAGCCACTTAAAGTCCCATGCCTCAAGGGTCAGGGTCACTTTCCTGGGTTCAGGCATCCAGTCCTGCTAGACACCAGTGCGTTCCCTTAGAATGGAATATTTCCACACTTGCTCCTTCCCCAGCTCCTTCTGAGTCTTGCCCTAAGAAAGGCTGTTCCAATAAGCCTGCTAGGTGCTACCTGTTCATTCATTTTTATGCTTGACCAAATTCATATTCCCAGGATGTTGCAGAAAATATTATTGTGCCATTTGCTCTGCCTGAAGTCAAGATGTGGAAGGAGGAAAGGAACTAGCGGGGACAGCCTTCCCCTGACCTGTTGGTATTCTGAGGGCCTTGTATTCATGGACTCCCTGCCTGTGCACACTTAGAGTCCTGCTAACCCATCGGGCGTCCACCACGAGGCCCAGAAAGGAAGAATAATCCAGCCAGGATAATGCCACAGGTACAGTTTATTTTGGACACAAGCTCTTTAGAAAGTAGTCCCTCCACCACTTTAGATATTCTACTTCCAGGGCTAAAATCCCAGGGATGGGTGTTAGCCAGGAATGGACTCTGGGAGAGTCCTCTTAGTGCCAAGCATCAGATTCGTGGATTCACGAGAAATCTCCTGGCGCTGGGATCCAGGCATGCTTAACGAATGTTAAGGGACAGGATACTTGCAGACGTGACCGCATCCATTGCTGCAGCATTTCATCCCCCTGGGACACGACTGATCTCCCGAGCACATTTCAGCGCAAATCCCAAAGACTCCTTCGGGCACCTCTGGGCAGACACTGGCTCTTTCTTGCCCTGCAACATACAATGGCATCTGTGGGGTCTGGAGAGGTTACTAAGACCAAAGCTCTCATGGCCAGTTCTTCCTTCATGTTCCTGATGCCCCCCCCTTCAACCTCGGTGGCTACATGCTCACTCTTAGGCCCCCATTTTACAGCTTGGCCCTAGGGAAAATGTTCTCCCCGCTCCAAAGGCTGCACAGTCCCAGTGGGCAAGAAACTGGCACTGTCATAACCCTCTTTATTCCACTTCATTAGAAAATCTCCGATCACAGATAGCCCCCTCCCTACCTCTCACCTACGCCGTGTTCATCCCCGAACTACTCCTTTGTGGCATCCCCATCCAGGTACGTCTCCCAGCTAGAGAGAAGCCCCTTCGAATCAGACCCAACCCAATCGGATAAGAAGAATGAGAAATGCAGGATGACTGTTCCTGTAAGCCAAAGGAAACAGGTCTGATGAATGCCCCATCTCCATTCTATAGCAGACACACTGTCTGCTTCTGTGCCAAACCGTTCCTGGGTCGGAAGCTGGGCTCTGGGTCTTCTCTGCTTTCGGGTAGAATCCCCTCAGCATCCTCACCTCTGAAGGGAGGTCTCCAAGCGCAGGTCAGCTCCACTCCCGCGGAGACGAAAGCCATCAGAACAAGGACTGCACCTGTCTTCATGCTGCCTTTGATGTGATGCACTCAAGGAACTCAGCTCTAATTTCTATGGTCAGGGTCAGCAGAAGGGAGGGCGGGGCTGGAGGCAGTAGAGCAAGACAAGTCTGTGGAAAGGTAAACTGTCTAGGGACTGTCCCCTGCTACTCTGGTTCCTTCATTCTGTTTCACAACCGGTTTCCCTCCTGGTTAGGGGGTGGTTTCTTAGAGATGCAAATGCAAAAGGAAAGCTTAGCACACCTTTTAGGCCTCTGTTCATTGTTCTGTTACAACTTGGCACTGGTTTTCCTGGTGACCTTAGAAACTGGGGCCAAAGAAAACAATTGTGAAATTCAGAACTTCAGAGTGAGACCTTGAACTATGAGGGCATGAGGAATTATATGCCTGGGCCCATCTGGGGCCCCTGGGAATCCAGATATAGCTAAATGCTTCCTTCCGGGACAGATGGTTGAATGTGTGTTTTGCAGCTACATCTAGGGCTGAGATCCCTGAACAGGTATGAAAGGTGAGACACCCATTCACCCCAAGGTAGTAACAGGTGGCTGTGAAGTCACTCTTCCAAAGAAATCAATGTTCAAAGATCCCAGCTGGCCAGGCCCTTGGGGGTTGAGAGACAGGATCCATCCTGAGTGTCGGTGGCCTCTGACATCTTCTGGTCGGGAAGCAGAGGCTCTTTGAGAGAGGGCTGTGGGGGTGAGCAGGGTGAGCCGAACACAGGACAGTACTAAGTGTTCAAAGGGGTTGGAGTAAGAGATCTGCCCTCTTTTCTACACCATTTACAGGATCTCAGAGAAAGGGGCACAGGGGTAAAACCCCAATGACTGTGGGAATGAAGACAAAGTCTGCTTTGTCCTTGGTGGTCAGAGGTGGGACCGGCACCTCCTGGCCGCCTCTGGGGAGGCCTGGATGAGGAACCCTATGATCAGAGAAATACTAAGCCAGCCCAGAGTCAGAGGAGGGCTCTCACACCCAGCTCACACCCAGCATCTCATAATCTTTGGATGCCCAACGGGTGCAAACATCAGGAACGACTCTTCAGTCTGGAGGAGGGACAGGGAACCTGGAGAGGACAGAGCAGCTCATTACAGGGCAGAGATCAATGGACCTGGGCAGCACAGAGCACAGAAAGAGCAAGCCCAGATCCAGTCCCTAGGGGGCTGGCCAGATCCCAGGCTGCTGGTTGTGTGGCCTGGGTGAGTGTCCAGAGCCCGGCCAGACAACCTTAAAGAACTTGCAGCAGAAGCCTCCAGTATGCTGGTGGCAAGTGGAGGACTCTCTTTTCTCCTCTAAAAGGGACCTGAACATGACTCTAATCATCTACCAAATAATCTTTGAAAGTTCATTTTTACGGAACAAACACATGCATTAGTGCTTGCGATCAATGAGTCAGACCATCAGATATATCTAGAGTAACCCTCCAGGAGCTACTCAAATGTTAGCAGTTTGTTGTGTATTTTTCTGAGGTCTTCATCTATGCTTTTATAAACACACATATGTGTATAAACAAACACATCATTTTTTGGCAGAAATAAAGTTATACATATTATTTCACTTTGCCATGATGTCTTAGAGAGCTTCTAGGTATCTTTTTTTCACTATCTAAAATTCTATTAATGAATAGTTCATAATTTATTTAACCAAGATTCAATTGTTGAACAGTTAAATGGTTTTTGGTTGAGTTGGTTTTTTTTTAATTAATTTATTTTTTATTTATTTTCAGCATAACAGTATTCATTATTTTTGCACCACACCCAGGAGTTGGGCTTTTTTTCTGGTTATTATAAACAATGTGCTACTTATATACATCATACACTTTATATGTACTTCTTTGCTTATATATGTCAGTATTTCCCTCAGATTAGTTGCCTAAGCATGGAAATACAAAAGCTTCATTTCCTGTAGGTTTGGAAGATGTTGCCAGATTGTCCTCCTAAAAGACCACACAACTTACACTCCTCCCATAATGGAAGAGACATCGATTCCTCCCAAACTAACCCAATACATTTGTAATCTTCCTTCCTCAAGTTAAATTTTTTAAAGAATTTATTTATTTATTTGAGAGAGCATGAGCAAAGAGGGGGAGAGAGAGAATCTTAAGCAGACTCCACACTGAGTGCAGAGCCCAATGTGGGTCTCAATCTCACAACCCTGAGACCATGGCCTGGGCCAAAATCAAGAGCTGGAAGCTTAAGTGACGGGGCCACCGATGTGCCCCTTCAAGTTAAATATTTAATGGACTGTTTCAAGCTGTGTTCCTATACCCCCCATGGCATGTGTCCCATCTGGGAATGTGGAGCAGGAAAGTCTCACCACAGTCATGAAGAAACATTTAATTAATGGAAATTACATAAGACAATATAATCTGGTGTTGACTACTCTGAGTTTCTAGTAAGAAGCAAAGGGTAATGATGGCCTGAGACCCTTCTGCAATAGCATGCACATCAATATTGGCAGGTGCGAGGTTGCTAAGGAGGGCCTCTTCAATAATGATGGGAGGACTTGACCTTCCTTAAGCAGGACTGTTTCTCAGGCCCTGTGCTTGCTCCCTGTCCGTCTTCTCACCCATCTCACCAAAGCCTCACGAGCCTGTGGGGTTACCTCCATGGGCATCCCTGTGTCACAAATGAAGAGTCTGAGACTCCCAGAAAGTCCCTGCTTTGCAGACACTCCAAGCCCACCACGGAATCTCCAATGGTGGGGTCCAGAAAAGCTCTCCAGATGCCTGTCATTTACATCGATGGGAGGAACACATCACCCACCTGATAAAACCTGATTTCTTTGCGACAAACAAAACAATGTCCCTACTGCTACAGGGATGGCCTCAAATCTGGGGATTTAGCAAGTCCTTATGACACACTATCATTTGAAAGGGCCAGGTGCCTACAGCAGCTGTCAGACATACATAAAAAATTAAAGGAAAAGACTGAGTACAGACATTGGGAATTATCAGAAGTCCTCAGTCTGCAAAACCCAGCCTTTTACCTGTAGCCATCAGAGTTTTATTCCTTGGTGTGTGTGTGTGTGTTTCAGGGTGGCAAGTGAGACCTTGGAGTATAGGCACTTCCATGTCTAGACTCCTAAATTGACTAGAATTCCATTTTTCCTGGAATTCCATATCCCAAAGAGTCATTTCTCATCCCTGCCAAATCCTTCAAACACCTAACTGCACGCTCAGCCCACCAGCCTCAGACCTTGCTCACGGTGCAGCTTTGTCCTATGGCATGACAAGCCGAGGGTGAACAGCAACACATTTTGTTATAGGGCATAAGACTTGGCTAGGACAGAGATGAGGACATTTTAAGTCAAATGGCATAGAACCAGCCAAGGAAGTCTCTTTTCAAAAGCTCAAGGAAGGGGCGCCTGGGTGGCTCAGTGGGTTAAGCCGCTGCCTTCGGCTCAGGTCATGATCTCGGGGTCCTGGGATTGAGTCCCGCACTGGGCTCTCTGCTCAGCAGGGAGCCTGCTTCCCTTCCTCTCTCTCTCTGCCTGCCTCTCTGTCTACTTGTGATTTCTATCAAATAAATAAATAAAATCTTTAAAAAAAAAAAAAAAAAAGCTCAAGGAAGAGTTTTGTGTCCAAACTGAAGTTGTCCAGCTGGCAAGAACTTTGTAAAGTGTAGGTGTGCCTGGATGGCTCAGTTGGTTAAGTGTCTGATTTCTTATTTCAGCTCAGGTCATGATCTCAAGGTCATGAGACTGAGCTCTGTATCAGCCTCTGCTCAGTGTGGAGTCGGCTTGGGATTCTCTCTTTCCCTTTCCCTCTGCCCTGCCCCTCACTCTTTCTCTCTCTAAAATAAATAAATAAATCTTAAAAAAAAAAAAAAAAGGAAGAAGAAGAAGAAGGAGGAGGAGGGAGTCCCCAGGCCATTCTGTTAGGATCAAGCCTGTCTTCTCCTAAAAAAAAAAAAAAAGATGTTCTCTTTTCTTCTGAATGTATATAGTTCACACAATTTTCATATATCTAAAAATGAAACTATTTTTAAAAAAATTTTATTTTATATTTTTATTTTATTAAATTTTATTAAATTTATTAATAATAAATTATAATTATATATAATAATTATATAATAAATAATAATTAATTTTTATTTTATTAAATTTTATTAAATCTATTAAATTTTATTTTATATTATTTTATATTTATTTTATAAAATAAATAATTTTATTTATTCATTTGACAGACAGAGATCACAAGTAGGCAGAGAGGCAGGCAGGGGGGTGGGGGAGCAGGCTCCCTGCTGAGCAGAGAGCCCAATGTGGGGCTCGATCCCAGGGCCCTGAGATCATGACCTGAGCCGAAGGCAGAGTCTTAACCCACTGAGCCACCCAGGCTCCCCTGAAACTATTTAAAATATAGAAAATTCACTCATCAATTTGTCTCTCAATTCCTACATCTTTTTCCATTTTCCTGTCTGCACGGACTCTATGGGAACCTAAGAGGAGAGGCATTTAGAAGGGAGGACAGGGGGAGACACCTGGAAAAAAGAGAGAGGACGAAGCCCTCAGGTCTGTGCAAGGTGTGTGTGGAAAGCCACTCAGAACCACCATGTGGCCACCCCGGCTCAGCCATCAGGAAGAACTGTGGTTTCTTCCTACCATCTGTTGCTCATTTTATATCCTCGGTCACTGTTTCTGCTGGGTCAGCTCCTGGCCACCTAGGAGGAAAGTGTGTATGTCATGGGAACATAACAGAAGAGTCTGGGTTGGAGTGGAATGGGGAGAGAACACAGAACTTGCATGACCTGGAACATGAAGAAACAGACCCCCCCAAACTGGAGAGAGAAATGGGGGATGCAGACATTGCAAAAGAGTAGGTTTCTGGTCTCTACCCAGAAACCTGGTAAAATAAGTGGAAAGTCAGATACCAACTCCCTGACCTCAGGCTAAGAAAGGAAGTTTCGTGAAGAAAGGAGAAAGGAAGAACCAGTCTCTTATTGTGCAACAAGTGAAGCCCCACATTGCCCCATGGAGAGGATCCCGCCCTGTCGTCGGTAATTCCAGGCTGAAGCACTTCTTCACCAGGGTATCCGGGTCTCCTGCAGCCCTCCCTGGAGCTCTGGCCTCTAATGAGCTGAATTCCTCCCTTCCAGTTTGCGCAGGGGCAGGGAAGTGTGGGGAGAAGGGCTCCCTGTGAGAGAGGAGACCCAGATTCTGGCCCGAACTCTGCCCTCTCTAATGGTGAAAAAAAGAAACAAATTGCGGCTCCGCTCCGGGCTTCATTTGACAAATAAGAGGATGGACTCCTTCAGATAGGAATCCAAAACCCCTCTCCTCCCACTGATACCCCCAGAAGGCCACTCAAGAAGAGGCAGGCTTCCTCTTAACCTAGCTGGCAAGTTTGTACCCTTGGTGAAGTTTCAGCCTTCGCATTTAGCTGCTACAGCAGACCCTCCTCTGGAGATGCCTCACTTCATTATAATACATTGCCTTGGAATGTGTCCACTTCACCCTGAGTTTCTCCTGCAGGGAAGTTGGTCTCATCTTCTAGAATGTTCCATTCCCTTCCGCACTGAGGAGGGAGTGACTTGTCGGTTGGTGATTATATCAGTTTTCTATTGCTGCTGTAACAAATTAATACCAACTTGTTTCCCTGAAACAATGCTCATATATTCTCTTAAAGCTCTGGAGTTCAGAAATCCAAACGTTTCCCTAAGTGGAAATCAAGGGAATCAACAAGGACTGTACTCCACCCAGAGGCTCTAGGGGAAAGCCATTTCCTTGCTTTTTCCAGCTTCTAGAACCGCACTCTTGCATCACTTGACTCGTGGGCTCTTCCTCCATCTTCAAATCTGGCCGTGTAGCATGGGTTGTCGCATTAACTTCTTCTCTCCATAGTCAAATCTCCCTCTGCCCCCTCTTATAAAGATGCTTATGACTCCATTTAAGATCCAGTCAGATAATCTGGGAAAATCTCTCCACCTCAATGTCTTTTACTTGATCACATCTACCAAGTTGTTTTTTGCTGTATAAGGTAATCTTCACAGTTTCTGGAGATTAGGATGTGCATATCTTGGGGGCCATTCTGTCTACCATGGTGATCTATACCTTGTCTCAGGCCAGGGGATTATCCATTTTCTCTCCTAATCCCTTCCCTCAGAACAGAGTATGTGTATCTTTCACCAAAGACCACACCCTGTCTTCCAGGCTACTTCCAACCCCCTCCGTTTGCTACTTTAGGTTGTGCATTTAGGACAGGGTCATCCAATGGAACTTTCCACAATGATGGAAATGCTTTATATCTGTACTGTCCATCATGGCAGCCACAAAGCTAATAATGTAGCTAAGGAGCACTTAAACTGTGACTGGTACAACTGAAGAAATGAATTTTTAATTCTATTTAATTTTCATTAATTTTCTAAAAGATTTTATTTATTTATTTGAGAGAGAGAGTGAGAGAGAGAGAGCATGAGAGCAGAGAAGGTCAGAGGGAGAAGCAGAATCCCCATGGAGTTGGGAACCTGATGCGGGACTTGATCGCAGGACTCCGGGACCATGACCTGAGCCGAGGACAGTCGCCTAACCAACTGAGCCCCCCAGGTGCCCCTAATTTTCATTAAAATTAATAAAAATTTAAATAGCCACTTGTGGCTAGTGAAAATATATTGGACAGCTCAGGTGTAGGCAGATGAAAAGCAACAGCCAAGCCCAGTCAGGCTCTGGGATGAAGGAGGTGGCTAATGCAGGGCAAGGAAGAAAATTGGCTGTTGGCCCCAGAGAGGTACATGGGCCCCATTCAGCTTTTGACCTGGACTAAGAACATTCAAATGATTTTTAAGGTAGCTCCTCTTCATCCACCTCACACAATGAGTCATCCTTTAAGGGACCACAGAGCCATGTCACATGGAGCAGAGAAAAGGGACTAACCTGGGATGTGGCATTGGCTAGAGTCCTCTGTCACACACTCACTGAGTAAGTCACTTCTCAGTCCCCTGCTCTGTTTCCATAAAATGAGTTGGATCAGATGATCTGAAAGGGCTCCTGAAATTTTAGTAGACTAAAATTCTATGTCCCATGGATCAAGGTTTGATTGTACATATAATTCTATTTCAGGCCTACATTCTCTCTGACCCATGTAAGAGAAGAAAAAATTTTAAGTAGTCTCCGTATCCAGCGGGGAGCCCAACATGGGGCCTGAACTCACAAACCTGAGGTCAGGACCCTGAGATCCAGAGTTGGATGCCCAACAGACTGAGCCACTAAGGCACCCCTGTAAGAGGAAGTCCTGAGTGAAGAATTAAGGAGATGAGATGTGGCTCTAGGTTACTCCTGCAACCGTCCAGAACCGGATCTGACAATCTGACATTCATTCTTCTGTCCTCATGACAATACTTCACATTTGCTTTGGCTTTTCGAGAGCTGATCACTAACTAACCTCATCCTCGTGATGACCCTAGGAGGAGAGACACGAGGCCCATTTTAAGTGAGAATGCTGAGACTCAGAGAAGGAAAGAATCTTCCAGGTGTCAGGCCCCATCATGGGTAACGTACATGTCACCTTACAAATGCCCTTCGAGGCCCCCACTTCCCAGGTGTGAAAATTGAGATCCAGGAAGGCAAGATGACTTTCCTCACGGTATGTGGGTAATAAGCTAGGCAGACCCATTTTTCTGACTCTGAACTACGTCTTCCTCCCTCTACATTGTGCTGCCGCTATTTACCACGTCCCTGCAGGACACTGACCTGTAAGCCTTAGCATCACAGCTCTCCTTCTGGATCATCCTTTCATCATGCTCCCCAGAAGACCTACAAGCCTTAGCAAGTCACGTCACCTCTGTGCCTCTGTTTCCTCATATGTGAAACTGGAGATAACCAGTCCCCACTTTACAAGGGAGTTAAAATCCCATTGAAAGTGTTAAGTGAGGGCGCCTGGGTGGCTCAGTGGGTTAAGCCTCTGCCTTCGGCTCAGGTCATGATCTCAGGGTCCTGGGATCGAGTCCCGCATCGGGCCTCTGCTCAGCAGGGAGCCTGCTTCCTCCTCTCTCTCTCTCTGCCTGCCTCTCTGCCTACTCGTGATCTCTGTCAAATAAATAAATAAAATCTTTAAAAATAATAATAATAAAATTAAAAAAAAGAAAGTGTTAAGTGAGGTCATGTCTTCAGACCTGTTAGCCCCTAGTAAGCACTCAGCAATTGCTCATTTTTATTGTGTTTGGAAACGGTAGTTGGTCCCAGTCATAATGCAGGGCAATGCCCTTCACCCCCCAATCAAATTAAAATGCAAAGAAATGTCTATAATTTTTAAGAAGTTTTATTTTGAAAACACATGGAATCAGTTACATTTTCCACATATCTACAATAGCAGAGAAACCGTGACGGTAGGCCATCCCCATGGGGGATAAAGTGTCCTTTGGCAAAACAAATAGTAGAAATAACTTCAAATACAAAACACAGCACATAATAAGATTAAATTAAGAGAAGGAATGGGCGATTGAGAAGAGTCATGAGTGTGGAGAAGGTGTGTCTCATGAGAAGAGTCGGGCTCAGGTGAACTTCCCCTGGAGACCTCCTGCACCCAGATGTGGAGCAGCTCAGTTCAGTTCCAGATCGTCCATGTATTCCTGGACCCAGGCCTCGCTAGGGTTAGCACACACTTGTCTGCCCCTTTTGGTTTGGAATCTGTGGAACAAGGAATGGACAGATTAGAATCCCATGGATCCTTGCCTATGGTAGGTATGTATCTTCCTCTGCTTGACTAGGGCTCATGTTGGACAGCTCTAATGATGGGGAAACACTTCCTGGGGTGGTGCTAGAACTGGGCTCCTTTTAACTTCTATTCTAGATTTAGTTCCACCTCCTGGGTTGCCCAGATTAGGAACAAATGAATTTTGCAATCAGTAAGGATGCATCAACCCATTCATTCTCTCTTGCCCCCAGCAATGACTTTTCTGTGTATGGTTTAAGAAATCAGCCCACATCTCCTATCATCTTTTTTACTTTCCCTGGTTTCCTGGCTTCTGGCTAAGTTCCTCCCCCAGAAACCTCTTTCTTCTCCCTTGGATCCGACCCAGCCCTCTCCAGACTCAACAGGTGACTTCATAACTTGATCCTCTCTGACTTCTGGGAGGGCTTCAGCCCTGAGACCAGCCTCCCTACTGCTTGATTCCACATTCCCCCAAATAGATCCCCTTTTCTCACCTACCCTCACCCTTGCCTCCTAGACCAACCCTGGGCTTGATACTCACACCACGGCTGGCTGGGAGCAGAGGCTGCTGGTCTCGAAGTAATCGGCCACAAAGTTTCGAGGGAGCTTCCGCAAGGTGTAAGAGAAGCAGCAGGCGGTGGGAGGGTCTGAGCCCACTGAAAAGAAACGCAGGGGTGAGACAGAAGCTCTATAATGACCTGTTAATTCTGGCTTCTAATCATAGATATTCGGTGGCCATCTCTGTAGGATGACCAGATCCCCAAATATGGTCCCTTGTATCCAATCTCACTCACCCTAAGAAGGAGTATTATTCTGAATAGAAGAACATAAGAGAAAGGCATGAAAGAATTCTAGAAGATTGGAGCTGGACTGAGTCTCAGGGTATGTGTCTACCATCCTCCATTTTACAGATGGGGACACCAAGGCACAGAAGGAAACAGGAACTTGCTTAAATGAGTCTACTTGTTGCTATTTCTTAAGAAACCAGGAACTTGCCCATTACTTAATGTCTACCAGATTCTACATTTAACAGCAGGCTACTTGGAAATCTTCCCGTCTCCCTTTTGTCCAATCCCCACCGTTAGATCAGCCCGAGCTAGAAAAGTCAGCACTGCCTCCACCATGACTCTAGAAGTTAGCGGCTAGAAGAGTGGACCTACTTGGTGCTGAGAGAGCCGGGGTGGAGAAGGCAGCCACGAGCACGAGGAGAGAAAGGACGGTCACGCAGAGCTTCATGGTCTTGAGAGAGGAGAGGTTTTCCTGGAGCTGAGACTCTCGAGTCCAGAAGCTTCAGAACCCGACTGTGTTCTGTGCTGAAACTGATCTGGGAACCGCTCTTTATAGAACTCTGAGGCCTCCGACAGAGGTGGAGGCACAGGAGGGCAAATGGAATTTCCAGGGTAGAGATGATGTCATGGTGCCAATACGGAAACTGAAGCTAGCTGACAGTGAGCAGCCCTTCACAGCTTCTCTTCCCCAGGGCGATGTCATCACTATGGGGGGGGGTGGTAGTGGAGAAGAAACGGGCTGCGCCATAGAGGGAAGTGGTACACCAAAGGCAGTCATCAAGGCTGTGGAGAGAATTGCAAACCCAAGAGGAAGGATGAAACATTCACACCTGCCAGAGAGGCTTGCAGATGAGAACCGTGCTGCTCCTGGGGGTTAGCACCTCCAGAAACTGGAGGCTTCACGTCAGTTTTTCCAGGGCTTCTGCAAGCCTGGCCTCAAGAAGGAAGGGGTGGCCGGGGCTCCATGTCCCATTCCTGGGACTCCTTCTGCTGAGCTGAGTGACCTTTGTACCCTGTATTTTCCTTGGGCATAAAGAGAGAGTCCAGCATTGACTGTGCAGAAGGACCAAGCAGGGCAGCTCAGGAACATTTACAACTTCTACTTAGAGATTTATGATGGGCCAGGCACTGGGCAAGCTGCCACGTACACATGACATCTAACCCCACCATACCCCCGAGCAGGACTATGATTATTCCCCTAGGGCAAGGAGGATCACACAGTAAGATTCACTATCTCCAGACCACAGAGCTGTGAAGTGGCAGTGCCAAGATTTGAACTGAGATTCATCTGATTCTAAAATCTATTTTCTTTCCACCCCATTGCTTCCAGTACAAATACAGAAAGTGACCACAAAGAGAGAAAATGTCGACCACTAGGGCCAGTGCCACGCACAAAGACATGTCTTATTAGGGCCGAAATCAAAAAGGAGTTTGGATTGGCCCATCCCAGAACAAGAGGGAAACAGAAAAGAAATAATGATTTCAGTATGTTTAGTTGACTGATAATAGAAAACGGGATAAAGCTCAGGAAGAATTAAGTTTGGAAGACCCAAATAAAGACTGCTTCTCTAGTGTAAAAATGGGATCAGAAATACCTAGCAATGAGCTTATCCATGTTATGGATAAAATGTGTAATCCAAGCATGTGGGTGTTCCCCAGCCATCCATAGGGAATTCCTTGCATTTATGGAAACCCCTGCCTGGTTAGGCACCTGCTGCTGACCACCTGAAGTTTACAAAGACCAAGAACACAGTAGTTCATGGAGTGGGACATGCAGGGGCAATTTCAGTGGTTGGATCAAGATCTCTGTCCACCGTCGTCTCACCCACACTGACCCATCTGCTCACCCCTGCCTCTATGGCTACCTGCCTCTGCCCTGAGAAGGAAGAATGAAGAGGGAAAGATGAGAGCCAGGCCTCCTGGGTGCTGTACAAATGTGGGCTAGGAAGGATCAGGGTAGCATTTTGGAGTACTTCAGGGCTACTAAATAAAGTTCAATGTCATCTTACTTCATCACTCCCCAACCACCACCACCTATACACTCACAAACTCTACTTCTCTTCTCCATCCTGTCCTTACGCTTTTCTTTGTGCAAGTCTTGCTTCCAACGTATCAATCTTTACCAAGTCCTCCATCTCCAGCTCTGAGGTTCTGCGATACTTTGTCTCTCCTGGTTGATGGGATTTCATGTTCATGCATCAAGCACCTTGCCTTAAGGGAAGGAAGATATGTCTTAATGTTCCCCCAAATCTACAGACTTTGTTATTCATGGCATTTCCATTCAACTCAGTTGAGTGGTCATCTGCTGAAGGAAGCCCCAAATCTGCCCTCAGAAGTTTTAGTCTAGTGACAGTGTAGACAGTGACAGAAATAACGATGTCATGAGATGGAATAAGGTAAGCATCATATCAGAGGTAGAAACAAAATGTCAGGGAGCCAAAGGGTAGAGAAGGCCATCTCTTGGCTGTCAATGAATGGTCTCCAGTCAAGTCTAAACCCCACTGTGCACTAAGAAGGAGCACTTGACATTCAACCAATGACCCTGTCATTGGAGTCCTCTGTCTGACATGGAGTCCTCTGTCTAAATGAGTGGGGTGTGCTGATCTTCAAGCTGTGGAGGGATTACGAAGTCCTGTTCCCTGGAACAACAGGACAATGGTCATAGGTAAGAATGGGTAATTAGTCTACATTGAGCCACACAATGAATTTGACTGTTGACTTTGGCTTCCTAGCCTTGCTTTGACCTTTGGCTCATGGAGATAAAATCTTTTGTTTGTGAAGGTCCCAACAATAATGCTGTGTTCACACCAGTGAAATTCTACACCAAAAGTACAAAGGCTTCTATCAATATGTTAAGCTGAATCAATGATTTAAATGATTTAAATCTGAGATTTATGCATGGAGGTTATTTCTAAGTAATAGTCAATAGAGAATGAGAAAAAATCCTTCTCAAATACACAACAAAAAAAGGGCTCATCTTCTTTAGAGAACTTCCCCCACCTCTCTTCCAACTAAATTCTGTATCTTCCTCTATGCTCCTACAGCTCTTCCAGAGCTCCCTCCTTCATATCAACTAGAACATATTTGGTTGTCTCCCTCTCTGCATCAAAGGGAGTTCCTTGATGCAGAAACCATGTTATGCTTATCTCTGTGTACACAGTAGGTATTCAATAGACATTTGCTTAATAGGTGTCCAGAGGCAGCCAAACTACCAGTTTTAATTGGAGGGGACGTGACAGGTAACATGGAGTCAGGATGTGAACTCCATTTAGCTAAATGAAGTACAAATAAACTGATCATTTTGAAAAACTATCCAAAATGTGGTTCCCCAACCTCAATGGGGTAATTCTCTTCTTTCTTCTGCCTGCCACCCACATACCCAGTAGTTTTATCATCAAGGAAACTTTTCTAGACTCAGCTCTTTCCAGTTTAGGGTTGTAGGAGTGGCAGCAAGAGTTAACTGGTCCCACGGATCCCTGTGTCCACCTCCTCACTTCTGAGCAGGGAAACCCTTCACTTCCCCTCACTCGTGGTAACATAGAAGTTTTGCCTTTTATGCCCTTGCTAGCACTGTGCTCATAATTCCATTTTGGGCACTTTCACATCTGTCTTCTCATCTTGTCCTCCCAGCTTCCCAGGGCTACACACAGGACCACTAGCTACAGCAATAACAGGACCTTGCAGAGGTCCCGGTACTTTTGATTTCCCCCAGCAGATCCTCACTCATGGTTTTATTTGATCCCGATCTGTTTTGCCATTATGCAGATTAGGAATACAAACTCAGAGTAGTTCAAAGACTTAATCAAGGTCACACAGGATGTGTGTCAATAACCAAAGTCTTCCAACTCCTGGGTTGGAACTTCCTTTACAGGTATGACCCTCTGAGACTGTACACATAGGAAGTCCCAGAAGGTACCAGACCCTCTGAAGAGATTACAAAGCTGTTGAGGAGCAGGAAACAGAAGCAATCAATCCTGACATTCTGTGCCCACCTAGAAGGAAAGTACTGAGATGCATGAGGATTGGGGAGACCATTGGGTGTCAGGGCCAAGAACACTAGCCTCTAGGATGTGGAATGCCCAAAACTAGAGAAGTCCTTGTGAGCAAATGTTGAGACTGGACCACCAACATGAGCTAACTGTGTGGTCACTTTGCCAAGACAATAAACCAATATAGGTAAATCCTTTGGTCTTGCCAATGTGGTAGTCAAGTTACTCAGGGAAATGGGAGCAGAAACTGGATTGTAGAAGGAAGAAATAAGTACATTATCCAAAGTGTGGGGGCTCAGGATGGAATCTGTAAGACAGGAAGGTGATCGAAGCAGTTCATCAGAGATAATCACTCCACCCCTCAAGCCAGCAGACTCACTCTTCTTAAAGAGGAAATGGGTCTTCGTCACCTACCACAGCCTGCTCTTTGCAGTCAAGGGTGGAAGTCAGTGACTTTAGGGATGTTCATTTCCTGAGAGAAGGTTAAAGCCTCACCAGGGTTCGGAAGACTTTCAGTATTCTTTAGGAAGCATCTTTCTTCCTTCCAACAGTGCTTTTATACCTGTTTCAAGCTCTTTCCAGTTTGGTCACAGAGAATATCTAATAAGAGAAGAAATCTAATTCAATAAAACCTTACTGAGTGTCTACTGTATTCTGGGCACTGTTTCAGGCATTGGGGATACATGCTTTGGAAGGTGATGGTGAAATGTCAAGAAAGGGAACGCCTGAGTTTTGTTTGTTTGTTTTTTTCCATAGAAAATATACATCAACACTCTACAAAAATTAGAAAACATAGGAAAGCATAATAAGAAAACAAAAATGAGCCAGCATTCTGTATATGATTTTATATTTTACTATTGTCCATTACCATTTTTTCTTGAACTAGTATACCTTATTTTTGTTACTTTACATTCTTCCATGTCATTAAAAAACACAAAGTTTACTCCAAATGGGCATGCATGGTATTTCATTGCATGGATATACCAAAATTTTATTAAAAATGTTATAATTAACCATTCTGTTACTTAGGTCAGGCCATGTAGGTTGTGCTAACATTTCTCTATTATAAATTTAGCTTAGATCTGAAGAATGATTAACCAGGCAAAAAGTATAGGGCTGGGGTTTGTCAGTCAAAGACCAAGAGACCTGTGCCTTTTTTAATACATGAAATAGATTAACTGGAATAGTTCAGTAATATCTAATGATAGATAACATTAACATAACGATAGTAACTAACACTAACACAGCGCTTACAAGAGCCAGTAACATTTAAAGCCTGTTATTCATATGTTATGTTATATGTTATACATATATGTTATGTTATACATAACATTCATAGATGCTAATGTGTTTTATCCTCCTGGGGGGTCCTCTGAGGCAGGTACCATTATCCCCCCTCACACATGAAGAAACTGAAGCACAGAGAGGTCATTAATTTACAGAAGAACACAGAGCTATTACATGTTAGATTTGGAAGCGACATCAAGGAAGTCTGTCTCCTGAGGCACCTGGGTGGCTCAGTGGGTTAAAGCCTCTGCCTTTGGCTCAGGTCATGATCTCAGGGTCCTGGTATTGAGCCCCACATCAGGCTCTCTGCTCAGCAGGGAGCCTGCTTCATCCTCTCTCTCTGTCTGCCTCTCTGCCTACTTGTGATTGCTCTCTCTGTCAAATAAATAAATAAAATCTTTTCTTTTTAAAAGATTTTATTTATTTACTTGATAGAGAGACAGTGAGATAGAGCATTAACGAGGAGAAGGTCAGAGAGAGAAGCAGACTCCCCATGGAGCTGGGAGCCTGATGCGGTACTCGATCCCAGGACTCCAGGATCATGACCTGAGCCGAAGGCAGTCGTCCAATCAACTGAGCCACCCAGGTGTCCCAATCTTTTTTTTTTTAAAAAAGGAGGTCTGTCTCCAGAGCACAAGTAAATCAGAAAAGGGAAATGTGCTTACTATAAGTTTATGTTAATAATAAATTTTTAAAAATTTAAAAATTATGTTAAAAGCTTAAAAACCAAAGTTCTGTTATTGTGATGTAAAATGTCTTACAATTTAGCATTCTGCATGTCTTTGAAGAGTAGAATCCATGGGTTTCCCTTGTCCTTAGAAAATTAAGGGAATTTATTATACCATGGCTTTCCTTATTTGTTGTAAATACTCATCTCTGCAGCTATCATGGGATGTACCCGTGCTTATAGGAATTCACTCTGCCCTGTGATCTCCCAGAAGGAGGAGCAGACACCTCATTCATAGAAAGCAAAGGAGAGGCCTGCACTTTTAAGGAATTACATGTGTTTCACAGGACTGAGTCTGAGTTTCCAGGAAGTCTAAAAGTGGCAAGAAACAGACCAAGGAGGGAGGCGGGGGTCAGGTCATGGAGGGGAAGCTTCCATTTCATGTTGGAAACCATGCAGGGTATTTGAAATATTTTCAACAGAGAGAGATAGAGACTGATTTGAGTTTTAGCAAAATCACTTTGGATGGCATGCGATGGGACAGACTGAAGAGAGGCAAAACTGGAAGGAAAAACAGTTAACAGGACACTCTTACAGCACTAAGAAATGATGAGGCAAGAAATGATGGCAAGAAATGATGAGGTCCTGACCTAAGATAGTGGTAGTGGGAACAGTGAGAAGTAGACATACTTCACTCCAAATACAGTATAGATGCAAATGAGAGGGAGGGAGGCGTCAAAGGTGAGTCCCAGATTTCTGGCTTGGAAGCTTTGTAGGTAGAGATGCCTTTTACTGACTGGAGAACAGAGAAGGGGGAGCAGGGTTTGATATAATCCAATACCAAAGGGATTCCCTGCTCTATTACATAGGCAATATGGCCAGAGGAGAATGATAAGAAGAGTCCAAGATCACAAAGGGCCATGCTATAGAAAGCAGGGGCCCCATTAATGAGACACTGTCTCTCTAGGATGGGATATAGTTTCTGCCTACCTGAAAGTGGGGCCAAACCTTTAAAATGGGAGCCAAGGCTAGGTCAAACAGTTTGTTATTATCAGCAAGCCTGTCCATGGAGCTCCTGCTGCTGAAGGGAGAGAGTTGGGACCAACGCCCAAGACAGTGGAGCCACAGAGCCAGAAATGGGAAGGAAACCCATCCAGCAGGGCCAGGGCATGGGAAGCAGTGAAGGGGTGAACAGTGCAGAACAAGGCAGTGACGTTGCAGAACATGAACTGTTCAGCCAAAATTCCCTGCACTCGTGGCTAGGATGCTCTCTTGGACTGGAATGGGACCTCAAAGAGGCTGGAATGAGCCAGAAAGCAAGGACATAAATGAAGCCCCTCCAAACCGAAAGGTCCACAATGCTACTGTTAGCTACTTGGTGTCACCCCCACATGAGAGAATTTGGATGCTCCACCAAAGAACAAGACCTCGACACCAGGACCCTTCTGATTCTTTCCTTCCTGTTAGTATGTCAGCTCCATAGTGGGACTTTGGGCATAACACACACTGTTGGTCAAATCAGTGATTTATTCATTCCTTCACCAAATATTTATTAAGCTCTACTATGTGTCAAGCCTTGTGGTCACCATTGGAGATAACCTGCCAAAAAACAGACAGGGAAATATTAAACTGACCAAAGCCATCTGTGTGAGCCTGGGAAAGTCATTTCACCTGGTAACATCAACTTACCACCTAGGAAATTTCTAAGACCCACTCAACCAACTCAACCATCCGAAGTCGTCTTACAGTTTTCATTCAACATATGCACATCAAGCACATACTTTGTATACAAGTATATTATTTTCTCATCTAGGAAAAGCACATAGGACAAAGGACTATTTTCTGATTTGAGGATTAATATGGAAAGACTTCCAAATATATAAACACTAAGATAAAATTGAATATTCAGTAAAGCACCTTTATTAGAAGAACAAAAATTATAAGGGATAT
Source organism: Mustela nivalis (assembly GCF_964662115.1). NCBI lineage: Eukaryota > Metazoa > Chordata > Mammalia > Carnivora > Mustelidae > Mustela > Mustela nivalis. The sequence goes on along the minus strand of NC_139036.1, from coordinate 25,888,891 downwards.
GATCTCAGACAATTCATCATGTTATAATAATTGTGTGCTAGCCTTTGGTTTAAGTTAACCAATAAGACATGATTTGAATTTGGTTAAAAATTAACAGGACATGGTTTCAATGTTTGGAGAGAAAATTGCATAAATAACACATTACAAAGCAATGTGGCTGGTGCGGTAACTAAAGGTCCACTATCAGGAAAGAGGTTGATTCAGCAGTTTCCAGTTCCTTCTTCTGGCCCTCCCAACTGATAGCATCCAACTCTCAGAAACTGAATCACAAGTTTGAAGGGGGTTCCCCAAGAAGTGAATGAGAGTGTGCAGTTCAGGGTATCAGCTGAGGGCTGGGGAAGAGGGGGCGGGCAGAGGAGAAGGCATTGAATATGATTTAGAGTTTCCACTGAAACAAGTGAGACTCCTTTTTTGGAATTAACAGTAACAAGGGAAGACACTTAGATGTGAAGCCCAGGGTAACCTGCCATTGTCCTTGATCTTGCCTTAGCCTCTCCCAAGATTAGCATTAGCAATCCTAGATTTGGGATGAAAAGAGGGCACATGTATTTTGTTTGTTTAAGATTTTATTTATTTATTTGTCAGAGAGAGGGAGAGAGAGAGAACAGGCAGGGGGAGCAGCAGGCAGAAGGAGAAGCAGGTTCCCCACTGAGCAAGGAGCCCAATGTGGGACTCGATCCCAGGACCCTGTAATCACAACCTGAGCCCAAGGCAGATGCTTAACCAACTGAGGCACCCAGGCATCCCGAGCCCATGTGTTTTAAGAGAAGGTCTTATAGGCACACAGGAAGGAGAGAATTCCTAAGGTGTGACCTCATTTTGCTTATGTCTTACTCTCACCATTGTTCTAGCCCCTTCTGGAGGACTTCAAAACCCTCCTGATTTGACCCCAATCTAGTTTCCTTGTCCCTGTTCACTCTGCCACGATACAGCTACACTAAACTTCTTGCTCCTCCCTCTGAACTGGCAAGTCCACACCTGTGACTGTACCAGTTGGACCTCTTACTGCTACCCCCCCCCCTTTATATGTGTTCGAATCCTGTGTACCTTCCAAGACCCAAGCAAAGTTCCTTCCTTTCTGTGATGTCTTCCCCAGACTGTCCTGAGGGAGGTGATTTCTCCCTCCTCCTGGTGCTGTGAACCTCCATTAATTTTTCTCCTAGGAATCTTGGCACTTTCTGCTAAATGCTATAGTTGCCTGTTTATATACTCTACCTGCTCCTATCAGACTGAGAGCATCTAGAGGACAAAGGCCAACTGTGCATTAGGTTTATTAATTATGTAATAATAAAATAATAAAAGATAGAAAAGAAAAAAACATGTCGATTTGCCTGAAAAGGAGACCTTTTCACCCCACTGAAATTATGACTGGAGAAGAATATGAAAATTGCTTTGAATTTTTGTCAAAATTTATGTAAATATCACACAGGTTCTTAAAAGAGTTCAGAGAAATGGAAATCAAAACTTCATGTTAACAAAGACCATTGGACAGAAATGTCAGTATATCAAAAATTTCTTTCAAACTAACAACTTTCCAAATGGTGATACTGTAAATGTTTTAAAACAAAATGGGTTCATAAATTGGTAGGCTGACCAGGAAAGTAATATATTCTCACTTTAGGGAAAAAAAAAGTCTAGAAAAAGGGGAAAACAAAAAAATTAATTATCCATAGACCATAGACACAAATATAGCTATTGTTGGTGCTTTGGGACATTTATTCCCAATGCTTTTTGTTTTTCCCGTTCCTAGTGTTTACATCTATATCCCAAATATACACGTGGTTATAGTATTTGTCGTACATGTATGGCTACACATACATACACATATTTGTATAATTCTTCATCTTGCACAATTTTTCATCTTCCCTTTTTATAACTGATGTTATGATATATTTACGCCATTTCACTTCACTCAGTTTCATGAATGAAGTGAACAATCCAGTGTTTACTTTATCCTCCTCTCATAGAGGAGAATTTGGGTTTTCTTGTTTTAGAAGCATGAGTGATGCTACGTCAGATGTCTTTATGTTTAAAGATGCCTCTGTGTTCGGGTTTATTTCTTTAGAACTCCTTCCTAGAAATGCCTTTTCTAGGCTACAGGGTATATTTTTAGACTCCTGACATCTGAACACCCACATCTCCTGTGCTTTCTGATCCTCATCCAATGTTAACCCAGAACCTGTAGTCACCCGGTGACTGTCTAATGACAGGACAAGAAATGGAGATGTGCTATGCTTCCAGGTCCCCCAGCGAGAATTCCCCAGGTCAGTGCCTTGCATCCGAAGCAGGTGTGTGGCACCCTCTGCATGACCCCCCTCCCTGCCCCGCAGCAGAGGAAGCACAGAAGTCTCAGCTCTGTGGGAAGGACAGGGCTGGTGAGCTCACGTATAGATCAGTTCTTATGGGAAAAGCCTGCCTAAGAATAGCCTCGGGTCAACACATAGTCCTCTCCTCCCGCTCACGGGGGGGAAACCATTTCCTCACAAGAAACCAGAACAAGTCATGAGTTTCGGGCTGAAACTTAGAGCTCGGAGAAGCTATTCTTGGATATCCTGAACCCCTGTGGTCCCCTAGGACCCTGAGTTGTGAAATACTCAGCGTGACACCACTGTCCTTAAAAATTTCCCTCCACACCCCCGGATTCCAGTTCCCCTTCCACCAGGGTGGCTATAAAGAGCAGGGGAGATCTGCTCACACTCCAGCAGGACGGAGGCAGCAGCCAGTGCCCAGGCCCACCCCACGGACAAACGAGCCCACACGCCGTACCCTGCTGAGCAACATGAAGGTTCCCGGGGCTGCCCTCGCCGTCCTCCTCTGCATCGTGGCCCTCTGCAGCCAGGTCTTCTCTGCACCATGTGAGTCTCTGTTGTTCTCACAACGGTCCCCACTCCCTGTCCCCATAATCAGACCACTCCTCTTTCTGTCTTCCGGCCTTGGGAGCCCCCAAGAGAAAAAAAGGGAGCTTCTCAAAGGGCTTGAAAACTGTGGCATTTCTTTTCAAGACTTTTACTTTCGTCTTTATACAGGAGTTTTAGCTGCTCCAGTCCCCAGATCTGAGAGCTAGGGGGAGGTAGGGGAGTTGGAGTTCCATTTTACAGGTGGCAAAATAGGGACCCTAAGCAAATGAGTTTGTGAGAGGCAAGATCCAAGCCTGGTGACCTCTCAGTGGGGTCATCCTTCCCCTCACTCCCTGGAGGTCTCCCCAGGGCTCTGTCCCTTGGATGTCATAAGAAAGACATCCAAGGTTTCTCTTTTGCTGGGGCATGACTCCTTGAGCCAGACAAAACTTCCGAGAGAGAGAGGAAAAAAGTCTGCTTGGATGTTTGGATCACATCAAGAAAGTCTGTTCAAGTCAAGGACAAAGAAGGACCCAGACAGAAGCCAGAACAGAGACAGGCACACTTCTAGGCAAAGACACCCAGCACTTTCCAGCGACCCTGTCTGCCGGCCCGTACCCAGAGCGACGCTGGCTTCCTCTGAGTCTTCCTCATCCTCTCAGAGATCCAACCTCAGATCTGACTTTTCCTTCTGAAATGTGACTCAGGCTCACTCTCTCTCCTCCTCCAGTTGGTGCGGACACCCCAACCGCCTGCTGCTTCTCCTACGTCTCCAAGCAGATTACACGCAAGTTCATAGTCGACTATTTTGAGACCAGCAGCCAATGCTCCAAGCCTGGTGTTATGTAAGTGCCAATCTTCCTGCCTGCCTCTGGGGAAGATGGGGAGGGTCTGGAGTGGGGGCAGCACCCGAGGGCACAGACTGGCCAGGGGCGCCATCCTGGAATGGCATGTGGGACCCAGGTCTCTGAGGTGTGACCTGACCTGGCCAGGGATGTGCGAGGTCAGGGAGGGTTGGCCCAGCCCAGAGGGAAGGGAGGGAGAAAGGAGGTGGCAGCAGGATCCCTTGGGAGGAGGCGGTGGTGGTGAGACAGTGAGAGGAGGTCTCTAGACCGAGACGGGCAGAGGGTCCAGGGCAGAGGGTGGGGTGAGGGGCTACAGCGGGCCCAGAGTTCCGCTGCTGGATTCCTCAATAAATAATCCTTCCACCCCTCTCCGCAGTTTCCAGACCAGAAAAGGCCGCCAGCTCTGTGCCGACCCCACTGAGGACTGGGTCCAGGAGTACGTGACCGACCTGGAGCTGAATGCCTGAGTGGCCCGGAAGCTTTGAGAACCCAGTGACCTCAGTGGGCTGCCTGGAGAGCAGAGGTCCGAGCCTTGGAAACACCCCTACAACCTCCACAGCTACCTCTCCTGCGGGCTGGTTGTTGCCAAACAGCCACACTCTGGGACTCTTTCTAACTTAAATTCCAATTTATTTATACTATTTAATTTTTGTTATTTATGTTCAATGTCATTCTCTGGGACCGTGTGCTCCGAGAGACCCCAAGATACCTTCCTCGCCACCCTCCCCTGCTCCCCTCACTTGCACTGTGATTGGTGACGACTGCGTGACTGTCGTCATTTATTCTAGGCAGAAGTGGCACCCGAGCCACCAGATGGGTGTACGTGTATGAGATGTTTCTGTTCAGTGCTGTGTTCAGCCCTGAGAAATAATAAAGATGATCTTTTGAAAAGGAAACTGGCATTGAGTTTGGTTTCATTTGTCTGGAAAGTCAGAATCGCTGGTCAAAAGGAACAATAGGCAAAAAACCGGCAGATGCAAAATGGAGGGAAATTGGGATTTCTGGGTCACCAACATCATGAATACTTAATAAATGAAATCGTAACATACGTATTTGGGAAAATTCACTATGTTGATGGATATTATTAAGAAGAGTATTAGGGCACCTGGGTGGCTCAGTGGGTTAAGTCTCTGCCTCAGGCTCAGGTCATGATCCCAGGATCCCAAGATCAAGCCCCACATCAGGCTCTCTGCTCAGCAGGGAGCCTGCTTCCTCCTCTCTCTGCCTGCTTCTCTGCCTACTCTCTCTCTGTCAAATAAATAAATAAAATCTTTTTAAAAAATGAAAAAAATCTAAAAAAGAAGAGTATTCATAGTGCATATTGGTCATAAATGAAGCGTTCTTAATGACAATTGCTAACATATTTGAGACCTACTCCAGGCTGAGTGCTTTTTAAGCAGGGTTCATTTGATCCTCACAATGAAACAGTACAGTTTAAATACCACTAATATCCTCATGTGATACAAGAGTAAACTCTAGCTGGGCTCAGAGAGGTTAAGCAACTTGGCCAAGAGCATACACCAAGTAAATGGTGCAACTACGTTCCAAAACTAGACTTTGATATAACTACACACTCACTCTTAAACTAGCAAAGTTATATCCCAAACACCATCCAGCTATTCTCAAATCGTAAGCAATGATTGTTTAAGACACTTATATCAGAAGGGTCTGGGTGGCTCAGTTGGTTAAGCCCCCTTTCGGCTCAGGTCATGATCTCAGGGTCCAGGGAGCGAGTCCCACGTGGAGTTCTTTGCTCAGTGGGGAGTCTGCTTCTTCTTCCTCTGCCCCTGCTCTCTCTTGCTCACTCTCTCTCAAATAAAATATTTAAAAAAAAAAGATACTCATATCAGAATCTTCAAGTGTGGACCTGGGAATTGGTAGTTCTACAGACCTCATCATATGTTCCCCAGGCACGTTGACAGCCGAGAGGCATGGAAATAGCATGACTCCCCACTCCTTTCCAAATTCAGTGCTTTTCTGTACAGAGGAACAGGGATATTGTACCTTATTTCCGAATAATCCGTGCTCCACAAAGTAAATGTCTTAACATTACAGGAGGAAAAGACAACCAGCCCACATCTGGGGCGTGTAGGTTTATACTCTAAGCCTGTTTCTGGGCTAACTGTGAAAGCTGAGCTAGTTAATAGGTGGGTTGCCAGTCACAGTTTTCTTTTCTTTTCTTTTTTTTTTAAGATTTTATTTATTTATCTGACAGAGAGAGATCACAAGCAGGCAGAGAGGCAGGCAGAGAGAGAGGAGGAAGCAGGCTCCCTGCCGAGTAGAGAGCCCGATGCGGGGCTTGATCCCAGGACCCTGAGATCATGACCCGAGCTGAAGGCAGCGGCTTAACCCACTGAACCACCCAGGTGCCCACCAGTCACAGTTTTAACAATAAGGAATGTACACTGAGCCAGAGTCCTTTCTGCAGAAGACAAGTTAAAAAGACTCGTGGAAAAACTGAACGTTTTCATTTTTGTGAGCCATGATTATTTCATTCAACTTAGAATAATCTAATTTTTTTATCCAAAATTGGTGCAGAATTGTATTGCTCAAACTCCTTAGCGTATAATTAAAAGCTGCTATGAAGCAAAACATTAAAAGGCCCGTAGTATTAGACCTAGATAGCATGTGCCCTGATTCCACGTCTAGGAATGTGTCTTGCAGCAGTCCTACTAAAGGACAAGAATATGTACGCACAAGGATATTCTTTGTAGCACAGTCTGTGAATAGCAAGCTAATGGAAACAACCGTCAGCAAAGGACTAAGTCAGTAGAGGACTGAGATGCCTGTCCATGGAAAATTCTGCAATCAGTAAAAAGAAAAACACACGCACATATTTATGGAAAGTATGCATCATATTATGTGCAAAGGTTGCATGTGCTTACATCTAATATAGGCATTGCTACCCTACTCGCATGATACAGAATGTATGTATAGAATAATATTCCTTTTGGTTTATATATATTGGTTTTGGTTTATATATATTTATATATGTATGTATAGAATAATGTTCCTTTTAGTTTATATATATTGGTTTTGGCTTATATATATTTATATATTTATATTTATAATTTATATTTATATATAATTATATATAATATATTATATATCATATATATTTTATATATATAATATCATTTTTGTGAGCCATGATTATTTCATTCAGCTTAGAATAATTTAATTTTTTTTTTAAGTTGAGGAGTTTATTAGGGAAATATGAGAGGCAAAGATACCCCAAGTGACAGAAAGAAAATTCTGAACATGTCCCTTCAAGCCAAGTGGGGGCCTGGAAGGACAAGAAACTGGTGGGTTAGCAACAACATTCTCTGGTGGCCACCTTGCCAGGGCATAAGTGTCTCGGCCAGGACTGCCTCCCAAACCCCACCAAAGGTGAAAAGGAGACAAAGACTGTTTCCAGAATCAATGCAGAGGCAATGAGAGCTGTAAGAAAAGTCTGAGAGAAAGAGAGGTGGGGAGGACCTTAACAGAGTCCCAGGCGTCTGGCTCTGAGCGCCTCATACATTGACAGATAGTTCTACAAAATGTTACTTCAAAGATAAAATGCCTAATGTTGGTTCTAAGAGCTTCCCTGGATGTCTTCCCACATGCCACATCACACACCGACGTACATGGCAGAACCCAAAGGCCACACTTTTGAAAAAAAAAAAATAAAAACCAAAAACAAGAATAAGCCCTGTTGCTCTTTAAGGAGAGAGGAAGGAGCTGAGGCTGCTGGGGCCTTTCCCACGTCGGCTTGCGTTCCATGAAGCAACTTCCCAGCAGCAGCATGGCATAGCTCTAGGTGAGGGTCTCACCTTTTGTCACCCGTGCTTCAATGTACTCTATTCTCCGTTCAAGGGCTGTCAATTTCTCGTTTAGTGTTGCAAGTCTTGAACGACAAGACATATCGAATGAGTTGAGAAAGTCCGCGATTTTCTTGATGCTGCTGGTGATGACCTCAATGTATTCTCGGTTCGCCCAGTCCTGGTGAATCTCCCGCTGCACCGGATCCTCTTGACCCGCCATGGTTGCCGCCGGACGACGAACTAGAATAATTTAATTTTTAATCCAAAATTGGATATAATATATATATTTTATCTAATATATATAATACATTTATTTATATTTATATGTATTTATTATATTAAATACATAAATATAGAAATATTAAATATGTATTATATATTTTTATTTTTATACATTTATATATTTATTTATATGTATAGATATATATATATAAATTCACAAGGGCAAACATTTGGCAAAGATACCTGTCAAGTAGCTAGCTGTGGTTTCTTAGAGGAAATGAATATTATTATTTATTTTTTGTAATGGGCACTCCACCTTTTTATTTTCTGCACTTCTCTTTTATTTAATCTTTAACAAGGATGCATCGTTCTCTCATGTGACCCTATGCTTTGATGGGTGATCCTCCATCCACTGGAATAACTCTCTAGTGATCCTGAGTTGACACAGAAAATAGAGCTTGCCATGGCCAGTCCTAACAGTCTTGATGCCATCATGGCTTTCATATAGAGAGGTTAATGTGACAAACAAGTCATTTGCCAGAGACTTCCATCTCTCTCTCTCTCTCACACACACACACACATACACACACACACTCACCTCCTCTCAGGCAACATTTTACAATCCCCTTCCACTCCGAGGAGCCCCACTCCCCTAACACCATTACCCCCCACGCCCATGATAAGTGTGTAGACACCACCAGAATGGGAGGAATAGTTGTTGTTCCCAAAGAAGCAATGGAACGGTCACCATTTCTTCACTGTTGGTGTCCAGCCTCTTTAGACCAAAACAACAACAACAACAACAACAACAACTGCTTATTTACAGTGAATGATTTCTCAAGGTCCTGTGACCCAGAGTCAAAGGAGAAGCTTAACCAGGTGCAGCCTTCCCTAAACACAAGCACTGTGAACAGCATAAACAGAACAAGGACTCCTGTGCTGGAAAGGGGAGAATGGCAATAGCATTGCTAATCAGCTTGTGGGGCACTGCAGAGTCCAAGACATGGCTGAGACCCTCGGTCAGCCTCTCTGCTGAACCTCCCTGGGGAATGTCCTCCCCAGACTCCTCTGAGATATGAATGGGGGAGGAGCCCTTCTCTGGGGGCTGCCCATTCCTGTCCATGTGAGCTAGGAGCCCGGGCTTTGCCTTGGGTGTTGAGCAATCAACGGCCATTTCTGGCTGGTCTTGTGGTTTCTTCAGCAATTAACACCCTTCTAACGATAGGTTTCTCATCTCTCTGCTTCTGATCAGTTCCATGCGTCATCTACAAGTAGAGAACAGAAAGCTTGTCCAGTCGTATATTTTGCATGTTAACTGGGGGGGTGGGAATGCGAGCTCCCCAGCACAGCCCTCAGTCCCACAGCCACCCCTACACCTCTGCCTCGCCGTCGCCCGTGCAGAGGTGTGGCAATGCATGGAAATGATGAATAACTGATACCTCGCCCCAAGCCACGTCCTCCCTGCACCTTCACACAGAGCTGACTGTCCTTGTCAGAGATAAACATTTCATCGGAGAAGGTGGGGAGTGAGGGTGAGGGGTGCAGTTAGACCCCCGCTTTATCTCCTGTGCAGTTCCCCACCTCCCTGCCTCAGCTTGCACTAACTTTAGCTTCAAGGAGAAAATTCTGCATATGCAGCCCTTAGAGACTGCAAAGGTCTGGCTCTCAGCTGGTGGGTTGGAAGAGCCTTTCTTAGCAAAGATGAGTTGTTTCCTTTTCCGATGTCAGATAAGGCCATTTCCAAGTAGTCTAAACTCTCCTAGAGGACCTCACTGACGGATGCAAGAAGTAGCTTTTCTATTCCAATATTTAGACTCTTCCCTAAATCAAAATCCTCAATGTTGCAGATTTAGCACTTGGCACAGGGCCTTTAGCACCAAGAGACAGTAGGGCCCAGTCCAACCACGTTAGCTTGGTTCTCAAGAGGCAGTCTCCAGACAGCATGAGTACCACCTGGGAACATAGTGAAAATGCAAATCCTAAGCAACCCCTTCTCTTCCTTTTAGGGGGTGAAGCCCAGCCATCTGTTTTCACAAGGCTCCAGGTAATACTGATGCACACAAAGTTTAAATAGCACTGCATTTAATGAGGTCCTTGGCAAACTTCCTCCTACTTCTTCAGGCCCGCCGATCCCACGCTTCATTTGGGGGCTGTTACTATTCACAGACCCTCTACCTCCGCCCAGACCAGGTCTCTGCATTTCTCAGGATGCTGGTGGTTTGGGGGGAGTGGGGGGGGGGCGGAAACAAACAAACTAACCTAACTCAGAGATGCTTGAATAAATGAGCCTTGTAGCAACATGGACGGGACTGGAAGAGATTATGCTAAATAAAATAAGTCAAGCAGAGAGAGTCAATTATCATAGGGTTTCACTTATTTGTGGAGCATAACAAATAGCATGGAGGACAAGGGGAGTTAGAGAGAAGAAGGGAGTTGAGGGAAATTGGAAGGGGAGGTGAATCATGAGAGACTATGGACTCTGAAAAACAACCTGAGGGTTTCGAAGGGGCGGGGGTGTGGGAGGTTGGGGGAACCAGGTAGTGGGTATTAAGGAGAGCACGTATTGCATGGAGCACTGGGTGTGGTGCAAAAACAATGAATACTGTTACACTGAAAAGATATAAAATAAATAATTTTTTTTTTTTAAATGAGCCTTGTGGCCCCAAGGCTGAAGGGTACTGGCTCCAGGGAAGGCTGCATGTGGAAGCCCCATGGTAACCCCCGAGTCCTGTTTTTTTCCCTGACTTCAGTCCATGCCAGAGCCCCAGGATGGCTGTTGGCACCTTCCAAAGTCACATGAATCCTTGCTCGCTGTCTGCAAGCAGAGAGCCTATGTCCCCGTTGAAGAAAATCACTAGGTTCTTTTGGATTTGACTGACCCCTATCAGAAACCCAGTTCCTAACCAGTCACTGTGGCTTTAGGGATGCGTTCCATGGATTTGCTTAAGCCACTCAAGGCGCATACCTGGATCTGTGATAGATGAACGTCACATAATCTTAAAGCCTGAGAATCATGGGGAAGAGAGGCTTCCCAAGAGAAATGTGGGTTTCTGGTACCAGGAGGGATGCCGGTCAGCAAAATACATGTTCACTGTAATATGTTTGTCCTTTTCCAGTGGACTTTTTTCTTACTATCTGAAAGGCACTAATTCTTTGTAGGTGATAAATGCTCCATCTCCTTTGATCTCTGGGTTAGAAACTGTTAGTCTTCCATCTTCCTGAATTACTTTACTTTTAGGAACTCGCTGACTTGTATACTTCCTGTTGCCTTATAAACGACAATGACTCAAATTTGAGGCTAAAGAGACATGAAGCTCTTCATGGCGCTAAACCAACTTCCAAAAACTGAGGTTGCATCTCCACCCCAGGACATGCTAAGTGGGGTAGGACACAAGCGCCACAGACCCTGAAGCAGAAGACTGGGGACAGGGAAAAAAGCGGACACCCAGAACAATGAACCAACATTACAGAACTTGCCATAGTGAAGAAAATAGGAGAGTTGGATGGACAAAGGCATAGATGACAGAGGACACCTCATACTTACTTCTTCTATTCCCCTTCCTTTCGGGGAACAGTATTTGCGAAAAATTATCATATGAAATTGACCACAACCCAACACATGGAGTGGGCCCTGATTAAGATAAAGGCAATTTGCATTTTGGGTTTTCCTTTTAACTTATCATAACATAAACATTTTCCATGACATTGCATTATTTGTAAAGCCTCCCAAATAGCAACTCGAGTGAAGATACCGTATTTTTTTCATTATTTTCTTACTGTAAGTAATTTAAATTGGGTAAGTTTAAATTGCTATCAATGTGCCAGAGACATATTTTTTTCATATTTGAATTCATCTACATAGGAAATAGATTCCTAGTCATGGATTATCAAGGTCAAAGGCAAAGGTAAGTTAAAGTTCCTTATGTGCGTTAGTGCCCATATCCAACATGTGTTTATGCTGTCTGCCTTGTACATTTGGGCCCTTGATGCATCTCTAGAATGAGTGGTGTCTGAAAGGCTGCCTGCACGCTCAGTCCCTCTTGCAGCCCAGTCTTTGCTATTACAACTCTGTCCACGTGGGTGCAATTTAAACTGGGTATACTGGCCAGGACTCATGGCATCATTGCATGTCATGTCTATTAGTAAGAACAGCTATGGAATCATAAAGAAATTTTGGTTCTGCTGGGGGAAACTATGACTACATAGCTCTAATGAGAAGAACCCAGCTAAGTGTGGTCCCGGGATGACACCAACATCTCACCTCCTCTTGCTGGGGAAACCACTTCCCCATAAACAGCCCTAGTCAATTGAGCACTTGAACCATTCTTGCAAATACCCTATGCCTTGTGGTTATCCAAGACCCCTCTTGTATTTACAAGTCAACAAGGTGTCACTGTACTTACAAACTTCCTCTCTCATCACCCTAAGTTTCCATCTCCCCTAGGTCCAGAGCATACCTGAAAAAAAAAAAAAATAGGGGACCCCAGAAGAAAGCTGGCAAGAGCGAGTCTCATTCTGGCCCACCCTCTTGGGTCCCCACTATCCTCCTCACCATGGCTCTTTGTTCCCAGGCTGCCTTTCATGTGTCTCCTGCTGCCATTTCCTGTTGTTTTCCTGCTCTCAGACCACAATGCGAAGGTCCTATGGGTAGCCAAGTGAAATAGAGGGCTTCCCAAGGGCTTTTCAAAATGCCCTGCATTACCTGTTAAGGTGGCTATTCTTTCCAAAGGAGTTTTAGCATTCTAGTCTATGTACATGGAGGGCAGGATGGGGACTTGTCTTACTTTGGGAAGGGGGACACTGAGTTGGTTTTCAACAGGGGCAGAATCCAGCTTCAACAGCTTCCCAGGGATCAACCGAGTAATAAATTCACCCAGTGCCAACTTACAGGTGATTTACAGAGAAAATCTCTCCTTTTCCCCCAATAGAACTGGAACAAACACCAGACTATTCCATCAGCTGCATTTCCTGCAGAGGGGAAATAGAGACCAAACTCAAGACTAGAGCAAAAGCCTGAGATAGAGGAAGTGGTCTGTCCAAGATGGTGCCATAAGAAAATCCGCCATAGGACCTCCACTCCTTCCCCAGATACACAGAGTCTATAGTGACATGGGGAACAATTTGCTCTGGAAAAGACTGGAAAACTAGTGGAGCACCACTCCATGGAGGTAGGTTAGAAGACAGAGCAACAGCCTCACAATAACTCCCCCCATCTCCCTCCCGCTCGCACACTGTGATGCTCAGTCTGGAGCTTCTCCCTGAGGAGCCAAGGGACCCTACCCCACAACAGACACCCCAACTGTTAAGAACTGCACCTGAGAGACAATCCCCAGACACCTGGCTTTGAAAACCAACGCGGTTCAAGTCCCCAAGACCCAAAGCCCTGAGAGAACTAGGAAACCTGGTGAAACACCCAGACTGCAGGGCCTGTTGGGATTCTCTCCCAGACAGAGGGCCTTTCTTGTGCTCCACAGCAGCAGTATCTCTGGGAGGGGACCTTTTCACATATCTGGTGCTCCAGTTTTTGTGGTGCATTTCTGGGTCCCAGGCAACTGTAAGATCAGGGAGAGCAGCCTACCGCTCTGGGGTACTGCACAAGCAGCAGCTGACACACAAACCCTCTCCCGGGGGAAGGCCTGTTTCCTGGCCCTGGAGGCTGACTGAGATCTTCTCCCTCAGGACACTGACAGGTCTTGCCCCACCCTCAACAACCAAGAGCTATCAGAAATAGAACAGGATGGGCGCCTGGGTGGCTCAGTGGGTTAAGTCTCTGCCTTCAGCTCAGGTCATGATCCCAGGGTCCTGGGATCCAGCCCCACATCGGGCTCTCTGCACAGCGGGGAGCCTGCTTCCTCCTGTCTCTCTGCCTACTTGTGATCTCTCTCTCTCTCTCTCTCTCTCTCTGTGTCAAATGAATAAGTAAAATCTTAAAAAAAAAAAAAATAGAACAGGTTGCTTGGACAATCACCAGGGTTTGAGAGACCCAGAGAGTTGGGGGTGAAGCGGAACTCCAAGGTTCTCCCTCAGAGCTGATAGGGGTAGCTGTTTCATCCAGTATGTAGAAACACGGAGTCAAGCAGAGTGAGGAGACAGAGGAACATGTCCCAAATGAAAGAACAAGATAAAAGCTAAGGGGAAAAAATTAGAGCTCGAAGATTTTTACTATTGAACAATGCTATCTCTATCTTCTTTCTTCTAATTTTATCATTAGGCAGAAGGAGCTGGTTCACTATCGTGATGAAAAATGACTCCAGCTCAGGCTGCTTCTTTCCTCGTAGTACACAAAGGCCCTCAAGGATCTGCTGCTTTTTCTATGTCCTCCTGTCAGATTCCTAGCAACATGGTAGATGGCTATTATGAGACCAGCAGCCAGAGCTAGTCCTCTTGCCCATCTCTGGGGAGAGGCAGGACATGCAGAAATGGAGCCAGCAGGACTCTGTGTAGGGAACAGCCTACAAAGGCATCACAGGTGGATGAGAGCCATTCTAGGAAACCCAGACCTTCGAGGTCTTATCCAGTGGCAGGACATAAGAAGAGGCCATAGGGGTATTCTCTAACCTGGCCCGGGGCTTGGGAGCCAGGGGAGAGCTGCCCCAGGCACAGGGGAGACTTCCTGAGGAGACTCCTCCCCAGGAGTCACTGAGGAAAGGTCTAGGAGTCTGAGGCTGGAGAAACAGTCCTGAGGAAGGAGGCGGACTCTGAGTATCCTAAGACAAAGAGAATTCAGCCGGAGTAATGTGGGACCGGGAATTCTCCTGCTGAATCCTCAATTTTTATAATTCCATCCTTCTTCACAGCTTTCCAACCAAAGAGGCCACGAGGTCTGTGTCAGCCCCACCAAGTCCTGGAGCCAAGGACATCATTGACCGGAGCTGAATCCCTGAGTGGCCTGGGAACAATAAGAAACTAGATACAATGAGGGAGCAGGGACCTGGGCCCAGGGAAGAATGTTCCTTCAACTCCTGAAGCTACCTGTGCTAGGTGCCAGTTATCAAGCTACTACACTCTGGGCCTCTTTCTGGATGTGAATTTAAACTTCTTTAGACTTATCTTTGTAATGTATTTCCACGCACTCTTGACTGCCTGCAGGGAGCGCTCCTACAACACTCTCTTCACCACGCCCCGGTACCCCTCCAATCACACAGTGGTTGGCACAAGCATGTAGGTGCTTATGCTCAGCATTTTCTAGGGGGAAATCATTTCAAAACCATCAACCAACAAATATTTATAGAATGTTATTTACCACTTCTGTGTTCAGCTGCATGAAATAATGGAATTTCTCAAAACCAAACCAGTCTTTTGGGTGCTTCTATGGGTTTTGTTTTGTGATGAAGTCAGGATCTCCAGTTGGAAAAAATGATGGAGGGGTGGTGGGCTAAGGGGCGAAGAGTAAGAAAATCTGAAAAGGGCAAGTCAGCAGAAAGGAAATGATGGTAATACCTGTCTCTACACATTCCTGAGAGCTAAAACACAAAGCATTAGCTTAGAAAACAGTGAGGATGAAATATTACCTACCTAGCATATAGTGTATATACATTAACTATATTCATTCTTTGTGTATATTCATGCATTTTCCCACGAACCAAATTTGCCGAAAAATTATGCATTGTCCTTTCAATCCTAATAATTTCACCAAGGTTTCCATTTGGCAGAAGAGGAAATGTTGGCTCAGAGAAGTGAAACAACTTGCCCATGGTCAGGCAGCTAATAAATAATATAACGAAGATGTAAGCCTATGCCAGCATTTCTCAGTATTCCAGAACCACAAGGGATGATTGTTTAAAATGCTGGCAACAGAATTTCTTGGGTTTGGAGCTGGAGATCCAAACCCTCAAGTGATTTACATGCAGACAGAAGACCAAAAACCAGTGACTTCGGCAATAAGGACTTATCACTCGTTTCTTAATAAGGTGCATACAGCAATAGACATCTTGCCTGGATGTTAGTTTCCTAGAATCCGTGCTCCACAAAAGCAGTGGCTAACATAAGAGAAGAAAAAATAATCAGCCACTATATGCAACTGAGACTTCTGTTATGAACACCAGATTTATTTATCAGACTGATTACCGAGATCGCGGTTCACAAGCTATAGTTCTCAGAACAAATCCATTATGATTCAGTCTCATAAATAAAGTTTTATTCTGTTACACAGTGTCCAGGGCTGCCTTCACTTGGTAGCTGCATCTGAGCCTGTATGTTTACAAAGCCAAAAACATTTACTATCTGACCCTTTTAGAAAAATTTGCTGAAACCTGGCCTAGATCATGTTTTTAAGTATAAGAAAGGAAGACTTAGTCAGGGTGTTTGTTGTAAAATTCAAAAGGGGGAAATCCAACATACTTATGAGAAATGCAAATGTTTATTCATTTTTTGATAAGGCATACTTTTTTTTAAAAGATTTTATTTATTTACTTGACAGAGAGAGAGATCACAAGTAGGCAGAGAGGCAGGCAGAGAGAGAGGAGGAAGCAGACTCCCCACCAAAGAGAGAGCCTGATGCGGGGCTTGATCCCAGGACCCCAGGATCATGACCTGAGCCGAAGGCAGAGGCTTTAACCCTCTGAGCCACCCAGGCGCCCCCCCCCTTTTTTTAAAGATTTTATTTGTTAGAGTGCAAGCACAGGCAGACAGAGTGGCAGGCTAGAGGCAGAGGGAGAAGCAGGCTCCCTGCCGAGCAAGGAGCCCGAGGTGAGACTCGATCCCTGGATGCCAGGATCATGACCTGAGCCGAAGGCAGCCGCTTAACCAACTGAGCCACCCAGGCGTCCCAGGCATACTTCTTTTTGTTTTAAACTAATTTTTAGTATAAAAAGTGGAATTTTGATCAGGTTTGTAGAGAGCAATAACCAGTTCCTATCAAAATGTTAAATGTACACACTCTTCATCCTAGGAATCCAGTGGAAAACTCAGTCCATGTAGTGGGAACACAGCTGCCTCCCAAAACGCCTTTCTCTTCCCCTATCCCCTTATCTCTTATCTCTCTCTCTCTCTGTGTGTGTATATCTGACTGTCTCACTCTCTGTCTCTCTCAGATCCTCTATCTACATAGTTCCCTGATGAACAATATTATTTGCTAACTCTCAGGGGAGAGTAATAAAGAGAGAGAGAGAGAGAGAAAAGAGAGAGGCCAACCTAGTGGGCTCCACCTTTGTGAAGGTAAGGTCATCACCTCTCCTCCTCTTGAAGCCCAATGTAGGGGTCTCAAGAGGATAACTTGTAAATCCTGGAAGGTGCCTACTAGCAAAGTGACTCACTTTATAGTGGGGTGTCCTAGGGTGAACTCTCATATTGAAGGGAAATTTGAAATTCAGAAGGAACCATGGTTTTTCATCATACTTGAGGACTAAGGATCCAAGGCTTTGGATCAAGCTTTGCTTGAAGCTAATCAACTTCTCGAAGCTTCACTTATGTGAGCGAACAGGTTCCCTTTATCCCTTAAGACAGCTTGAGTCAGCTTTTCTGGTACTACCACTCAAAGTATCACTAACTGCAGTGCCCTATGTACCACACCCCGCAGAGCAGAACCGGCTGAGGGCAGAAGCCTAGGCCAGTCAGTGAAGATGCCTCCTCTTAGTCTAACAGTCGGTTCCCTCCCTGGCCTGTTCTGTATTCTTACTAAGGCTGTCTGCCTAACAAGGTTGCATCAAAAAGGAAAATTCAGGATGTTGGAGACTGACTAATTCTTGCACAAATCATTAGGGCTCACTTTGAAATTGGCTTGTCTGATAGCAGGGGGGCGGGAATAGTTTCCTTAAGAGAAGCCCTCTTGAATTTGAGAGGCAGGGTTGGGGGGCATGGGGGGTGGGGAAGGAAAAAATGAAACAAGATGGGATTCGGAGGGAGAGAAACCATAACAGACTCTTAATCTCAGGAAACAAACTGAGGGTTGCTGGGGGGAGGGAGGGAGGGAGAGGGTGGTGGGGCGATGGACATTGGGGAGGGTATGCGCTCCGGTGAGTGCTGTGAAGTGTGTAAGCCTGATGATTCACAGACCTGTACCCCTGGGGCAAATAATACATTTTATGTTAGTAAAAATAATTTTTTTAAAAAGGGAAGCCCTCTTTTTCTTGCTGCCTGCACACCAAGCTGGTTTGCACAGCAGTGACCTAGAGCTTGCAGACGGGAAAAGCAGACCTCTCCTTGGCAAGGTGATATTAGTATGAGCAGAAATGGGAAGATGGGAGACAAGGAAGGATGAAAAAGTGGGGTCCAGAAACAGCTGTATCCACCCTCTCTGCAGATACCCTCCTTTCAAATATTTATCTTGTGGACAAAATGATCAGTCCCGTACTTACGTCACAGCTGGGATGCCACCAGAAGCAAGGAGCGGATTCCCATGACCCCAGCGCCCATGGCATCATTTCAGCAGCAGAGGGCATTGTGGGGACGGCAGTCAGTGGCCTGGGAGATGGGGCATGGCTGTGAAAGGGGGAACCAGGGGGACCAGCCCGACTAGCGCTCGTGCACTGAGAGAGGGGTCTTCTAAATCCACTTCTAGAAGTGATGTTAGCTGGCAGCTAGCTAACAGCTAGCAGATTTTCTGCTTCTAATTAACCACCCAATGGAAGTAACCAAAAACAGCTCAGAAGTCTTAAAAATAAGAAAGGAGCTGCATTGCCTCTGAAACTCCAAGGCTGGCCGAAACAGGCTCTGATGACACCCAACAGTGGTTTTCAAACTGCCTGTGCTTTACATCACCTTGGGAGTTTCAAAATTACTGACGCCCAGTCCCCACCTAACCAAACCCTAACTAAATGCATAACTTTGGAGGTGAGGTCCTGGCACTGGAGGTTCTAAAAACTTTCAGAAGGGATTCTAATGTGAATTCAAGGTTGGAAAGCAACTCCTTAGGTACCCACTTCAACAGGAAATAGCCAGCCTCTATAAAAGTCTTCACCCTAAGTGGAATTCCCAGATAAAAGGCAGGATTCCCAGTTAAATTTGAATTTCGGACACACACCAAATTATTTTTTATGAGTATATCCCAAATATTGCCTGGGACATACTTATACTAAAACATCATTCATTCTGTATTTTAATTTTCTAACTCTGGCCACTGCAGCCTCGAAGCCTCAACTTAGATATGGCTTTGGAGAACATTCTCCCAGAAAGCAGAGCACAGAACACCTGAGAAGCTGACCAGATGGGGAGTCTTAGCTAGGTTGCAGGCAGGTTTGCTAGACCGTCGCTAACAGAAGCATCCAAGCTCCCAGCATTCACTAGACACTCAACAAATATTAGTCATTGTTCTGAAGAAAGCTTCACTTAGGAAAATTAAGGTGTGTGCATAAATATGCATTTACAGTACGTTTCGTCATCTCCGTAGTCATTTAAGGAGAAAGATGTCCTAGATCGTATCGATTATGACTTAGTGATAAAACAATGTGTCAGGGGGCGCCTGGGTGGCTCAGTGGTTTGGGCTGCTGCCTTCGGCTCGGGTCATGATCTCAGGGTCCTGGGATTGAGCCCCGCATCGGGCTCCCTGCTCCGCAGGAAGCCTGCTTCCCTCTCTCTCTCTCTCTGCCTGCCTCTCTGCCTACTTGTGATCTCTGTCTGTCAAATAAATAAATAAAATCTTAAAAAAAAAAAAACCAATGTGTCAGTTTCAGCTTTCTAGGAAAACATCTCCAGCAAAGGTCTGGCACCCCTGTGCTAGCCCTCTGTCCCTTTCTGGTGGTTTCTGCCCCTCTTCAGATGTCTCTACTCTTCCCCCAGTATCCCTCTCAGCCTGTGGTTCTGATTAGTTGGGAAGACAAAATCAGTGGAGTCATCCCAAGGAAAAGGCTGCTTTACCTTTTATATAAGAGTCTTCAGTATTTTTTGAGGGACTTTATTTATTTGTCAGGGAGAGACAGCCAGCCAGAGAGGGAACACAAGCAAGGGAAGTGGGAGAGGGAGAAGCAGGCTCCTGATGAGGGGCTCCACCCTGGGACCCCAGGATCATGACCTGAGCCAAAGGCAGACGCTTTAATGATTGATCCACCCAGGCACCCCCCGCCCTTCAATATTTTGAAACGCAGTGCCGGGCCAACCATCCCGTCAGCATTTATTGTTTGAGATATATGATAGAGCTGCTCCAAGAGAGAGCTCATTCTGCTAAGTGATCCATATAGTGAATATGAGGAGAAACTGAAGGGGGGGCGGGTGAAGAGAATGTCATGAGAAGTCAGAGAAAATATCTATTACGTCACACAAGTCAACAATGGAAATAAGTTACAAAAGTTAAATAAGATACATAAACGAAAATTAAAGTAAAAGAGGGCTGCAAAGTGTGGCAAGGGGGTGGGGGGGCGAGACCCGTAGAGGAGGTGCCCTCCAGAGTTCCAAGGTCTTTGCCCTGGGCAGGTGCCAGTCTTCACACAGATGGAACACCTTCCTTGTAGCTTCCAGGCCACTCAGGCATTCAGCTCCAGGTCGCTGATGTACTCCTGGACCCAGGCCTCTCTCGGGTGGGCACAGATCTGCCAGCCTCTTTTGGTTTGGAAACTGTGGAGAGGCATGGAAGGATTACACACTGGGGAATGTAGCAGGGGAATCCTAGGCCCACTGTGACCCCTCCATCCTTCTCTGCCTCAGATCTCTCAGGTCCTGTTCACAGGCTCATAAAATGTACTCTCCATGTTAGGGTTCATCACCTCCTCTGGGCCTCATACGGAGGTCCACTCAGAAAGCCAACTTCCTGCTGTCACCTTAACACAGGGGCAATTCCTTCAGGGCCTAGCCACAGGCATCAGACCAGGACAGAGACATGGCAGTGGCCTCCCCTGGTGTTCTGTGCTCCAATGGTCTCAAGGCTGAGTCCTCAAAGGGGTTGGGGGGGGGGCTCATCTCAGCCCTCCCATTGCCCTCCCCAGGAAGATTGGGCCTTACATGACACCAGGCTTGGAGCACTGGCTGCTGGTCTCATAATAGTCGACCACAAATTTCCGAGGAATCTGCCGGGAGATATAGAAGAAGCAGCAGGTGGTCGGGGTGTCAGCACCAACTGAGAGAAACAAGACAGAAAGAGTCCTAAGTGACTCTTCAGAAGATTGGGTGAGCCAACACCCCCCCCCCCCCCCGCCGCCCAGGGTCAGGAAGAACTGGAATGAGAGAGCCCTGCACAGGCATGGGGATGTGCAGACAAAGAGACCTAGAAGGAAGCTGGCATTTCTTCTTCTCCTTGACATTTTTATATTCTGTGTCTCTTTCTATGTTTGTCATTCTCTCTCTATTTTGGCATGGGGTCTCTGTGTCTCTCCACCAGAACTTCAGCTTTCTGAACAAACTACTCCCTTTCTGTCTCTCGCGGGGCAGTGCCATCTGGAATTCCCAAGGAGAGCAAGGGCCACAGCCTTGGGAGTCAGCTGGCCACAGATTCCACCTGTTGTCCGAGAGCCCAGTTGGGCGGCCATTTTTCCATCCTTAGAATGGGACTTCCTCCCACTCTCTCCCCGCGCTGGACAACAGAATGGCTAAAACACTATGGGAAAGGACACTCCTCCTCAGGAAACAGCCTCTGACAGCTCTCTGACGTTCTCTACTCAGAGGGGCTCAGGCACGAGACTTGGGCGCTGGGGATCCAAGCCGTGGCCAGGGAGTAGAAGGAGATAGGGCAAAAGGAGGCAGGGAGGACAGACTCACAAAAGGAAGAGGAGGTCTGGGAACAGAGTGCCGCGGTGAGAAGCAGGACGGCCAGGCCAGCCGCAGGGACCTCCATGGCACTGGGCAGCAGAGGGTGTGAGCTCGAGCAGTAGCCACGCAGCGCTGGGATCGGAGACCCACGGCTGCTGCCTCCTTCTGGAGTCTAAACCATGTCCCGTCTTTATAGTCAGCCTCGGAGAGTTAGAAGACAGAAAGTTGAGGAAACCAAGGGGGGACATTTAAAACCATTGGTGTTGGTGTCGTGCTGTGAGTCACATAAGGTGGGAGAGCTCTGGGTCGCCACCAAAGTTCAGGCTATTTGCAACCATGGTTCAGTTGCCTACCCGAGGGGGAAACGGTTTCTATAGAGAGAGGAGGTGAGATGCTGGTGTGACCTGGTTAGCAGATCAGGAGATCAAGCCACTTCTGCTACAGAGCCTTCTGCTCTGTGCCCCAGCTGTTCAGATGGCCTCTAGGTGACCCAGAGGATAATGCCATGGAGTCTGGGGGAACACACCCCAGATGGAGACGGCAGAACTAGGGAAGCTTCAGCTCTTCAAGGGGCAAGACGGAGGCTGGCCTTTCAGACTTCAGCTCCATCATCAAACCCGCACAGGTCTCTGCAGTGCGCCCAGAGTGGCAGTGCCTGGCAATGAGCGCTTCTGATTGCAAGGTCAGCTTCGGATTGCCAAGGTGTCCATTTGAAAGACATATTGCCAGCGAGGCCGGGAGAGAAAGAGCCAGGCTGTCCCGCCCATAAATTTCTGCTTTGAGAAAGGCCTGAGTAACCGATACAGCTGGTCACTTGAGCGACCCCACTATTCCTTTCCTGCGTTCTAATTCCTGCTCTTGGGTTTTACATTTGCCAATAGCGAACCCACAAAGCCCTGGGCACCCCACCCTTAACCCCAATAAGGCAGAACCTTAGGTCTATGCTCTCCCTCTCTCTTTACCAGTGACCTCACTGAGGGGCCCTCGGGCATGCCGTGTACCCCTGAGTAATAAAACTTGTGAGTTTATAAACCTTGTATTTTAAAATAAACCTTGTATTTTAAACCTTGTATTAATAAACCTTGTATTTTAAAATTTCCCTGGTGGTTGCTGCTGAGGTGTGAACCTCATACTCATAGTAAGAGCCACAAAGGCCTGTCGGGCCACAACATTGGCACCAGTCGGGGAAATGTCTGGGGAGCTCACCACTGGCTATAGCTACGTAGCCCAGGCATTTTGAGCTCATGCCATCACGATCAAAAGGTTGAGACCCCCACAAGACAGCTGGTCCCTCGGCTGGTTGGGCTAATGTGAATGGAAAGCCCTAAACTGTTGTTTGTTACCCTTTGACCGCAAAGTACCCTGCCAGGGGTCTGTCCTATGGATAGAAGGACGAAGAAAATTGTATGGATAATGGTGTTTGTCACAGCCTATTTGTAACAATTTAAAAAGGACCTACAGGATGTCTGGGTAGCTCGGTAGATTAAGCTTTGGTCTTGATCTCATTTCAGGTAATGATCTCAGGGCCATGAGTTCCTGCCCTGTGTTGGGCTCCAGGCTGGTCATGGAGCCTACTTAAAAAAAAAATAAAATAAAATAATAATAATAATAATAATAATAATTTTTTTAAAGAAGTAATTTTTAAAGTAAAAAACCAAAATTAACTAAAATCCATACAATTAAATCAATTATGGCATATTCACCTCTTACAATAATAATTAGCCCTGAATAACTAAGAAAGTGAAGAAATGTTCAAAGGAAGTACTTGTTCCTCAAAAACCCTAAAACATTTCCTGTGTCCTTATTGTAAAGTCAAGATGGTATTTCCAGGGTTTGGCAGCTCAATGACATCATCAGGGACACTTTTCTTAAAACGTCTCCCTTTCCCCCAACATTTTGTTGGCTTTTCTTTGCGGGAAAGGGGGATGTCACTTCATGGTTACAAAATGGCAGCTGTTGCTCAGGTCTGCACAAAGTCTTCTCCATAGGCTTATAAGGGAGTCTCATAAGAATAGAGAAAAAGCAACATTACAGGTATCTTTAATTCAAATTGGGGTTGTTGTTTTTTTACTTTATTTGTAATGTGAACTGTAGTTCACGGCCCAAAAGTAGCAAAAGCTAATTTTATTTTTAAGTAATCTCTACACCCAACGTGGAGTTTGAACTCACAACCCCGACACCAAGAGACACATGCTCCTCCGACTGAGTCATCCAGGCACCCCAGCAAAAGCCAATTTTAAAAATAAGTAAAATAGAAAAGATTAAAATTTATTTTATTTCTGCAAGCTAGGTAAGCAGCAGGACGGGTGCCAGTAAGGATGTGGCCTCTACACTCTTCCCGTCTTACTGTGGCATATATGAAGTCTGAGGCATGATTTGAGTAAAATTTCTTTCCTGGAAGGTAGCAAAAACGTTATTACCCAAACATAACCACTATTAACATTTTGGTTTATTTCTTTCAAGTGCATTTTTTCCTAGGCTATGATAGTTCCGTTGGCTTACCTGCTATCTTTTACCTACTGTATGTCTGGGGGCTGAGGGGAATTATTGTAATCATGATATGAATGTAATTTTGTGTTTTTATTGAATATACTTAATATTGTAAGACTTTTCCAGATCGTTCCAGGATTTTTAAGAGCTGTCCAATTGACTCAACTATAAGCCTACTTCATCAATATAATCACACACTATTACTGCTCATTGATCACAGCTCAATGATTACAGATCATTACTCTATTACATTTGGACTAATTCCAGTTTTTAATTTAGTTTTAAACTATTTTATAAATAAGCTGTGCCAAATATATACATCCATAAAATGTTCTCCATAAGTCAGGTTATTTCTATAGGATATTTTCCTAGCTGTTGACTTTCAGGGCCAAAAAGTAGGTACACTTTATTAGGGCTCCCAATCTTTATAGATACCCCATATGAATGTGTGTTTTTGTTCCCCATTGGCAAACCCAGTGATAGCATATGATAGAGACTTCTGAATGTTTGCTGAATGAAGCAGTGATTAAAAAGCCTGCTTGGAGTCTGGGATTCCCCAATTCCATTCCGTCCACCTGTGTCCGGATCAAACGCAGCTAGGGCTACTCCAGACCCAGTGGCATCCGTATACACATCCCATCTGTGCAGCCAAAACCCCAGGGAAGAACATTACACATGTCTGCTTTGCAGATGGAAAAGAGAAAAGTCCAGTTCATAGATCTGTTTGGGTAGAAGCAACCAGCTAAGCCTGGGCCCCTGGTCACAACTCTTGGTCCCCACCCCCTCACTGGTTAATCATTTCCTTAGAAACACTCTGCTCAACATGATGTCATGGTCCTTTTCACCCAGGGTGTGGTTTAAGGGTGACTCGTGTGCCCAGGATGCTGAAGCATCACCACAGATGTCAGCTTGTGCAACCAGAAGAGCTGTGCTAGAGCACAGATCTGCTCCATGGGCAGAATCATTCACCTGTAGATCTAGAGCTCTAACACAAATATCTTCTCAAACCGTCACTGTCCAAAATCTTCCACACAGTCAGTCCCAACGAATAAGCAACTGAGCTGTTCTTGTGTTCCCTGAATCTCCATGTAAGACCCCAGGTACCCCAACATATATGACTCCTAACATGACACCATGCAACGGCTTCTCCTCTGGTCATCCCCAGACGCTGGCTCCCCATACTCCAGAGAGGCTTATAGAGGGACAAGGACGTGGCTTGGACCCCAGGAGGAAATAGGGAGTAGTGAGTGCCCAGTCCTGACTTGGCTTTGCCCAAACTCCTCTAAGCCCAACATTGTTAAGGTCTCCAGAGCTGCCCTGGTTGATAGTCTCCTCACACAGCCCTCAGTTCATAGTCTTGTCCACACCACAAGACTCTAAACCCTTATCCTTTCTTGCTGTCAGGGTTGTGTCCTAATCCTCTGGATAGATGTCGAAACCATACCACTTAAGCCCTATAGATAGATAGTCCCTAAATGAAAGCAAAGAACTTCACAGAAGGTTTCAAAATGTTCTAGGCTGTTTCCCATGGAGTTTTAGCTATCCTAGTCTCTGGATCTGAGAAGCAGAGGAAGACTAGGAACCATTTGAAGCTGGGGAAATTGAGGCTTAACTAAGACCTTTTTTTTTTTTTTTAAGATTTTATTTATTTATTTGACATGGAGAGAGGGAGAGAGATCACAAGTAGGCAGAGAGGCAGGCAGAGAGAGAGGGGGGGAAGCAGGCTCCCGCTGAGCAGAGAGCCCAACGTGGGGCTTGATCCCAGGACCCTGAGATCATGACCTGAGCCAAAGGCAGAGGCTCAACCCACTGAGCCACCCAGGTGCCCCTTAACTCAGTCTTTAACGAGATGCTGATGCCAAGTCTATTTGGTTCCTAGGAGGAGCCAAGTGGAAGATTTCCCTCAGTTCTCCAAAGAAGCTCCACCCTTCGGTGACTTACAGAAGATGAGGTCTTCTGGGAAATATCTCTGTAGACCAGATGAAGTTTCCCCTAAAGGTAGGAGGGCCCCGGGTTCCAATACCCAGACGTCCTCAAGAGGGAGCTAGAGACTGAGAATAAGACAACGATCCAAAACAAAAATTCAAGACACACAAGAAATGGTTGGCTCCCTTGCTTCCTTTAGTGCCTTGCTCTGTAGGTCTGAGCAGTGACATCTCCATCAACTTTCCCCCGACCCCGGGCCCCTCAGAGGATGGAAGAAGTTGACTTGGCTTTTCTGACATTTGTTTGCTGCTCCCTCATGCTGAGGGTAGACACCATGCTGCTCCTGCTGTTTCTCTTCTTTCTCTCCACACATGTCCCAGATTTGTTGATAATCATGGTGACACTGGCAGTCAGCGTTCCCTCTCCTTGTGTGACGTCAGAATCATTCCTCCTTCCCAGAGAGAAGCGGGTCATGTAGAGGAGAATCAACCCACCGGACATGGGCTGAGGAGCAGAGAGACACAGACAGAGGGTTTTCTTTCTCTCTGGATTTTTTTTTCTTCCCAAGATTTTTGAAATAAAACTACATTTGACATTTTGCATCTATCCTTTCAACGTTTAATAGTAAAAATCAAGTATTTTCATGACATTCTATGTGTTTAAATGGTCCATCTGTGGATTTACTTTATTGTCTCAACACTGTAGATTATGTAGTTTGGAGTCTATTATTTGATTATAGATAAGCTGCACCAAATAACATGGTCCCTCAAGTTTTTCCCATTTGTGAGTTCATTTCCATAGGACAGATTCTGAGAAGTCACCTCTGGTTTAATGACTACGGACATTTTTAAGGCCTCTCACCTTCACCCAGGATTAAATCCGGACTTCACTGTAGGTCTATGATGAGTATTTGATAAATAAACCATTCCTAGAGAGCTAATCCTTGTTTTTTCCATTTCTCATGCCTCCAGACTTTCCAATTCTGTTCTTTCCTTAGGATGTACTTGCATATATGTTTATGGATATATGACTTACACTTCTTGTGACTGAATGACATTATTACCTGTGTCATATTTATATGGTCAGAATTACTGTGGAAGTCCACCAGAACACTCTGCTTTATGGAAGGAGGCTAGTCACCCATCTGGAGAAATGACGTCCTCTCAAGCACCCCAATCAAATCAGCAACTGAACCTTTCCAGTGTGTGCCCTAACCTTCTCTTATAACTATAGGCAACCCTGGATTGTGCCACTCACATGATGACACCATACTTAAATTTCTAGCTTAGGCACCTCTAATTTCTGTGTTCCCATGGCTGCAAGGCTGTCTACAAAAAGGAGGCAAGACAGCTCAGATCCCAGAAGGAGTCCAGCAGTAGAGAGCTTCCAAGCCCCATCTCAGCTCTGCCCACACTCGTCCAACTGTCCAGAATCATGAGAGGCCTTGTGGCTTCCATCTTTGCTCTTCTCTGCACATGGTCCTCTGCTCCCATGCACGGGGGAGTCTGTTGTTCACTTGTCTTCAACAGTTGCTCCCCTCACTCTGGCCAGAAGTCAGTCCCCATCTTCCTAGTGCTGTGGCCTGATAACCCCCATGTGAAATCAAAGAGCCTCAAGTGGGCTTTCTAAATGACACAGTGGTTTTCTTCAAGAGGGTTGAAAAGGGTCTTACTGATCTGGACTGTAGAATGGGAGTTAGGAGAGGTTTGATCCCATTTTTCAGATCAATGAAGCCTAGTTAGTTTATTGGGTTATTAAGATGTGGTCAAATTTAGATCTATTTAGATCCTATTGCTATTGGTAAGTTTTAGAAGAGTTATAAAATTGTTCCTGCTTTCACTGAGTATCTGTATGATTTAATGGATTGGGGGGGAAAATGTTCTCCAAAGGAAGTTAGAAGGGAGTAGACTCTCTATAGGCTGGTTCCTTGTAGAGTAAGCCAGAGCCCAAAAGAGACAAAACCAGAGATAAGACTCGGGAAATTAACGAGAAACAAACAAATTAAACAAAAAAAGCCAAATCGTTTCCAGTTTCCTTTCCTCCTAAACCTCAACTCTGAGCTCTGCTATCCCTCTCTACTTCTTCCAGACCCTCCCAGGCTTGCCTGTGCTCCTGAGCAACTTCTGCTGTTCCTGCTCCCTCACCGGTAAGGTTTACACCACATCTCCCTGCTGCTTCGCCTGCACGTCCCTGCAGATCCCCCAGAACCTTGTCGTTGCCTGTTTTAAGACCAGTGGCCAGTGCCCCAAACATGGCGTCAGGCATTGTTTTCCCTGCCCAACCCTGGCGAGACACATGATGTGGGGGTTGGGAGTGTCCTCAGAAGTCAGAGCAGGGATGCTCCAGCTGACGGAGAAGGAGCTGTCCTGATAAGACCTGGTCCTCTGGGGGCCTTTTGTGCATGCAAGACACAGAGAGACCACTGAGCTGTTTCCGGACATGGGATGGAGGTGCAGGGACCCAGGAAGGACATGCCCAGAAGTAGAGGGAAGAGAAGGAAGAAAGAGACAGCAGAAGGGAAGTAGCCTGAGGTTATTTTCATTAATCACTCAGGGAAGAATTAGGAGCTGTGCGGTTTGGACAGTGATGCCTTGATAAGGTGCACCAGCCCTAAGGTGCCCACAAGGATGAAGATGAAGAGGCCACAGGTAGTCAAGAAATCCTTACTCATTCTCTACATAGTACTTCTGCCTTCTCCACAGCTTTGTCACCAAACAGGGCCATTATTTCTATGCCAACCCCAGCTGTGCCTGGGTCCAGGAATACAGCAGGGGCCTGGGGAGAATCCAAGGGGTCCAGAAGGAACACGTGAGGGGCATAACGTAGACTGAGCAGCAGTGACCTGAACCAGCAAACTGTCTCTGCAGCTCCAGAAATTCCCTCTCTCTTCTCCTAACCACATTCGGAAAACTAATTTAGTTAAGCTTTTTAAATATTATAAATTATTTTATTACTTGGGGTTTTTCTCTGTGCAATCATATGTCACCTTCTTATTCCCTAAGTCCCGTCCCAGTCAATCATACGGCGGTTGCCATACTGAGGGTAATGGTGAAGGACTGTGCTCCTATCTCTGGGTAGACATTGGGCCAAATCCATCAACAGACACATATGGAGTTTTTATGAGCCCTTCACTTTGTTATGCATGACAGAATAAAGAAGACTCTTTCTGTTCTCTTAAGTGAATCTTGGAGTTTTTGGTTTGGTTTGGTTTCTCTGACAAAGCAGTTTCCAGGGTTGGAGAGAATAAGAAGAAATGATTAGGGGCATCTAAGCCAGAAGGGAAGACGAGAGAAAATGGATGAATGTCATTCTAATGATACCAGGCTTTACAGTGGTGATACAATCCTCGTACGCTGAAGAATAAACAAAGTATTCAAAACAAATGCAAATTTATATGCACCAAGGAAACCCACCACTTCAATGAACAACAAAGCAAGGCATTCTATCATGCATATTTATGCATTTTCGTGAGTTCAGCTTTTTTAAGTAAAGACTGTTTTTGAGGATTACAATAAGCCACAGCCTGTCTATCTAGTCATCAAAAATATCACTGTGTTGTATATACTGCTTATTTCCCTTTGACATATGAGGAAATAGAGTGTCAGTATAGCTAAGAAACTCACTTGAGGTCACACAGCTAGAAATGTTGTAGTCTAACCTGCAGACCAGAGCAAGTCCCACACTCTTTTTTTTTTTTTTTTATGATTTTATCCATTTATTTGACACAAAGAGAGAGAACACAAGTAGGCAGAGAGGTAGGCAGAGAGAAAGGAGGAAGCAGGATCCCTGCTAAGCAGAGAGTCCGATGTGGGGCTTGATCCTAGAACCCTGAGACCATGACCTGAGCTGAAGGTAGAGGCTTAACCCACTGAGCCACCCAGGTGCCCCAAGTCCCACACTCTTGATTAACACCACTAGGAAACAGTCTTTCAGTGTGCCCATGTACCAACGGAAACAGATTCACCAGGAATGCACAATTCCCTAATATGAGAGTCTACACTAGGCAAGCAAGGAGTAAGGAATTGTCTAAGATCCCAGAAAAGACCAAAACCCATGGATGTGAGCCTGGCATTAGAGACCTCTTCTAGACTAAAGATGTTTGCAATTCCAAAGGGGCTGCTGGGCAGGTAATCTGAACTTTTCACAGCCTGGATGGACTAGAGAAAAATGAGAGTCCAAGGTGAAAGACAAGCTACGGAATGAGAGAAGTGTCTGCAAACCACTGATTTGCCAAAGGACTGGTATTTGGAATATGTAAAGAACTCTCAAAACTCAACAGTAAACAAACAGTCCAATTAGAAAACGGGTCAAGAGGCATTAAGGAACACTTGAATGAAGAGGATATGCGGATGGCAAACAAGCAATGGTATTGTTGACCATGAGTTTTTAAATTCTCATTTTTAAAGATTCAGACTGAAAAGTGAGGTAGATAAAATAATGTTGCCCTGGGACACCTGGGTGGCTCAGTTGATTAAGCAGCTGCCTTTGGCTCAGGTCATGATCCTAGCGTCCTGGGATCAAGTCCCACATCGGGCTCCTTGCTCAGCAGGGAGCCTGCTTCTCCCTCTGCCTCTGCCTGTCACTCTGTCTGCCTGTGCTCACTCTCTCTGTCAAATAAATAAATAAAATCTAAATAAATAAATAAATAAATAATGTTGCCCTCCTCTCACGTGCACAAAGATGTCCCTCTTAATCCCTGGAAGCTGTAAACATGTTATGTTGCACAGCCTGGAGGAAATCAAGATTGTTATCCACTAACTTTGAGATGGCAAGATTACCCTGGCTTAACTGAGTGGGCCTGACGCAATCCCAGGGATCCTTATAAGGGAGGTAGGAAGGTCAGCGTCAGAGCCCTGCAATATGAGAAAGACTTGAGCAGCCATTGTCGGCCACACCCAAGGAATGTGGGGCTCTTCCAGAAGCCAAAAAAAAAAAAAAAAGACAAGAAAATGGATTCTCCCAGAGAGCCCCAAAAAAGGAATGCAGCCCTGCAGACACCTTGGTTTTAACCCACTGAGACCCATTTCAGGATTTCTGACCTCCAGAACTATACAAAAATAAATGTGTTGTTTTGAGTGACTAAGCTTGTAGTAATTTGTCACAGCAGCAATAAGAAACTAATACAAATAATTACAAATAAAATGATATCATAGAGGTTTTAACACATAACCACAATTTTTCTGATGTTTCTCTCAAGACAGGTGGGATCTGGGTCCCCTCTGCTCGAGACTGGATAGGCTTGTGATTGCTTCCATCACAGGGGAGGAGATGCCACATGACTTCTATGGCTATGCTGTAGAGAGCCATACACCTTCCACTTGTTCACCAGGAACAGTCATCTCGGAGCCCTAAGACTTCCAGCCTGGAAGGGCCACATGTAGACAGTTCCTGTTGACAGTCCAAGCTGACCCTATCTTTCAACCAGCCCTGCCCAAGTGCCAGACATGTGACTGAGGAAGCCATCATGGAAATGGACCTTCCAGCATGAAGGTGAGGGTTATTTATGACAGGATGGCTCATGGCGTCATAATTTATATCACATCTGTGTGGGCAGTGCAGTTGTAAAACAGCATGAGCACCTTCTTCTAAATGGGAGAGAAACTCAGCTCACAGTTCACAGATAGATCTGTCCTTGCAAGGAGGTTGTGGTGATCCCAACTCGTGTCCATGCACTAATTACAGAAATAATTTCTTCAGAGCAATCTCAATAAACTAGCAAAGAATTTTCTGAGATGTGTCCCCAACTGATGGAGAAATTGAGCTACTCTTGAAGAGCTGAACCTCTCTGTTAACCAAAGGGTGTTGACAAACCCTGAATTGTGTAATTCGCAGCATGACACCAACACTACCATTAAAATCTTCCCCTCCCATCACCCCAGTTTCCATCTTCCCATGCCATGGGGCTTTCACTAAAGAGAAGGGGTAATGGCTTGAACCTGGTGCCAGCTATAAGTACCCAAGTCTTATCTTAGCTGTGCCAATGTTTGATCTCAGAATCTCCTGCCTGCCCAGCATCATGGAGGCACTCAAGATTCACCATGACCCTTTGCTCCCAGACCTTCTCAATGCCATGTCAGTCTATCATCCCTTCTGTCTTTTTCAGATATCACCCTCTCTGGTCCCAGGTGAGACTGTTTAAAACATGTCTGGATGACAAAGATCATTCAAGTGAAAATAAAGCACTCAACATGGGGACGTCAATCACCACCCTGGTCTTTCTTTCAAAAGGGTCAGGCTGTCATACTTTACCAAGTAGTTCAGAGAGAGAAGAGAGACAGTGAGGTGGTAAGTCTCACTTCATAGATAGAATTATTAAGGCCAAATTCACTGAGTAACAGTTGGCAAGAGGCACACTCCAGGTCGATTTACTTCCCATTGGTGCAGGCAAGTTTAGATTCATGTCAGCTATTCTCAAAACCCCAGTAGTTTGGGTGACATAAGAGATATCCCAGTTTGATCTCTGTTCTATTATGACATCCTGGGCTAGATGAACGTCCCTCCCAAAAAAGGCAGAAGGTCAGATAAGACTTTTTAAGTTTCTTGAAAAATAAAAACCAAAATGGAGAGATAGACATGGAAATCTCTAGGAAAAAAGCATATACCCAATTCATTTGAGTTTCCCAAATTTAAGAAATGCTATGACTTTCTAGTTCCTTTTGACCTTTTTTGAGGTTAGCATAAGGGAGAAGAAGTTGATTGTCTTTGGCTTTTAAATGACTCAGTCTCTTGCTGTGCCTTCTCCTATAGTTGGTTCTCCTTCTCTTATACCCACCAGAGGTTCCCTCAAGATTTTGTAGCAGACTCTTATGAACCCAACATCAGGTGCTCAAAGGCCAGTGACATGTAAGGACACTCCTCCTACTCACTCCTGGTGAGAAACTGGAGAAGCCCTGGGGAAAGAGCAGCTCCCATTGGTATAGGGAAGTAGACTGGGCACTATCCTGGGAATACCCAGCTCTATGGCCCATCACAAGTACAGTGGAAACCTTCAGCTGTTTTCTGAGCTAGTCCAGGGCCAGCAAGGAGCCAGAAGAAACTGGCTAAGTGCAGAAGAGGGAGAAGGAAGTGACAGCAAGAGGGAAGCTGTAGGAGGAAATCCCCATGAGACAGTCAAGGAAATGGAGGGCCCTCAAGTATGAGGGCTGACTGCTGAGAAAGTGACAGATCCTGAGATGTCAAGTCAGAAGGAAGGATGAAGGGCCACTGTGGGCCCAGAAATTTTCCCACTGGCTATGTCCTCCTGAATCCTTCTGTCTTCTCCATCCATTAAGCTTCCAAATTGAAAGAAACAAACCAGCCTGTGCCAACCCCAGTGATGCCTGGGTCCATCATGAACCTGGAGCTAAATCTGAGGGGTCTAGAAAGAAAGAGCCAAATCAATCAGCAGATTGAGGAGCAGAGGTCTAAGCCAGAAGAACAGCAGTTGGACCTCTAGGAGCTTCCTCTTTTAGGGGTTTAAACCCCACCTCCCACTAACCAAACTCTGGAGCCTTCCATACCTAAATTTTAATTTATTTAAAATTTTTCATCTTGGGACACCTGGGTGGCTCAGTTGGTTGAGCCACTGCCTTCGACTTAGGTCATGATTCCGGGGTCCTGGGTTCGAGCCCCACATCTCAGCAGGGAGCCTGCTTCTCTCTCCCACTCCGCCTGCTTGTGTGCGCTCTCTCTCTCTCGGACAAATAAATAAATAACATCTTCAAAAACAGATTCTAAAATTTTTCATCTTTATTTTTATTTTGAATTGTGTTTCCCATTGAATGTTTTAAGAAAGCACATAGTGTGCTGTCATTCAAGGTGATGTTGAATGATTGTACCAAATTTTGTCTTTAGAGATTTTTCTAAATCCATCAACAAACAAGAATTTTTAAATATCCATTTTTTTTTTCAAAGTATTTGGTCTTTGCACTATGTTTTAACCTTGTGAATAACAAAGATGCTTTCATTTGTTAAAAATAGAGCTTCCCTATGACCCTGCAATTGCACTACTGGATATTTACCCCAAAGATACAGATGTAGTGAAAAGAAGGGCCATCTGTACCCCCATGTTTATAGCAGCAATGGCCATGGTCGCCAAACTGTGGAAAGAACCAAGATGCCCTTCAACGGACAAATGGATAAGGAAGATGTGGTCCATATACACTATGGAGTATTATGCCTCCATCAGAAAGGATGAGTACCCAACTTTTGTAGCAACATGGAAGGGACTGGAAGAGATTATGCTGAGTGAAATAAGTCAAGCAGAGAGAGTCAAGTATCATACGGTTTCACTTATTTGTGGAGCATAACAAATAGCATGGAGGACATGAGGAGTTAGGAGAAGGGAGTTGGGGGAAATTGGAAGGGGAGGTGAACCATGAGAGACTATGGACTCTGAAAAACAATCTGAGAGTTTTGAAGGGGCAGGGGGTGGGATGTTGGGGGAACCAGGTGGTGGGTGCTAGAGAGGGCACAGATTGCATGGAGCACTGGGTGTGGTACAAAAACAATGAATACTGTTACACTGAAAAGAAATTAAAAAAAAAAAAAGTAAGCTAGACCTTCCAGCCATTGTGTTGCTTGTTTCCTTGAACATCAATAATACCAACTGGGAGGGATGAAAGGGGAAGTGTGAGAAAATCAGAGAAGTGAGAAAAGTCAGAAAAAGAGAACATGCCTCTGTAATCTGTTATGACAATCACCTTACAACAGAGATCATTGACAGGAAAAGCCAGATCCAAAATGTATGTTTAGATTAAACCATATCTATATTCTCTAAATTATCAGCACTTGACATGAACAAAAGAGCAAGCCATTCTTTCATGGGCATCTTTGCACTTTTTAAATAAATCAAACTTTCTTAAGAATAATAACATTTATTGAATTTGATATGAAATAAGAACTTCCACGCATTGGTTCATTTTGTCCTCAGGATAACCACTGTGCTGTCTGTTCTGTTATTGTGCCAATTGATAGATAAGGAAGCAGAAGTTCAGGGAGGTTAGGTTAACTCCTCCATGGCTATCAGTTAGTTGTGTTGGGATGTTCATGTCCCATCAGATATTAACCATCAGACCCCTGTCTCTCAAGGTGGTATTGTCCCTGAACAGACTTAACTTGGCATTCCTTGTTCTGTGACATGGGCCCTCTGGGTCCAGCTAACCAGGAGATCGTCATCGTCGGTTTGCAAAAGCAAGATGATTCAAGTCCTCTACTTGGTACTGCCTCTTCCCTTTGCTTATGCTCATCAAGCCAAATGTCAGAGTGTAGACAGGCTCTCTGCTTGCTGCCTGTTTCCCTTCCCCTACTCAGATAAATGCTCAGGGCACAGCAACAAATATGCTGTCTAGGCAGACGCTAGCTAAACAGTGAGAAGACGCCCTCTTTCCTTGATGGTGCCCCTAGTTTCTACAAATACTTCCTTTGGAGTTGTCTCATCCACCTTTGGGGAGCCATGAAACTGTAAAACTCCTTTCTCTGGGCAATGATTCTCTCCCCTCCCCTACCTTCAATCTCCTGCTTCAACAGATGAGAGTGATGGGGAGAGGTAGAGGGCTAGTCCTGCCATCATCAGGGGAGATCTTAGCTGGAGGGGTCTATGGCATGGTCTTTTTTGAATGAGACAACAACTTTGCAACAGGTTCAATCCCAGTCAACACCTTGTTAAATGACACAGAAAATTCCATGACAACATAGGGCAGTGACACTGCCTAATGCTGGAAAGTGGAGGAGGAGAATTACTCATAGGATTAGACCAGAACTCTACAACTTAGAGAATCCACAGCTACTTCAATTTTATCTATTTATTTATTTTTAAAGATATATTTACTTACTATAGAGAGCAAGAGAGAGAGAGAATACCCACATACAAGAGTAGGGAGGAACCGAGGGAGAGGGAGAGAAGCTTGAAGCAGACTCTCGGCCGAACATGGAACATGACACAGGGCTTGATCTCAGGACCCTGAGATCATGACCTGAGCTGAAATCAAAAGTCAGACGCTTAACTGGCTGAGCCACCCAAGCATCTCTATTTCTTCAATTTTAGAAAAGATATACACAATTTATATAAGGATTAACATTCTTCATATATCAAGAATAAATTGTTAAGAAAATAACAGACATATTACATACCTAAGTGTATTGAACTCTGTAATTTTGCTTCTGAAAGAAATTAAAGGTTTCCTTACCCCCATTATCCTTCCTGATGACTCTATGAGGATTAAAAATAAATGTCCAAGCAGAGCAGGTCTCGGTGGCACTGAATACAACAGGGAGCCAGGGAGCTTGGAGCATAAATGAAAAGTGAGCTCCTCACCAAGTTCTCCTATAGGTTCTACCCACAAGTCTCAGGACCTTCACTACTGCTCCTTCTGCTTTCCAACAATTTTCATCTCTATGTCCAAAGACTTTACACAAGTCTTTATAAACACTTTCATTTAAAATATCCCCAAACAAGGGCTGCCTGGGTGGCTCAGTCATTAAGCGTCTGCCTTCAGCTCGGGTCATGATCCCAGGGTCCTGGAATCAAGTCCTGCATCGGGCTCCCTGCTCCCCAGGGGGGTGGAGGGTGGGGGACAATGCTTCTCCCTCTGTCACTGCCTCTGCTGTGTTCCTTCTCTAGCTATGTCTCTCTCTGTCAAATAAATAAATACAAATCTTTTTAAAAAATAAATTAAATTAAATATCCCCAAACAGGCATCTGGCTGGCTCAGTCTGATCGAGCATGTGACTCTTGATCTCAGGGTCCTGAGTTAAAGCCCCAGGTTGGGCATGGAGACTGCTTTAAAAAAAAAAAAAAAGCATGCATATATACATATATGCATTATATATATATATTTTTTTTTTTCATTCCAGACTTTACTCAAAATAGAACACGAATGTCCATTGAGTGGTGAGTGGATAAACAAGTGGTACAGTTAGTTGTGCAAGCCCATGACATGTGCATTCTTAAAAACCACTGCATGCTACAAAATCATGCAATAAAAACCACAGGGCTCGGGGAATATGGAGTTGGAGCACAACACTGAAACTCCTCATCAGTGAAACACAAAAGAGAAACAGGAACAGAGTAAAAGTTAGCACAGCTTTACACATGTTAAATAGTTAATATAAATACACTACACATGGCACTTTAATTAGAAAAAGGCCTGAGTGAGGGAAATACAAATCAAAGCCACGATGAGATACCACCTCACACCAGTCAGAATGACTGAAGTTAACAAATCAGGAGATAGATGCTGGCAATGATGCAGAAGAAGGGGAACCCTCCTACCCTGTTGGTGGGAATGCATGCTGGTGCAGCCACTCTGGAAAACAGCATGGAGGCTCCTCAAAAAGTTGAAAATAGAGCTTCGCTACAATCCAGCAATCACGCTACTGGGTATTTACTCTAAAGATACAAATGTAGTGATCCGAAGGGGCACGTGCACCCGAATGTTCATAGCACCAATGTCCACAATAGCCAAACTATGGAAAGAACCTAGATGTCCACCCACAAATGAATGGATAAAGAAGAGGTCATACACCACACACACACACACACACACACACACACACACACACGAATATCAACCATCAAAAAGAATGAAATCTTGCCATTTCCAAAGACATGGATGGAACCAGAGGGTATTAGATTAAACGAACTAAGTCAGAGAAAGACAAATACCGTATGATTTCACTCATATGTGGAATTAAGAAACAAAACAGATGAACATAGGGGAAGGGAAGGGAAAATAAAATAAGATGAAAATCGAGAGGGAGGCAAACCATAGAGATGCTGAACTCTAGGAAACAAACTGAGGGTTGCTGGAGGGGAATGGGTGGAGGGATGGGGTGACTGGGTGATGGGCATTAAGGAGGACACATGATGCAATGAGCATTGGGTGCTGTATGCAACTGATGAATCACGAAATTCTACTTCTGAAACTATTTTTTTTTAAAGCCCCTGAAGTTTGCTTACAGAAGTGGGAGTATATTCTCTGAGCACAGTGGAATTTAATTAGAAATCTATAGCAAGAACCAAGATACCCTTCAACGGACGAATGGATAAGGAAGATGTGGTCCATATACACTATGGAGTATTATGCCTCCATCAGAAAGGACGAATACCTCTGTGCGGAGAAGAGAAAGGAGGGGAACTCAGCTTCCATGAGCAAAGAAAAAAGGGCTAGGGAACTTGAGGGCTTGGGGGATATGTGCAGCTCTGAAGGAGATTGGCTCTGAGATCCCCAGAACAGAGAACGGGATGGGGCAGCGAGAGAGAGAATTCCCCACGCATTCTGCTATGAAATTGTTCCTTTTTGATATACTTCTCCCTCTCACCATGGCTCCTTCCATCTAAGAGACTGGAAAGGTCTGCGCTGACCCCAGCAATGTGTGGGTCCAGGAATCCATCAGCCACTGGAATTCGATCCCTGAGGAGTCTGGAACCAGCCGGGGAAGGGCTACAGATGTGAACAGATTTGGGCAGGAAACTGAGCCAGGAAACAGTCGGAAGCTGCTCCCAGACATACCCTAGGGCTCAGTTTTAAATTTTATTTTAAACTTAGGTGTGCTATGTTATGGTCGTAATTCCTTCCAAATTTCAAATTCTGTTAGTTATTAAATGTTTTGAGAGGTCACGTGGCTCAGTCTTACTGCCCCTTACCTCTCTGCTTTGGTCACTCAGAGGATTTCCAGGGCTGCCATGAGCTGGGTCTAGGCCCACGTTATAAAAAATTCATGAAACCAGCAATACGTGTTGACTAAGGGTACCAAGTTCTAGATTCTAAGTTTGGAATGAATAAAGCTTTCCTTCCTTCCTTCCTTCTTTCCTTCTTCCTGTGTCCTTCCCTCCAAATCTGATTAAATGTTAATTGAGGGGAGCCTGAGTGGCCCAGTCAGTTAAACGTCTGCCTTTGGCTCAGGTCATGATCCCAGAGTCCTGGGATCCAGTCCCCTATCTGGTTCCCTATTGGGGGCAGGGGTTGGGGGGTTGGAACCTGTTCCTTCCTCTCCCTCTGCCTGCCAAGCCCCTGCTTGTGCGCGCGCTCTCTCTCTCTCTCTGACAAATAAAATCTTTTCAAAAATGTTAAATTTGGAAAGTATCAATATTGGACAGGCTATGGAATATCTGGCAGGCCCCACAGCTGGTGCGAGTGTGAACTGGTCCTATCATTTGGAAAATTACTATTGCCACTGGGTACAGTAAAAGTGTGCACAGCCAAAGACCCAGCACCCCGCTCCTGGATGCCTCCCCACAAATACCCTTGCACATGTACACCAGGACACGTAGCAGCCCTGCTGGCTTTAGCAAACACAAAAGGAGGCAAATGAAAACACAGATACACGGTGCATACCCATACATGAAAATGTCCCAGGAGTGAAAGTAAACGCACTTGACAGCTACACACAGCAGCGTGGGTGAATCTCAGAAGCATAATGTGGGGAGGAAAAAAAGCCGCCTAAGAATGCGTATAATGATTCTATGCATATAAAGTTCAAAAACAGACAAAACTAAAAATACGTTGTTTAAGATTCAAGGATGCATGGTAAAACCTTAAGAAGAGCCAGAGTGCAGTACAGACACTATTGGGAAAGAATCTCTCAGAGGAAGAAAGACAGCGGGTCCCACGAGATGTCAGGTTGTGTGATGCTTGTTATATTGTGTCTCTTCATTTTCAATCCATATTTGATGCTACTCAGTCATAAGTAAAAATAATTATAAAAATCAGATTACAGAGGGCACCTGGGTGGCTCCGTGGGTTAAAGCCTCTGCCTTCAGCTCAGGTCATGATCTCAGGGTCCTGGGATTGAGCCCTGCATCGGGCTCTCTGCTTGGTGGTGAGCCTGCTTCCTCCTCTCTCCCTCTCTGCCTGCCTCTCTGCCTACTTGTGATCTCTGTCTGTCAAATATATAAATAAAATCTTTTTTTAAAAATTGGATTATAGAAAAGAACATTTAATTTTTCATTGTATATTGTATATAATAGGTATAATGATCACAGATAGAAAAATGTATGAAAGGTTACACATTAAAGATTAATAGTGGTAAAAAAAGATTAATAGTGGTAAACTGAGTTTTCTCTTTTTTATTTTCTTCAAAATTCAAAATTAAAATAGTTTTAAGCGACACATAGGATTATATAATGAAATGAAGTTGTTCACCATATGTCGAAGCATGGGTTATGAAATTGGTTTGTTCGGTGTGATCTCAGCTAGGGAGAAAGCAGGCAGAGGAAAAAGACAAAGAGGCATCTAAAAATGTGACTATGACGGGGCACCTGGGTGGCTCAGTCCCTTAAGAAACTGGCTCTTGATTTCCACTGGGGTCGTGATCTCAGGGTTGTGGGATCAACCCCCACATCTGGCTCTGCACTTAGTGGGTTTTCTCCTTGGGACTCTCTCCCTCTGCCCCTCCTCCCATCCCACACATAAGCTCTCATGCTCTGTATCTCTCTCTCTCTCTCTCTCTCTCTCTCTGAAAATAAATATATCTTTTTTAAAAATGTGACTGTGGGATCACAGGGGACTTTTGCTTACTTAGTTTTGCTTAATTATTTTCTAAAAGTCTTCATAGTCTTGGTTTTTAAATGATGAATCATGACAAAAGCTTTTGTTTTGTTTTTAAAGATTTATTTATTTATTCGAGAGAGAGTGTAAACAAGCGAGCAGAGGGAGGGGCAGAGAGAGAGGGAGGGAATCTCAAGCAGACTCCATGCTGAGCACAGAGTGTGACACGGACCTCGATGCCATGACCCTGAGATCATGACCTGAACCGAAACCAAGAGTTGGATGCTCACCAGGCACCCTTGTTTCGTTTTAAGAAAAACCTGTCAAAGGCCCATTGCTTGCTTACATTTGCAGCAGACTCAGTGCAACTTGTTCATGGCTTAATCTCTGGTTCCTGGACAGTGCTCAGCTTATAGTATGCATTCAATAATTATTTACAGAATATATGAATGAGTAAATGAATTAATGAATGAACAAAGGATGTTAATGGAGCAGGTGGAAGAGACAAAACAGAACTCTTGGTCTCTGGTTTTTATTTGTCTCTTCTCTGTCCATTACAGTCTAGAAAAGGTATAATTTCCATAAATAAGAAGCCCAAGATGGGTAAGCAGACTATATGACAGTTCATTCCTTGGCTTGCATGAATTCCTTTCTAGCAGCTCAGACAACATACAGTAGAGACTGATGACCTTTGTGGATTCTTGGGAGGCAGAGAGTTTGTAGACTATTAAAGACCAGCAAATAGCAGCCAACCTTCCCAAAAGGAAGAGGAAAGATGGATGAACTAACTTGTGATCAGCCACTTCTGTATTGGGCAAGATTCTATACCTATGCAATTCTTAAGAAACCATTTGTTAGCACTTTATAAAGGAAATGTTCGGGGCAAGTCAGCATGGGTACAGCTAGGGCAAATCCAGCTGAACCTATCCTACTTCCTTCTCTGGTAGCAATGAACATCTGAGGAAGAGTCGGTTGAAAAGAGCTGCAGACAAAGGTTCTGATTTCCAGCATTCAACAAAAGTGCCGCGGGGACATCTGGGAAAACAGTAACATTCGGGAAACTAACATACAGTCTATCGTGGGCCCCTCCGTTATTGTACATTGCCGTGTGTAAAACAGAACAACTTTACCAAAAAGATGAAAACCTTGGAGCCTTAATCCTTCCCAAGTCCCCCCTCCCCCAGACCAGCCCTGCTCCTTTGAATAGGGGAAGCAGTCAGTCAAGCAGGGCTGAAGGTCCAAGAGAGGGGTGCACAATGCTTACCCAGAAACAGACGGCAGATGACTCAGCGTCACCAGGAACTTCATTTCAGAAGTCCAGGAATTGGCATAGAGACCCAAGAAATTGTACTAATCAGCTTCTTCCATCCTCTTGCCCATGCGTATTCCCAACATCCCTCCCCCATCTGATGTTGTGCTAACCGATGGGACAAGCTCCTACTCATTCCATTAGAACAGGGATTTACATTTTCCTTTTTAGGAGGGAAACAACTTTCTTTACAAACAAACTTACCTGGAACCGCGTTCTATAAAACTGATAAAAAAAAAAATACAGATGCTTATATCAAACCCACAATAAGATGGGGCGCCTGGGTATCTCAGTGGGTTAAAGCCTCTGCCTTCAGCTCAGGTCATGATCCCAGGGTCCTGGGAGAGACCCCCGCAATCGGAGTCTCTGCTCAACAGGAAGCCTGCTTCCTCCTCTCTCTCTCTGCCTGCCTCTCTACCTACTTGTGATCTCTCTTTTTAAAAATCTTTCCAAAAAAGAAAAGAAAAGAAAAAAACACCACAGTAAGATA
This sequence comes from Mustela nivalis, assembly GCF_964662115.1. Taxonomy (NCBI): domain Eukaryota; kingdom Metazoa; phylum Chordata; class Mammalia; order Carnivora; family Mustelidae; genus Mustela; species Mustela nivalis. Next base: position 25,846,884 of record NC_139036.1, on the reverse strand, counting down.
CCACCCCACCTCCGTTTGTATGGCTACCATCAAAAAACAATACAAAACAATACAAAAATAGAAAATAACAAATATTGGCAAAGGTATAAAAAAATTGGAGGGCTTGTGTGTTGTCATAGAGAATATAAAATGGTACAAAGCCTGTGGAAAACAGTACGGCGGTTCCTCAAAACATGAAGAATGGATTTACTGTAGGATCCAGCAATTCCTCTTCTGGGTATATACCCCAAAGAACTGAAAACAGGGTCTCAAAGAACCATGTGTTCACCCATGTTCACAGCAACACGATTCACAATAGCTAAAATGTGGAAGCAGCCCAAGGGTCCTTCAATAGATGAATGGAGAAGCACAATGTGGTAGATCCATACCACGGACATTTATTTGGCCTTAGAAAGAAAATTATGGCACATGCTACAAAATGGATGATCCTTGAGGACACGCTAGGTGAAATAAGCCAGTCACCAGAAATAAATACTGTACGATTCCACTAATATATGAGGTTAGAATAGTCAGAATCATTGAGACAATGTAGAATGGCGATTCCAGTGGCATGGGGAGGGGGAGAGGGAAGTTATTGTTTGATGGGTGCAGAGTTCCGGTTTTGCAAGATAAAAAAAAAAAAAAAAGTTCTGTGCTTGGATGGTGGTGATAATTGCACAATATATGAATGTACCTAATCCCACTGAACTGCACACTTGAAAAATGTTGACAGTGGCAAGTATTACGTTACATATATTTTATAATAAAAAAGTTAAAAAAAAATCCGACTGGTGCTTAATCTGATCTCGGCGGGAGTGGAGGTGGGGGACAGCCACATCTGCCTGACCTCTGAGCAGGGTGACCAACTCATCCCTGTGTTAGCACTGAAGTCGCACATCCCAGGTATACCCCTCGTCCCAGGGAAACCAGGATGGCCGGCCACCCTATCTCCCACTCCCATACAGACCATGGTGGTGTCACTGGGCAGGGACCCTGCCGTACAGATTTAAGGCTGATGAAATGCAACTGGATTCTGTGGGATGCATTGCCCTGTCCCCAGCTCCCCCAGCCCGACTCAGAAGGAGTTCACCCCTCAGCCTCAGTCCCGGAGGCAGCACTGGCTAGGCAGAGAGCTCTGTGCAGCTTCCTTGATTGCTAAGGATCCCCTCAAGCTCCCTGTTCTGGGCACAGCACAGGGCCTCCAGCTCTCCCTAGATGAGGGGTTCCAGTCCAATCCTGCCGGTGAGGCCCAGACACCCCAGGATCCCCTCCAAATCCAGCTCCCCACTCCCAGCCCCCATCAGGTTTGAGTCTGGGTCTGGTGCTGGAGGTAGACACAGAACAGGGCCCCTAAATCCTCATCCTAGCGGGTCCTGGAATCCCTGAGCCTGAGACTGCCTCCTGGGCCTTTGAACTCATGGTCCACATGGGCTCACCACCAGGGAGGCTTCCCCAGGCTCCCTGGGGAGGAGCAGAAAAGGAGGGCAGTCTCTACTTGTAAAGCCCTTCGCCTCTGGGCTTCCCCCACTACCACCCTAAAGATGCAAGCCAAATGTGAATTCTGGTATCATTTTCTGCCTCTGCTTCTCTGAATAAATTGACTCAGTTCTCTTATTTCAGACAAGTCATCAGTCACAATTCCAAAGAAACAAAACTCCCATGCAATCATGGATTTTTCTTTCTCATGACTTCCTCAGCCGCAACCCCTTATAAAGGAGGGTCAGAGCCCAGATTTCAAAGCACCAGAGAATCCAGGAGTCTTCAGCCCCAACCTGCTCCTGCAGCTGGTCAGCCACCAGCAGAATGAAGGTCATCCTGGCTACCCTGACCTTCTTCCTCATTCTTGCTGCCCTCCACTCTGAGGCCAATGAAGGTGAGACCCATTACCCCTAGTCCTCTGAATAGAGATAGTACAGTGGCTGGAGGAAGGGGAGTGTGGGGAGATGGGGGTGGTCCAAAATAGGCTACCCCTCCAGATCCCTGCAAGACAGGCAGCATTTTACCAAGGGTCTCCCCCCACTCCTGGTTGGACTCATTTCTACCTCCTTTGGGGAGAGGAAATCCTGCCTCTGAATACAGCCTCCCTGGCCCTAGGGTACCCAACAGAAAGAAGCTGACCCAGCACCCTCTGGACCCTCTGCTTAGCCCCCTCTTGCAGATACACAGGAGCCCACCCATAAGCACAGGTTGGGACAGAGAAACCTGCAAAGGATCAAACTGTCTCCATGGTGTAGATGGGGTTTTACATGTTTAAAAATCTGTATTTCTTGTTTCTTTTCAACTATGGCAGACCAAGCAGACAGGAGCCCAAGTTCCCACAAGCTTTCACTGGGACTGAGGTGGTGGGTGCCATCCCTTTAGACAGGGGGTGTACTCCCAGGTCTCAGGGGCCCCCACTGCCAGGGCCATGGGTACCTGCTGTCTGTCTGGCCTATGAGGGTCCTGAGCCTGAGACCCCCATATCAGCCTTCCCCCTTTCCCTTTAAGATTTCTCTAGTGTGTCTATGGCATAGAGCTGCTCCCAGCGTTCGGTAAGCTCTTAGTAAATATCTGTGAGGTACTCCGAGCAGCAGCAGCCGGTGACTGAATAGGGCTCAGCTAGACCCCAGGTGTCCTGACTCCCAGCTCACTGCCCTTTCCACCCTAAACAGGCATGGTTGCCTCTCTACAGGGGGCTGCAGCCAGGGGAGAAGGTGGCATTGTGGGTCCCTGGGGCCAGGGTGGGGGGTTGGGAATATTTCCCAGGAAACTTTCTCCAGAGCTGAATTTCAACCAAAACCAGAGAGAGAAATACACTCGGTCCTAGGACTCCGATTCTGCATCCAAGCTAGTCCAAGGAATGATGGCTGGTTTTCCAGGAACTGTGACCACAGCTAGCTATAGAGCTCTGTGATGCTTCCCGTCACTCCCGTTATCGTTGTGGGGCTTCTCACCGGCAGGTGGGACGAGGGGTACTTTCTCGAAAGGCTGCTGTGAGGGATGGAGAGAAGCCGTGTCTGGAACTAAGCCAGACTCCAGGCCTATGGCAGAGACTCGGTCAAGGGAAGCTTCTTTTTTTTTCTTCTTCAGAGAACAGCAACCCAGAATGGAGAAATAGCCAGCTTTACAGTCAGGGAGACATATAGTCAAGCTGAATGCACTCATTCATTCCACAGATATATATGAAAAGCCTACTCCTGCCACCCTTTCAGTAGACAAGCTGGGCTATGGTGAGGGACGGAGTTAGACACTGTCTCTGTTCCCAGAGAGCCCCAGCCTAGAAGCTCTGCCCCGGTCAGCTGATGGGCCTTCCTTGTCTCTTTCAGGCCTCCTAAGCCTCAGGTTTTCCATCTGCTACCCAGGGGTAATGAGGCTCTGATTTGAACAGTCATCAATATGTAAATCAATACACAGTACTTGCCCCATTGATATTTGCTGTTTTAAGGAGACAGGTTCAGAAAGAGCGGGTGTCCTGTCTGGAGTCACATAGCTTTCAGGAACAGAGACAAGGATAAGTATAGTTTTCCTGCTTTGTAGCCAAGGCTCTGCTCATCAAAACACCACAAGCCTCCCCCATCTGTCATTCTCTGGAGCCCTGTGAAGGAGATCCCTCTCATACGGAGGGGACCAGTCCTGCCCTGCTGTACCCCACCCCGGGCATCCCTTAGCAATTCCATATGGCAACTCCTTCTAAGGAAATTTTGTTTTTCCAAATCCCAAGTCCTAAGAAAACTCAGTTGAGAAACTGGGAAAAGGTGGAAAGGTAGAATTTTCTTGCAGGAATTAAAACTTAACAACCAATACAGAGGTATTGTGATTTAAAGGATTCCATCGACATGTAGAGCAAAAGCAAGAAACACACAGCACGTGGTATGTAAGATCAGCATTTCAGGAAACTGGGACAGGAGCATGGAGGGGGTAAGTGACCAGGACCCAACAGCTTGGAATTGTAGCCATGGCACAAGTATGTGTCCATGGCCCTGTCTGCTCTGAGTGAGCGCTAATATGTTTGTATACCTAATACATTAAGCACAAATCATATAAGTGATGTTTCAAGAAACAACTTTTAAGAGGAAAATACATCCTTCGGGCCATTTCAACTGTGATTCCTGCTAGATGTGAATATTCTGTTGTTTAAACAATAATGTTCATTGACATTACCCAGTGTTTGAATAACCACGGCAGGCTCTAGTTCTTTATAAATGCTTTTGCAGAAGAAATACAAAGAGAAAATATGTAAATGTTATAGACTACCAGGATGTGATACCAGAAACGTTTGCTAATTCACAGATAAAATCTAGATAAGCAAAAGCAGTATCGACTTGAACCAAAGTCAGTAGGAGCAGACAAGATATGCTCATTGTTAAAAAAGGAAATGAGCTTGTATGAAAGATTATAGACTCTAACACCCAATGGGAAGATACACTTGGACACATATTGAACAATCTGGCCGACAGCCTTGCAGAACAGAAAAAATGTTCTACGTCTGCAATATTTGTGACAACACAAAGATAAAGGCTACAAATGGGGCAATTAATGTTTTCTGTGTTTCAGAAATTCCCTTATGAATGATAACTTTTAAGTATTTTAAATATTAAACAGCTACAGTATTTTTTCCACTTTTTAAATAATTTTTCTTGGCCATTTATTTAGTATTGATATTCCCTTTTTTCTGTATTTTCTGTTATCAATTGTTATCTGCCAGAAAACACTCCATATGTTATTGAGTATATAATCTCATCATAACACTTAGAGACACCATTTATTACCTTACTTTTTTTTTTTAACACAAAACCCTTGAAACTTTCAGGACAATCCTAACACAGAAAAACGATTCATTGTTTAGCATACAGTCACGCATTATTATTTAGAAACATGAAAATAAAATGTTATGGAAAATGTACAGCATACCTAAAAATAACACAATGTTATACTGTTAATCATATCTCCATTTTTTAAAAAGAAAACTGAATAATTTATGACTTGAGCGTTCCCAGGAATTCTGGTTTCTTATTCCCAAATCCTGAAAACTGTCAGAAATTTGAAACACTTCAACCAGAGTCACATCCCAGCCCAAGGGAAGGGTCAGAGAGAAGTCAGGAGGGGTCAGCAGGGGGGAGGAAAGAGAGGTTTTAGAGAAGGATAATTTTTTAAAGTAATCTCTACACACAATGTGAGGCTCAAACTCACAACCCTGAGATCCAAAATCACACGCCCCACTGACGGAGCCAGCCAAGGGCTCCTGGACAAGGGTAATTTAAGATGGGGAGGAGGAAAAGCTGCCAGTGGAAGGTCAGGCCTGCCTCCCTCCCAGGTTCTCTGGTTTGGTCTCCTCCTCCATACTCCGCGCGATAGAGTTACAGGTTTACACTTCCTTGTGGCAAAGCTCTCAGCAGCATATGGCCCTCTACTTTGCAGAACCAGTGAATAAATTAACCATCATTAAGTGCTGTTTCACCTATGTCTCACGGAAAATCCCACTCCGGTTTGTGGAAAGTTATAATAGAACCAGCAACCAGTGCTCCACCCCAGGGGTCATGTAAGTTTGGCCACACTAAAGGGTGCAAGGGGGTACAAATGTGAGAATCAGTAGGGCCTGGGAGAGGGAAGCAGTGAGGTGGGACTAGCTAGGAAGTCGGGGTTGCTCAGGGAGAGGAGCTGAGCAGCAGCCTGGGGACTTCCTTAGCCTGAGCTTGGCCTGCAGGGAGGTCAGGGGAGCTGGTGGTGGGGTCTTCACAGACTCCTTAGAGAGCAACAGAGAGTGGGGGCGTCCTTCTCTGTGTGAGGGCCCCACATCCAGCAGAGAGAGAGGTGGGGAAGCTCTAGCTGGGTAGAGAAAGAGCTGGGCTCCTCGTTGTCTGCTGACTCAGTTTCCCCTCTCTCTCCTTGTTCCACAGCTTCCTTACCCGAAAGGGCCGACAGGTCTGCGCAGACCCCAATGTTGCCTGGGTGCAGGAGCACATGAAACACCTAGACCACAAGTCTCAGAGATCCGAGAGCAGAGGGCCCCACGTGGCTGAGGAAGCTTGAGGAGATGCCATGGAACCCCCTTCTTGCCCAACTCTCTGAGCCCCAGAAGGTCCCTGGCACAAACTGAAGCTCTTTCTTGCTTTTCTGTGCTCCCATTCTCTGACGAGTCCTGCTCTTTCCTGAAGCTTTGCTTTGACACTGCCTTCAGGGACCTGAGGACACTGGGGTCCCCAGACACCTCGGTGTCCCCTTTGCAGGCAGCCAATTGTTGAAATAAAGCAGCGTGACTGAAAGGAACCTGCGTAATTTGAACTGGTTCGCTCACTGACAGCTGGTCATTTCTTTTCTTTTATACACACTTCTACAGTATTGACTCATATTGGGTGCTGTTCTGGCCTCTTCTGTGTGAATTAATTTAAATAGTGGGATGACGGGGGCAGACTTAGGATCAGGAGTATCAAACACAAGTGACCCTTAGTTTGGGGCCTTACATCACGCAATAGTGTGAGAATCCAGAAAAATCACTCCTTTGCATGGAAAGTAGCTCATTGAGGTGCACACATAGTCCATCTCATTATTCCCATCACCCCTACTGGGGGCTGCAGCTCACCCTTCCCTGGAAGCTCTTCCCCACACCTCTGCCATTTAAACATTTACTTCTCGGATCACCCCCTCAAGACCTAGTGTAAGTAACACCTCGTTCTCTGTGCCCAAAGCCACGTGCCCCAAACCCTGAGATCCCGCAGTCTCTTCCATTGGTCCCTTGGCCCTCATCCCTGGTGCCTGGTGTGGAAGTGACTTTGGACATTTGACCATGCCCCCAGCGCCACTCCAATTAAAGATGGAGCCAGGTACAAGGCAGTCCTTCATAGCGGACAAGGAGGAAAAGGGAGGAGGGAGGAGGTATTCAGCTCCGTTCTGGGGGATGCTGAGGCTGACGCCAGCCTGACCATGCCTCAACAGACACAGACCAGAGAAGGGGCTCAGGGATGCTGGTGTGGTTCAACCCATGTCCCCAGACTCAGGTCTTAGGGAGGGCATACTACAGCTTTCTGCGTCAACTCCTGTGGAAGGATACTGTTGGACACCACAGGTCAGAGATCTATGTATGTCCGTGAGTTCAGTGGTGGGGCATTTACCATCAGGGGCAAAGTTGGGAAACTAACTAACAGTCTATCTTAGATGTCCTCACATTCCCCCATCAAGGCCCATTTCCTCACTCTCCTGCTCCTTGCTCTTCCAAATTCCAGCCCTTAGAACCCTAACACACCTGGGCTTACTCTCACTCAAATCCCATCTGGAAACCAGTTCTCCACACCTCCATTCACACTAAAATATGGCTGTATCTTTGAGAGTGCTCAAATCCCAAAACCAAAGGGACAAGAATCAGTGAGGAGGGCCTGGGGTCTCTGGGAAGAATGTGAAAGAGTAGAGGGGTAAATAGAATCCCTCTCTCCAAGCTACTCACAGTCCTACAAGTAAGCACAGCCATCTGGTTCCCGACAAAGTGCAATAGCTGCCTACCGGAGGGAAGGAAGGAGCTTAGAGAAGCACCTACTATGTGTCAAGAATTGTGCAAAGTGCTCTACATACACAAATCATTTAACCATCCTAACTTCCCTATGGTGTCAAGCTCATTACTCCTGTTTTGCTATAAAGTCCATTTAGGGCAAAGTCCTCCTAAACCTTCTTGATTCATCCCTCTCTCTAGGTGATCTCAGCCAGACTCATAGCTTCTATATTCCCCTATATGTTGGTAAGTTCCAAATTTATACTTCTCCAGCCCTGGTGTCTCCACTTACGTGTCTAATAGCTTCTCAAAATTAGCTGGTCCATACTGAACTCCTGAATGTCCCCAAATCTGCTCCTCCTTTGTCTTTCTGTCTCAGTAAACAGTAGCAACATCCTTCATGGTTCTGAACAAAATTCTGTAGTCATCCGAAATTCTGCTCCTTTATCCCCGCACCCCCCACCTATCTGGTACTTCCTATATCCAAAACCCGAGCCCTCTCTGCCACCTCTGCTCTTACTCTGCCACCATCTTTCCCCAAGATGACCAAAGTAGCCTTTTAAGAGTCTCCCTGCTTGTAATCTCAACAGAACAGCCAATGATCCTTTCAAAAATAAGTCAGATCATTCCATTCTCCTGTTCAAACTGACACCCACAATGATTTCCTATCTCAGAGTCAAAGTCAAATTCCTTACAGTAACTACAAGGTCCTGCGTGATTTGCCCACCAGCCCTATAACGCCTGACCTCATCTCTTACTTTCTCCCTAGTTTCCTCCACTCACCTTCAATGCCTTCCATGTGGTTCCACAAACACAACAGGCAGGATCTACCCCCAGGGTTTTGTGCCTGTTCCTCTGCTGAAATCCTCCTCCTCCACATCTGGTCAGCTTCCTTTAGGTCATGCTCAAATGCCACCATATCAGGAAAGCCTGCCTTCAACACCCTATAATATATAACATTTCTGTGTGCACATGCACGCGCGCGCACACACACACACACATTCCTTATCCTCCTTCCCCACTTGTCATTACTTCTGTAGTGCCTGCCAGATTGTATTATATTATATATTTACTTATTTATGTTTATCTGTCTCCTTGTAATTAGAGTGTAAGCTTCGTGAAAGCAGAGATTTTTTTTAAAAATATATATTCACTGCTCTACACTCAGTGCCTAGAGAGGACCTGGTACAGAGCAGACACTGTTGAATGGATAGATGGATGAATGGAAGAATGGATGGATGGATGGATGGATGGATGGATGGATGGATGGATGGAATCACTTAGGCTCAGAAACAAGCCTACAGAAAAGAGGGTTTCCAGTAGAGAATTTTTGGAACAACTCCATCTTGAAGAGCACTTCTTCCCAGTGAGGAGATAACCACTAATGACCTTCACAGAAGAGGTTCTAAAAGTAGAGCACAATGACACTTCATTCTCACTGTCATTGCTGAAATGGATACTGAGTGTCCTGGGAATGTGAAACTGTAATTGCCATGGGATGTGTTCTTTCCTCAAGTTTCTCTCCTCAGGAAATAGAATCTCCACTCTCAAAGCTACTTAAGCTGAAAACAGTAAGTCATCCTTAAAGCTTCTCGCCCTCATCACACACTCTCCATCCAATCCATCAACAAATCCTTTCCCTCTGTCAAAATCCCTCTCTAATGCACCTATGTTGGCTCCTCCACCACCAACCCAACCCAAGCCCCCATCAACATGACCTCATGATGGGTCTCAGAAGCAGATGAGGGTTTGGAAGGTATAAGAATCAATCAGGCATCTGAGAAAGGGGCCAGTCAGGAAAATCATGAAAATTCAGAATTCAATTGTACAAAATAAGTGGCTAAAGAAAGTCAGCCATCACCTTAGCAGGGGGTGCAGAATTCCAACCACACAGATCATAGAAAAGAATTACAAGAAGATCTAAAGGACTGACATACAGGCATTGAAGCATCTTCAGTGCCAGAGAGGATGGTAATAGATGTCCTAAAGAATGAAAGAAATGACAAAATCTGGCCTAGCCATGAAAATTGTTTGCTATGCCCTTGGTGAAGATACTGGCTTCTGTCTACACAAGTAACATAGAAGAATCCTTTGAAGGTATATTTAGAACTTAGCCACCAACCCATTTTATAGGAAGTAAACTCCAAGTCTCCTGCTGTCATCTCAACTATGAAAATAGAGCCCCACGGACCCAGTCATGGTGGAGCAGAGTCACCCGTAAGGTGTGCAGGCCCAGGTCTCAAGTCCCATTTGGCCAATAAGCAACACCTCCGCTGCAGGGATGGTGACCTGGGGAAGACCATCAGTAAATGGCCTAATAATCTCAATGTGTTTATGATGATAATGCTGTACCCTAGTGGTTAACCACAGAATGGTTATAATTAAACATAGATAGGAAGCTGTAAATCAAGCACAAAATATTAATACTCAATCCTTCAAAGATTCATAATATGTTTGTAATCACTGGAATCATCCGTATTATTTGGAAGTTCAAGTGTTTATATTTTTAATAAGGTTTATTCAAGTCCACAACAGATTACCCTTGTGGCTGCCATATCAAGTGTGTAATTAAGTAATTTATTTTGTACTTGAGATTTTGAGTTGAGAGATGAAAGAGGATTTGGCTAAGTTAGCAGAGAATATGGGAATGTTTAACACAACTTTTTTTTAAAAGATCTTATTTATTTGACAGAGAGAGAAATCATGAGTAGGCAGAGAGGCAGGCAGAGAGAGAGGAGGAAGCAACCTCCCTGCTGAGCAGAGCGCCCGATGTGGGGCTCAATCCCAGGACCCTGGGATCATGACGTGAGCCAAAGACAAAGGCTTAGCCCACTGAGCCACCCAGGCGCTCCTGTCTAACACAACTTGATTTTCCTATATTTGTAAGCTTAATTTGTTGTATTTACAGGAGTGAAGTACTTTGGAAGGTTCTGAGTGTTATCTCAGGCATGTAGAGTACTTCTAGAAATTTAATATATTAAATTAATAAAAGCAGCTTAAATTGTCTACAAAAACTTAATCAACAAAGTAGATAGATGGGTTGATTACTTAAGGGCAGTATTTCCTACTTCATTAAGCATTAAGTAAGGACCTCTTAAATTTTGCTAACTTTATAAGTAGGATGAGTGAAGCAAAAAAGCTGATGGGAAACTAATCTTTTAATTTGTTGTGCTGCTGGACTAACATTCATTACAAATAGAAGGAGGGGCTTCTGGGTTGCTGTTGGTTAGTCCAACTCTTGATTTTGCCTCAGGTCATGATCTTGGGATCGCGGGCTCAAGCCCGTGTTGGGCTCTGCACTCAACATGGGGTCTGCTGGAGAGCTTCACCTCCCTCTTCCTCTGCCTCTCCCCCGACTCATGCATGGGTGCACTCTTTCTCTAAAACAAATAAATAATCTTAAAAATAAATAAGTAAGAGCACCTGGGTGGCTCAGTGGGTTCAGCCTCTGCCTTCGCCTCAAGTCATGATCTCAGGGTCCTGGGATCAAGCCCCACGTCGAGGCTGTCTGCTCAGCAGGGAGTCTGCTTCCTTTTCTCTCTCTGCTTGCCTCTCTGCCTACTTGCGATCTCTGTCTGTCAAATAAATAAATAAAATCTTAAAAATAAATAAAAGTAAGTAAATAAGTAAATAAAAATCAAAGGAACTTCAAATGGCTTCCTACACAGAACTTCAGCTCCAGACATGAACAACTCGCACCAACGAAAGTCATCCCCATCTCTCACTCTGATGACAATAACCTTGCCATCAAGGCTTGGGCTCTCCATTTCCATTCTTTCCCCCTCCTCTCCATTCTCCACTGCAGCCACCTGAAAACCCTCCAAGAGCTTCCCATGATAACTAGAATGAAATCCCAAAATCCTTACATGTCTTGCCAGATGTCCCTATAACAGGGCCCCTGCCTTTTTGCTGAGATCATCCTGCACCACATTCCACCTTGTCTCAGTGCTTCAGCCACATGGATTTTCTTTTGTTACCTCAAAGGCGTGGTGCTCATTTCTGCCTCAGGGCCTTTGCATATGTTACTCCCTCTCCTAGGGTTTCCATTTCACCCACCCTTAGCTGACCAATTCCCACTCATCCTTTAGGTCTCAGTTAGCCAGTCCTTCCTTAGGGTGGACTTGCATTAAGAGCATAAGTTCATTAAGAGCATAAGTTTGACCTGCAGCCATCCTGGTTCATAAAATCCTATAACTAATCCGTCATAGCTCTTATCATATTTTTAATTACATACTTATTATACATGATTATTTCTTTAATGTTTTTCTTCCTCACAAAACTCTCAGTTCCATGACATTAGGTAGTACTGGATGGGTGAATTAAGATGGCAAACCCTTTGCTGATGGCCTAGGAAGCATCTCTCCACCCCAAACTTTACTCTAAAAAATGAGCTGGATTCTACCAGGATTCTGCCTAGGGATCAGGGGCCAAATCCAGCCTGCTGCTTGTTTTTGCAAATAAAGCTTTATTGGAACACCAACCTGCCTATATATTTACATATTGCTTATGGCTGCTTTTGCTGTACAAGTACAGAGCTGGACAGATGTGACAGAGGCTTTGTGTGGCCCACAAAACTTGAAACATTTACTTTCTAGGATAATATGATACCTATGCCAGTCACCTTTAAGCTCCAGATGTTTTTCTCCCCAGCAAGACCAGTCCAGACAGCTCCCATGCCCAGCTGGTTCTCCATGCCCCCTCCTAACTTCCCTATAAATTGGTGGAGAAGCTCAGCAGCAGAATAGCTCTTCAGGAGCACTCCCCAGGGTGCATCCAATGGTGACTGGTCCAAAAATGCTTCTCCATGAGACAAAGAGGGATGGGGTGGGGGGGGGCTGCTGCTGTAAGTTTTTCCTCCATAAGCCTACTGCTATCCAATATGTCTTCCCACCCTCTTAACTCAACAACTACTAAGAAAGGAAGAAATGAGTAAGTAGGTTCTAGGACTTTACCAGTGACTCATCAAATGAGGACTGATTGGGATTGCATTGAGGGTTTGGACTTCTTCTTGCATTATGGAAGTTAATACACTGGTTTTTTTTTTTTTTTTTTTGAGAAAAGCAGTACAAACTGAATTTCCCATTCTTATTTTCTTTTGCTATGAGTTTATTTCATTACTTGTAGAGATAGGTAATTATTTGCTTTTTCTGATATTTTTAATAGGCTCTTATTAACTGGGCAGGAATCTGGGCTCAAAGATCTCTTTACAAAGAGAAAGAACACTTGGAGCCAAGTTGGAAATTAACAGCATATTCAGCTCAACGTGGCAGGTAGAACTCCTAACTTTAGAATGCCTCCTGCCCAAACCCACTGAAATAATAATTTTGAAGAAACCAAAGAGGAATTCATGGCAGGAAGATCACTAGTCTAGAGTTTTCATTGAATTTCTGGAAGATGCAAAACAAACAGAATGCTATAAACAGATCAAACATAGCAGAGGAGGCCAGAATCCGGGGCAGCCACAGGAGGAATCGGCAGTGGAGGCTCTGGGCTCTGAGTGGTGGAGAGGGATGGCAGGAGTGGGTTGTGGGTGGGAGTTCTGAAGATGTGTCTCGAAGCAGCTATAGGCAGATGCCTTTGTCCTACCCATTCCCAGCAGTGTCAAGATAAAAACCCACCCCAAATTTAAAATAAGCAAACAAGATTTTACTCAAGACTGTGGCAATAGGGAAGAGAGAATGAGCTCAACCCCACTGAAGCAAAATGCAGGGGGTGAGCTAAGAAAAGTACCAAAGGTTCTATAGGATATGCCCAGCACACCAAGTGATTCCTGAGTTTGTAAACATGCTTTTCTGTGATTAGGCCGTCTGCATTTGCTGATTGGCAGCTATTAAAGTTAGGCTCCCTCTGCCCCACAGAGACTGGGATGTAAGGGTGCGGTCTTCCTTGATGATAACATTGCAAATGAATGGCTTCTAGGTCCTTGAGACTTGGTCCTACCAGGTCCCTCCTGGGTAGTAAAACTGGCAAGGGTCTGGGAGATTTTTATTTATTTCAAAGGGGCAGAGAAAGACTTTACAATTTCAACCTTTTTAAAGAAAATGCTCGAAGAAGGGGAGGCCAGGGATTATAAGCAGAAAGAACCCCCAGATTTGGTAAAGCTGAGGGACACATTTACGGTCACCTCAGTCACAGACCAGAGTTTATCTGTAAGAATTATACTAAATTGTACTGAAGGGAGAGTTCGGGCTCACAGAGGGGTTGATAACTTAGTAAAGCCCCCACACTGTAGTTTGGGAAGGTCCCATTCTTCCCCCACCTGCCAGCTAATGTGACCCACTGAGGTACATTCAGCACTCAGTTGGCCCTCCCATTTGGAGGAGAACCCTACTAGGACAGCAGACCTACCTATATCTGAGCAGAGGCAGGCCCATGCCGGATTAGTCAACCTGCCCAACCTGCCCTTCCAAATATGAACAAAAGAATGAGTATTCACAGACACGGAGGGAGCAGCATCTTTACACAGCCCCTGAGAGCCCGTGCATTTTGGCACCTGTCTTCCATACCAGGGTTTCTGCGGCCTCTCTGCTCCTTGCTCTCTGTGATCTAACCACAGGACCTTCCTCTGTGTTCCTCAAACACAACAAGTTCTTTCTGGACTGAAGGTCTTCACAAATGTTACTTCTCACTAAATCTCCCTTCCCTCCAGTCTACACCTAGTTGATAAGAAACCACCTGAGCGGTCTCATCAGGGGGACCCTCACTGACATCCCCAACCCATCAAAGTCTCCTTTCATACCCTCTCACCACCAGGACCAGGGGACATGCTTTGCGGGGACCAGCAGAAAATGAAAACTCAGGACTCCTTGTCCAACAGTGACTAAGAGGACAACAACGAAGCACTTAATCAAGCACAGGGCACTTCTGACCACAGGACTCTATAACTACACAGACCGCATACCAACCCTGCTTACAGGATGACCTGAGTTTCCTTTATAGCATATATAATAATTTGCAATGAAAGACTATGTAGTTATGCATAAAGTCTGTCTCCCCCTGCTTTTACAATCCACCAGTGTAGATAGCATTGCGTAACACCGCCAAACCCCCTCCTCCCAGCCCACATTGCTGGGCACTATATCAACAGCATTGTGGGTTCAGAGTACACACCTGTGGAGTGTCTGAATGGCTGAGAATACACGAGTCAGGGAGTCCATAAATGAGGCAGGGGCTGATGAACACATTACCCCATCATTCCCAAGGAGACATCACCAGAGATAATCTTCTGAACAAATGGGATGTCTGTTTGGGCCTCACACTAGTGTTGCTGGCCTCTGGGCAGGGATCAACCCAAACGACACGGCTAAAGCAGTGCTTGGTACATATTTTCCTTGGCTCTTCCTTGAGATCATCTTTCCTTAATACTAAGTGTGAAAAGGGAGTTGATTTCACTCATATATTTACTGAAATTTTATTAGTCTGTAGAGAAATTTTGAAACAAAATACCAAAAGTGAACAAAAGACAACTTTGGAAAGTATATTGGCACTTAAGGGATTTCGATGGCCCAGAGGATTATCTCCGCATCTAAACCCCTGAGAAACTCTTCCAAAGGTCCCAGAGCACGCTTGTGCCAGGAGAGTCATCAAATGTGGTTTGAGATGGTAAAAAATTAGAAACTACCAGAACAGAAAAGTGTACGCACCCAAAGGAAAGTGGGCAGGTATCCAAATCAGTATACTGGATTTCTACCGAGCCGCTGCTGAGTTGTTTTAAAGGAGACAGAGGTGGATGCCTGGGTGGCTCAGCCGGTTAAGAGCCTGCCTTTGGCTCAGGTCGTGATCCCAGGGTCCTGGGATCGAGGGTCCTGGGATCGAGCTCCGCATCAGGGTCCTAGCTCTGCAGGGAGCCTGCTTGCCTGCTTCTCCCTCGGCCTGCCCCTCCCCCAGCTTGTGTTTGCTCTTGCGCTCTCGCTGTCTCTCTCTCTCAAGTAAATAAATACAGTCTTTTTAAAATAAAATAAAAAATAAATATAAAAGGGGACAGAAAGAGCAAGTTATCACACTTCACCATCTAACGTACATTAAAAATCACACAAAGCATTATCGAGTGTTCAAGAATACATCTCTAAACAAAGGTATACATTGAATACATCAGAGTGAGAGCCCATGGGGGAAGGAGAGTGGGCACAGACCATAGGATAGAGGAGGGAAACAATAAAATTCCACAGTGACCTGGACTCAGCTGATGCTAGTGAGGCATCATGAGCTGAAGGGCAGGATTAACTCGGGGTTAACCTCTGATGTTTAAGGAGGCAAGGAAGGAAAAGAAGACGGGAGGGAGGGAAGGAGGAAGAAAGGGAGGAAATTCAGTATCTACTTTTCTTATGAGTGCTCTGCCCTAAGCTGCTTTGACATCTCCAAGGCAGTGGTGACAGGCAAGCTGCTGTCTGCCGGCCTCTAATAATGTCTAAGGAACAAGCTCCTTGGGTACTAGTCTTCATCCCTCCTAGCTGAGGGGTCCAGAGTCACAGAGGGGCAGCCACAGCGGGGAGATGACCTGGCCAGGAATGTTTGGTGCTGTCACATGATGCTCAACAAGACACAGGGAATGTAGGATGGTGCCCTGTGTCTGTGTCAAGGAGAAAAGGAATGAGCACAAGGACTGGGGGAAAAGCAAGAGAGGAGGCCGTGACATTGGACTGCTCTTTATCTCTTAAAAAAAAAAAAAGAAAACCACTTCTGGTTGGAAAAGCAGGAAAAGCACCAGGTGATGGTATTAAGAAAGCCACCAGTGAGCGAGGACCACATTAAGGCACTGTGCAAGCTATTTTAATTTGATCACTTCAACAATTTGCCAAAACAGCAAATATTATCCCATGTAGAGGCATGGAAACTGAGATTCAGAGAGTTTAAGTGACTTGCCCTATGCCACCCAGCTAGTAATGTCAATGGAGAAATTCAAATAACAAGGTAAGGAGCCAGGCACCGTGGCTTGTCATTTTAACTACACCACTTTTTTTTTTTTTTTTCCTTTTTGGGTCAGGAGCAAGTTAATCTCCCAAACTTGCAGTCTTCTTCCCTATAAAATGTGACAGTACCAAACCCAAAGAGTTGTAATGATGTCATCTGTCCCTCACTGTGGATATGGCAGAGACTCAAGGACGTTTTGTAGATTCCAACCCCAACTAAAATTAAACCAGGCACAGGGACTTCTCTCTGTGTGTCCAGATGGTACATATTCTTTCCAGCTCTGGGGTGGGGTAGCTGTTCTATAACAGGGTCTTCCTCTCCCTGAGTCCTGCCTGGCTGAGGGCCCGGATCATAAAATCCAACTTCATGCCTCCTCTCTAGACCCTGGGGTTTGGCTTTCACTCTATAGCATTGCAAAAAGCAGAAGCAATAAGCAATTAAGTGTCTTGAGGTTTAGTAATCTTAACTGGAAGGGCGTGTTACCAAGAGTTCAGAGAAAAAGAATTCCTGGGCAGGGATGGAGCTGGATGAGTCAGAGACACTGAGCTGTTCCTCTTTGAGCCTCCAGAGGTCCAAAGACAGAAAGTGCTGTGGCAGATATTGGGGGAAGGGACGGCACAGTAAGAAAAAGTTTGGTGGGAAGCGAACAGGTTGGCTTGAGGCTCTTTAGGTGGTGCTAAGGTCCGGGTGGAGCCCCAAAGAAGGGTCTTGGGGACCTTGAAGGGGCTTCTGTGTCCAGCGTGTGTCCAGGAGCAGTCCTGGAGGGGACACCTGCTGGCCATTCCCAGGAGGAGGCAGCTGTCCCATGATGTACACAGATTAGAGCCCCTGTGTGTCATGGATACCTTGAATGGGAGCAATTTGGGGGAGCAAATCACACAGCAGACTCCTGCTCGGTCTTGAATTCTGGGGGCTGGTTTGTCCTCTGCTCCTGGATAAAACTCACAGCAGTCCCCCACGATTTTCCTATTGCTCAAATAATACCAACCATTCTGCAGTCACTTAAGTCACAAAACACAGTATCAATATAAATAAATGAATGACATCTACAATCCCGTGGGGAAGTTGCACTCTGATATGGCCTCAGTGACTCTCTTGGGCCCCTTGCAAGCAGAATGCCTGCAGTCAGGGATGGAGGGCTGTCCCCACCCAGTTCTTGGACTTCCCCTGCCCTTGCATTTCTGACCCTTTTGGGATTGGGGTGCTGGAAGATAGAAAAGGTGAGGCCTCATATGGTCCCATGTATATCAGATGCCCAGAAGAGGTAAATCCACAGAGACGGAAAATAGATTCGTGGTTGCCAAGAACGGTGGAGAGGGGAAATGAAGGTGAGTGCTAAGAGGTACAGGGCTTCTTTTAGGGTAGAAAGGACCCATGACCTGCCAGTAATGGTATAACGATGACTTTAGGGGCTCCTGGGTGGCTCAGTCAGGTGGGCAGCTGACTTGATTTGGGCTCAGGTCATGATCCCAGAGTCATGGGATCAGTTCCCCCATTAGGCCCTACACTCTGGGATTCTCTCTCCTGCTCTGTCCCTCCCCCAGTTTGCACTCTTAATTAATTAATTAATTTAAGTTAAATTAAATTAATTAAAAGATTTTTAAAAGATTTTTAAAAGATCATTTCAAGTAAAAACATCTCAGATGTTGAGTCATCTGGTTGAAGCCCCTCTTTCCAACATTAGGTGTAGAGAAAAAACATCCCCAGCCTTTCCTATGAGAAGCAGAATTTTTGGCATTACCATAGCCTCTCCAAAACCTTCTTCCCTAATATCCCACTCCCTTCCACCTTTAATAACTTCAATGTGAGTTCAAGGGTTAAAAATCACAAGCAGCCTTCTTTGTGAATCTGCATCAAGGTGGCATCACACCCAGATGAGTGGTATTTACCATCTTTTTTCATATCTTTTAGAAAGGGAAGGGAAGTTGTCACTCTGGTAATGGGAAAAGTTGGGAAATCAGTAGAATCTGTCTCTGTGTCCTGCAGCTTCCCCATTTAGCCCTCTTTAGGGCATTCCCACAGCCTCTGTCCTTAATTGCTCAGTGTCCTCAACTGTATTCTCCTCAGGTGCCATCCTAAAATTAGCTCTCTGCCACTCTTTTCATACTAAAGTGTGAATGACTAACCAAGGCTTTAACAGGTTTTGAAAGGCCAAAACCAGAAATCAGGAATCAGACATGAGTTGGGGAACAGCAGGTGGTTTCTGGAATTTGGGGTCACTCAAGCCTTCCAGGAAGGATGGAACAGGGACATGGTCTCTTGCCTCTCCCTGGTATTCTTGGTGCCAAGCAGAAGGCCAGACACATAGTAGGCACTTACTTAGTACATATTATAAAGATAAACAGAAGGATGAATGGATGGATGAGTGGGTGGGTGAATACCCTAAGAGGAAGCTCCCACTAATTTCTCTTTTTGCCTCAGGCTCCAGTATGGTATAGCATAGTACTGTTGCTAATCCTGTCTTTATTTAAGATTTTGATTTCTTATTCACTGTGGATTTTTTTGGCATTTTTAAAAAGATTTATTTATCTGAGCAAGAGAGAGAGAGAGAACAAGAGGGAAGGGGAGAAGGAGAGGGAAAGAGTCTTGAGCAGACTCTGCACTGAGCACAGAGCCAGAAGTT
This sequence comes from Mustela nivalis, assembly GCF_964662115.1. Lineage (NCBI taxonomy): Eukaryota > Metazoa > Chordata > Mammalia > Carnivora > Mustelidae > Mustela > Mustela nivalis. Next base: position 25,827,913 of record NC_139036.1, on the reverse strand, counting down.
GAACTTGATCTCACAACCCTAAAATCCTGACCTGAGCCAAAACCACGAGTTAGATGCCCAACTGATTGAACCAGCCCCAGCATTAATTTTGAGGTTTAAAATATTTTATTAGAATATTATTGATCTTAACTTATCAAGCTTTTTGGTGCCCCCTTACGTTTTGTACCCAAAACCAGTGCCTCATGCACCACACCCTCGTTCCAGTCCAGCCCACAGTAAGGAATTAATAAATGGTAACTATTGTTAAAATTATTACTGTTGTATAGATAAGACATAAAAGGACAATTATAGGCTTTAGCGAGACAGATTAAGGTTCCAATCTGTCCATTCATTGATCAGTCAATCATTCATTTGTTTATACAGGTAGTCAATTTTTTTATTATTATGTTATGTTACTCATCATTAGTTTTTGAACACATTGAACACATTAGTAGTGTTCAGTGATTCATTATTTGCACGTAACACCTAGTGCTCATTACAATATGTGCCCTCATTAATACCCATCATCTGGCTTCCCCATCCCCCCACCCCCCTCCCCTTTGAAACCCTCAGATTGTTTCCCAGGGTCCATAGTCTTTCATGGTTCCTCTCCCCTTGTGTGATTAACCTTCTTCAGAGTTCCCTTCCTTCTCCTAATGTCCTCTCTGCTATTCCTTGTGTTCCACATATGAGTGAAACAATATGATAATTGCCTTTCTCTGCTTGGCTTATTTCACTTAGCATAACCCCCTCCAATTCTATCCATGCTGATGCCAATGGTGGATATTCGTCCTTTCTGATGGCTGAGGAATATCCATTGTGTATAGGACCACATCTTTATCCATTCATCTGTTGAAGGGCATCTCGGCTCCTTCCACAGTTTGGCTATCATGGACATTGCTGCCATGAACATTGGGGTGCATGTGCCCCTTCTTTTCACTACATCTGTATCACTGGGTTATAACATCTTGAAGAACCTCCACACTGTTTTCCAGAGTGGCTGCACCAGCTTGCATTCCCACCAACAGTGTAAGAGTGTTCCCCTTTCTCCACATCCTCACCAACACTTGTTGTTTCTTGCATTGTTAATTTTGGTTATTATAACTGGTGAAAGATGGTATCTCAATGTGGTCAATGATTTTTTTTTGAAAGCCTCTTCTGTTCTCACCCATTTTCAGAACATGCTGGAACACCCTGTTCAGAAACACCCTGTCTCTGCTTTCAGGGAGCTTCCACTCTAGACACCCTGGTGCTGACCAGCTTGTGACCTTCCATGGGTCACTTGGGGTTCCCAAACCTCATCTGTAACTGAGTAATACTGATCCTATCTGCCTGGATTGCACAAAGGCTGGGAATTATAGCAATTAGTTGTGTCAACAGAAACAAACCCACACCCCAATACCCAACACAATGCCCCATCTGGTGTGATTCGCAGTTTCAAGGACAGAGGCTGAGAACGGGTGGGTCCCGTCTAGGGTCATACCGCCAATACCTGCAGAAAAAAAGACAAATCTAATCTTCCTGTTTCATAGTCAAGGCTCTGCTTTGCTGGGAGGGGACAAACCTCCCCTTCCCTACCCAGCATCTTCCTAAGACCTCAGGGGAATGGTAGTGAGGACAGTCCTGCCCTGTTGTGACCTGCCCTGGGCACCCCCAGAGGCCTAGTCCAGCCTTGGGGAGGATCTGAGGGAAGGGGTGGACAGGAGGGTTTAGTAGAGGAAGAAGAGAAGTATCAGAAAAGGATAATTTTCAAAATGGAAGGAGGAAGAGGCATCCAAAAGGAGGCCGAGCCATACCCTCTCCGTGGTCTTGCTGTCTCCCCCTTCCCCCACCCGGATGCTCTTGGGAACAGAGAAGCAGGTCCAAGTGGACACAGCCCCCAGCTTTACACCACCCTTCTCCTGGCAGAAGCAGAGGTTGCCCACACAGTCTCTCTTCTGTCTCTTAGGAAATCCCACACGGTTTGTGACAAGTTCTTTTAAGATCCATCCTTGCTGCCCTGAAGGAGTTAACCTCCAGGGATGGTAAGAAGCCAGCAAGGCCAGGTGACAAGTGCGGGTACTTTCCAGGGGAGGTGTCGACTTCTGAACACCTGTCAGCGGCACAGACACCAGGAGAGACTGGAGCCTTCTGGCCTGGGCTGAACCCACAGGAACAGGGGGGTGGGAGTTCCTATCTCAGGGGGAGAAGGGGCCCGAGTCTGGGAGGCAGAAGACGGAAGAGGGGAGCTATGGGAAAACAAAAATCGTTTCTGGGTTTAGGGACTTAAAAAGAGCAAATGCCAGGGGTGTGGCTCAGGGAAAACTGACCCCAGGGCAAAGGACTCTCCAGTCCTTTTGCGGGTATGATGGAATGGGGCTGCTGCTCCCCTTATAAGCAGAGAACTTCTGGGGAAGGATTCCACCTGCCAGGCTTGAGGGGTTGGCTCTACCCTTGTGACAAAGGGTTGGCTGAGCCCAGAGAACCTCATAACTGCACCAGCAGAGAAGTTCCTTCAGAGGAGGGCATAGTTTCCAGAAGAAAGAAGGGTATTGGAAAAAATAAATGTATGTAAAGCCCCTATTTTGCTTTTTTTGTTTAAGATATATTTATTTATTTGAGAGAGAGAGAGGGAGAGAGAGCGCACCTGTGCACAAACAGGGAGAGTAGCAGAGGGAGAGAAGCAGGTTCTCTGCTGAGCAGGGAGCACAATGTGGGGTTCAATCCCAGGACCCTGAGATCCTGAACTGAGCTAAAGGCTGATGCTTAACCAACTGAGCCGCCCAGGTACCCCACTACTTTGCTTTTTATTAAAAAAAAAACCTCTTGGTCTTAAAGTATTGATTTACTTTAAGGACTTGTCTTCAAGTATTGATTATCATGTTAAATGTCTGTGCTCACTTACACATTATATATATGGTATGGACACACCCCAAATGTGCCCCAAATGTTATCATTTCCATGCCTTTGTCTTAAAGGGTGAGCTCTAGTCTCAGAAGACCTGGATTTGTATTCCAGCCTTGCCTCCCTCTAGCTATGTGCACAAATTATACACTGCTTTGTGCCTCTGTGCCCTGATCTGTAAGAGAGGGTGACAACTATACCCATTTCACAGTGTAGTGAGGATAGAATGAAAAAATATTTCCAAAACATTTAAAATAATAAGTGGCTCATGTCTTGCAACTACTGGTTATGAATACTATTTTCAGTTACCTCTAACTAGAATATTCTTCCTCCTTTCGCTGCACTTTAAAATGATTTATAGAGTCTCATTCCAATTTTTGAAACCCTCTTCAAACACTATCTCTTCCATGACTTTTTCTCATCATTCTAATTCAAAAGGACCTCTCTCTTCTTCCTCTGAAGTCCTCATCGGGCACCAGGGCCCCACAGCTCTGGACAGCAGGGTCTTCCAGTCCTCTCCTTCTCTACCCCAACTAGAATAAAAGCATCTTTACCAATACTTACACTAGTCCTTCTTAACAAGTCCTAGTCTAAGCAAAAGCAATAAACCTAAAGCTCCCAAAAAAGAAAACAGAGCTCTATGCCAGATAGCTTCACTGATGAAATGTACCAAATATCTAAAGAAGGAGGGGGGCACCTGGGTGGCTCAGTGGGTTAAGCCTCTGCCTTCAGCTCAGGTCATGATCTCAGGGTCCTGGAATTGAGTCCTGCATCAGGCTCTCGCTCAGCAAGGAGCCTGCTTCCTCCTCTCTCTCTCTCTCTGCCTGCCTCTCTGCCTACTTGTGATCTCTGTCTGTCAAATAAATAAATAAAATCTTTTTTAAAAAATTAAAAATAAAGAAGGAGGAACATACCAAACTCTTCCAAGAAATAAAAGCGAAAGTAGTCCTTTCTAACTTGTCTGAGGAAGCCAGCAATACCCTGATGTACAAACATCTGTTCACAAAAGAACCTGTACATGAATGCTCATAGCAGTGCATTCATAATATCCACAAATTAGAAACAACCCAAATGTCCATCAACCAATGAGTGGATAAACACCACATGCTCCAGCCATACAACAGGGTATCACTCACCCGTAAAAAGGAATGAAGTATTGATGGCTCTTACAACATGGACACACCTTGAAAATTTACATTCAGTGAAAGGAACCAAACACAAAAGGCAACATGCAGTATGATTCCATTTCTATATTACCCACAATTGGTAAATCCACAAACAGAACACAGACGAGTGGTTGCCAGGGGTCAGCAGAGGGGAGAAGCAAGGTGACTACTTTGTGGGTACAGGGACTCTTTCATGGGTACAGGAACTCCTTTTGGGGTGATGGAAATGTGCTGGTACCAGATGGAGGTGATAGCTACACATATTGCGAGTGTACTAGCTACCGCTAAATTAATTGCACACTGTAAAATGGTCAATGGTTACTATTATGTCACGTGATCTTAGCTTCAATCACAACAGCAAGCCTCCTTTTGAATGAGGGACTGTTACTTTTGTTTTCAGCAAATGTGTGAAGAAGATGGGGCCGTTTTTACAGCCCTAAGGAGAAATTATCAATTAGCTTTTGCTCCATCACAATCACCCTAAAATTTAGTAGATTAAGACAATCATTAACAATGAGCTACCACTACACACCTATGAGACTGGACTAAAATCCAGAACACTGACAGGACCAAGTGCAGCAAGGATGTGAGCAATGGGAAATTTCATACATTGCCAGCAGGAATGCAAAATGGCTCAGCTATTTCACAGGACGGTTTGGCAGTTTCTTTATAAACTACACATACCCTTATCATGTGATCCGGCAACTGCCTCCTTGATATTCACCCAAGGAGTTGAAAACTTTTGTCCACCCAAAAACTTGCACACAAATGTGTATAGCAGGGAGGAGCAAGACAGCGGAGGAACAAGAGGTGGAGATATCATCAGGTCCCAGGAGTTCAGCTAGATAGTTATCAAACCATTCTGAACACCTGCAAACTCAACAGGAGATGAAAGAGAAGAAGAGCAGCAATTCCAGGAACAGGAAATCGACCACTTAGCGAAAGGTAGGATGTGAAGAGAAGTGAATCCATAGTGATATTTGGGAGGAGAGACTGCGGAGAGAGGGGCTGGCTCCTGGCAAGTGATAGAGCCCCACAGCACAAACTCAGAACCTTTAGAAATCTGTTCCACTGAGGGATATTGCTCCAGAGGCTAAGTGGGGACAGAACCCTTGCAGGGACAGTGTAGTCTCAGGACCCACTGAGTCACAGATAGACCAGGGTTGTCTGAGTGTAGCAGAGCTCCCTGGTATTGGAGCAGGGAAGCCAGTTCCAAAGACAGAGCTGAGGAGTCTGTTCTCAGCTTGGGCTGATCTTAAACCATGATCCGAGGCACAGTCAGACCACTGCTCTTCCAGAAGGGACCCCACAAGCAGCAGATACGGGGAGACACCCTCTCTCCTCCTTCCTCCCTGGGGAGGAGCAGCATAGGAGTACATGGCAGGAATCTGCTGGGTTTGGAGACTCCAAATGGGGCCGTGTGCCAGAGAAAGAAATATTTGGTCACAGGCCGGGTGAACACAGAATGCAGCCAGAGATGATGGAGACGGGAGGGACTGGCTGCTTTTCTCTGAAGGCTCCCTGAGGGGCGAGGCCCCAAACTCTTGACTCCTCTGGACCAGATATTGAGAGGCCGCCATCTTTATTCTCCACCTCCAACGCTGTATGGAAAGCCATCAGGGAACAAAAGCTCCCGAGACCAAAACCGTAGAGTTTGCTTAGCCTGGCCCTTGGCAAAGGCGGTGCAATTCTGCCTCTGGCAAAGACATTTGAGAATCATGGCAACGGGCTCCTCCCCCAGGAGATCCGCAAGAACATCCAGCCAAGTTCATCAATCAATGGGAACTGCAAAACTTCAGGGCCACAGGAATACAGCACATAGAATTCATGACTTTTTGCCCACCATGATTCTATAGCTTTTCAAAGTTAAAATTTTTAAATTTTACTTTTTTTAATTCTATATTTTTTATTTTTCCTCTTTCCTATTTTAACATTTTTACTATTGTATCTTATCAATACCTTTTTAAAAATCCTTAATTTTCATTGTTATAATCATATTCCATCCCTCATTGTATTTAACCTTATTTTTTGTATACATATAAGTTTTTCTTTCATTAAGATTATGGGATACAGTTTTTCTAACAGATCAAAATATACCCTAAATCTAGTGCATGGCTTTGTTCTAGTCTCCAGCCTGATTACATTCTTTCCTCCTTTTTTTCTTTCTTTTTTCATCCAACTTCTTATCATATCAATTCCTTTTTTAGAATCAAGAAACTCATTTTAGACCCAAAGACACCTCCATATTTAAAGTGAGGGGGTGGAAAACAATTTACCATGCTAATGAACATCAAAAGAAAGCTGGGGTGGCGAACCTTCTATCAGATAAATTAGATTTTAAGCCAAAGATTATAATAAGAGATGAGGAAGGACACTATATCATACTTAAAGGATCTGTCCAACAAGAAGATCTAACAATTTTAAATATCTATGCCCCTAACATGGGAGCAGCCAATTATATAAACCGATTAATAACAAAATCAAAGAAACACATCAACAATAATACAATAATAGAAGGGGACTTTAACAATTGCCTCACTGAAATGCACAGATCATTGAAGCAATAGATTAACAAGGAAATAAAGGCTCTAAATGACACACTGGATCAGATGGACATCACAGATATATTCAGAACACTCCATCCCAAAGCAACAGAATACACATTCTTCTCTAGTGCACATGGAACATTCTCCAGAATAGATCACATCCTGGGTCACAAATCAGGTCTCAACTGGTACCAAAAGATTGGGATCATTCCCTGCATATTTTCAGACCATGATGCTTTGAAACAGGAACTGAATCACAAGAGGAAAGTTGGAAAGAACCCAAATACATGAAGGGTAAAGAGCATCCTACTAAAGAATGAATAGGTCAACCAGAGAATTAAAAAAGAATTGAAAAAATTCATGGAAACAAAATGAAAACACAACTGTTCAAAATCTGTGGGACACAGCAAAGGCAGTCCTGAGAGGAAAGTATATAACAATATAAGACTTTCTCAAGAAACAAGAAAGATCTCAAGTACACAATCTAACCCTACACCTAAAGGAGCTGGAGAAAGAACAGCAAATAAATCCTAAACTCAGCAGGAGATGAGAAATAATAAAGATCAGAGCAAAAATCAATGAAATAGAAACCAAAAGAACAGTAGAACAGATCAATGAAAGTAGGAGCTGCTTCTTTGAAAGAATAAGAATGATAAACCCCTGGCCAGACTTAACAAAAAAAAAAAAGAGAGAGAGAGAGAGAAAAGACCCAAATTAATAAAATCATGAATGAAAGGGGAGACATCACAACCAACACCAAAGAAATACAAACAATTATAAGAACATATTATGAGCAACTATACACCAGCAAATTTGGTAATCTGGAAGAAATGGATGCATTCCTAGAGACATATAAACTACCAAAACTGAATCAGGTAGAAATAGAAAACCTGAGCAGACCTATAACCAGTAAGGAGATTGAAGCAGTCATCAAAAATCTCCCAACAAGCAAGAGCCCAGGGCCAGATGGCTTCCCAGGGGAATTTTATCAAACATTTAAAGAAGAATTAATACTATTCCCCTGAAATTGTTGCAAAAAATAGAAATGGAAGGAAAACTTTCAAACTCATTTTATGAGGCCAGCATCATCTTGATCCCAAAACCAGACAAAGACCCCATCAAAAAGGAGAATTACAGACCATTACCCTTGATGAACACAGATGCACATTCCCACCAAAATACTAGCCAATAGGAGTTAACAGTACATTAAAAGCATTATTCATCATAACCAGTGGGATTTATTCCTGAACATCATGGTTGTTTCAACATCCACAAATCAATCAATGTGACACAATACACTAACAAAAGAAAGAACAAGAACCATATGATACTCTCAATAGATCCTGAAAAAGCATTTGATGAAGTACAGCATACTTTCTTGATCAAAATTCTTTAAAGTGTAGGGATAGAGGGTACATACCTCAATATCATCAAAGCCATCTGTGAAAAACACACAGTGAATATCATTCTCAATGGAGAAAAACTGAGAGCTTTTCCCCTAAGGTCAGAAACATGGCAGAGATGGCCACTATCACCACTACTACTCAACACAGTACTAGAAGTCCTAGCCTCAGCAATCAGACAACAAAAAGAAATTAAAGGCATTCAAACTAGAAAGAAGTCAAACTATCACTCTTTGCAGATGATATGATACTTTATGTGGAAAACCCACAAGACTCCACTCCAAATCTGCTAGAACTTGTACAGGAATTCAGTAAAGTGTCAGGATATAAAATCAATGCACAGAAATCAGTTGCATTTCTATAAACCAACAGCAAGATAGAGAAAGAGAAATTAAGGAGCTTATCCCATTTCCAATTGCACCAAAACCATAAGATAGCTAGGAATAAACCTAATCAAAGATGCAAATAATCTGTACTCAGAAGACTATAAAGTACTCATGAAAAAACTGAAGAAGACACAATGAAATGGAAAAACGTTCCATGCTCATGGATTAGAAGAACAAATATCATGAAAATATCTATGCTACCTAAAGCAATCTACACATTTAATGCAATCTCTATCAAAATCCCATGCATTTTTCAAAGAAATGGAACAAATAGGGGCACCTGGGTGGCTCAGTGGGTTAAAGCCTCTGCCTTCGGCTCAGGTCATGATCCCAGGGTCCTGGGATCGAGCCCTGCATCGGGCTCTCTGCTTAGCAGGGAGCCTGCTTCCTCCTCTCTCTCTCTGCCTGCTTCTCTGCCTACTTGTGATCTCTGTCAAATAAATAAATGAAATCTTAAAAAAAAAAAAAAAAAAACGGAACAAATAATCCTAAAGTTTCTATGGAATCAGAAAAGACCCTGAATAGCCAGAGGAATGTTGAACAAGAAAAACAAAGTTAGTGGCATCACAATTCCAGGCTTCAAGCTCTGTTACAAAGCTGTCATCATCAAGACAGCATGGTACTGGCACAAAAACAGACACATAGATCAATGGAACAGAATAGAGAGCCCAGAGATGGACCCTCAACTCTATGGTCAACTAACCTTTGACAAAGCAGGAAAGATTGTCCAATGGAAAAGACAGTTTCTTCAACAAATTTGTTGGGAAGATTGGACAGCCACATGCATAAGAATAAAACTGGACCACTTCCTTACACCACACACAAAAATAGACTCAAAACAGATGAAAGACCTCAGTGTGAGACAAGAATCCATTAAAATCCTTGAGGAGAACACAGGCAGCAGGCTCTTCAACCTCAGCTGCAACAACTTCTCCCTAGAAATATCGCCAAAGGCAAAGAAAGCAAGGACAAAAACGAACTACTAGGACTTCATCGAGATCAAAAGCTTTCGCACAGCAAAGGAAACAGTCAGCAAAACCAAAAGACAACTGACAGAATGGGAGAAGATATTTGCAAATGACATATCAGATAAAGGGCTAGTATCTAAAATCTATAAAGAACTTTCAAACTCAACACCCAAAGAACAAATAATCCAGTCAAGAAATGGGCAGAAGACATGAACAGATATTTCTGCAAAGCAGACATCTAAATGTCCAACAGACACATGAAAAAGGCTCAACATCACTCAGCATCACGGAAATACAAATCAAAACCACAATGAGATACCACCTCACACCAATCAGAATGGCTGAAATTAACAAGTCAAGAAACAACAGATGTTGGCAAGGATGCGGAGAAAGGGGAACCCTCCTACACTGTTGGTGGGAATGTAAGCTGATGCAGCTGCTGTGGAAAACAGCATGAAGGTTCCTCAAAAAGTTGAAAATAGAGTTACCCTACAACTCAGCAATCGCACTAGTGGATACTTACCCTAAAGATACAAGTGAAGTGTTCCGAAGGGGCACACGCACCTGAGTGTTTATAGCAGCAATGTCCACAATAGCCAAACTATGGAAAGAACCTAGATGGCCAACAACAGATGAATGGATAAAGAAGATGTGGTATGTATATATATATATATCCAATGGAATACTATGCAGCCATCAAAAGAAATGAAATCTTGCCATTTGCAACGATGTGGATGGAACTAGAGGGTATTAAGCTGAGCGAAGTAAGTCAATCAGAGAAAGACAATTATCATATGATCTCCCTTATATGAGGAAGTTGAGAGGCAAAGTGGGGGGTTTGGGGAGTAGGAAAGGAAAAAATGAAACAAGATGGGATCGGGAGGGAGACAAACCATAAGAGACTCTTAAGCTCACAAAACAAACTGAGGGTTGCCAGGGAGGGGATAGCGAGAGGGTAGTTGGGTTATGGACACTGGGGAAGGTATGTGCTATGGTGAGTGCTGTGAAGTGTGTAAACCTGATGATTCACAGACCTGTACCCCGGGACTAAAAATACATTATATGTTAATTTTTCAAAAGTAGAGTCTTAATTTAAAAAATGAAAAATTTGGGGGCACGTGGGTGGCTCAGTGGGTTAAGCCCCTGCATTCAGCTTAGGTCATGATCTCAGGATCCTGGGATCGAGCCCCAAATTGGGCTCTCTGCTCAGCGGGGAGCCTGCTTCCCTCTCTCTCTCTGCCTGCCTCTCTGACTACTTGTGATCTCTCTCTCTCTCTCTGTGTCAAATAAATAAATAAAATCTTTTAAAAAAATAAATAAAAATAAAAAAATAAAAAATTTTAAAAAGCAAGAATTTTTTTATTCCTCACAATTCTAATGGGTTAAATGGATAATTCTCCTGGCCTGAGCTAACTTAGCTGGGGTTCAATGGTCTAGCATGACCTCTCAGCTGGGACAGCGAGGGTATCTTGGGATCTTTCTTTCCATGTGGTCTTTCAACCTTCTAAAGGCTAGCATGGGCTGGTACACACAACAGTATAAAGACTTTCAGCAGAAAAATGATACACAAGCCTCAATGTGTCAGCATTTTCCAAGTCTCTGCATCCCATTTTCTATTATTCCACTTATCAAAGTGAGTCACAGAGCCAAGACCAGAGTCCGTATGGGAAGGGACTTTCCAAGTGCGTACATACTGAATGGGATGAATTATTACAGCCATTTTTGTAAATAATCTACTAAAGGAAGGAATAAGTCAAATATTTAAAACAAGACCTACATGATCCTGGAGTCCCAGGAGCGAGACCCACATCAGGCTCCCAGCTCCACAGGGAGTCTGCTTCTCCCTCTGACCTTCTCTCCTCTCATGCTCTCTCTCTCCCTCTCTTTCTCTGTCAAACAGTCAAAAAAACAAAGAGGCAAACCCACGGAATGGGAGAAGATATTTTCAAATGACAGTACAGACAAAAGGTTGATATCCAGGATCTATAATAAACTCCTCAAACTCAACACACACGAAACAGGCAAACATATCAAAAAATAGGAAGAAGATATGAACAGACACTTCTCCCATCAAGACATATAAATGGCTATCAGACACATGAAAAAATGTTTATCATCATTAGCCCTCAGGGAGATTCAAATTAAAACCACATTGAGATATCACCTTACACCAGTTAGAATGGCCAAAATTAACAAAACAGGAAACAACATGTGTTGGAGAGGATGTGGAGAAAGGGGAACCCTCTTACACTGTTGGTGGGAATGCAAGTTGGTGCAGCCTCTTTGGAGAACAGTGTGGAGATTCCTCAAGAAATTAAAAATAGAACTTCCCGGGCGCCTGGGTGGCTCAGTGGGTTAAGCCGCTGCCTTCGGCTCAGGTCATGATCTCAGGGTCCTGAGATCGAGGCCCGCATCAGGCTCTCTGCTCAGCAGGAGCCTGCTTCCCTCTCTCTCTCTGCCTGCCTCTGTCTGCTTGTGATCTCTCTCTGTCAAATAAATAAATAAAATCTTAAAAAAAAAAAAAATAGAACTTCCCTATGACCCTGCAATTGCATTCCTGGGTATTTACCACAAAGATACAGATGTTGTGAAAAGAAGGGCCATCTGTACCCCAATGTTTATAGCAGCAATGGCCACGGTCGCCAAACTATGGAAAGAACCAAGATGCCCTTCAATGGACGAATGGATAAGGAAGATGTGGTCCATATACACTATGGAGTATTATGCCTCCATCAGAAAGGATGAATACCTAACTTGTGTAGCAACATGACGGAACTGGAAGAGATTATGCTGAGTGAAATAAGTCAAGCAGAGAGAGTCAATTATCATATGGTTTCACTTATTTGTGGAGCATAACAAATAGCATGGAGGAAAAGGGGTGTTAGAGAGGAGAAGGGAGTTGGGGTAAAATGGAAGGGGAGGTGAATCATGAGAGACTATGGACTCTGAAAAACAATCTGAGGGGTTTGAAGTGGCGGGGGTGTGGGAGGTTGGGGTACCAGGTGGTGGGTATTATAGAGGGCACGGATTGCATGGAGCACTGGGTGTGGTGAAAAAATAATGAATACTGTTTTTCTGAAAATAAATAAATTGAAAAAATTAAAAATAAAATAAAATAAAAATAAATAAAATAAAATAAAACAAGACCTAATCTCTGAGCTAGAATTCGTTGAAGTGTTTGGTCCCCAATTGAAATGTCTTTACTTGACTTGATATCACCAAGGCATGTAGGAAGTGGTCAGAAGATATCTCAGAGACATCAAATCATTTATGACCATGGAGCAGTTTCAATTCTACAACACAGAATCGACTTTAGCCATGAGATTCTTTAAGGGGATATTATTGTTGAAATTTTTCTTTCTCTAAGGAGAGCCTGGGCTCAGACTTACAAACAGAAAGACATCAGGAGAAACAAAATGAGTTGGTAGGATCAGTTATTCTCCTTATTTAAAAAAATGTTTTGCAGGGTGCCTGGGTGGCTCAGTGGGTTAAAGCCTCTGCCTTCGGCTCAGGTCATGATCCTGGGGTCCTGGGATCAAGCCCCACATCAGGCTCTGTGCTTGGCAGGGAGCCTGCTTCCCCCCACTCTCTGCCTGCCTCTCTGCGTACTTATGATCTCTCTCTGTGTGTCAAATAAATAAATAAAATTATTAAAAAAGAGAGAAAGATTTTCCATAAGCAATAATGAGGATGTTTAAGATCATAAACAAGGAAGGAAGAGACATACACAGATTCTTTCTAGTCACAGATATTTACAATAAGAACATGGGGACCATGGGTAGCCCACAGAGTCACCTCACCAACCACCATGCCCCTGTGGGTCCTGGTCAAGACTGCTCCTAATATTTGTAGAGCTCAAGGCAAGAATCCATAAGGAGGTCCCCACATTAAGTATGCCAATATTTAAAATTATAAATGAGCTAACAAAAAATATAAAGTAAAATGAATTGCTATATTGCAATCATGTGAAGCTACTACATTTACAGTCCTAATCTGGTCCTTCATCTGCCAGATCAGAACACAAAACAATGCAAGAAAATGAACCCTAGGCACTACATGGGAACAACCCAGGAATGCAAGAATATGGTGCACACCTGCTGAGAGGAAAGATTTTAACAAGCTAATTGGTTTAGCTTTCCTCTGACCTTAAGCTTCTACCACTCAAATCTTCCCACGGTCTAAAAGAGTGTCTTTGTCCTTGCTTGGCAGCAGCACCTCCCACAAGCCTTCATAGCCTTTAAACTCAGGAGTGTCCCATTTTGAGGACATAGGACAAGAGAGGTAGAGAATCATTTTACCTTGAGGAATGAAGTGTGTGTGTGTGTGTATGTATGTGTGTATGTGGACATGTGCACACACGTGCATGCATGTCCCAAGAACTAATGTGGAGAGTTGCAGGTCACGTTGGGCCATCCCTGAGTACCACCTCCCAAGAGACAGAGGTGTCTTTGTGTACTCTGACAAAAATTGTTTTGTGTGTGTCTGTGAATGAGGGGTCCTCAAAAGCATGGGGTCCAAGGCCCAGTCCCTACTTGCCTGGGTCTTAAAAAAGTAGTATCAGTCTTGGAGCTTTGAAAGTTGGGATGTGCTCAGCAAGTGATGCTTGCTGTCTACCAGGAGCAGCAGTTCTGGGAAGTCAGCTTCCTGCGTGGTTTGTAGACATCAAGGCTGCTATGAAAAACACTCCTTACTCAGCTGCAGATGGAGCAACACTTTCCTCGCATGGAGAAGAGATAGAGCAAGAACAGCTTCAACATCAAGTGTCAGCCTCCCGTGACCAGCAGCTACCGTCCTGCTGACATCTAGATGTCAAGTTTCAATATGGCACCTACCCTCAAGGAGAAAATATAGTCATATGGAAACATGTTGGTTGATTACCTTGGATCCCTGCTCTCTTGCAAGACAGAACAATCTGGCCTTAGCAAACCATCATCTACTTCAGATATGGATTTTTCTTTCTGTACCAGTAGCAAATCTGCCAGCACAATTGAGACAGGGAAACAAGGGACCCCATAAAGGAGTGCTTTTTTTGTTCCTCTTCCTGCTTCTGTTTTCGCTAGGACCTACAACCCCGCCCTATACACGCCCTTATAGTTCAGATAATATAAGTATTCCTTGAAAAGGTCAAGGAGTTAATGATTTCTTTGGAGTCTTCCAGCATGCTAGGTAACATCTAAGGAGATACTGGGAGAGATCATCATGCGTGTTTCCCAACACTCCAGACACCTTGACACCAAGACCCCAGGCTCCAGGGCATAAGGAGCTAAGGACTTATGGAGGATGCCTGAACACACCTCCTTGTTTTGACCAGTTTCCAAATGCCTAAGAGGACACGTACACCAGACCACTAACTTCCATAAAAAACCCCAGACACCAAGATGGATGAGACTCATTCATCTTTCTGAGTTTCCCCGACACTCGGTCTGTATCTGCTCTCTCGGTGTCTTCAACAAACTCTGTTCTCACTTCCTCTTGGCTTGCGTTTGATTTCTTTCCTTTGCAAACCCAAGGACGCTCTTGCTGGTCCTACGGGACCCCTCCTGGGTCCTCAGACCCACCTGCCTGCACCACAAACATCCAAAGACTTACAGAACGCCTCATGAGATAGTATTTATACAACATTGCCTCCAGCCAAGGGATCCATTTTAGAGGCAGTAATGTGAGTCAGAAGGCATAGGAGACCCACAGGCAATAGCATATACATAATCTTGCAGGAGCAGCCAGACTAGAATGGTAGGGCATTAATAATTTTGCTAATGGGACAACAAACTCAGGGTTGAGACTTTCCAGAATGCACTATATCCACTGAACCAAATGCCAATAGATGATTCTATGTCCCCAACACCTCGAACACATAGGAACCAAGAGACTGATGTAGGATTAGCCCCTGTATTCATGAATCCTGGTGATGGGTGATGTATTTGTCGTTCCCATCCCTACGACATTAGGCTCTTCTGGATTAGACTGGATTCAGTTTCGCAGGAATCCTGGTGG
The DNA here is from genome assembly GCF_964662115.1 of Mustela nivalis. Classification (NCBI taxonomy): domain Eukaryota; kingdom Metazoa; phylum Chordata; class Mammalia; order Carnivora; family Mustelidae; genus Mustela; species Mustela nivalis. The sequence goes on along the minus strand of NC_139036.1, from coordinate 25,812,588 downwards.
CAGTGGAGATGATTTAACATGGGTACACAGGGTGGGTTCTACCAAAACTGAAAGAACAAATACAACTACCTTAAAGGAGGCTTTGTGACAGATTCTACACAATCAAGCCACAAACCTAGCAGAGGGAAGCATGGGTGGACCGTACCCTGTACTACTTCACGTCCTTTTGTCTTGCTGCTTACCTCAGCCACTGGTCAGTTCTCACTTTTCCCAGTTTTACATAAGCTTCATGCAGGTGTCATGTCTCAGCCTGCCTTTGAGAACTCTAGCTTCCTGACCGGGGGCTTCTCTGATCCTGAGCACTCAAAGTTTAATGGTACAAAACAACAACTATTTTGTTCTATTCACAAATTCTACGAGTCAGAAACTCAGACAAGGCAGAGCAGGGATGGGTTGTCTCTGCTCCGCGATGCCTGAGATCTCAGCTGGGAGACACAAATAGCAAGGAGGGACTCAAATCTAGAACAGTGCTGTCCAATAGAGATATCGTGCAAACCATGTACATAATTTTAAATTTTTAAGTTGCCATGTTAAGAAAGCAAAAAGCAACAGAAGAAATGAATTGAAAGAATGTATTTTCTTTAACACAATACATCCAAAATATTTTCATGTCGACATCAATGTAAAAAACTATCCAGATATTTCACATGGTGGGGAGTGGGTTGGGGGGTTATGTAATTAGATCTTTAAAACCTGGTGTGAAGTTTCTACTTCCAGAACATCCCAGTGTGGACTAGCCCCATTTGAAGTGCTCAGTAGCCACATGTGGCTAGTGGTTGCTAGATGGACCAGTGCAAATCTGGAGGCTTCCTCATGCCCATGTCTGGCACTTAGGCTGGAATGACCTGAGGGCTACCTACCCTCAACGAGAAAAGACAGCCATATGGAAACAAGTTGGTTGATTATCTTGGACCTAGGCTGGGACAACCTGAGGGCTATGCTGTTTAGGGACTGTTGGCCAGAATGTTGCCTGTTGTTTGGGCTTCCTCACAGCATGGCAGACTCAAGCTAGTCAGTTTTCTTATCTGGTGCCTCAGGACTCCAAGAGTGACTCAGGTTGAAATCCATGACTTTTCACAACCCAGCCTCCGAGGTCACATGACATAGGCTATTGAACCAGCCACAAGCCCATCTCCATTTCTAGGGCAGACAACATAGACTCCCCCACTGGGTGAGAGGAATGTCAGAAAAATGCGTGGCCAAATTTTAAAAGTGCCTCAGGGATAGAAGCCAAAGGTAAATGCTTCCGCTCTCTTCTCCCTGGCAAAATATTCTGAGATACAGTCATAAGGCTCTTCAATAACTCCCAGCATAGATGTGCTGAGGAATAATGACACTCTGGATACATTTTTGCAAGGAGAGCCGACAGTATTTATTAATGGATTGGATCTGGGGCGTGAAACAAAGCAAGGCATCAAGGGTCAGGGGTCTGTGTGAGGAATCACATGCCTGGTTTACAGGCTATTCCTGAACTTGAAGGTGCTTAGCTCTTGAGGAAAACACTCTGACTCAGAGAGTGAAATTAACCTCCTAGAAGAAGGATCCTTCATGAAATAGTCTCTTTCTGAGCCTCTATCCATTGGGCAGTTGGGAAAGCATGAAGTCTCCTTTACCATCTACTTCCTATTGCATTCCAGCCTTGTTCCCTTTTTCAGAAATAGCATGTTATCTACTATGTAGCCAAAGAACAGCACTCTGAGCCTCTGCCCTGTGACTTCCTGACCCTCCTCTCTTATAAATATGAGGGCAGAGCTGGGATCCCAGACAGTCAGAGAGCAGAGAGCCAGAAGTCCTCAGCTCTGCCTGCTACTGGGAAGATGAAGGTCTTCGTGGGTGTTCTCCCCTTCCTCATTCTTGCTACTGCCCTTGGATCCCAGGTCCAGGTCCCTCGTGGTGAGTTCAGTGAACCTTTTCACTTGTGACAAGGTCCACGGGGAGAAGACACAGGACAACTTGTCCTCCTGAGATAGTTCCCTGTCCCAGACAGGGATAGGAATTTGGCACTTGCTTTAAAAGCAGCAGCGATTGGCTATAGACCTCTCTTTCTGCAGGCTTTGGTCCCTGGGGAAAACTGTACAAATGACTGGTCCCCCTTGGGGAAAGAACTCTCTCTCTTTTCATGACCAGAATTATTTGATGCCTTCTCTTAGCTGACATAGGACTGTTAAGTGCTAAATCAAAAGAACTATAGTAAAATTGTAAATTTGCAGGAAGAAGCATAGAATTCTACAACGTTAGTATAAAACTCTCATTTTGGAGAGGAAATGGAACAAGCCGGGAAAGTGCCTCAACCAAGCCCAGCTAACCGCTCTATTTATTTAACAAACAAATACCTCGTACTTCCTATGTGCAGGCAGGCACTGTTCTGTCTTATGGACTTAATGCATTAGACCCTCCTAACAGCCCTGTGGGGTAGACTGTCAGCAACTTGTGTAGTTTTGCATATTAGATTATTCTCATTTTACAAATGAGAAAAACTTAGACAAGTTGCTCAAGATCATACAGATATTAAGTGGTGTGATGAGCATGGGAGTTGGTTAGGAAGCTGCTATGGAAAGGCAAGGCCACTGAAGAATTTATTTTGCAAGCCCCACACCCATCTTTGCAAGCATATCAAGTATACACATATGCTTCCTTAAATAGAAATCATGCGTAACTCTACAAGAAATGATCTAAAAGTTTAGTTGCATTTGCCTGCTTAGCATAATACAGGTCCGTAATCCCTTTCCCAAAACTTCAGGGCCGGATGTGTTTTGGAATGCAGAAATATTCAGTTTTTATTTGTTTTAAGATTCTATTTATTTATTTGACAGAAAGGGATATATCGAAAGAGGGAACACAAGCAGGGGGAGTGGGAGTGGGGGATGCAGGCTCCCCACTGAGCAAGGAGCCCAATGCAGGGCTTGATCCCAGGACCCTGGGATCATGACCTGAGCCAAAGGCAGATGCTTAATGACTGAGCCACCCAGGCGCCCCTCAATTTTTATAAAAGGTAACACAATATGATCCAGCAGGTCCACTCTGGATATACCACCCAAAAGAACTGAAATCAGGCACATGAAGAGATATGTGTAAGCCCATGCTAATCATAGCATGACTCACAAGAGCCAAAAGGCAAGAGCCACCCAAGTGTCCACCAATAAATGAGTAGATTTTTTTTAAAAGGGGGCATATACACACAATATATTATTCAGCCTCAAAAAGGAAGGAAATTCTGACACGTGCTACAAAACGGATGAATATTGAAGACGTTATGTTAGGCGAGATAAGCCAGTAACCAAAGGACAAACGCTGCATCATTCCATCCCTATGAGGCACTTCAAGTCCTCGAATTCAGGGACAGAAAGAAGAATGGTGGTGGCCTGGGGGGTTGGGGGAGGGGAAAATGAGAGTTATTGCCTAACGGGTACAGAGTTTTCCGTTTTGTAAGATGAAAAACGTTCTGTGGATGGTTGTGGTGATTGTTGCACAATATGTGAATGGGCTTCGTTCTACTGAGCCACACGCTTTTAAACATGCTTACAGTTGTGTTTATTATGTCTATTTTACATTTTCAAGAAAATAAATGACATTTTTAAAAGGTAACACATTCCTGGATATTACTTAACATTGCTTACAGGGTCTGAGAAGTGTACTTCAATCAAACAAGGTAGTTTTTCTGCAGCAAACACAAATAATCATACTACTGGGATAAATTAATGATTGTGAAAAAAGCCACTCGTCACTTTGGGTGACATTGTGCCACCAAATGGGTTAATGAAACATTCTTCTGTTTCCTGAGCCCTTGTGGATTCCAGAAATGTACAAAAAGTATTGTGGTATGTATCACATTATGTACCCATTCAACTGACTGGTTCATTTTGCTTTCTGTATTTCAAAGTCGATCAGATGGTGTCATGTCCCAAACAGTTTCAAGAGTTCCCTGAAACATCCCCGGGCCCTGAGAGAGAAAAGGGGCCTGGAGAGAGACCTAGAACCGAGACAGGTGTCCAGTGGTCCAGCATGAAACCAGTGGAGACACCGAGACAAGGCTGCCTCAGTGATTTCTCTCCCTCCTTATCTGTTTCTCCCAAATAGAATCCGTGCTGGCGAAACTCTGGCAAGAACCCTCAAAAAATATACACATTAACGGTATGTGTTCTATTATAGTGTATGTTTAAAAGCAGCAGCTGCACAGATCTGCTCAATAGCTTCCAAACACCTCATGTACAGGGCGGGGGTGAGGAACAGGTGGGGAGGGTCCTGAAGGTGGACAGGAATAGGCCCTTAAAGGTAACCTCCGTTGCCCCCAGCTGTCTCTAGAGTTGGCTCTCCTGGGGTCAGAGGTGCTCACTGACGCCCCCTGCAGGCCTCAGACGCTCCCTCTTCTATCAGAAATGGTCTTGGGCCTGTATTGGCCCTGCCTGGGTGCCCTCAGACACATAGCTCAGCCCTGAGGAGAGTGAAGCAAGTGCAGACAGAGCAGGAGAACATCCCTCTGGAGTCCTGTGCCTTCTCACCCTCCCTGGCACTTTGGAGGAAAGGGGGGAAGGATCTAGTCTTTTTTAAAAAGAGACCCAGTCCTTAAACGTGTCTTTCTCCCGTTGCCGCAGGTTTACACCGTCCTGCTGACTGCTGCTCCAGCTACGCACAACGAATTCGATGTGCAAACATGAAAGATTATTTTAAAACAAGCAGTTCTTGCTCCCGGCCAGGTGTCATGTAAGTGCCAAGCTCACTAGCCATGTCTTGGGAGGGGAGGACCTGATGGAGGGTGTCTAGAACTAAAGTCCTACGCTCTGGATCCTGCCGGGTCCCGGGAGGCTTATGTCCTCAATAGGGTCTTGCAGGGCATCAGATTAAGAGATGCTCCCAGGGAAGAGGGAGACTGGGGGCAGATGGAGGGAGCAGAAGAAAGGCTGCCGGAGGAAAGGCCCATGAGTCACTTAGGAAGTCTTGGAGGCTGAGGGAGGGTCTCAGAGAGGAGATGTCCTGAGCCCCTGCTGCAGAGAAGGAAAAAAACAGGCTGGTCCGAGTGGGAGATCCCAGGGCCAGGGAGGGTGGGGGTCTCCATCCCCATTTGCTGAATGCTCCTTAGTCTGTAATCTTTCTCCGCCTTCACCACAGCTTCCTCACCAAGAAGGAGCGGCGTATCTGTGCTGACCCCCATGTCTCGGAAGTTCAGAACTGCATGAGGTCCCTGAATAACCTAATGATGCTGACGGGAGAAAGAGGAGGCTTTCTTGAGAAGAAATGGTAGTAGGGGCCAGCTACCCCACATCCACTTGTCTTGCCCCAACTCCCTCCTGGGATTTTCTTGGCCTGAATTATTTTTCAAAAATCAACAACTACCATTCTTTCTGTTCTGGTTATAAAAGCCATGCATGAATAAAGGGTATCTGATATAACTTTCCTTGAGCTTTAGGAGGAAAAAGAAACTATAGGAATTGCTGAAATTTGGATTCTATGGGTTTTTTTCAAATGCTATATCATAACAGAATTTTGTAAAAGCTAAACACATTCAAACTCCTTCAAACATAGATTGAACCTGTGTCAAAAATGTACTTAACCCATTCAAAAAGGGAACCATAAAATAGAGTCAAAGATTATCTGAGAAACAGAGATTTATATAGTTAATTGGGCATGGCATTCTGAAATGTTAAGTCAGAGAAAAAGAGATTAATATCCTATTGAAAAAGAATACTGTAACTCTGGGAATTATCTTTTCTTTTTTCTTTTCTTCTCTTTTTTCTTTTTTTTTGGGGGGGGGGGGAATGGGGGCAGAGGGAGAGGGAGAGAATCTTAAGCACATCCAGTGCAGAGCCCAACACGGCACTCAATCACATGACCCTGAAGTCATGACCCTGAGATCATGACCTGAGCCGAAATCAAGAGTTAGATGCTTAAACAACTGAGCCACTCAGGTGGCCCTGGGGAGTCTCTTTTCTACTGGACAAAAATCATTTACATCTATGCTAGATAAAAAATTTGCAAGTGAACATAATTTCACAAAGTCAGGAGCCCATCAGTAGCAAATAGAACACCACTGGAGAGGACGTTCCCCCTACAGGAACCCTGGGGTGGGCTTTTCAGATAATCTTCCAGATGACATTGGAAGACCTGCCTGCAGTCATCCTTCTGCCTTATTTCCACATTTTGGATATTTTCTCTCAACAGATATAATCTCCCCTCTTTAAAGTTAAGGGACATTAAGAAAAACATTTAAAGTTGGACTGAACATGAGTGGTGAGATCGAGCCCTGCTTCAGGCTCCACGCTCAGCACAGAATCTTCATGAGGGCCTCCCTCTCCCTCTGCCCCTCCTCCACTGAGTGTTTTCTCCCTCTAATAAATAAATAAATCTCAAAAAAAAAGTTGGAGTGAATATCAATTTTACATTCATATCTATTCAAACATGTATGTTTATATTTGTAATTAGTAAATCTTGGTCAACTGTCTCAAAATTCAGAAGAAAGCACTGAAATTCTAAACGACAAAAAAAATTTAAATTCAAAACAAATTTAAAACCTATCTTGCTTCTTGGGTGATTTGTCCTAAAGAGTTATAAGGAAAAAACTGATTACCAAATATTTTTCATAATAATAAATACTATTAGAAGAAGAAACCTGAGACAATGATGAAAGGTGTGAATTATTTCAGCTCTAAACGGGTTAAATACACATCCACACTATGTCTCATCTTCTCCTCTCTACTAAAAATAGCTAATCTCTGGAGTGACTGCAGTGTAGAAAAGCTTCTTTCAGGGCGCCTGGGTGGCCCAGTGGGTTAAAGCCTCTGCCTTCGGTTCAGGTCATGATCCCAGGGTCCTGGGATCGAGTCCTGCATCAGGCTCTCTGCTCAGCGGGACGCCTGCTTCTCCCTCTCTCTCTCTCTCTGCCTCTCTGCCTACTTGTGATCCCTGTCTGTCAAATAAATAAATAAAATCTTTAAAAAAAAAAAAAGCTTCTTTCACACCATCATTTGGGAGGAGGGGGTGGACAGCAGATGACTGGGGAGTAGGAGGTAGAGCACAGATGTACACAGGTTAGCCCAGCATTCCAGGTAGTTATTATGCAGGTTGTCCTAGGAAGAACCTCACTTAGAGATACCCTTTTAGGAGGAGCAGGTTAAAAAGGTAGGCGGACTAGCTGGCAGACCTCTGCCTTGGTAAATTTCATTCCTTCGGGGATTCCTCTCTTTTTTCTCAGCAGAAGTTCCCTGGTTGTGAATCCAGATTATGAGGACGGGGGCCCTGGCCCTGGTGGGTGACAAGGGAGGAGGGGTGGAATTGGTCTGACTTCCACTAAGGTTGTCGGAGAGCTTTGTTTCTAGGGGGCGGAGGTGGTGGGATTTCTTTCTTGTCTTTGACCAGAAGTTGTCCTGGGCACTGCCCAGCTCTCTCCTGGATCCACTGTCCTCTGTGGAAGACTCCCGAGCAGACAGCCTTCTTTACCTCGAGAACTGTCCTTGTAGCTTTATCCTGGGGCAAACCCCACACCTGCCTGGCCTGAAGTGGAGACTAGCAAGATTGTACCTTCTTCTCCCAACACCACTGACTCTGATCTTTGTGGTACCCAGGGTGCTGTTGAGAAAATATTTTTTCAATGGTCTCCTTTACCAATATGAGGTAACAGGTTTTTCAGCCTCGTAATCTTGTCATCAAGCTGACCTATGTCCTTATCCAGAACAGAAATTTCTCATCTTACAGTCAGCTGATGTCATCTTTTCTGATTTCCTCTGCTACTACAAATTTATTTTTGTTTTTGCATTTTTCCTGTCATTTCCATGGGATTTGGGGAGTTGAAAGAGGCAAACGGAGATGCTCAGGGTTCTGGCTTATAGTTTGAATCCACTTACGATCTCTCCTGTTGTTCTCATCCACTTCACTGTATTCTGTTGAATTCAGCAGCTCTGAGTTAACACCAGCCCACTGAGAACTGAGTGACAGAAACCACAACTTTTGGCTTCTCCATAAAGACTTTGTCTTAGAGCCTAGGTGAAAATCTCAAAAAGTTGTTGGTTTGAAACTGTGCTAGACCCAAGGGGAGGTTTGTGATTTCATTGGTTTCTCCGGCTGGCCAAGCTGTTAACTCAACAGAAGGAAATGGAGAGCACAGACCACAGGAACCTTCTAGACAGCAAAGGACCAGGTGTCTCCTCGCCAAGGCTTTGGGTCATGACAAGAGAAGCTCAACAGAAATGGGGGGTGAACACTGAGACCTTCCTTTCTGACCAAGCGTCTGTTCACTCATAGAAGGTCTTTGAGGTCATGGAGTGGACAATGGCTTGTTACATCTAGGTCAATTACATAATACATTACTCTATTTTCACAGTTCCTCAAAAACCGCACGCTCATTTTTGCTTCCTTGCTCTCTGCAGTGCCTCTGCCACAAATGCCCCTCCTTTCAACTCTTCCTGGCAAAACTCAACCCACCCGGCAAGGTTTGACTTAGATGTCCCTATAAAACCTTCCTTCGCTTCCCCAGCCAGCGCACCCACCTCCCTTTCTCTGGAACCCTGTAACAGACATTTACTATCTTTACTCAAACAACAACTGAGGGGTGACTTTATATTGCATGTTGTGGTAGTCAAGATAAAGAGAAGATTGAAAATGAGAATAGAATATGACCTCTGTGTGCAAGAATCGTATACATAATTCCAAGTTATTATGCAATGCTGGATTAAAGTGATGAGGTTGTTTATATGAGGGGCAACCAGCTGGGGCCTTATACCTCCCAGGCCCCATGCGGGCCACCCAAAGGTTGAAGCTGACCCTTTGAACAGTGTAGGGTTTGGGGCACTGACCTCCATACAGCTGAAAATCCAAGTATAACTGCCTAAAAACTTAACGACCCATAGCCTACTATTGCCAAAACCTCACTGATAACATAGTCGACTCATACATATTTCATATGTTATATGTATTATATACTATATTCTTATAATAAGGTAAACTAGAGAAAAGAAAACATTATTAAGAAAACCATCAGGCACAGACGCTTGAGTGGTTCAATTGGTTCGGCATCTGCCTTTGGCTCGGGTCATGATCCTGGGGTCCCAGGATGGAGTCCTTCATGGGGCTCCCTGCTCAGCGAGGAGCCTGATTCTCTCTCTGTCTGCCACTCCCCCAGCTTATGCTCTCTCTCTCTTTCTCTGACAAATAAATAAAATCTTGTTTAAAAAGAAAAGAAAAAAATCATCAGAAAATACATATACAGTATTTATGTATTTTTTTTTAAATCCACATGTAAATAGACTGGCAAAGTTCAAGTCCATGTTGTTCAAGGGTGAACTCTATATTGAAGCACAGCAATTAGGAAGTGTACTACAGAGCTGAAACTTTAGTATGCATAAGAATCACCTGAGGACACTCTTCCAGGCTTGGTCCGTGGTGGGCATGGTCCATGAGTAAGGAAATCAGTGAGAACTTAACCACCAGAGAAATGTGAAGAAATACCAGGAAATACCAAGAAAAGAAGATATCTTAACCACCTCTCAGAGAAAGCAGAGGGACTCTGAGATAATACAAAAAAAGCAGAAGGTAGCTAATGAGAAGTCTATGCAGACAAGAGAATAATGATGACTATTTGGAAAAATCTGGGTGCTACTGCCAACTAGGTATATCATAAGCTCAATGGTCAAAATTTTGTGCAGTGAACAGTCAGTCATATGTTATATCCTTATAAAACCAGTTTAAACTTTACCTTTCAACCTGACTTAGTGTAATGTTTCAGAAACATTCTTCAAAGAATAAAACAATAACCATGTATGTGGGGGGGGGGGGGAATTACCTGGAAGGCTTGTTAAAAATATAGATTGCTGGATCCTATCCCCAGAAATTCTAATTCAGTAGGACTGAGTGGAGCCCCCCAAAATCTGAATATCTAACAAGTTCCCAGGTATTGTTGGTGCTGCAGGTTGGAATGAAAATTTGAAGAAAAATTCTCACTTTTGACTTTTCATATCAGCATTGTTTGCAACTTTTATAAAAAGCCCATGTTTCTTTAGTAACCAAAAAATAATTTCAAAGAATTGAAAAAATAAATCTTTGTGGTCTTCTTAAGAACAAACAACAAAATGAGCCAGTTCTTGACTTGTGCTGATATTTGATTTTTTACGATGAAGCTTATCAGAGCTGTTTAATTATAAAATAAATACGCAGTTGAAGAAATTTTAAACATGTCTAAATAAGTCTGACAACCAATTTTCAGTTTTTATTTATTTTTTTATTTTATTCATTTATTTGACACAGAGAGAGATCACAAGTAGGCAGAGAGGCAGGCACAGAGAGAGAGAGAGAGAGAGAGAGAGAAGCAGGCTCCCTGCTGAGCAGAGAGCCCAATGTGGGGCTCGATCCCAGGACCCTGGGATCATGACCTGAGCCGAAGGCAGAGCCTTTAACCCACTGAGCCACCCAGGTGCCCCCAATTTTCAGTTTTTAAAAGCAAAAATCTTGGGGGATACCTGTCTGGCTCAGTTGGTAGAGTGAGCAGTTTTTTGATCTTGGAGTTGTGAGTTTAAGCCTTATGTCAGGTAGAAATTACTTTAAAATTTTTCTTAATCTTTCTTAAAAAACTTTTTTTAAGTAAAAATCTTGGGAGTTGTGCAAAATATCTAGAAAAATTGTCTAAAACTTCTTTAAAAAAAAAAAAAAAACAGGGACACCTGGGTGGCTCAGTTGGCTAAACAACCAACTCTTGATTTCCACTCAAGTCATGATCTTAGGGTCCTGGCGTCAAACCTGCCTTGGGCTCTGTGCCTGGCATGGAAATTACTTGAGATTCTGTCTCTCCTTCTCCCTGTGCCCCTCCCCACCATGCCCCCCTCCTCTCTTTCAAATAAATAAATCTTTAAAAAATTAAAAAAAGGGGCGCCTGTAGGGTCCTGGGATCAAGCCCAGCATCAGGCTCTCTGCTCAGCAGGGAGCCTGCTTTCCCCTCTCTCTGCGTGCCTCTCTGCCTACTTGTGATCTCTGACAAATAAATAAATTAAATATTTTTAAAAATAAATATAAATAAATAATAAAACAAAACTTCAAAGAGCTGTGCAGAAATCAAGGCATAAAACAGCAAATGTAAACATCTATATTTTTACTCTTTTACTTTTGGAGGCACAGTGAAGATATTAAAATATATAGCTTATTTCCCTTCTCTCCCTTTTTTCTCCCCTTCATTTATTCATTCTCTTGGTGTGAACCAGGGGGCTCACCTGAGGACTCAGCTAGGACTGGGGCAGAGGGCATGATCCCCATGGTTGAGCCCAGTGTGACTGGGACTGAAGACACAGCCAGTTTGCCAGAGGATTTGGTATATGCAGAGGACAATGCAAAGAAGTAGACATATTGAGGTTGATGGGAGCCAGATTTCTCATTGTTAAAGCAGAGAGGGAAACACACAGAAAGGAAAGATTAAAACCAAGCTTGTTGTCTTCACTTGGAATTAAATGTATTGGTATAAATTTTGGTTTTTCTTATAGCTAGACTAATGATGTATAAATTGCTATAAATGGGGGCGCTTGGGCGGCTCAGTGGATTAAGCCGCTGCCTTCGGCTCAGGTCATGATCTCAGTGTCCTGGGATCGAGCCCCGCATCGGGCTCTTTGCTCAGCGGGAGCCTGTTTCTCTCTCTCTCTCTCTCTGCCTGACTCTCCGCCTACTTGTGATCTCTCTCTCTGTCAAATAAATAAATAAAATCTTTAAAAAATAATAATAATAAATTGCTATAAATGTGTGAGATTGATATAATATAATAGAAATAATAGAATAGAATATATTAGCATATAATAGAATAATAAAATATATATTATATGTAATATAGAGAGAATAATATAATAGCAATAGATATAAATTTATATGCACATTTACACATATATGCTTCAATATATTTCCTAGTTTCCTGTCCACTAAGAGCTCAGACCTAAGAGCTATGCCCTTCCCATAAGCAACGAGCCCCTAGGGGCCCAGATTTCTCAAAACCATCCTTTACTAATGGGAGCCAGGACTCACTGGAGATATGGTTGATTTCCCAGAGGTGGGGCAAAGCATAAGATGAGCCTTGGGTCATGGTTTTCTGCCAAAAAGTTTTTTTTTTTAAAGATTTTATTTATTTGACAGAGAGGCAGGCAGAGAGAGAGAGGGGGAAGCAGGCTCCCTGCTGAGCAGAGAGCCCGATGCGGGACTCGATCCCAGGACCCCGAGATCATGACCTGAGCCGAAGGCAGCGGCTTAACCCACTGAGCCACCCAGGCGCCCTGCCAAAAAGTTAAAAAAAAAAAAAAGAAAAGAAAAAAGGATAAGTCAGAAATTTTAAAATCTTCTAGAGAATGGGGTAGTAGTGCTGGGAGCCCCACAGGCAGGAGGCCATTACTTATAGTGCAAGTGCCCACCACACCTTAACAGCAGCAGTAGTGGGAGATCCCCCATCATCACAACCCCTGCACTGAAGCAGCCACCCTCGCTCTCTCTGCTCTGAGAGACAAAGAGCAGAGACAACAATTTGACAAAGACAACAATGGCATCATCCCAACAAAGGAACTCGGAACTGTCATGAGGTCCCTGGGTCAGAACCCAACAGAAGTCCAACGGCAAGATCTGATCAATGAGGTGGGCGCTGATGGTAATGGCACCATTGACTAACCAGAATTTTTTACTATGTTGGCTAGAAAAATAAAAGATACAGACAGTGAAGAAGAAATTCATGAGACACTCCCAGTCTTTGACAAGTATGGCACTGGTTACATCAGTGTAGCAAAACTACCTCATGTCACAACAAACTTGGCAGAAGAAGTCAATGAAATGATCAGAGAACCAGATATTGATGGAGATGGACAAGTCGACTATGAAGAATTCATATAGAGGATGACTGCAAAATGAAGACCTACTTTCAACTCCTTTTTCCCCCCTCTGGAAGAATCCAATTGAATATTTTACTTATCTCTTGCAAAAAAAAAAAAATTCACTTACTCATTCTGTTTCTTTACAGCAAAACTGAATGTCAAAGCTACCTTAGGTCCACACACACAAAATCTGCACCTGTCGGTGGTAGTCCTATCCTTTAAAGATCAAGCTGTCATCAGTTTTACAGTATACATACTTGTACTACCTTAATGATCAAGAAGAATTTAGTGGACTCCTTGCAGTTCTGTTTGCTCATGATTAATATACTGTCTGGGCTGACCAGTTTTTCTTGCGTGTTGCCTGATAATTGAACCCTGTCAGACAATTGTGTTAAAAATGATAAGGGCGCCTGGGTGGCTCAGTGTGCTAAGCCTCTGCCTTCCACTCAGGTCATGATCTCAGGGTCCTGGGATCCAATCAGGCTCTCTGCTCAGCAGGGAGCTTGCTTCCCCCACTTCTCTGCCTGCCTACTTGTGATCTCTCTCTGTCAAATAAATAAATAAAATCTTTTTTTTTTAATGACAAATGGAAAAAATTGAAAACCTATTCAAATAGATTCTAGTTCAATTTGTTAGTATAAATTATCAGGGCTGGTTTACTGAAAACAAACATTTAAAATTGGTTTTCCTCACAATGCTGTGCAGAAAAATGGGTGAAGAATTAACTGTCTAGACATAGCCCCACTTAGCAGAATGGTCCTCTTGTACTTCCATGTGTCCTGACCTATGGTGATGATGGCACTCATCCTGGTGGCATACTGCATGTGTTGGCTTAGCGTTGTCCTTGTTGTACTAGAGAAAAATAGGTGTCAGGATGTCACCATTCGCACAAAGTTTTAAAAAGGAAGGGACCATCTTCGGACTCTGTTTTTAAAACCCTTCTGAACCATGACTTGGAGACAGCAGCATAGGCTGTGGTTGTGGACTCTACACAACCATCAACATTGCTGTTCAAAAAACTACAATTTATGTCTATACCAAGTTGTAAATGCTAGCCTTTTTTTCCAATACAAAAACCATTAACTTAAAAAAAAAATCTAGTGAGAGGAAAAACCTGGAAAACAAACAAACACAAACAGAAGTTCCTTCCCCCTTGCAAAAAAAATTCTCATACTCTCAAGGTAGAATTCTATACCTAGTAAAAATATCCATCAAGTATGAGGGATGAGTAATGACTTCTTCAGACAAGCAGGAACTCCGAAAATATATGTCCTACACACTCTTTCTGTACTCTTTTTTTTTTTTAATCAATGTGTGTGTTTCTTTGGAAAACACTTTTAATATTTTTAAAATAAGTTCCACATACTTAACCAGTGGGCAACAGAACATTTAAGGTCTCCATGTTGCTACCAAATTCTATTCATCCCACTGTATTGCAATTTTCATTTGCTCTTTTGAGTCCTTCCTTAAGCTATGAGTCCTCTGGGGTCAGGGTCGTCTTCGTTCACACCCTCTGAGCATAGCCCAGTACCTGGCATTTGCTATTGTGGCAAAGAAGTCATGTAGTCATTAAACCCATTCCATTGTCCTCCTGAGCACACAGATGATCTATATTTTCCATATTTTCATCATTAAGTTGGAGCCAGGTGGCTTCATTCTGGCCATGGAGAGTAAGTGAAACTTGTTTATGTCATTTCTAGGACTGGTACATGAAAATCTCCCAGCTCTCTTCTGTCTCTCCCCTTTGTAGCAAACTTGGAGGTCTTGTGTTAAAACTGGGGGAAATCACAGATAGAAGCCTTAGCCCCTAAACAGGTGCATGAACAGCCCTTTCAACACACACACCATCATCCCACTGCTCACAAACATTGGACTGTAAGTTGAGCAAGAAATAAGCCTTCACTTAATTAATCCCCTGAGATCTAGGGGTTACTATATCAATTAGCATATACAGACTAAGGTAGACAGGAACTTAATAATTTCTTAGAAAATAAAGGGATTTCCTGTAAGTCTCCTAGCAACAACTTGGCTGGGAGGCTGAGTCTCCAGGAAAACACAGTAAACACTGTTTCCTTCCAACTCATGTTCTCCCCCAAAACAACTTATTTCCTTAGATTGTTCCTAATGGCGATTGTTATTTGATTTGGAGAGTTTAGGGAGCATTGTTATCGAGGATAACAAATACAGAACATGTATGGCTATCTTGGCACCCCAGCATGTTTCCTGTTTCATGTGTACATCCTTCGACCAGCTCAATTTATTTATTCATGATTCTTCTAAAACACTTGTTTATAAATCACCCACTACATGCTAGGCCCTGTGTGAATGGGCAAAGATAAAGAACAGGGGCTCCCTGCCCTGATGAGTCCAGTCAAGGAAAGAGGATGTGAACAGCCTTCTAACCAGAGCAGCAAGCAAAACAGGCCAAGGGCCCCCAACAAGAAGAGCACAGTAAAGGCAACTGGACCGAGGTGGATCTCTTCTGCAGTCATCCTGTAAAAATGAGCAAGTCCCTGGTCCCTTCCTGGCCCCAATTCCTCCTCCATAAATAGCCAGTTTAGACTAATCTAAGGATGGCAATACACAGCCTATGAGCTGCACCCTAATGGCAACCACATGTTAGTCACAGCACTCCTTTTCAGGCATGTGAATATAGCCTCAGAATGGTGTCCAACGCAGAACTCTGGTCCACTCCTAATCAATGAAGTCTACTAGCCATCCCTGAACAAGGAGTTTTTTAGGTACCCATCAAGCTTCTCTGTAACAGAAGTCAGAAACCAGGAGAAGGTCCCAAAGGGATCCACCTGAGCTCAGAAAGGGCTCAGACTAAAGGCTTTGCAGAAGAGCCACACTAGCCAAGACACTTTCAGTGACAGCTTAGTGGGAATGGGAGAGTCCCACATTTCTCCAGGGCATAGTAGTTAAGAACACAGACTTGGGAACTAGCCTGCCCGGGTTTGAACCCTGATTCCTCTTATCAATTGTCAAAGCTTGGGCAAGCTATTTATGCTTTCTGTGCTTCAGTTTACTCAACTGCTGATTTAAAGATTAAATGGGCTAATATTCATAAAACATTTGGGACAGTGGCTAGTGCATATAGCTGTTATATAATGTTTGTTAATTATCTACCGAGCATCGTGGCGCTTCTTCACCCCAGGGTATGGTGAGAGGGCGGTGAGAAGGCTGGGAGCTGGAGGTTCTGCTTAAGTGATTAAGTGAGGGGTTCCTAGCCCAGATTAGTAAGACCAGACTTGGGGGATTCCAGGCCTCATCCTGGTATCCCAAATCCTCTCTGATCTCTAGATAAAGAGATCCTGACTCTCCCCACATGGCCTCATTCCAGGCCCAGAACTGGAATTGGATGCAAGTGACCTCCCAGCCTTGAGATCTTGGACAAAGTACGCAACAGTACCCCCAGGCCCTGTGCTGTGGCCTCCACCAAAAGAAGGGCTTATACCAAAGGAGTTACATTTATTCCCACTAGGGATGGAAGGCAATCTCCTCCCTGAAATCTTGGCTCTCCAGGCTTCCCTTGCTCCACCCTCAACAACGTGCAGGATATGAATTTGCTGAGGCATCGCTACTCCCTACTTCCTTTGTCATCTTAGTTCTGTCACTTTAAAAAATATTTTGCCTTGATGATCATTTCTCAACACCTCCTCAGCCCAGAAGCCTCCAAAGTCCCTACCAGGTCAGCTCTCCCCCTGCAGCAGCTCCCTGACAAGAGGATAAAGGTCTCCCCCGCCAGGAGGATGAAAGTCTCCATGGCAGCCATCTCCCTCTTCCTCATCCTCCTCATCACCTGCGCTCTGGGGAGAAAGCCTGAACAGTCCTCACGTGAGTGCAACACCTCGTCTTCCTTCCAACCTGGTCCCCCCGGGGAAAGAAGTAGGAGTAAGGTTGCTGGGGATATATAAGGAGGAGGGGTTCTAGAAGGAGGTCTGGGGTCTTCTGAAACTGGCTTCCTCCTCACCTTCCAGGACCAGCCCCCCTTCCCTCCAAGGCCATGGAGGGAGCCTGTCTCACTACGCCTTCAGTCCATCTCTCTGCCATGAAGGAAAAGGGGCCCACCCCATTTGGGGGACATTATCCCCAGGGAGATAGAGGAGGATTTGGGGGAGACCCTTAAGGCCACTTGTCTGCCTGCCTCTTGAGATGGGGGCCACCTGGTTCCAGAGTCAGCCCCACCCCACGAGAGCAGCCTCAGTTAGGTGTGGGCTTAGGGGAACCATAACAGTGGGGGTCACGCCTCGGCCCCCGTTTCCCCAGCTTATTACTTGGGATGAGCTGCCTTCATACACAACCAAAACTATGCCTCACCCTTCAATTTTACCTCGTCTCGTTTTCAGAAACTGGGAGGAAACAGAGGAGATTATGGAGATAAATCTGGTCTAACGTTAATGGGAATCCGGGCAGTTTGATCTGCCTCTCTGAGAAGGCATGTGGAGTTTCGAGGGATAGGGTGGGAGTGGCCTCAGGGACCAGCGGACCCCTTATCGCATTCTTCGGGGAGGGAGGATGCTCACTGGGTGAAAAGACAGGCCTTGCCCTCCCACCCACACATGCGGCCGTCCCTGGTGACTGCGATGCCACTGCTCGGACACTCCAGTCCTGTCCAGGCTGGTCACATAACGCGCACACCCCCATCACTCCACTCCATGACCACGGTGCCACCTTTTCTCCAGGGCCCTCGGTCAGAAATGCCCTTCCTGCTTATCTCCATCAGTCAAGCTTGACTGAATGAATGATCGCCCCCCTCCCGCACCTCCTAGAAGAGCCATGAAATTCCAGAATCAGAAAATGACTGGAAAGTTCATCTAATCCAGAGACGTTTAACATTTTTTAGACAGTGGAACATTTCTTCAAGCAAAATCTTACTCAGAAATTTAGTATGTAAAACAGCCAAAAGAGCCAAAAGGGATACGATCCCCAAAACTTTACTCTTAAATGCATCAGTATCTCTGAAACAGACCCCAAAGCCCCCAGACCCTCAGGGAGTAAAAACCCCTCGGTGTAGAAACCACCAATCCAGTCCAACAGCCTCATTGACAGATGAGGAAACTAACCGGGGAATAAAGTTGCCATTGGCACAAAGCCAGCAAAGGCGAGGGGAGGCTGGGACCGGAGTGTCTTGACTCCCTGTCCTTGGGCCTTCGTGTCAGCTTCCTTCCCTCTTTGCAGGTCAGAGGTCCAGTGGGGACCCAGGCAGAAGGGGCAGATTGGAAGGGCTGGGTCTGCACTCCCAGCTGGCATGTGTCCCTGTCCCCCATGGGGATTTCCTCCAAATATTCCTCCTGTGCGGAGCATCTGGGCAAGTCTGCCCCACGGGAGTGGTGTGTGGTCACTGCGAAGATTTGGGTTTTGCTAATCTTCAGTCAGGAATGGAAGGTCGCCAGCCAGTCTTTCGAGGAGCGGTTGAAGAGCAGGAAGGAAGGTGGTTGCTGAGGCAGGAGGAGGGAAAGAGGAACGAATCTGCACAATCCCATGTCCGAGTTCAGCAGGGCCACCTCCTCCTTCCTTCCCTCTTCCACCCTGTGTTGTGCCCAAAGAGCCGGCAGGTCTGGCCTCTGACAACGAGCCCCTTGCTTTCTCCTCAGGAGGGCCTTACCACCCGGCCGAGTGCTGCCTCAGCTACATTGCCCAGGCAATCCCACGTCACCGGATCACAGATTATTATGAGACCAGCAGCCAGTGCTCCAAGCCTGGAGTTGTGTAAGTAGAACCCCCACACCCCACTGGGAGACAGGGAGCCTGCAAGGTGGGGGAGGGGGGAGGGAGGACGCAGAATGGAGATTCCCCAGATCGCCTCTCAGGGGCTGCAGCAGGCAGCGGAGGGGCAAGCTGGGGGCGTTCTGGCCTGGCTGAGCCTGCAGGGAGCCAGGAGGTAGCAGACCCCATGGATGGGGAGGCAGCAGGGGCGGGGAAGGGAAGGCAGGAGGGCACTTCTAGGGGCAGGGGGAGCACGGAGACTTGGTGGGTCTGGGGGCCCCGAGGGCTAGAGAGCAGGTCTCAGAGAGGAGACTGGCCTTGAGCTGCCTCTAGCAAAGGAAGAAGCAACAGCCTAGGGGGGTGAGGTGTTTTCTAGGGAAGGCAAAACAGCTTTCACTTCCCAGCTGCTGGATGCCCCATCGGCAACACTTCTCCCTTTTGTTTCACAGCTTCATCACCAAAAAGGGCCATTCCATATGTGCCAACCCCAGGCACGACTGGGTCCAGGACTACATCAAGGACCTGGAGGAGAAACGAGTGACCCAGAAGTAGTGGAGGAGGGCACAGCTGGCCATCTTAAAGAGAAGAGGCCGTGGCCCCCTTCCCAGCCCCAACTCCCAGCCCCAGCCGCCTCTCCAGAACTGCCTTGCCATGAATTGAAGACCTTGAATTCACACCCTCCCTGCCCTTGCTCAATTCTATGGAATCTCCTCCTTGGAGCCCAGCCAGGGTGGCACCCTCGGCATCAGGTTTCCCTCTGCAGAAGTGAGGTCTGCCCTGAATGCAAAAAACAGGTCAGGCCTGTGATGGGGGGGGGGGGGGGAGCTGAGGCCACCTTTACACAAATTATCATGATGGTAACAAATATCATGGTCTTAGCACTTTCTATCCTCCTGTCTGCTAAGTAGCCTATGTGTATTATCTTATATAATATGTATATTATCTTACATAAGCTACATAAGTGTAAAGCTAAGAGCTATCACTTGATTTTTCTGCTAAGTCTTCATAAAGCCTTCTTCATAGCAGCCAATCTTCAAATTCCTTCATTTTGTCCTGCTCCCAAGGCCCTTGTTCCCAGCCATCTGGGGTAAGAATGATTTGGGGACATATGTTAATCCAACCCTTCCCCTCCACTTACATACATCAGGTTGTACTGTACTGTTAGGGCCATTTTTGTGTCCTCCACAAGGCCTAACAGAAAGCCTGGCCTATAGCAGGTGCTCAGGAAATGGATGGGGACGGGAAGGGATGGGGCAGGAATCAAGAGGAGGCTGTGCTCCATGAGTAACACCCAGCTGCCCCCAAAGTTTCTCATACCCATCTTCAGAATTCCAGGGGCAGCTCTGTGTACCCGGAGTAAGAACATGCCCAGGGTGGGCACTGTGGCCATGCTTCCCTAGCCACCGGCCTTCCAAGACCAGGGCCAAGAGGAGGCTTGTATGCTAAAGGTACAACCAAGCTTCTCCAGACCTCCTTGCCTCCATAAACAGCACCCAAAGGAGTATCCCCCAGACATACCCTCTCTACCCGCATAAAAAGCCACAGCTGCACCACCACTAACTGAACTTGAACCCAGCAGGACTAAATGCATTATACAAGTTTTCCCTATTTATGAGCAGTCATGCGAAACAGGAAGCCCCATAAGGGTCTCAGTCCGGCCCTGCCTCCCTCTACTCTCATTTACTGAAACACTCCCCCCTCGGCCTCTACAGCTTGCAGTCCATCAACAACAAAAACTCCTGGATCTTCCATCTCTTCTCTGAATCTGCCTTCAACCCCAGGTATGGGGTCCTGAGGCAGTGTGAAGAGAGAAGATGCTGAGGGATAGGTCAGCCCTGGTTAAGGCCAGAGCTCAGAAGCTGGAAGTCAGGGGCACAGAGGCAGGGTGTCAGGTGCAGGATGTTGGAGCGCCCTCTGCTGGCCATCCTTGGTCACGGAGGAGGGGTGGGTGAACCCTTATCGCAGGTAGGCAGGAGGGATGGCCCGCTAGACCTAAAACTGGTTCAGAGTCCAAGGTCCAAAGAGTTAAAAAAAAAAAAAAATCAACAAGCCAAACACGTCAGCAATAAACGAGGATCCAAGGATCAACACATTGTTTTTCTCTATGTATTAGTAACATAATCTGTAACAGGAACATGAGCTCCATCAGGTAGGTGTCCTTAGACTGGGAACGGGGGACATGGTTTTCGGAGGCCCAAACCCTACGCCTTGCTCCAGTCTGTGCACTCTCTAATCCTGCTTTATGGTCACCTTCCCAATGATGGATCTGGGGGGAACTGGGGTGGTTCCACCCTCCTCCCTCCCCCAAAATAAAGATGGGTGTCAAGTAAGGTGGAGAAATCACATGGATCCAATTTTCAGAACTGCCTGCCTCCCACCTGTGTGACCTGGGAGAATTTCTTTGACTTCTCCAAGCCTCAGGGGCCTCATTTTTAAAACAGAGAATCTCTGCTTCACTACTGCAAGGATTAAATTAAAGAAGGCATACACAGTGGCCGACACCCAGCACACACGAACTACATGCGCCCTTTCTCCAGTCCTCTCCTTCCACTGAACTTACATCTTACTAATTCAGCTGTACCAGGTCCCACCCCCCTCTTTCAGCAAACACGGAGGGAGGCACCGCCTCTCTCCCCCACCGGCTCTGAAGCAGTCAGAGTCCAGAGAGCCGTGAAGTCAGACTGGACGACCAGCCTTTCTCCCGAAGCTGAAGGGACCCCCTGAGAGGATGAAGGTCTCCGGGGCTGCCCTCTTTCTCCTCATCCTCATCCTCACCACTCCTGCTTTGCACGGCCAGTCAAGTGAGTCCACCTGTCCTTGGAGGGCAGCAATGAAAGAGGGACACAGAGCAGCAGGCAGTGAGGTGATGTCAAGAGACCTGTCAGGTCTCTGCCATCAGCCGCAGGGCCTCCCCCCTCCCACAGGCACACCTGCTGTTCACAAACTCTTCCCTTCACAAGCAGAGCTGGGCTGGGGTCCAGACCCCCGCTGGGGTCATCGCACAGTTTCAGGAAGCTGGGTCAAGGTCACGTCAGGGGTCCCAAGGATGGAGAACAGGAATGATCCTTTGGGGGAGCCAAGGAAGTAACCGAAGAGATAATAAATGTGAGCAAGGAAAGGAGAGCAAGACAGGTGGACGAGAAAAGCAGCAGATGCTCTGGGAGAGTGGCCAAAAGGTGTTGGGGAGGCGGCTGTGCCCAGCAGTGGGGACTCTGAACCTAGACACCCCTTCATTGCAGAGTCTGGCACAGATTTCTGGGACTATCATGGAAGCCAAAAGAAGGCCTAATGGGATGCCCAGGTGTGCAGTGCAAGGATTTCATGGCCTCTATCCATATTCCTCAGCCAGGTCTGGGGAATGCACATAAAGTCCATAGAAAAAGTCCACATAGAAGAGAGGAGAAGCCCATAGAAAAGAGGAAAAGAGGATGGGGTGGAAAGCTTTTGGCGCCACGGGGGGCTTGGGACCTATGGAAAACAAGGTTTGTCTAGCCCACTTTCTACCCCTGACTCAACCACCATTTATGAAAGAGACCACATCTTACCTTCAAGTGCCCCAGCCCTTCTTTTCTCTCTGAGGCTACCCCGGGCACGTGGTCTGGCCGGACTCTGCCTGTATGAGCCCTCAGGGGAGCAAGGGTCACACACACCATGGAATCTGCTCACACACTCTCAAAATGCCCCTGAACTCTGTAAACTTTGCTTTGAGTACTGGGGTCATGGACATCACTATGAGCAGAGCTGCAACTGGTGGGTGGCAGGAGGCAACCATGCCCTTGGGGAAGGTTGAACAGACCACTGCAATGGGTTCAGTTTTTCAAAAAGAGAAAATGGGCCACCCAAAGCATGGATGGGCCAAATGGTACTCTCGCGATATTCCAGTCTTGGCCACCGGCTGGAAGCAAGGGGTCAGGCTGCAAAGGGTTTTGCACTCTGCGGTTTTGGGGGATGGGGGAGGTCTCTGCCTGCCATCCTCTGTGATATCCCGAACTGATGAGCAGCCAGAGCTCAAGGGAAACACAGTCCTCACAACCAACTGAGGCCAACATCCTGTCAGCATCAAAGAGAGGTGGGAAAGTGGCATTTCCAGGCGAGAAGAATGGTCATTCCTACCATCTGCTCTCAATTATAACAAACACTTTCTATGTGCTATGCTCTGAATTAAGGGTTTTACCAGCATTTTCTCAACTAACCCTCACCCAGATCCTAGGATATAAGCATCTTTTTTACCCTCGTTTCATAGACGAGGAGACCTAGAGAGATAAAACCTACCCATGATCTAAACTATTGAGTCAAGATTGCTATTCAAGATGTCTGACCCGAAGCCTAAATTCGAACACTTTTCTTCCCGCCCTAACTTCTCTGGCTCATTGCTCGTCTCACCCTCCTCTCCCGGACGTCAGCCCCTCTAATACCTCTGGATAGAGTCCACACTCCCCTCCCACAGCTCAGGCGTGTTGGTCACCCCCCACCCCAATTTCGTCTCTCTTTATTATTATTATTATTATTATTATTATTATTATTATTTATTTGAGAGAGAGAGCGTGAGTCAGGGTGGGGAAGGGCAGAAGGAAAGGGAGAAGCAGGTGCTCCACTGAGCAGGGAGCCTGACTGATGGGCTCCATCCAGGACCCCAGGATCATGACCTGAGCCAATGGCAGACACTTAACTGACTGAGCCACCCAGGTGCCCCAATTTCATCTCTTATGTCTTTCTTGTCACATTGCATTCCAGCCATCTGCAACTGCTCGGTGCTCCCAACACACACACAGTTTCCCCCACCTTTGAACCTTCATACACCATTCTTTCTTCCAGACCCCACAACCCCTTTGTCTGTCTCAGTCCTGCTCAGCCTTCAAGAATCGAGCCAGGCCCCACATGCTATGAGACTTCTTCCGCAGCCACCCAGGCTGGGTTAGGTGTCCCTCATTCTGTTTCCAAAGCACCTTGTGCCAAATTCTGTTCTATCACAGACCATGTTCACTGTAGTATTTACCTCTTCACTTTCCCTTTTCACCCTGACTAGACTGGAAGATACTCAAGAGGTTGTGACTGTGGCTTCCTCATGCTTTTTGCCCCCCTGAGAGCTTGGCATATAATAGGAGCTCGATACATGTTTGCCACACCAAGCCCTGGTCCACCAGCAAAGGTGAATAACCAAGGCATTAGCACTCAATGAAGCTCATCAGAGGCTGGAGGTTCTACATGTGTATCCTCACCCTCCTTTTTTTTTTTTTAAAGATTTTATTTATTTATTTGACACTCAGAGATCACAAGTAGGCAGAGAGGCAAGCAGAGAGAGAGGAGGAAGCAGTATCTCCGCGGAGCAGAGAGTCCGACGCGGGGCTCGATCCCAGGACCCTGCGATCATGACCCAAGCAGAATGCAGAGGCTTTAACCCACTGAGCCACCCAGACGCCCCTCCCCCCCCTTTTATCACTTTCTCTGTTACCCATCAAGCTATCATCAGCCCCTGCTAACAGATGGCTTTGCCATGGGAGGTGTGGAATGCCAGGGATGGGAGGTGAAGGCAGGCAACCACGGGCTCCCTTTACACATGCTTGGCTCAGCTTTCAATGTGATTCCCTCAGAAAGTCCTGCGTCGTTGAACAGTTCTCACACCTGCTGCCTGAAGCATCATGAGAAAGTAATGCCAAGGAAAATGGTGGTGGGATACAGAAGGGCCCTCAACTGCTACCTGCCGGCAATCATGTAAGCATTCCCCGCAGACACTTCCGTGGAGGGGAGAGGGGAACCCGGGGCGGGAAGGAGACGCACAGAGCCAGGAAGTCTCCATGAGAGAAGGAACGGAGTCGTGATTCAGGACTCGGGCTTTGAATCTGTCTCAAACCCAGGCAGGCCTGGGTTGAATTCTTGACTTTGCCACTTAGAGCTGTGTGAGCAGATAAATGGCAGCCATCTTGGCTGAGCGGGGAACAGGCTGAAACAGGGATGATGAGGTCTAGAACCCAGACAGGGAGGCCTTCTGGGGGAACTCAGGTCGGGGAGGCCTGGGGAGGCCGTGAAGAATAGGAGACGAGGCCCATGAGAGCGAGGAATGGGGGAGTGTGGACGGGATCCCCCCCCACCCCACTCCATGACCACTGACCATCACCTTCTGCCTCCACAGCTTTGTCACCAAAAAGAACCGAGAGATCTGTGCCAACCCCCAAAACAAATGGGTCCAAGAGTACCTCAGGGATCCCAATATACCTTTGCTGCCTCCCAGGAACTTGGCCCAGGCTAGAAGTGTTAGGCCATAGGAAGGCCACAACGCCGCAGCTCTCCATGACCATCAGGCTTCAGTGGGAGTCCAGGTTCTGTAAAGAAAGGAGCAGGCCTGTGAAAATGTGGCATCTGGGGTGGGGGGCTGGCGTGTGGTCTGAATGAGAAGCTAATTAAATGTACTTTAAACATGTTCTCAATCTCTGGAGGAAATGCCAAAGTTAAGGGAGACGGGGAGAAATGCATTCTTAATACACAGAAATACATATTTCACATCCTTCTAGTTCTTTCATCACCTCACCTCACCCCCCCCCCCACACACACACACACCAGCCGTCCCAGATAATTATGCTCAGCTTCCAACCATCCGGAAACTCTCTGGCCTCTGACTCATTAAAACCCACACAGAATTCTTGACTTTCCCTGTCCATCTTCGTCCCTTTATTAGATTTATTCTTCTTTCCTTCTAAAACACAGCACTTTTTTTTTAAAAAAGCAGGTCAGAGTGGGAAACTTCACATTGTAATAGTTTTTGTCCTTGTCGCAGAGGTTTTGCTAGATCCCCCAATATGCGGATATGTGGTCTTCCCCAGGCAGGGCCAGACCGGAGACAGAAGTAGGGATCTCAGCTCCCGGCTGAGCCACTGGCATGTGTCACACTGAATGTCTCCAGGCCTTATTCAGGCTGCAGGACTTGTCAGGGGTTTCATTCCTTCTTGAGGACAAATAATGTTGCACTGTGTGTATGCACCACATCACCCCTTCCTCCATCAGTGGGTGTCTTCGTATCCATGCCCCTTTCCTTCACATTAGCCAGAGTTAGTGGATCTTGGTTTCTGTTACATGTGCCCCAAGCATTTTAACTTGTATGGTTATCAATCTCCAGCCAGGGTTCAGAGACAGGTAAGGGTCTGAGGCTCTGACCTACATGCTTCCTGCCCTTGTCCCTCACAGGGAGCCTGTGTTAGAACCTCCTGGAAGCTCCTGCTCCTTGATCTAGGGATTTCTCTCCACCTTTCTTGCTGTTGGAGCTGAGGAGTTAACGGCTGAATATGAGTAAAAGCCTCCCTCTAGTAGCTCACAGCCCAGGGAGGCCAGAATCACTAACAAATACAACATAGTCAGGCCCAGGCCTTTGTTTCCAGAGGCCAACGTGGACATGGAGGGGTGGCAGGGCTTAGCCTGACACAGGAGCCAGGACAAGTTCAACATGTACACCCAAGGCAGCAGGAAGTTTCAAAGTCCTGAGCCAGCACCAGGGTCAAAGTCAGGGAACCAGAGTTCAAAGCCTAAATGACAGGATGGGGATGGGGTTGAAAACAGGAAGCACAGGCCAGGGCCAGGATCCTGACAAGCTGGAAAGGAAATGTTTATTCTCTCTCTCTTTCTCTCTCTCTCCCTCCCTCTGGGTCCATCAGAGTTCAGAGGTGAGATGTCAGTCTGAAAACCTAATTGAAAGTCTATATACAAAGTCAAAGTCCCATCCTAGCACATCATATAAAGCTTGCCAGAAACTCCTAACGGTTCAGCACTGGAAGTACTTTCCTTCAGAGCTTTCAGTTGTTTTTAAAGAGGGCTGTTCCTAGTCTTTTCAAGGTACACGGATGCCTGGCTTTAAACACACACACACACAAACACAAGGGACTCCCTCACTGGGGACACACAACGATCTGCCACCCCTGACCATCCTAAAGCAAAAACCTCACCCACATAAACCAACCAGCTCACATGACTGACAGCCTTATGGGATGGAGGTGGTTGATGGGGGCGTGGTGGGGGGAGAGGGGGGTGGAAACTAAGGCCTGGAATACGGGGGTCGCTTTCACTGCTACGTCAGAGAATGGCCTTTGTCTCAGGACAGGTGACGACCACACACAGCAACATGGGGAGACCAGTGGGTGAGACAGGAAGGCATGAACATGAGGAAGCCATTCTGGGTAGTACAAAGAAAATTCAAATGCGGTAAGAGGCCTGACCACATGTCCCCTCTCCGTGCATTCATTCACTGCCCCATGAGGATTTGGACCAAATGATGGATGTCCTAAGGCCAGCTTCGGCGGGGTCAGTAAGACATGTTATTTGGCTCCAGAGCGGCCTTTGAAAATAAGCTGGGTGAACACGCCTTCTCCCCACAAGAGGGGACATACGTTGATGTGCGTGTGTGAGTGACTAGTGGAGAGTCGTCAGCAGCCTGAACTAGGATTAGCAGGACAGGGTTGATGCAATGGTTTAAAAGCATTGGCTCCAAATCGAGAAAGGCAAAATCGAGGCTCAAATCCCAACTCTGCCATTTACTGCGAGACCTTGGGCAACTACGAAATCCTTCCAAGCCTCAGTTTTGACGTTTATAAAATAGGTCAAATAACAGGACCTACCTCCGGATGTGGAGAGGGTTAGGAGAATGCTTAGCACAGAGTATGTGCTCAGTAGATGAGCCTTATTATTCCATCCTCTGACTTTCCTTTAAGACCATAGGATGTAGGACAGAAAGAAGCTTTCTCTCATTGTGAGGTAAGGCAACCACGGTTCAGAGAAGGAAGAGCAACTTGCCCAAGGCCTCACTATGAGACATCAGCAGACCTGGCATTAGAAATGGGGGCTATATCTTAAACAGAAGAAGCTTCTGGTCTACATGAGGCTGAGGACTGTGTGAGAATAGGGAAAACTAGATCCACCTCACAAAGAAAGCAATAGCTCAAGACCTGAGAGCCTCCTTTTCCATGATCGAGGACCCTGAGACCTTGACCTCCGTGTGGCTATCCTGTGATTGCTGCCAAGAAGTTTTGAGGAAACAACAGGCAGACGCAGGGAGGGATGGTGCATCTCTCCAGAGCCTGGCGTTTACCAGTGATGGCCTTTTCCTCTTTGAGTCAAGTTTCCTCATCTGCAAAATGGAGCTGACCCTTTACAAAGCTGTTGTGACAATCCCCAGCTACAGGGTCTGGCACAAGCACTATAATAAAATGGAAAATGTTACTCTCTTAATAGCCAGAACAAGAACTCTTTTCATGGAGGAAACAACCTCTGGTAAGGAAATGTGTCAGTAACCCCAGTTAAGACAGAAAAGTCCCCCAGGACAGGACTACAGACTGGGGCCAAGACCAGGGGGAGGGGTGAACCAAGAGGAGGGACTGTGCTGCCTTTGAGAGCCAGAAAATGGTTGGGGAGAGCGGTTGGGGAAGCAGCTGGGGCCAGTGAACGCCCTGAAGCCCTCTTCCTCCCTGAAGCCCTCAAGAGTCCCATCAATTATGCAGCTCCCAGAATACCTGATGTGAATGATTTGGGGGGAAGTGAAAAGGGGGATCACTCCCTGGTGAGGTTCACATGGAAGTGAGACAGGGTCAGCGCCTCAGGGCAAGGAATTAGAGACTGAGAAATGTGAAGTCAGTCCTTGGAAAGTCACAGAAGTCTTGCAGAAATTTTGGATTGCCCCAGGCAGTAGAAGTGGGAGGGGGGTTGGGTAGTAAAAGGACTCCCGAGCAGTTCTCAAGATCCAGGGATGTGCCCAGGGTGGCTCCTTCAGACTGGGTGGTGAGGAAAGGCCTCACCAAGGAGGTGACATGCAACCTGATGGCTCAATGACGATCACATGAAGAATGAAGTTTTCCAAGCAGGGGGCACGGCCAGTGCAACGTACTGGGCAGGAACCAGCTGGGGGAGCGGGAGCAGTGCTGCTGGAGCATACAGCCAGGACAGCGGGATGAGCAACCAGGAAGGCGAGAGCAGGACAGGGTTCTTTGGGAGCCCAAGTAAGGGGAGTGTGATTTATATCAGGGGAGGGGAAAGCCATTAGGGATGGTGTTAAGCAGCCATAGAGCATCGCCTGATCCATCTGTTTAAAGAAACCTGGCCAGGGGTGCCTGGGTGGCTCAGTGGGTTAAAGCCTCTGCTTCTGGCTCAGGTCAGGATCCCAGGGTCCTGGGATCAAGCCCCACATCGGGCTCTCTGCTCAGCAGGAGGTCTGCTTCTCTTCCTCTCTCTCTCTCTCTCTGCCTGCCTCTCTGCCTACTTGTGATCTCTGTCTGTCAAATAAATAAATAAATAAATCTTTATTAAAAAAAAAAAAACTGGCTGCTCTGCAGACATGGATTCCTGGAGACAAGGGAGACCCGTCTGGACAACCCTGCAGCGATCCAGGCCACAGATGATGGTGCCTGGGGCCAGGGAGGAAGTGGTGAAGGTAGACGAAAAGAAGCGGATTAGGGAAATGCTTAGGGGACAGAACAGAATAGAAATACTGAGAAAGATTTGGGCTTGAGCAAGTAGGTAGATGTTGGCACAAGTTCTAGAAATGGGGAAGTCTGGGGGGCAAGCAAGTTAGGGAATGGAATCAGGATAGGGATATGACAATTTTGAAATTCTTGTTGGGCATCTATGTAGCCATCCTGGGCAGGGAGTTGGTTGTGAGTCTGGAATGCCAGAGAAAGCTCAAGCTGGAGATATAAAGCCATGGGACCAGACAGGGTCAGCTAGGAAGGTGATGAGCAGTGGGTTCTGGGGTCCCTTTAGAGATAGATCAGAGCAGGAGCCACACAGACATAAATAATAAATAAAATCTTTAAAAAAGTATTCAACCTCTCTGAGCTTTACTTTCCTGTTCTATAAAACAGAGACCAAAACAAATACCTACAATTGCAGGTTATTAGGAAAATCACACCGGTCACCATATGCCAAGTGCCCAGTCCTGTGCCTGGTTCATAGCAGAGTCAGCACTTAGGGCTCCCGTGTCAGAGAAAGAACGCAGCAGGTTCTCACTGGTAAGGGAAAGAAGACTGTTCTCAGTTCCCACATTGCCCCTTATAGCAGAGGAGTAGCTGGGGGAAAGGACCGAGTCATAAAGGGCAGGATCAAAAACCGTTTGTGAGCATAGTTGCTTTCACCCTAAGCACACACTCAGAACCTCCCTCCCTCTTCCCCTTGTCTTCTTCCCAAACAGGAGCCTTCCCCACCAGACTCTGTAACATGGAGCTTCTCATCTGAACCACAGAACATAGCTGATCCGAGAGACTATTTTCTCATTTCTCCCAAGGGTGATGCATAGCTAGCCCCATCCTAGATGCAAAGGATTGAGAAGTGAATCCATTATATCCAGTGCATGTCTTTGAATTCAGTTTAAAAAGGCTGCCTTGGAGGCAAGGACCATCACTCTGAATTCACTGTTTACACCTAGTAGGTTTCACTAAATGTCTATGCATGAAATTCACACAAATGCCTTGGGCTGGCTGGGCAGAAGGTGTGTTCCGGAGTCCATGTGAGGAGCCCTTTAGGCTGTGAGTCAGGGCATCAGGTCAGGAAGTGCCACCATGGAGATGGCATGTCAAGCTGGGCCCTGGAGGGTGAGGGTTTGTAGTCACTGCAAAACTGGTCTAATCTGACTTGATCTTGGGAAAATTAGTGGCCAGTGCCACCCAGTGGTTAAGAACCACAATGACTAGACCCTGTGATTCCTTAAAGGGCTCACATACATGGTCTCGTTCAAAAAGCAAGATCGGCTTGTGCATGATGCATAAACCCAGCTGCTGAGATGGCTCTTCCTGGTGCCCACACCTTCCCATCTCCCTGATTTCTCCCATTGTGCAGGGAGCGGAGGTTCTCGGGCCCCAAGAATGCACAACAGATAAAGATCCTACTCTCACAGAGCTTACGTGTTTGTGGGGAGAGAGACCATACACAAATATTCACAACATCAGGCAGTGAAAAATTCTACAAAGAACAAAGCAGAGCAAAAGTAACAGCGAGGAGTGCAAATGGAAACTTTGTACTATTTGCTAGAAGCCACCAAGAAACCTAATTTAGTAAACTTGTCACCTTAGGTTCCGCTTCCAGCCGAGAGAACTGCACACCGAACACATCTAATAAACGGATACCATATTCTACAAATAAAAGCTATAAACTCCAGACAAAATGTTTAAAATTCAGTTGCGAGCGCAGGAGACTGTACAGGTGTTGGAGGTTAAAAATTGGAGTTGGCAACAGGCGTGGAGTGAGTTCCTAATTTCTGTGGTTTGGGTTTGAGGTCTGGTGCAGGGCTCACCATGAAAACCTTTGCAGGAAAACCAAAGACCAAGCCATTGATCCCTTCAGGCCAGGGTCATATATCAAAGATTGTACAATTTGTCAGGAAGGCTTATACACAGAGGTCAGAAGCAACATATGGTTATCTTCCCCTCATTATAATACTAAATTCCTCAAAAGTTTTTTGTTTAAATGTGGAGCCCAATGCAGGACTTGAACTTTCCACCCTGAGATCAAGACCTGAGCTGAAATCAAGAGTGGGGTACTTAACAGACTGAGCCACCCAAGCATTCCTGTTTGTTTGTTTGTTTGTTTGTTTGTTTTAATAAGGACCTGGAGGTTTGGAGAACTGGGGTCTGGCAAACCTGAAAAGCAATTTTATGCTGCTCCCTTGGGAACTCCATGTCTATCAGAAAAAAAGCCAGGGTTGTGCAGAGGGGACGGATGAACCAGACCTGACTGACAGGCTCTGCTCTACTGCTCCCTAGCCTAGCATTTTTTAAATGGTGAAGTGGGTATTGGGGAGGAGGTAGAAATCCCCCTGGGTGTAGAGGACATTACACCCTTAGAGACTAACTCAGAGTCCCAAACATGCCTGCATGGAAATGCGGAACAGACTGCTCACAGACTAATTCCCTGGCTAAGGAATTACTGCTGGAAAACAGCCTTCCAAGTTTTAGTCTCTGGACATTTTTGAGGTATTTTCCTATTTTTATCTCCTCTTCCCTTTCTTCATTCAGGCAGACCAGCCACACCACACGGCTCATCCATCCGTCTCAGGGGAGACATGACGCCAAGGCAGTGACTAAACTATGAGTCTCTTTGGCTCTGTGTTCTAAAAGCCTAAGCAAGCCCTTTGCAGAAAGGATAAAAGAGGAGTCACAGTGATCTTTTTTAATGTCTTCACCAGAGTCATTAAGGACTGTGGATTTCTTCCCAGCCGAAGAGAGTCCTGGTTTGGTCTGAAGGTATGGGCACCCCAGCAGCATGCCAGGAAGCAGGAAGACCCCAAGAGAAAGGGCTACGGGCAATGTCCAGGCACGTGGACCACAACAGTCCTGGGGAAGTTCTCTGTGTCCTCATATGTAACCCCATACCTTCAGCATGCCATCAGACCCACAGACCATACTAACCCTGGGTAGGATGGCTCAGCAGTAACCTGTGGGGACAGATCATGATATGGGCTCTCCAAACACCCAGGTGCACCCCAGAAAGGCTGAGGTTAAAGCTTCCCGCCAGACCAGCAAAAGAGCAGGATACAAAGATACATCAAATTAAATTACGGAGTAAAATTTTCTTTTGTATGAACTTCAGTTTGTAGATTTCGATTCCAGCTACAACTCTGGGTACTTCTGCAGTAATTGAATCTGTTATAATGATTCGGATCTTTTCTAGGTTAGTGTTTTCCTTGCATAATCCTCATTAAGTGTTTGTTACCTGAGTCCCTGGAGTGGAAACCTAGGAGGGAGGCAGTATTCAGCTAAGGGTGTTCCCACTGTGGCTTCCCTATGACTCTAGTCTGACCACAGACATCCCACATCCCATCCTGAGGCTGAACCACAGTGGGACCTCTAGCTGCCTCCCTCCTGGGCTCAGCAGGAAGCGTGTGGCTGCTGGCTGCAGGACTGGTAAGATGCCTAAACAAGTCCTTTCTTGCCTTACTGCAGAACAGAACCCCTACCAGCCTCCAGGGCAAGAAAGCCCCCCAGAAATCCCCCACCCTCCTGAGGGCAAGCTCTGAGTTTGTCTGCTCACATCTCACAATGGCAGGGAACTGTCCTCCCAATCCTGCCTCGGAACCCCGAAGTGGATACTCTGAGTCAGAGGAGGGCCTCCACTTCCCCTTTTCTAGAGGAGTTCTCCCTGTCACTTCCTGTGGAACATCTGTTCCCCAACTCATGTCTGACCCTATAACCCTGTCACTGTCCAGCAAGAGGTGGGATGGTTGGAAATGTAAAAGAAGACATTCATTGGCCATCCTTTACATGTCAGGCAGTCTACACATGTCACTTTCTCCTAACTTCCTCTTTACAGGCAGAGATTATAGCCATAGGAGACCTAGGAAAAAACACAGGGAGCTCAGGGAGTTTAAGTCGACTTGCTTCAGCTCACACCGCTAGCAAGTGAACGAGCCAGAATGCAAGTGTGTGTCTGGCTCCACACCCCCAAATGGGACGTGTCAGTGCTGTCCAGCCCTCCCCTCGGGCTCTGCGAGCTATTTTCCTAGAATCTACAGCCCTGGCTCAGCGTCCGGGGTCCCATGCTCCCTCTGCCCAGGCTCTTTGCTGATTTCCAAGGCCCCAACAGAGGAATCTAACTGGCCCAGCTCGTGTTTTCATCTAGGCCACATAACTCCAGGCCAAACCCTCTATGGCAAGCACATGCAACTCTGCCTCAGGGTCTTCCTTGTCTGCAGCTTTTCCTACTGGAACTTTCTGGGATTACTTCTCAATAAACTACTTGCCGTCACGTCCTATTTCATGGCCACTTTTGGGGAATCCTGACCTAGGAAATGTGTGAGAGAGAGAAAAGTCAAGAGGACTCCTAGGTTGCTCGTCTGACCAGACAAGCTTCATTGTTTTAGTGGAGAGGGCCCAAGTATTGTGAGCTTGCCATGGGCTAAGCATTCTGCAGGGCCCGTTACACAGACTGTGCCAAGTAATTCTCCCCACCCCATTGTGTCATAGCACCGTACCCATCCCTATATTACCAATAAGGAAACACACTCGGAAGAATGAAGCCATTTGCCCAGGTCAGACAGCTCATAAGTGGTGGAGCTGGTTTTCAAGGGGGCGGGGGTAGGAGAGGTAGAAAGGTCATTCTTCTTTGACATTCAGCTGCCCAAAATGCATTACGCAGAAGGATCCCTGCTTCCATGTGCCAGCCCCTCACTTCCACCGGGAAAGTTCCTATTTCCTGAGAGTACAGAACCTTAATGGCCCTATTGTTCACCTTTTCACTGATGGAAAGATTGGGTGTAAGGGGGAAAAAGTACAGAGGGTGGGAAAGAATAATCAAAATATTAAGAGCTATTTTGTACTGAGTGCTAACAATGTTTTCGGTACTGGTGAATTCTTCATGTCATCTGACTTACACTTCCCAACAAGCCTTGGGGAAGGAACTGTCTGAAGTTACAGCCATTTAATAGAAGTGGGTTAGGACGAGTTCCACAGAACAATTAAGAACCAAATCAAACAACCCTCCTACACTGCTGGTGGGAATGCAAGCTGGTGCAACCACTCTGGAAAACAGCATGGAGGTTCCTCAAAAAGTTGAAAATAGAGCTACCCCACAACCCAGCAATCACACTACTGGGTATTTACCTAAAGATACAAATATCGTGATACATAGGGGCACATGCACCCAAATGTTTATAGCAGCAATGTCCACAATAGCCAAACTATGGAAAGAACCTAGATGTCCATCAACCGATGAATGGATAAAGAAGATGTGGTATATATATATATATACAATGGAATACTATGCAGCCAGCAAAAGAAATGAAATCTTGCCATTTGCAATGACATGGATGGAACAAGAGAGTATTATGCTGAGCTAAGTAAGTCAATCAGAGAAAGACAATTATCGTATGATCTCCATGATATGAGGAATTTGAGAGACAAAGTGGTGGGTTTGGGGGGTGGGAAAGGAAAAAATGAAACAAGATGGTATCGGGAGGGAGACAAACCACAAGAGACTCTCAATCTCACAAAACAAACTAAGGGTTGCTGGGGGAAAGGAAGTATGGAGAGGGTGGTTGGGTTATGGACATTGGGGAGGGTATGTGCTGTGGTGAGTGCTGGGAAGTGTGTAAGCCTGACAATTCACAGGCCTGTACCCCGGGGCTAATAATACATTATATGGTAATAAAAAAATAAAATCCAAACAGTCAGACATCCATGGACCAAGCTCCAGCCCCTCTCCTCACTGTGACTTAGCCTCAGCCTCTGTTTTCTACTTCTTCTCTTTCTATCTCTCTCTCTTTCTCTCTCTCTCTCTCTCTCTCTTTTTCTAAGAAAACAGTTCCACATCCTACTTTCTGAGCATTTCCTGCCTGGTCCCTGGGGAGAAATCAAGCCTTCTTAAGAGGTTTGAAGCAATCAAATCAGCTGCAGGACACAAGGGAGAGTCACCACTGTCAGAGATTTCCCTCCTGTTTTCGGAAGCATGAACAGGGTTGAAGAGAGATCCTGGGGGTCTGCGTGTCCGCGGTGCTGAGGTTACAAAGCAGCCAGAGTCTGTGAGATGAGAGGGTGGTTTCTTTACGGGACGGTGGTGAGTGTTTATGTGGCGGTGGTGGCGCTGCTTCAGCATCAATCATGGGGCGGTGTCAAAAATGTACATGTTACAACTTATGTACCTGTAAAAAGAAAGTTCTTGATATTTTCAGTACCTGATCACACTGGAGTGGTGGAAGAAACACTTAAACAATGACAATTAAGGGAAACTATCTCCCCTGGAATAGAGTAGTGGCGCTTCAGGGAAATACTCACAGCCAGTGTGAAGTTCAGACTCCTCGCCAGGGCTGTCTCGTACCTCCCAAGATGACTTCAGGATGCAGGGGGCACTGAAGCTGCTTTGTGGCCCTGGTTGGGGGTGAGGGATGAGGTTCTCATCCTGCCAGCTTCAGCCGATGCTGCAGTAGGATGTGGTTCATCTTGCCTTGCCCCTGAACCCTCCCGACTGCCACAGTGCCACGGCTAGGGGAACTGGTGGTTTGTTCCCTAGGGGTGGCAGGGCCTGTGGTCCCTCCCCCGCTGCTTCAGCCCCATCCAGCCCTCATCAACCTGAGTCTAGGCATGTCCTCCACCTTTTCTAAGCCACCTATTTGGGAGCCGCTGTGATGGGGTCATCAGGAGCCTCACCAGAATATCAAAAAATACTTGCTCATGTCTACAATAGTCAAACTATGGAAAGAACCTAGACGTCCATCAACCGATGAATGGATAAAGAAGATGTGGTATATATACACAATGGAAT
Organism: Mustela nivalis; assembly: GCF_964662115.1. Lineage (NCBI taxonomy): Eukaryota > Metazoa > Chordata > Mammalia > Carnivora > Mustelidae > Mustela > Mustela nivalis. The sequence goes on along the minus strand of NC_139036.1, from coordinate 25,776,847 downwards.
ACTATGCAGCCATCAAAAGAAATGAAATCTTGCCATTTGCGACGACGTGGATGGAACGAGAGAGTATCATGCTTAGCGAAATAAGTCAAGCGAAGAAAGACAGCTATCATATGATCTCCCTGATATAAGGAAGTGGAGATGCAACATGGGGGGTTAAGGGGGTAGGAGAAGAATCAATGAAACAAGATGGGATCGGGAGGGAGACAAACCATAAGTGACTCTTAATTTCACAAAACAAACTGAGGGTTGCTGGGGGGAGGGGGGTTGGAAGAAGGGGGGTGGGGTTATGGACACTGGGGAGGGTATGTGCTATGGTGAGTGCTGTGAAGTAGGTAAACCTGGCGATTCACAGACCTGTACCCCTGGGGATAAAAATACAATATATGTTTATAAAAAATTTAAAAAAAAACAACACTTGCTCCATCCCTCATCTCAGATGGTGCAAGCAGGCATGAGTTACACCCCATCCACATCCCCAGGGAGAACTGAAGGGTTGTGTCTGATCTTGGCATCCCTTCCCCCAACCTCCACCTCCACTGATCCTCCATTTCTTCATATGATGCCTCACCCCACCTGGGTCAGGGCCCTGGTCCTTCATTTCCCCCAAAAAACTCTGATGTATGGCTATTGGGCATCAACAGATATTCACTGGAAATCTGGGCAGAGGATGAGTTCTGAATAAGATGGAGCATGAACGTAGCACAGAATAATTTAGGTGAGGACTTGAACGAAGATATCAGCCATTAAAATCCCTCCCTTAAAAATTCACAGGCCATTCCCTGCCAGAAGAAATTCCACTCCCCCAGCCTGATCTTTTCCCCCAAGACTGGGGACCTGCACGTATCTCCTCTTCTCCCTCGCAACCCCACACCGGCTCTCACACTGACCGGGAACAACTCCCACTCCTGTTTCCTTCTTGTGCAGAACAATTTAGCCCTCTCTAGGCAATGCAGGGGAAGGTGGGGGTAACGTAAGGGGTCTCCCCCTTTTTAATGAAATTTACCCATAAAGCATGTTTCCCCCTAAGCCAAAGAGTAATTCCCTCCCTCAGATTTTTGTCCTCATTTTAGACCAGCCAGTTTAACTTTAGCCAGCTCTACTGAAACAGCACTGTTGTGATGCCTCACACATTTCTTTGAATCTTCACAGTGAACAGTAGGTAATATTATTACTCTCATTTCACAAACAGGAAACCAAGACAGCATCGTTGAGTAACAGTCACTGAGTGAATCAACAACCAGGCAAGAATTTAGCCCCGGGCTTGCCTTACTGTAAAGGCCTGTGCTCCCCACCACTGCTTATCCTGGGAGAAAGAGCTAGAAGGTGAACCCATCTTCAGAACAATTCCCATGCTGTAAGGTTATCTGTGGAGATAGGAGGTGTGAACCTTTGACAGTGGGGGAGGCTGCTCTGAGGGTCCTTACTGGTCCGAGGCCCCTTCCTCCACAACCACAGCTCCTCACGAAGTCAGCCTCTTCTCTGGCAAGAGAGCCCCCACTGCAAACCCCACTGCCAAGTCATAATGGCAAACGGTCACCTTGGGGCAGACCTCACTGTCTCCAGACCTCATTTCTGCAGACAGGATTTCTCTTTCCCAAGCTGCAAACATGAGGTTCTCCCAGACCATCTATCTGATCAACATACACCCCTGGCAGACAGGCACTATACCTTTTCTACCTTTACTGGCCAAGGGGCCAAGCCCAGGAGGCCCATCAGTGTTTGCTAAAAAGAGCCTGGTTCCAACCATTACTGTTTCTTCCCTGTTTCATGGTAAGGGGTTCATCTGGTTGAAGTGACGTCACTTCACTGCGACCATTTCCTGAGCACCCACAGCACGCCAAGCATTCTATACAATGAGTTCATCTCTCCTCCGTCCCCTCAGTTCTGTAGCAGTCCGCCCCCTTCCCAGGGAAGGGAATCATCTAGCAAGATGGAGTTCCTTGAGCTTCCACAGTGCAAGAAGCAGAAGCTGGAATTCGAACCAAGCTTGAGCAACAACAAGGCTCCTGCTGTTTCCACTAGGAGACAGTCTCAGTCAGAGGAGATAATGATCTACTCTACCCTACAAAGGGGGATCAAATGTCACCCCCTTTGGGGAAAGGCACATAAGGCTGTATTTTCAGTGTCAAAATGTGATTCTAAAATCCACTTCCCTGAAGGGTGTCCTGGGGCTTGGAGTGAGGCTGGTACAGAGAGCACCCCCTGGGTGAGTCAACGCCAGAGAACCCCCCGGAGAGGGCTGGTACTCTCACTGGACTGAGGGATAAAAGAAGCTCTAAGTCTGGGACTGGAAACTCCATGGGAATTTTCCCCAGACATCTGGGCACCGCCTGTCAGATGACTACAAATAGATCAGAAATTCACATGACATAAAATTCTAAAGATACAAAAAAATAGACAATAAAAAAGAGGTCTGCCTCTTACCCCTGTTCCCCCACTGCCTTCCCATTATCCTTCTCAACCAGAAAGGAAAGTAAGTGTTAGCAGTTTGCATCTAGGTATTTATAAGCATAGCTGAGTCTTTTGTTTGGTTTTTCCATATGCGTAGCATACTACATAAGCCATTCTGTCCCTTGCTTCTTTTACTTAGTGTATCTTAGAGACCATTCCATTTCTGCATGTAGGGACCTGCTTCACTCTTTTTAGCAGCTGCCTGACATTCCAGTATATGGAAGTGCCAGAATTAATCAATCCTTTACTGACGGCCCATGAGATTGTCTCTAATCTTTATTACTATCAAACCGTGCATATCTTGTACTCACGTTGTACACGCAAGTCTATGTGTAAGATAGATCCCTAGATGTGGGATTGCTAGAGAGAGCTTATTAAATACAACATGTGCTTTTAGGTGTTGAATAGATTTTGCCAACTTCTCTCCCTCCATAAAGGCTGTAGCCATGTGTCATCCACTGCCAATGAAAGACAGCACGGGGAGTGATTTTTATATGAAGAAAAGACTTTCAGCTGGAAGAGAGGAGCTGAGGGGCAGACAGGGAAGCCCGTGCCTCGCCCAGACATTCATCCTAGGACAGCAAGTGACAAAGATGAGCCAGCACCACCAACAGGCTGCTCTCTGCAGGCAAGCCACCCATTTTACAGATAAGAAAACATGCTCAGAGAGTTGACATGCCTCACCCCGAGTCCTGGCCTAGAACCCCTCAGTCCAGGGCCCATTCCCCCAGCCCATGCATGCTTCCCCCACTGGTCACAGCTCTCCTCTCCTGTGCTGACTTGAACCCAGCTCCTTCCCACTGTGAGCTGAAAATAATTGGGCCACCCACATGGTTTGGGCTTCCACTTGTCATTTCATTCCCACCCACAGGAAACCAGGACCTGTTCCCACACATACACACTCCCCCAGCTGGTGTTTCCAGCTTACTTGGGGCCCAGCTTACTTGGAGCCTTGATTTTTCACTTCTCTGGGGTGGACATTCATCCACCAGACTAAGGAACTGAAAAACTCAACGGACTCTCTCCATGGTTACTGCTTGGTGGTGGACAGTGAGGGCGTCAAAGAAGCGAGAGTCACCCATGAGTCGTGGGTGGTATCGTCAGTCACTCTGGAAATAGAAGCAAGCATGGTGAGAACAGTGCTCTGCCCCTGTACTTAGAAAGTTCCTTTGCATCCTTTAACTCATTTGCCCTCCCCAGCAGTTCTCTGGTTTAGGCAAGGCAGGAAGTCTTACATTCATTCCTCCCATCTCATAGATAAGGAAAAGGGGCTATGATTTTCTACTGTTCTGGAAGAGCAGAGACTAGAGGCGGACCCAGGTTTTCTGGTGTCTAATCTGGCCATACACTGTTCTGCCCACCATAAGCAATCTCCTGGTGGATGAGGCCCCCACAAAAACCATCCCTTAACTGCCCACAACCAGAATGAGTCCCTGTGCCCCCAGCAATGTTGTTGGGGACCCTGCAATACATGGATGTACATAAATTCCTTTCCCTGGATCCTCATCTTTGTTCTGGCTTCACAGATGCATCCTTCAAAGGAGACCCTTGGGTGTTTCTGATGCGTGGCTTTGCAGTACATCTAAGTGCCTGGCATGGCCTGGGGAATGGGACGGGTCCTCAACAAGGGTGCGTTGCTCAGTTGGCTGAAAGGACAGAAGGGTGGATGGGTGGACGGATGGCTGATGTGTGGGTGGAATATTGGTTGAATTTGTCTCTTTGATTATTTTCACTTTTCCACACGGCATGTGTTACCCCTTCCAAATATCACATGGACATCCTTTCACGGAATTACTTCTCTCCCAGGGTATGCAGTCTCAGCGGTACTGCAAACCAGGTGCTCTATCTTCTCCCAGCCAAGAAGCAAGAAAATGACACAAGCTTGGCTGGTCATCCTCTCTCCCCGAGGTCTGTGAATCCTTAGTAGATGCGGATGTGGGTAGGAAGAACAGCTGGAGTACACTTCTTTCAAAAGTGGCACCCTGATGAGACGGTCAGGTAATACCTGCTGCCCAAACACCCAGAGCTTTTCTGGTTTCCTACTACTCTTTTTCCAAGTCAGGCTCACCAATGCTCTGTCCATTCTACAAGCCACTCAACATTACGCCCCTGGTATATTACCTTCCTGCTCACATGAGCCAAAGTTGTTTTCTGTACTTACAATGAATTTTAAATGGCACAGATCAGAGATGAATGAGTGGACGAGTAGACGGTTGGGTGGAGGAATGGAAAGAGATGAGAGCATGGGGGAGTCAAAGAGCAGAGTGGGAAGCACGTGGATAAATGCAGCACTACCTGGAAAGGACTTGACGGACCAAGTGTTGAGTCCCAGGCCTTGGAAGGCTGGGAAGGAGGGGAGGCATGATGACCTTTCCATCTTGCCTGTGGTGGGGAGGTGATGTGAACTGGTTTTAGGGGCAACAGGACACCTACCCCCAAAGTCCTCCTTTAGTCTTCTATCTTTTGACTGAGAAAGCCTCCAGAAATAAGACTGTCATACCTCCATTTCCTAGATAAGGAAACTGAGGCCCATAAAGGGAAAGTGATTCCCTAAAATCACTGGGCTAAAAAAAATTTTAGGCTGGGGTGGGACTCAAACTCAGGTCCTAATTCCCAGTCCCTTGCTGTTTTCACTGCTTCGTGAAAGCTGCCTCTGTGAGGAATGACTAAGATGTAGAATTTCCAAATTCCATTTTGAGGAAATTCCCCAAGGGGACTTCCTCACCCAGGCTGGATGTCCTCAAAAATGTCAATGTCTCAGGAAGTTCTAAGGCCCCTATGGTAACCTGAATGTTCTGCAGGCCCCTGTGCTGGGGAGGCAGGGGGGCAGGGCTGGTGGAGGAGTTTGGGGAAGCAATGTAGAGGAGAAGAAAGAGACTGGGGACCCCCATCCCTGAGAATGGATGCAGGGCAAGAAGGGGCTTCCCAAGGCCAGCTCCGAAAAGGGGCAGGATCCAGACCACAACCACAAGAGTCCTGTAAGATTCTGTAACTTGTGTCATTTCCTTTCTAAGCCTGTCTGTGAAACTCTTTGAGAAAGGGTCTGCATTCTGGCTGTGGGCACCACCAGGAAGGGAAGAGGGGGCCATATGTCACCCCACAACCAAGTTTGGAGCGAGAGAGAGAAATCCAGTGAAGGACAGAGCATGGAGGCCGAGTCTCTGAAGTCCAAGGCACGGAGGGTGAGAAAGCTTCGGGCAGGCCTGAGTCATCACCATTTTCAACATATTTTCTTCCTAATAAGTGAAATAATGCCTAACGTGACCAGCACGGTGTCTAATAACTAATGGAAAATATGGTCAACTCCCCCTCCCCCGCCCCCATGTCCCTTAACACTGAGCTGAGATGAACACCCCTACTCGGTGAGGGAGCATGGGGAGACGTGGAGTGGAGAAGCCCTGGAGCCTGGACACTTGGAGGAAGAAAGGGAAGGAACTGTGATCCCCATATCTGCTTGTGCCACGAATGGTGCTGGGCAGGTGACCAATTGTCTTTTAATCCTGAGGCATCCTCAAGAGCTGGATATTCTTTGTCCCATTTTCAGAAGGGAAACCAAGATTGTGGAACAGTTAATAGCTTGTCCAAAGACATACAGAGAGGAGGTCATCTGTCTGATTGCTACCCCAAGTGTGTCCTTCTTCACCAGGCTTTCCCGCGGGGACGGGGGACAGTGGAAAGGAGGGAGCGGTCGTGTTGTGGGAGTAGGCGCAAAGAAAATGGCTGCTTCTGGCAAACATGCTGGGGGAAACAGAACCATAAAACAGACTCCCAAGCATCAGGAGGAGTAGCACCTGAGATCAGCTGGCACTCAGCAAATCTGTAAGAACAGATGCTTCTCCCTGGGCCCCCCTCCCAGGGCTGCCCCAACCCCGAGGCATCCTGTGGTGGGCTCCTCCAGTAACCTGAGGCGGTGAGCTTATCAACAAACACACCACAGGCTGCCGAAAACAAGCGGGTGTACTCAGGCAGCTGTCCCATGTGGTGAAAGCGAGAAGCGTGCGGGGAGGCCGAGCTGCAGCCCTCCAGGCCAAATGTGATTGAAACTATTAAAAAAAAAAAATTGTCACAGTTCATACCCCTGACCTGGTGAAATGCACTGGAGGTGCATGGGGCGGGGGGAAGGTGCAGGATAGAATGGCACCGAAAGAACAGATCAGACCAAAATGAAAGGCAAGGTGTGGCAGGAAGAGTCCTGGGTAGGGGTTCGAATCCTGCTCCCCTCCCCCACTGGGCAATTCCTTCGTGTGGCTGCCCCTTCAGACCCTCCAACAGCCCAGCCAGAGTACCCAACCCAGGCAGGGCCCTGTGGACACACGGGTGAGAGGGCAGCTAGCTGGCTCCTGGGAGAAATACTCATATTTGTAAACAAGGACAGGGGAGGGACGCAGCCAGGGAGCAGCTCTCCCAATTTGCAGACGGAGAAAATCAAGGCTCCTCGGGAGGAAACGACTTGGCCTCGGGCTTCTCTCGGGGCTCAGACTGGGATTCCTAGAGAATAGAGGGACTTTCCCTGCTTTGGGCCTTTTTTTAAAAAGCAGCCAGAAAAAAACAGAGCCACAGGATCCTGAGGGGAACTCCAGGTCTGAGCAAAGCTTTGGAACCCAGAGGGCACGAGGTTTGGCTTTCTTTGCCTGTCTTCAGTTTTCTAACATCACAGTGTGAGGCTGGGCAGGCAGCCAGCTGAGCTCAGGGAAGGAATGAAAGAGGAGAAGGGAGACTGGGCCAGGAGGGTGAGGGAGGACCTGCCCTAGGCTGGAAAGAGTGTGTGTCTAGCTCTAGCGAGGAATGGACTCACATCTGGGAGTGGGAGGGGAGCTGATGACAACCAAGCCCTGTGAACTCAAGAGTCAAAGAGCCTGCTGGATCTCTTGAACCTCATACACGCAAAACTACGTATGTCTGTGTAGGCCTCGAAAGCATTCACAGCTCTCATCAGATTTTTTTTTTAATATTTTTTTTATTTATTTGCCAGAGAGACACAGCGAGAGCAGGAACACCAGCAGGGGTAGTGGGAGGAGGAGAAGCAGTCTTCCCGCCAAGCAGGGAGCCCGATGTGGGGCTCGATCCCAAGACCCTGGGGATCCTGACCTGAGCCGAAGGCAGGCGCTTAATGACTGAGCCACCCAGGCACCCCTCTCGCCAGATTCTTAAAGGGCTCTATTGCCCAAAACAGGCTGGAAGCAATCTCTCACTTCACAGACGAAACTGAGACCCAGAGAAGGTGAGCACCCTGCTGGAGGTCGGCAGTGAGAAGTAATACAGCCGCGTGCAAACCTAGGAGTCCGACTCCAAAGAACCCATGCACTGACTCGAGATGCTATAGGAAGTTACTCAGATTAAACCGGCATGAATTTAGCATTTATCATGTCCAAGATTTTGATGGCAATCACGGGGAGAATACAAAAAGCAACTAGAAAAGAAAGACCATAAGATGTTGTTACTTTGTCCAGAGAGTAAAGACCAGAAGAACACAAAGGTGACTCATGATAAAGGAGGCTATTTTCACTTGTCACTGTCCAGTGCTCAGACCACCACACACACACACACACACACACACAGAGCACACACGCGCGCGCGCGCACACACAGCAGGGGGCAGGTGGCTGACTTGCTCACGTGGCATCTGCAGCACCCACAACAGAGTCTGGCTCACAGCAACTCCCAGGAGTAGTTTGCAGGTGAACAAGGACTGACTGAGGGGGTGTAGACCAAACGCACTGGTTGGGGGTGGAGGTAGGGCAGGGAGGGCTTCATGATGTTTCTACCTCCCCTTACAGTCTCCTAAGCACATCCACCGTCATTACTCTCCTTGGTCCTCTTGACCACCCGTGCATGGGTCACAAAGAAAGGTGTCCCCCGTTTTCAAGGACATGAAAGGCTGGGCGAATCATAAGGATAGTCGCCATTCATTGAACCCGCACCTTGATTTCCTCATGGAAGCAGGACCTTAGAACCAGAGAACCTACTACTAATTCCACGAGTCCAAACCGGAATTTGCGCAGAAGGTAGTGAGAGGTAGAAACAGAATTACGAGCAGGGTCTTCCCCCCTTCTTGTCGCCACAGTCCACTGGAACCACCAGAAGGGATGAAACATACTCCTGAAATACCCATTGCCTCTTCCTGCTCAGCAACACCACCATCCTACCTCCCCCTACTCCCACTTCCACACACACACACTTACAGCAGGAAGTTCACCAGAACTTAAGGATGAGCATCACATGGGTCCATCTCACTTCGTAACTCAGCTAGGGTCCTAACTCAGCATATTTGGTGTCCAGGAAAATACTTTGCTTTCTTCCTCAAAGAGGGAAACTGAGATCAGAAAAAGGAAACAGAAATAGAGCTCACATTGAAAACCTGAACCTTAGCAGAAGCTTCAGGATTTCTCTAGAAACAATGCAGGGTAGTAGAAAGTCTGTAAACCCAGACAGACTTGGGTTCAATGTCAAGTTCTACCACCGCAGGCTATGAGACCTCAGCAAGTCCCTTAACCTATGCCTAACCGACCCATCTGCTTAAAAACCAACACTTTTTGTGACACAGCTCACTAACCCATGTTAACTGGGAGTCTGATCTAGATGGCTGAAAAGCCTAAAGTATAGAATATACCTAAAGGGACTGCCATTATAATAACATGATGATAATCACTAACATTATTAAGTACCTAACACACATCAGGCATGGTACTAAGAGCTTTACACACGAATACTTTTATAGGAACTTAACTGTCTCAACAGCTGGGGGGGGGCATTATTATTACCACTGCATTAGAGATGAGGGAACTGGAGCCAGAGAGATTAAGTACCTGGCCAAAGGCTGTCTAATAAATGGGGAAAACACCAAAGCCCCTGCTCTTGACCACCAGGCTACACGGCCTCCCACACGTTTAGTAACTTGGGGGACTGTGTGAGGGAAACAGTTAAAGCAGGCAAACCATTACTGTGTGGACAGATGAAGGTTTCAAAAGTGCCTTCCATGTGTTTCTTTAAATGAGATGGCCATGGTTTTCAAAACTGCATTTCTACTGTAAATGGGTGAATGAGTCATGAGGCGGAGAGGAGAGGCTTCCTAGGACAGGCTAAGGGCAGCAGCCGGCACCTAGACAGGACGCAGCAACCGTTAACTGCCTGACTGAGGTGACTCAGTGGAAAAGGCTTGAGCCTGGTCATCAGAAGCACCTCGGTGCAATCCCACTGATCAGCCATGTGACCCTGAGGACCTTACTGACCTTTTCTGTGAAATGAAAATAACCACCCTTCCTCAAAGTCACTGTGAGGAGAAAGGAGATAAGGTCTTCCCATTCCGGGTGATTCAGTCACCCTCAGACCCCAAGTTACATAGGTCACAAGAGTTAGTAAGAAAACGTTCTCGGTATAAGATTATATATTTTTTTTAAGTTATGTATTTTTTTAATTTGTTTGCTCTTGCCACTGTTGCTAGACAACTTTCTCTTAGATAATTCAGATGTCAACCTCAGCCCAGCCCAGGCCAAACTGTCAGCATTCTGAAATATCCAAATAGGGATGGATGAAGAGGGCACCTGGGTGGCTCAGTCGGTTAAATGTCGGCCTTCAGGTCAGGTCATGATCTCAGGGTCCTCGGATCAAGTCCTGCACCAGGCTCCCTGCTCTGTGTCTGCTTCTCCCTTTGCTCCTCCTGCTCATGTCGCTCTCTTAAAAATAAATGAAAATCTTAAAAAAAAAAGGAATGGATGAAGATTTACTGAACTCAAGTCTTTGGAATGGAGTAGGGACCTTGTCTTTAATCAAGACCACCCCATGGGTTCAGTTCAAGGATGTGCTCAACCATGAGCATTATCATGGTAGGGGCATACTGAGTGCACAGGGCACTGACGCGGATTCTGATTCCGCTGTTCATTTGCTGTGTGTTCTTAGCAAGTCATTTCTACTCTCTGGGCCTCAGTTTCCTCCTCTGCAATTGAAGAACATGGAAGAAATGATCCCTAGGGTCCTCTGCAGCTTTCAAATCCTGTCACTTTTGTATCCGAGATCTTAGAAATGAGAGGGGATCCCAGCAATTGCTGAATTTCTTCATCTGTAAAATGGGAAAAATGAGCATAATAATAGTACATGAGCTGACCTGGAAGATCTTTAGAATAGTGGCTGGCACCCTAGGGTGGGTTTTCTCACCTCCTTTGGGGGCTAGATGTCAGAGAACCTTCCCTTCCATGCATGAGAGGGGAAACACGGATCTGTAATGCATGAGCAAGAAATACGGATCTGTAACGCATGTGGTTGAAAGTGACCAAATAAACACTCAGTTTATTTCTAATCCATCCTAACTGCCCCCGCCACCCCCGGGGAAGCATCCTCTGGACCTCTGATAAGCACCCCTGTCCCAAAAGAGGAAGCTGAAGATGCCATCAGAGGAAGAGGTTTTCCACCACCCGTGCTTATATTAGCTCTTCTGGAGGGCAAAGAAGGAACAGATGAGCTCATGCTGGATCAGAGGTAGTGAGGAGGAGAGAGAGAAAGAGAGACTCAAATTTCCGGAACCTATTTCAGTTTTCTTTTCCGTTTTCTGCAATTTCACTTATGATACCAAGCAGTACGTGGCTGCTGTTTTGGAAACTCCCCTTGTGGGGGGCGACCCTACTACTGGCCTGACTCTATAAAAGGGCCAGCCTCAGCTTCAGAAGATCCCCACCGAGGTTCCTGAGACAGCCGGTGCCTCTCACGCAGCCTCCACCCACAGGTACCATGAAGGTCTCCGCAGCTACCTTTGCAGTCCTCCTTGCCACCGCCACCTTCTGCGCTCCTGCCTCTGCCTCCCCATGTAAGTCAGGTCCAGCCTAAGGCCAGACCCTCACACTGGCCCAGACTTTGCCCTCCTTTAGCTGCGGCATTTATGCTGTCTGAACCCGATAATTTACCTTCCTATATATTGCTTTGCCTAGACGTCCAGCTGTCCCAAGAGATCTCAAAGCCACTTCATGGCAGGGACCTCTCTCTGCTCAATTTTTCTGTCCTCAGGATCTACACCCAAGCCTTTCAGGGGCTGAGTGTGGACCGATGCCGGGGATATTAGCGGGCAGAGGCAGCCTAGCCGGACCTTGAAACACAGCTAACTCAGGCCTATCATCAGCAGTGTTTCTAAGAAACTTCTAAGGTTGGGACAGTCCTATTCTACCCATTTCACAGATGGAAAAAGTGGGGCTTAGGAGAGGATTTTAACTTTTTAACTTTTTATTTTTTTAAGATATATTTGAGAGAGAGGGAGGGAGAGAGTGGTGGGGAGGGGCCAAGAGAGAGGAAAAGAGAAAGTCTCCAGCAGACTCTTACTGAGCAAAGAGTCTGACACAGGGCTCAATTCCACCACCTCAAGATCATGACCTGAGCCGAAATCAAGAGTGGGACACTTAAGCGACTGAGTCACCCAGGCATCCTAGGAGAGGATTTTTTTTTTTTAAAGCCTTGTATGGATCAAGTATTATGCTGACTGCTCTGCATGTACCATGTCATCTAATACTTGCCACTACTCTTAGAGTGGCTGAGCTTGACTTTCTGATGGAGAAACAGGGGCCCAGAGGAGTCAAGTAACTTGCCTAAGGTCACACAGCTAAAGTGGGAAAACCGGTGTTCAAAGTTCTATCTGGCTTTTAAACACTCCTACTCTACTGGGAAGGGGCAGCGGACACTTTCCAGTGTCATCCTGAATTAACTGACCAACAAAAAGTCCTCCTTCTCTGTTCAGAGCCCTTCTTACCATGCCTCAGCCAGGATGCCTTGCTCCCAGGATGCAATACACATCCTCAGGTCCCTCTTAGGGGTTGAGGCTGAGCCATGAAGTCTGAGTTTTGGAAGCCTCCTCCCAACCCACCATAGGTCTCAAAGCAACAAAGTTCTGAATCCATCAAGGATCCCAGGCGGGCAAGAATAAGGGCAAAGGGCCCAAGACGAGCTGGGAGGAAGCCCGGCATATCCATAGAACCAAAAGCAAAGGGTTATGGTGTAGAAAGATACAAGTAAGGCTCAAGGATTAGATGATGGATTGCAGAGATCTTCTCAGCCCTCTTTTAGAATCCCCCACTCTGTTACCGTGTTTCCATGGCCAAGTGACTTTACCTCTCTGAGCTTCAGTTTCAGCCAAAGGAAGATAACAGTCGACTTATCCAAGATAATGTACCCAGCACTATACCCCGCGAGTAATGGCAATGAATACAGGTGTCTCCTTGCTTTCTCCTCCCAGATGCCTCGGACACCACCCCCTGCTGCTTTGCCTACATCTCCCGCCGACTGCCCTTCACCCACATCCAGGAGTATTTCTACACCAGCAGCAAGTGCTCCATGCCAGCGGTCGTGTGAGTCCCAGACCTGTGGACCGTGGAGGGCAGGGGGGTGGGGGGGCGGTGAGTAAGGGACACCTTTTATCCCAGAGCCAGTACCCCCAGGAGCCCTCTAAGAGGGTACCCTATCCACTCCTACCCATCTTCCAGCTGCTCAGGTAGCCATAGTTCCCCCCTCGGTAACTTCAGATCCCCCCACCACCCACTATCACATAGAAAATTAGACAAGCAGTTCCCGGGGCTGTTCTCCCCACTCTGACGGACTGGGTCAGGTCTCTGATCTTTATGAGTATGACTTTTACTGTGATATGACCTACCATTCCCCTGCATGGAGAAAAGATCGACACAATCCTCTCTTTCCAATTAAGAACCCTACATTCCCCCATATCCTACACCCTACTGAATCCACCTATAACCTCAGAAGATCTAAGGAGGAGAGCCCGGGCCCTAGTTACAGCCAAGTCTATTTAAAAGAAAATTATCAATTGGTGAGGAAACAAGGACATGAGATTCTTTTAAATATGCAAACTAATGCATTTGAAAAAATTAACAGTCTACTACCTAGAAAGAGCCTACACTCTATCAAATGCCTTACTTATACCAAAATTTCAGCACAACAACCCTTACAGGTATGTGTAACTCTCTCCACATTTTAGATAATGAATCTGAGACCCAAAGAGTTTTGGTGAGTTGCACAGTAGGGACAGAGCCTATTCTTGGAGCCTCCTCTTTCTACTACAGAAAGGTCAACAGCGATAATTGCTTAAGAAATTTAAGATAGAGACTTAAAAAGTGAAAATGGGGGTAATCATGATGTTTCCTATCTAATGGTAAGGTCTTGTTTTTTTTGTTTTTTGTTTTTTGTTTTTTTTTAAGATTTGTGGAGAGGGAGAGAAAGAGAAAGAGAGAGAGCACAAGCAGGGGGAATGGCAGGCAGAGGGAGAAGCAGGATCCTCACTGAACAGAGGGCCCAATGCAGGGCTCAATCCCAGAACCCTGGGATCATGACCTGAGCCAAAGGCAGACGTTTAACTGACTGAGCCACCCAGGCATTCCACAAAGTTTTTTTTAATCCAAAAATTCCTGGGACACTTGCAAAGCTATAGGTATTCAGAATTGGCTTTCGTTCTGGTGAGTCCTTCAAAGGAGAGTGGTAATTTTAACTTTTATCTTAACTACTTATTACTTAACTACCCATTTTATCTCTGAAAATAAGTATTTTTCAAAAGAAAGAAAGTCTTATTTGAGTACCTGTTACGGGCAGGTAGAGATGAATAAACCACCATCCCTGCCCTATTGGACTCATAGTCTGATACAAGGAAAAGACAGATACAAAATGTCTAGAGCAACCCTTGCACAAAGAGACATTACAAAAGGAGAGAGGGAGCACATCCAGCCTCAGAGGTGAGGGAACCTTTGCTGCAACAGGTGTTCAAGAAAAGCCCAAGGTACTGGGGACATTAGGCTGAGCGAATGCTGCCAGGACTGTCCTTTGGTTGAGGCAGCGTTCCCATGTAGAAAAGCAAGGAGGCTGGGGCGCCTGGGTGGCTCAGTGGGTTAAAGCCTCTGCCTTCAGCTCAGGTCATGATCCCAGGGTCCTGAGATCGAGCCCCGCATTGGACTCTCTGCTCAGCAGGGAGCCTGCTTCCCTTCCTCTCTCTCTGCCTGCCTCTCTGCCTACTTGTGATCTCTGTCTGCCAAATAAATAAATAAAATATTTTAATATAAAAAAAAAAAAAAAAGAAAGAAAAGCAAGGAGGGTCTCGAGTGTCCACACGAGGACCCAAAAGTGTTAGAGCGAGTGAGAGGAGCTGGCACAGGGAAAGCCTAGAAAGTCAGGTTCAGTTAAGAGGCTGTTATGGTTACCCAGGTGAGTGGTATTGAGGCTCAACAGGACCTGAAGGGGAAGGGAAGGAGAGACGTGGTAGGAAACCATCACAGGAGGAGCCAACAAGCCCTGGCAGGGGAGGGGAGGTCAGGGAGGTCAGTAACAAGGACGAGAGGGGGTTAAGGGATACTTGGGTTTCTACCCAAACGGCTGGAGAAGTACGGACTCCCCTCTTCCCCAAGTCTCAAGGAAGAGCCGTTGAAAGAGGAAAGAGCCCACGCACCAGCACGAAAACCCTGCAGCAGTGTCCAGCAGGAAGCGTGAGAAGAGGCGGGAGATAGGACATTCTTTGATAGGAGGAAAGGGTCTCCTGAGACGGGAGTGGCGATCTTGAGCAGAGTCTTGGGGAGCGCTGGCTCCAGAGCTAGTCAGCCTGGGTTAGAATCCCAGCTGTGCCTGTTGGCAGCTGCAGGAGCTCAGAGCCAACAGGCAGCTAACCCCTCTGAGCCTCCATTTCTCCATCTGTGAAATGGAGTCAAAGGGAGAACAAGGAAATGAAACATGAAGTTGGAATATATCCTAACACACAGCCTGGTAAGTGTTAGCTTCTCCTCCTTCTCCAAACGTACAGTTATACACACAGAAGTGACAGGTAAAACATGAGCGAAAACAGTTCATTCACTAAATCACTCGATAAACACCTATTGGGCGCCTGCCCTGTGCCAGACCAAGGGCCAGAGACTCGGGAGAAATACACAGAAAAGGGCAGCAATTCTGAGAATACCAGCGCTCAAGGGGCAGGCCAAGGAGGCTCCTCCCAAGAGAACAGGCGAGAAGAGAAGCAGGAGGGAAGTCAGGCACGTAGGGGGTCCCCAAAATGGGGGAGAGAAGCTTAACCAGGAGGGGTTGTTCCTCAGTCTCACATTCTTCAGGAGGAAATGGAGGTCTGAGAAACCCTCAACCCAGATACTCGTTTCCTGCCCTTTTGATTTCCTGGCTACAGGCTGAGGGGGCTGAGAAGAGAGGATAGCAAGTCTGTAGGATTTCCTGTCTGACTCGTGGCTTGAACAAGGGCAGGGGCTTGGTTTGAAGCTCCCTCGCCACCCCAAATAAGCAAACACACACTAGGAGGCATGAGAGCCCAGCATACTACTCTACCTGCTCCCTTTCTCTCCTTGGCACACCAGAACGGAAGGAAGAGAGATGACCAAGAGGCTCAGAGTCTCAGAAAAGGGAAGGCGGCTTCCTGGAGCACAAACACTATATCCAGGATAGAACTTCAGAAGAAACCAAGAAAGCCTCATGGTCACCAGACGACCTAAGTCTTCACTTTGTCTGAAAACATCTGGGCTGTTAAGGTGCAGGAAAACATCCTAAAGAAGACAAAAGGAGAAAGGTCCAAGTAGACAGGCCTGGCCCCAAAGTAACATGTTAACGGACAGCACTGCTCTAGGCCTACAGTCTCGCCTAGATAGAAACAGTCTCCCAGCAAACAGGTGGGGCAGGCAGCTGAACTGAGCCCCGCAGGCTTTTATACCTCCAACCTTGCCATCAATACCTGTGGAGATAAAGCCTCGACCTCCCAGAGGCCTCCACATGCCAGCCCAGTAATGGACAGAAGTGCTTTGGCCATGGCTATACCTCGGGGCCACTGACCTCTCTGAGCGCTCATGCCCAGTACCAGGACCTTTGGTGTTATGTTGCTCTGATCCCTCCTAAAGAAGAATCCCACAACATTCCAATACATGCGTGGTATTTTCCAGAACTCCACAATACTATCTCATTGTGAGTCTCACAAGAACAGTGCAAAGTAGGAATTATTTCTATCTATATTTCAGAGGCAAACAAATAGATTCGGAGGCCCTAAGTGATTTTCCAGGGTGAATCCACTCATGAATAATGAAATCAAGACTCAGGGTCATGTCCTTCTGTCATCCACACACACACTTAGATGTATTCATTTGTTGAGTGTTTCCCGGGCGTCTACTGCGTTATCTAGAGCCCAATCACATGTTTGGTCTTTTTAGCACTTCTTATCTCTCACCTATTCAACCATGACTCCGTTCCTAGAAGACACCTCTTTTTCTCACATCTTGAGCACCTGGCACAGGGTCTGAAATTGAGAAGCCCTGAGAAAAAGCTAGTAGTTGACCAGATCAACCCTGGACTCCTCAGGCTCTGCATGCCCTTACCTCTTCAGACTGCACGGGTTTGTGTGGGAGTTAAAATACACACAGATCTGCTTTTAGCTTGGAGCCCTACAACCCAACAGGAGAGGAAATATCCTTTCCTTAAAAGCTACAAATCCAGCCATACAGAGCTCCGAGGGCGCCCCACCCCAGTACCATCATCCCTTTGTGGCTCAATCCACCTCATTCCCAAAAATGGCTGTCCGAGTGCTAACCAGGTCTCATCCTTTCCTCTTCTCCCACAGCTTTGTCACCCGGAAGCACCGCCAAGTGTGTGCCAACCCACAGAAGAAATGGGTGCGGGACCACATCAACTCTTTGGAGATGAGTTAGGATGGAGGGCGTCTTGAACCTGAACTCATGCAAACTTCCCTAGTGCTTCTTGTTCTTGTCTTAACCAGCTTGGGAAACTCCCCCCAAACCCCTACTCCCACTTCCCCCAGGGAGGGCACAGATCCCATCACCCAGCAGCAGCTATAAAAGCCTCCTCCACCTAAAGCCCCCAAGGGCTCCTGAGGCTCTGCCTTGTGTACCCAAAGCCCCTCAACTATTTGGTCCTAGCTCTGCAATCAGAAAGGAAGTCAGCCTGCCTCGGGAGGTGAAGAAAGGGGGAAAACTGGGCTCCTTCGGTAAATCCTGTGGCCACAGCTTCTCTCTCAGCCCCTCACTGGGAAGGGCTGACTGGCACAATGTGAGAAATCAGCTTCCCATTAAAATTCTCCATGCAGTTACCAAGCTGGCTCCTGGTTTGATTGCCTCCTCAGGAACCCTCCTTCCTCACAAGCATTAAGTAATTAGCTACATATCGATTTTAACTGTCCTGTCTTTTAAGCATTCTTTAGCAGAGAGAGAGAGAGAGAGAGAGAGAGAGAGAGAGAGAGAGTGTGTGTGTGTGTGTGTGTGTCTTCAAGTATTTTATTAGGAGTTCAGATCAAATCTTTATAGAATGTTCCCTAGTTTGGATTTGGCTGGTTGTTTTCCTCATAATTTGATTCAGGTTAAACATTTCTGGCTGGGACACCACAGGGTGACACTGTGTTTCTCAGGGCGGCACATCAGGGTGTGTGTTCGTTTACTGGTGATGTTGAGTCTCATGGCCTGACGACCCAGGTTTTCTTGCCACAGTGAGCTCGCTGCTGTGTGCCAGGCCCTAGGCCAGGCATAGGAGGTTGGAGGGGAGAATGAGAGATGAGCCACAAGCCACAATCTTTAACTTCAGGCAGATTAAACTTATGATTAATACTGAAAGGAAGCAACTGTTCAAAAGACTGTGGTCACATTGAGAGTGGGAGTTGGGGTGGGGGAGGTGATACCACTGAAGGGGGTGAGACAGGGTGCCTGGGAGAGAAAAGAGACATCAGAGATGAGACAACTTTTAAATGAAGTTTGAAAGATTGGAGAAAGAGTTTAGCAGGTAGGAAAGGCCTGCAGGTAGAGGGCACAGCATACGCAAAAGTAGAAGAGACAGAAGGCAGCTCCTCACCACATAGAGAAGAGCTCAGTCTCTTGCTCGTAAAGAGGGAGGTGTGTGTATAAACGGGACTTCCCCACTCCTGCCATTTTCCTGATGACTAATCCTAAGAACCACCTGTGCCCTTCCCATGCGCTGATGTGCCTTGCCTCACCACAGTCCTGGCTCCCAGACAGGCATGACTTTCCCACTTTTCAGATGAGAAAACTGAAGCTCTCAGAGGTCAAGGCCACAGGCTGGAGACTCTGGGGGGTGGGACCTAGGGGGGGGGGCGGGGCTCAAGAATGGAACCCGAGTCTTCTATTTACCTAGGAGATCTGGTTGCTCAACACTTGGAAGCTTCTACCCACAGAAGCCCCAGCCCCCCACCAGTCCCTCTTGTCCCACAGAGGACAGGTCTCCCCCCAGCTGTGCCCCCACACTCCCAACAGCCTTGTATTGCCTGGGTTCCCTGTGGTCCCACCAGAAGAGGAGTATGGCCTACGAAAAATCAGCTGATATCTTTGATATCTCCAGGTCGATGTTCAAGTACCCATGGCTGGAATACCCAGAAAGGACCAAAGGTGAGGCTGGAATAGACAGGAACAGAGTCAGGGGTGCGGCCTGAAAAGAAAAGCGCCCTGTCTCCCTCTCCCAAGATAGGGGTCTCGTGAGTTCAGCAAATCCACAGGAAGGGTAAGGGCAGGCCACTGGACACTTGGTGGCTCCCCACGGCCTTCAAGGTAAGCTCCAGGACCTCAAAGATGGGACATCTGTCTTCCCAGCTTCCGCTCCCATATCTGCACCCTGCTCTCTATCCAACTCCCCACCTCCCAGTCTTTGAAAGAAATTTTCCCGGTGCCTAAGGCCCTTCCCCCTTATCTCTCGGGCTAACCCCCAGGTGGATTAAACTGAGCCTCTAGGGAACCTTCCCGATCCTCCCAGGCAGGTTACGGGCCTCATCTGTACCTCATCTGTACCTCACCTGTGCCTCTAACCTCACACTTGTCTCCCTTTGTTAATCACCAGTAAACAATTCTGTCTCACCAGCTAGATCCATGGTTCTCAAAGTGACAGGACAAGCAGTATCAGTCTCTTCCAAATCCCCAGCCCCTACCGTAGATCTACTGACTCTACTCAGAATGAGTGCCAGAAATTGGTTTTAAGAAGCTCTCCAGGTGATTCTACAGCACACTCAAGTCTGAGAACCACTGAACAAGACCCCTGGTTTTCACCATCAACTGCACATTAGAATCCTCTGGGGAGATTTCTGAAAGGCCTAGGCCCTATATCCCCAGAGCATCAGATTCAATTAGTCTGATGTAGGGGCCAAGGCAGGCTAAGAGTTCCCCCAAATAATTCTAACATGCACCATTCACTAAATGCTGAATAAATGAATGCCTGAAAGGATGATTCTTAGCCCACCATTTGTACCACAGAACTCAGAAAAGTCATGGCTCCTGTTCACCTGCCCTTGTCCTGCTACCAGGTAAGACCTCTAACTTTTGCCCCCCCCCCCCCCCCGCCCCCGGGAGCTTTGTTGAAGTGGGAGGAGCAGCAAACTGCCCCTTTCCTTTAAGGCCAAGTCACAGAACACTTACTCTCATCGCTGGGGCTGCTGCTAATTCCTGTGTGACCATGGACAAGTCACTTCCCCTCCCTGAGCTGCAGGAGCTTCTTCGGTCACAGCTTCCATTTGTGGAGTTGCTATGAGATACTATCCGTAAGGCTCAGGCTATGCAGGCAGTGCTTAAAAAGGAGTCATTTTTATTCATGGATGCAGGGATCCTCATAGATATGCCAGACAGAATACTGGGTCCCCAACTAAATTTGAATTTCAGATAAATAATGTTTTTGTATAAATATGTCCCAAATACTGTATCCAATACCTAAAATCTAAATTTACCTGGACATCCTGTTGTTGTTTTTTTTTAATTTGCTTGGTTTTCACTAAATCTAAAAACCCCTCTCATTCTGAGTCTGCACTCCACTTTCTGAAATCATGGCAATCACCTGACAACCTTGACTATGATCTTCTCAATCACCACATTGGAAACCACTGGCTGAAGTCCCTCTTGTTGCTCAGAGAACTGACTCTGAAAGGCTGGAGAAGAGATAGGCGTGAATTCTAGCCTCATCTGCAGAGAGAAAGTCCCCTGAGCCACCCACCGCCCTCCACTACAATCAGAGCTGCAGTTTCACGACCGTTTAAGAGAGGTGGTTTAAGGAAATTCTGCTTTTCCAAGTCAACTATTAAGTTCCACGAAGGCAGGGATGATGACTGCCTCCCCAGCACCTAGTGCAGGGGTTGGCACTCAGTAGGTACTCCCTAAGTACCTGCTGCACGTCTGAATGAAGGGGCAGTAGCCTGTCTTTTCCCCTCTTCACTCCACATCTCCCTCACCCTTTGCCTTTTCAAAGTGCTTTGCGTTCCTCAAATAGCCAAAGGGTATACTCAGATTGGTTTACAGATCAACAAGGGCCCCATAACCTTTCTCATTTGTTCTATGCAACCAGGGGGTATAGAAAGCACAAGGATTCTTAGCTCCATTCTGCAGATGAGAAGACTGAGATTTTGGTGGGTGAAGTCACTTGCCCAAGTCACACAATGGGTAGGAGGTCTCCTACTCTAGCCTAGATGAGAGACTAAAGGGCGTTCCTCTCACCTAGTCCCGTTTTATCCTGGTCCTTTTCCTGGCTGAGGAATATCCCCTGCCCCTGCTGTGCCATTCCCACCCCCTTAGATGCCAAAGGAAGAGTTTCCCCCCAGCCCAGAGTGCTGGAGGCAGCACCCGAGCAAGCCACATTCAGTGCCTTATTGCTACTTCAAGAAGCCTGAGATCTACACACACTGGCACACTCTGTATGATCAGCGACAGGAACGGGAAGCCCAGAAAATGTTGCGGAAAATGAGAGATCACCCTAGGTGTGCTCTGCCCCTCCCTATTCCCCAGAACCTTCATACCTTCTAGGAAAGAGAGGAAGGAGAAGGAAGGAGTGGGATAAGGGGTGGGACAAATCAGCTTACAGATCCCAGAGAGGAGCCTGGGGTAGGAGGAGGAGCATCTGTCTTCCTCCCATCTCAGACTTGGGCTGAGGACCAAGGGCAGAGGAAAGTCTGTGAAGTGCGAAGGAGGAAACAAGAGGACCAAGGCTGCCTGTGCAATTTCTCACACAGGCAACTCAAAGAGGGCACGCCAATCCAAAAATTCCATCTCCCTATGAGCAAGCTGACTGTAAAATCTCGGACAGGATCCAAGCCCTCAGACCCTACTGGGAACCCCCTGAAGTGGCAAAGATTAAAGGTCAGGGAGCACGGTGGGAGGGAGAATGGGGAGACTCCCTTTCTGTGGGTGCCCTTACCTTGGGCTCACATTATCCTTCAGCCCTCAGTCCCTGCCTACGAAATGGAGGGAGGAAATGAAGAGGGATTGGATGAGCTCCTCTCCGTTTGAAGTTCTGCAACTACATTAATCCCTTTCTTCCTCTTTCCTGGCTCCCTTGGGTGGGCAGGAACTTGCAAAAAGCCTGGAATCTCCCAGAGAGCAGGAGCAGTTCTATGCAGCACAGGTGAGAAGTGGCAAGGGTGGTGGAACATGGCCACAGGTAGGAGTTGGCTGAGCTGAGGAGTAGAAAGATGCTTAGGGGGGTGGGGGGTAGGGGGGGAGACAGTATTCTAAGACAAAACTGTGTCCAGAGGATGTAACTGATGGGGGTGGTGTCTGAGCTCTCTTCCCTTTCTTGCAGGCTCTGGGATGCCTGGGCGTCAGTGACAAGCTTGTCATGGAGGCACTATGGCAGGTGGTGAGTCTGGGGCTGCACGGAGCACATGAGAGGAGGAAACAGGGTCTGAGGTATGTTGAGCCTGGGCACAGGGGCACAGACAAGGCTCACCAGGATGCAAGGATGCTGGGTCAGCTGCAGTGAGGAGAGAGCTGCCGGTGTACAGCATGCCCCATCTCGTGCCCTTGGCTTCCTTGAAGGGCAGCTTGGTGGGGCTAGGGGAATCTGCAGGTCCCCTCTGTCTAACAGAAAAGACCCTCCATTAAAAAGCAGAAAAGAACTGGGACTCAGTTCATTCTCTACCTTAACTGAATCAATGCCCTGTGCTTATAGGCCAATTTATAATGGGGAACATGCGTTTTTATCCATATTCTCATTTAAATATCACAGATTAGGAATAGGCAGAGGTATCTGCATTTTTTCTAATGATAGGCCGTGATCGTATCATGGTTAGTACTCTGCGTTGTGTGCATTTTTTCTAATGATAAAATGGAAACTTTGAAAGTGAGCCAAGTGACATGCCCAAGGTCACGTGGCTACTAGAGACGAGATAGGGATCTGAACAAGTCTTACTCCCAAGTTGTTTTCCTTCCATTGCCTGCCTGTTGTCCTGTGTTTGAGCATAGACAGGTCACTCTCTAGACCTCGGTTTCCTCACTTGTAAATGAAAAGTTAAGCTGAGATGATTCTTAATGTTCTGACATTCCATCACCACACGGCCTATCTCCACTACCTGCCTCTTAAATCAGGCCCATACTGGTCCAGAGAAAGTGAAGTATGAGGCCTGTCGAAGCCTGGCCATGCTGGGTGAGTATGTCCCCTCTCTGGGAGGGGAGTGGGAGAAAGTGAAAAGGAAGCAGTGTAGCCCCTTCCCCCTTTGGGTAAGGATACCCACTTCTACCTAGCATTTGGCAGGGTCTGGGAACTCGCCTCAGTACTGTGGGCAGAGAAAGGAAAGTGGGGTGAAAGGGAGAAGAGATTAGGAGGGAGGTTGGGCCCTGGAACTGCAGCCACGCTCAGTCAGCTTCACTAGTGTCCTGGGAGAACAGGCAACACCTCAGGATCCAGTACACAGAACTTCTGTCTTTAGGGCACAGTGGAGTCAAATGGATCCTGGCAGAGAGGAATATCCCTGAGGCTCTGCCCTGACCTGAGGACCCTCCCTTGTCCAGGTTGCCTGCAGAAGCACGTGATCCAGGTTCTCATCACACAGCTGAAGGGGCAAAATGAGGGGCGAATGATGGATTCTCTGACAGGGCTACGAGTGGCTCTGAACTCCTGGGCTGCTGTCCCCAAAGACAAGGTGATTGGGAGGAGAGTCAGTAACTAGGGCAGGTAGGACAAGGTAATTGATGGTGCTGGCTGCCTTAGGTCAGGGAGAAGGTAACCTAGCTCCTAGCCTTGATGGGAGAAGACACTGTCCGTGGGGAGTTCCCTGTGGAACAGCTTCCCTGAATAGAAGCACTGGCATGGCCACAGAGGAGTCACACAACCCCTGAGAAGCCGGCTTTCAGAGCCGCAGTTCATTCATTTCCAAAATGGAGATAGTCACACTCATGATGAGCAGTGAGTAATATACAGAACTGCTAAATCACTAAATTGAAACTGAACACTGTATATTAACTATACTATACTAATGCAACTATACTATACTAATACAACACTATGTTAACTATATTTCAACTCAAGAACATTTAACAAATGAAATGGATAGTAATTATAGTGTTGTTGAGGAGATTAAATGAGATAATGTATGTAAAGCACCTCATTCAATGCCTGTGCCTTTTAAATGGTAACCATTATCATCCCTAAAATAACCTACTGAAGAAAAAACCTCTCTCAAGAGGGAAAAGGTAGGAGTGCCTGGGTGGCTCAGTGGGTTAAAGTCTCTGCCTTCCACTCAGGTCATGATCCCAGGGTCCTGGGATCGAGACCCACATCGGACTCTCTGCTCAGCGGGGAGCCTGCTTCCCCTCTCTCTCTCTCTGCCTGCCTCTCTGCCTACTTGTGATCTCTGTCTGTCAAATAAATAAATAAAATCTTAAAAAAAAAAAAAAGAGGGAAAAGAGATCAAGAGAGTCTGCAACACTACTCAGATTTTTTCCCCTTTAGGGTCCCCTTACTTTGACCCCATCACTGCTCCATGTGAAATAGAAGTCTTCATTCATCCATTTACTCAACGAATATGTATTAAACAACTGTCATATGCCAGGCACTGTCCCAGGGCCTTAAGATACACCAGGGAACCCAACAGACTAAGATCCCCCTGCTCTTGCGGAGTTTACTTTCCTGTTGGGGAGACATATAATAACCAGAAAACTTAATTATATGGTATGTTAGAGGTGACAGGTACAGTGGAAAAATTAGGTATCAGGGTGAGGATGATCAGGAATGCCAAATGGGGATGGGTCTAGGCTGCAGTTTTCAACACAGAAGGGAGGGAAGGCTTGAGCAAAGACATGAAAAAGGTGAAGGTGTTAGCCTTGCAGACATCTGAGAGAAGGCATTCCCGGCAGAAGAGCCAATCAATGTAAGGGCTCTAAGGCAGGAGCATGTAGGCCAGTATGGCTGCAGTGGAGTGGAAATAGAGAAAGTAGCAGAAAATGAAGAAAGATCAAAGTAGTTAACAGGAGACTCAATCTAGATTGACTAGATCTACTAGACTAGATCATTACTACATCATTGCTTTCTGGACGACTTCAAGTACCTGGACTTTTACTCTGCATGAAGTAAGGAGCAAAGCAGTGACATAATCTAACTTATATTTCAAAAGGTTCCCTTTGCTGAGAAAAGATGGAGAGGTGGGGGTAAGGGCATCAGGTAGAAGCGGAAAGACCAATTAGGGGCTACTGAAGCAAACCTGGGGAAATAAAATGGTGGCATGGACCATGGTGGTTGCAGTGGAATTAGTAAAACTCTTGACAGGTTGAAGCCACTACAAAAGACAGTGAGGAAAGAAGGATGAAGTCAACTAAGATGTTCTTGAAAACAGAACAGGTTTGGAGGTAATAGCAGAAGTCCAGGCTTGGACAAGTTATGTTTGAGACATCTACTGGACCTCCAAGGGAGACAGCAGGTAGAGTTGTATGTACAATTTCGAGTTTATAAGTCTGCACCAGAGAAAGGAATTTATGAGTTGTTGGCATATACACAGCATTTAAAATCATTCAATTAGATGAGATCACTGAGGACCAAGTATGAAGTCTTGGGGCATCGAATATTAAGAGCTCAAGGAGACGGTTGTTAGAAGCAGACTGGTATGTGTTGGGGGTACAATGAAGAGGGTGTGAGCAGAAAGAAGAGAAAGGCAGACATATTCTTTCTTCAGTGCTGTGTCCCAGTGGCACAGCTGCATGAATCAAGATTGTATCCCTTCACTACAGTTGCCCTAAAGATACAGCTAGAATTGATACTGGTAGGCCCTTGTCTGAAACAGAGAGAAGGGATATACCCAGTTAAGAAAATGAAAAGAATAAAACTGAGACTTAAGAAATAATTTATACTGGGGCGCCTGGGTAGCTCAGTGGGTTAAAGCCTCTGCCTTCAGCTCGGGTGATGGTCTTGGGGTCCTGGGATCGAGCCCCGTATCGGGCTCTCTGCTCAGCACGGAGCCTGCTTCCCCCTCTCTCTCTGCCTGTCTCTCTGCCTACTTGTGATCTCTCTCTGTCAAATGGGTAAATAAAATCTTTAAAAAAAAAAAATAAAAAATAATGACAGCTGGCCATTAGGTAGGAAGACAACCCAAGAGTATGGAATTCTGAAAATCAAGGGAATAACATATGTCAAGGAAAGGAATCAAATCAACCACATCAAATAATATAAAGACTAAGAACTGATGCATAGATTAACAGTGCAGGTATCCTTGATTATCTTAACAATTCTGGTGGGGTCATGGGGTTATAGGTCTGAAAGAAGGAGTTTAAGAGTGAACGGGAGGAAAGAAATTAGAGATGGCAAGGATGGACAACTTTTCAAGTTTTGCTGGCAAGGGCTGTAGCTGGCACCAGGGGTGGATTTTGGGGGAAAAAAATAGAAAAATAATGGCATGTTTCTGTGGTCCAGTAGTTAAAAAAATGATAACTTTGAAGAAAGAGTTGTGATTAGGTGAGAAGAGATAAGCTCTAACGCACAAGTGGAAAGACTGACTTTAGACAGACGGGCAGAGTCTGTAGTCATAAATGGAGGGAAGAACTATCTGGGTGCAGGTGTTGGACAGAAATGGCGGTCGGTGTCTCTGGAACTTCTCTTCCAGTTGCTTGTATTTGCTCAGTGAAGCAGGAAGCAAGATCATCAGCTGAGAGTTAAGAATGAAGGAGGAATTAAGTGTTGGAGGTTCCAGAGGACAGGGTGTGAATCAGGAGGGCGGGAAAAAGAATTGCCCAGGGAAAAACAGTATGGTTACTAGTAGCACTAAGAGTCTACATGAGGTTTCTGCTCACACACTTAAAGCAAGATCAGTTATCAGGACTGTGTGCTTTTCTCCAGGAAGTGCAGGCACAGAGTAAGTGGAGTGTGGACTACAATGAAGCAAGAGGAGGTAAAGGAGTGAGGCAAGCAGGGGATCACGGAGTTTAAGCTGGGTAGAGAAGGAAGAAAATGAGGAGCAATGAAAAGGTGCTCTGTGGACTGTTAATCCTTGCAGAGTCCGACAATTAATGGCGACGGCAGGTGAGTTGGAAAGATAGGAGGTGATGGTTAGAGAGTGGGGTCCGTGAAATGGAGATCATGGAGAAGTCACAGTAATGGATAATGATAAAAACCTGTGAAAACTAATGACTGACATAGAATGGAGGACAAGAACAAGACTATTGGAGAACAGGAGTAGGATTAATGACATGTATTTTTTTTTTAAGATTTTATTTATTTATTTGACAGAGAGAGATCACAAGTAGGCAGAGAGGCGGGCAGAGAGAGAAGAGGAAGCAGGCCCCCTGCTGAGCAGAGAGCCTGATGTGGGGCTTGATCCCAGGACTCTGGGATCATGACCTGAGTTGAAGGCAGAGGCTTAACCCACTGAGCCACCCAGGCGCCCAATGACATGTATTTTTTTAAATGTCAGGAATTAAGGCGGCAGAAGTGTTGAGGAGAGCGACACTCATCCATCCACACGTTAAAGTCCTAGAGAAACGAGGGGATACGCCCTAAGAGCAAGTGGAGGGCAGCACAAATAAGGGGAAGTGGGTGAAATAATCTGAGGACATGAGGAGAAGGGACTGTGCTCTGAAAGTAGCAGTGACTGGCCCTCTTAACAAAGGCCGGCTGAAAACATAGTCCCCCTACCCATTTCACTCCTTGTCTCCCTCAGAGAACTCAAGTCGGGGATGAAGAGAAGTTGGTACCTGTGTTGCGGATGCTGATAAATAGGTCATCGAACAAAGCAGCTGTGGAGGCAGCCCTGTGCTTGGGTTTCCTGAGGCCCTGCAGCAACACAGCCCAGGAGTTCTTGCTGCACTGCCTGAGCCAAGGGTCTAAAACGCAGCAGATGAAGGTGTGAGGGGCAGGAGGCTGGGCTCCCTGGGGAGCGCAGGGGAACCGAGGCTGGTGCTGACTTTGGTACAGCCTGGACCACGTCCTACTCAACCAGAGAAATGAAGCTTCAGTGGGGGGTATTTGTGGGGCCCTCTGTGTGTCTGTGAATGTGTATATGCACGAGTATGGGGTCACACAGACGTAGGTGTACATGTGTCTGTATATATTTGATTTGTATGAGTATTCATTTAGAAATGTGCACGTATGTGCGTACATGAACTTATTTTCTCACTCAAAAGGCAAAGAGGGAGGAGAATGGACCCCATCTGTTCCCCATGAGTTTTAGGCTCAGCCCTCAAGCTTCCCTGGCTGTCCAGATACCTCTTGGCTCTGTACACCCCAACCTACATTGCCTGCCCCCCACAGGCACTCAGGATGCTGGTCAAGATGATGCACGTACACACGGCCACAGTCACCAAGGCCATCCTAGACCAGCTGTGCTATTCTCGTGTCCTCGAGGTAAGCTCTCAGACTGCCGAGGACCATTTCTTCTCCAGCTCTAGCACGGGCTGAGGGATGAGGAAGAGCGTCTATCCTTCCACCTACCCTCAGCACCGCTTTGAAGCCACCCAGATGCTCAAGACTGTTGGGTTGGAAAAGATCCAGGAGCAAGGGCTGGAGGGATTCACATTTAACCTGCTCTGGAGGAAGACGTATAATGAACCTTTCCTTGTAAGTGAGACCAAAGTTCCCAAACCCAGACAGCCCAAACCCGCCTCCTTTCCCTTCTCTGAAGACCTCTGCTGGCTTGACTCCCACCACACTGCCCCACAAAGTATCATATTCATTCTAAGGCACTAATGCACTCCCTGTTCCCATTCCCCTAATGGGGCCCATGTTTTCAAGCCACCTTGCCTTGGCTCAGGCAGTTCTCTCAGTGAAAAGTGCCAAGTCATCCCTCCCTCCCTCTGAGGTGAAAAACTGCCTCGTGCTATTTATTCACTCCTCCCTCCTCCTCCTGCCGGTCACAGTAACATGGCTCCCGCAAGGCTCCCGCAAGGCTCCCGCAAGGCCAGTCCAAACGCCTCCTATGGGAACCTTTCCCAACCACCTCCAACAGAATGAACCCTGCCTTCCTCTGTGCTCCTTTGCTTTCATCTTTATTGTAGCTTGTTACAGAACCAGTCACAGAACTTCTAAAGACATTTTTCTGAAATGTACATCAGATTGTGTCTCACCTCTGCATGATATTTTTCAGTAGTTCCCCAATGCCCTCAGGAAGGCTTACGTTGCCCTTCCAGGCCTGCTTCCCTCTCTAGCTTCATCGCTCCCCACTTCCGCTCAGGGCCACGCACCAGTTAAGCTTAAAACGATCCTGTCCTCATTTATACTTGTTATCCCAGTGTAATACCTCAGAATGCCCCACTTTGAGGAGTCTCCGTGTGATCACCTAGCCAAACAAATATTTTCTGTTCCCTAACCTCTGTGTGTGCTCTCTTGCCTCTAAGCTTTTGTACATGCCCTCCACTCTGCCCAAAAATCACTCTGCTCCCAGCCCTCTAGTGGTTAACTGCATTTCACCAGGATTCAGCTGAGGCATCACTTCTTCCAGCAAATCTTGCTGGTACCCAGACTGATCCTCTTATGTTCACTCTATAGTTAGTTCAGTGCCTACTCACTGGTCTGCTCCCCCTACCGGATGAGTTCAAGGCAAGAACCACATGTAGCACAAGGTCAACTTTGGGAGAAGGTCTGTGTGCACCTGAAGGTACACTCCTGCATTCCTTTTCTCTGTTGTCCCACCTTAATCCTCCTTCAGGCTATGAGGCAGGCTGTGGCTGAAATCGTGGAAGAGCTCAAGATGAAGCCTACAATGATGAATTTGGTGGAGGCGTGAGTGGCTTGGGCTGGGAGGTGCCGGAGCCAAATCCTAGGCTCTGGAAAAGGGTCAGAGAGAGCTGAAAATCTGATCCTAATTCTTATTTCTCACTTGCCCATGCCCGTGGCCAACTCACTCGTTCACCCCTGGGATTTTCTTTGTCTGTAAAAAGGGGCTGATAATACCTACCACTCAGGGTTTCTATAAAATACGAGGATGTGAAAGGGATCTGTAAAAGGTAGAGTTCTGGACAGATGTGAGTTCTAGTTGTCATCCAGTGCCTCCTGGCAAATTGCAGTTCCTGCCTTTCCCTTCCTAGCTCCTTTCCTGACCCAAGTAACAAGAAGGAGCAATTGATGAAATTAGCACCCCTCATTGGCCTTAGGTCTGACTCATTCTGGGCTTCCAGAAGGAACAACCAGCCCTCCTCTCCTACCCTCTAATTGGATAACACGCTTATTCCCTTCTACACAGGCAACTGATGAACTCAAATGCCACTGCACGCCAAGAAGCAGTCATCTCTTTGGTAAGGCCAGCCCTGCTCCTCTGACCACATGTGTTGATGGCAGGGGGAGCAGGCACGTGAGCACAATTACTCGGGGGCAGAAAGGGCTATAAAGTTTGGGGAGGTTTGCTTATTTTAGAAATCCAGCCCTACCAGGAATTCAGGGGTAACCTCTTTTTCGGGACAAGAGGTAGGTGGAATAAAGGACAGTAGATGGGTATGAAAGGCATTGCTTAGATAGTCTCGATTCTTCCTGGTGAACAGTATGTGCTGGAACCCAATGCGATGGCCGTAAAAGGGGAAGAATGGGGTACCTCGGCTGGGGAGCTATAGTGCCCCTTCTCTCCAGGCCCCAGGGTCATCAGAGGGCACTAGAATGGAAAAGAGCACCGATAGGGCATGTTCCTAGGCTGCCTAGTTACTCTCATTCGCCTCTGCCAGGGCGTCCTGGGGATCCGCAGCCTACAAGTGTACCACTTGCTCCTGGACATGCTAGACACAGAAAAGAGCCAGGCTGTGAAGAAAAGTGTAAGGCATTCCCGCCCACCTCTTCTGCTTCTCTACCCCTCCTCTAGAGGCCTCTCCCGCCCATCCTCACCGCTTGTTCTTTGTCAGGAGGGAGGAAAGGGGAATGAGCCTCACACTATCCTTTGTCTTCATTCCTTGGAGACAGAGTGGCCTGTGGCCAGAGCACTCCCCCTCCCTGAGGTGCCCCCTCCACTCCCAAACTTGGCCTGAAGTGAGCCAGCCACAGGACCTTTGTTTCAATGCAGCTTCAAGAAACATTAACTCTCTTGGCCTCAATTGATCCCTGGATCCAAAACAAGCTGAAGAACAAGGTTCTCTGTGAATATGAGGTACTTAAGACTAATGAAGAGGAAGGGCCTACGAGGTTTCGGAAAGAGCCTGAGAACCCAGAAGAGTTAACTATCCAAGACTTCCGACTTGCACAGCTGAACCCCTTGTTTATTGCGAAGTCCAGAGCCACACCAGACCAAAAGAAAAAGTTGAGTGCCCAGAAAGGCTCTGCCTTCCCACCCTGTTTCTCTAAACCAAAACACAGGGCACCAGCCACAGGGCCCTGGACACCAAAGATCAGGAAGCAGCTCCGGATCCTTGCTAAAACCTCCCAATAGGTCAGTTCTTCAGACCAAGTCCCCACTCTCTTCCCGAGGATGCTTCTTAGGCTCCCTTGAGAAAACAGTCTATACCTATCTTGCATGAATAAATGAGTGTCACTCTACCTATTACTCCTGGTCCTTGTCAGGGGCTGCACAGAAATTCAGGTCTCTTCTCTCCTGGTTGAGTATTAATTCACTCAGCCTCATGTTCTTTTCACAAAGGGAAAGAGACAGAGCTGCTCCAGTAGCCAACCTGCCTCCCTAAATCAAGCACTTGTTTATGCCCAGAATTTAATAAGCCTCTGCCCAGAGTGGGCTATAGAAGGAAAAGTAGGAGAAAATCCTGGAAAGCTTGGCTCTTGGACCATTTTCTCCTACTAACTTGCCGTCCCTCTCCACCACTTCCCAGTGGTCAGGAGGTAACGAGGCTATACTCAAGACCAACCATCTCGGTCTTGTCACCACCTGCTTTCTGCCTCCCTCAGGACCATGCTGAGACAGGCCCTATTTATTCTCTAAAACTGCTTGTTTCTCCCATGTTTGTTTCCCTTTGCCAGTGGGACCTGGTATACCAATCCCAACAATCTACATCCTCCATCAAAAAGAAAAAACCCAGACTTAGTGGAGTCAGGAAAATCTGATGTCTAAATCCCAGGACCCTGAGACCATGACCATCACTTTTTTGAACTTTGACTTTGGACAAGTTAATCTTTGTTTCCTCACCTATAAGATGAGAATAATGCATACTACTTCAGAGAGCTTCTCTGAGGAGTAAACAATAACAAATCCTAAGAGTGCCTAGCATCACATAGTAAGTACTCAAATGTGAGCTGCTTTTCTCCTTTCTTCAGTGTTGTCATGTGACCCTGTGACCTCCAGAGGTTAAAAACGTCCTGCCAGCCCTATTAATTCCCCCAATCTGATTGAAGTGACCTACGGTGAGGTCACCTTCTTCTGATTAAGCAGAGAAAGGTCAAAGTAAAATGGATGCACCTTTCCATTTCCCCACGCTCCAGGTTCTAGAGGGGTCCAGTTATCTGAATTCAACATAGTGTGTGTCAGTCTGATGTTATCTCCCTACCTATCCCACCACTTTCAGATGCATGTTTTGCCTCAGAGAGCTGTAAGTAAAAACCGGAAGAGTAGTTTCACTATCCTGGATTAGATGCAACGCTAGTTGCCTCCCCTCGTGTGGCACAAAGACCAAAAATGGCAAAAATGATCCTCCTCTCTTGCCCACTCTGTACCTTTGGGCCAATAAGCAATCTCACCGCAATTTCCCTGGGCCTTAACAGCCTGTGGGTACAAATAAGGGCTTACTAACTACCTAATTCAGGCTCTCAACTCCAGCAAAATCCTGCCCACAGATCTCCAACCTCTGCTCCTCCTCCTCCATATTTCTAACTCTCTAGAGAATTGTCCTTTTTTAAAAGATTTTATTTATTTATTTGATGGAGAGAGAGATCACAAGTAGGCAGAGAGGCAGGCAGGGGGGTTAGGGAAGCAGGCTCCCCACTGAGCAGAGAGCCCGATGCAGGGCTCGATCCCAGGACCCTGAGACCATGACCTGAGCCGAAGGCAGAGACTTACTAACCCACTGAGCCACCCAGGCGCCCCTAGAGGATGGTCTTACTACTTGACCAGGTAGCAGTCTCTGCTCAACACCTCAATCCTAATCTCACCAATCCTCATCAGAAGATTTAAGACAGCACTGACATAAAGCTCTGCAGAGAGCACCCACCATCCGGTACACCGGCAATGGACTAGAGCATTCCCAGTACCAAAGCCACAGAGATGCAACCCCCTGACAAACATGCTTCATTAATCCAAGCTGTGGCCAGTTTCTCTCTGAAGCCTGAAATGCCCACTTCTTTTAGCCAACAGGGCATGTTGGTATTGCTCTTTGGACACCATCCAAAATACTTAAGTTCCCCACCACCTTCTTGCATTAGCAAACCTCTGAATGCACCCTCTGATGGCAGCAGAAATGATGACAACACAAGCCATATACACCCTCCTCCTCTTCCAACATTCTCATCCATGTCCATGCTATAACTGAAATCTGGCTCTCTCCCTTGAACTAGCCTCTTCCCAAAGTCTTAGGTGTTGTTCATCATCCTCCATTCCTTTCAATGTCACCATTGTCCTGCGCCTTCACATAAAAATCACTGCTTCTGAGGGTCTTGGTTCTCCAGTTATCCCACCCTCTGGTCCACTTCTCTATTTTCTTTCATTCATCACCTGAACCTTAGTCTTGCTTTCACCCTCATGGCAACAACATCTACCACCCCATCTCCTCAGTTCTTGATCTCAACTACAAAGGTTTCTCCTTTCCATTCACTTCAGCCACCCACTTCCATGGCCACATCTAGCTCCTAACATCCCTGAGAATTACTTCATCCTGAACATCTACTTTAGGACCCAAAGCTATCTATCCAGCTCTTTTTATCCCCAGTGCCAGTTTTTGAATCTCATCAGTAACACTAGGCTCTTGACATCGCTACATTCTTCAACTTCCTCACTTTTTTTCCTACTCAGCCTGGACTTCATCCATCAACCACTATCCTCACTTTTCTCATTCTCTACTAGGTATGAGACTAATTTGAAATTTTTACTAGTATCTGACTAGCAAAATCCCTAACCCTGAATCAAACTGCCTCTGTTCCTAAAAACAGGTTGCTGATTAAAGATGGAGAAAAATCACATATCCATACAGACTGTACCCACAAAACACTTGCCCCCATGTTTAATTGAGCTTTTATTATTGTCTGGCAATTTTATGGGTTCCTAATCATAATACTTTCCTATTTCCTACAATGTTGTTTCAAGCCTTCCCTGCTATCCTCACACTACAGTCTCTTCAAACTCTATCATATCCTGCAACTCTCAGCAGACCATCATACTTTACTATACTCAGGAGGGAAAAAGACATCGGATGGAATTAACTCAACTTCCTACCACCTCTGTTATAAGCATCCTTAGACATAGTAAAGAGCACAGGCTCTAAGTCCAGATCCTTGGATTAGGATCCTGACTCTGCCACGCACTAGAGATGTGATCCTTGACAAGTTGCTTAGCCTCTCGGTGCCTCTGTTCTTCACTGGACCCTCTGAAAAGCCCCTTCCAAGTGGCAGTCAAAATCATTTAAACCATTCACCTCTTCTCCAAAGTGTTTCCTATACCTCCTTGGTTCACAACACTGTTGTGAGAATTAGCTAACACACAGACTGCTTCTAACAGTGCCTGGCACATGGTAACCTCCCAATAGGTATTAATCGTCTGCTACCATTATTATCACCATCTTCAACTATCCTTACCCCCTTTGTCATAACGCAAGACATTCTCTTCTTCTAAGGCATATCCTTTGCTAATGTTCTGGCCACCATTCATTCAAGGGATGTGAATATTAATTCTCCCCATCTCCTTGCAAGGAGTGTATAAACATGCTTAATACCCACCTTAAAAATAATCTCTCACAAACCCACATCCCTACCTAGATGCCTCCTCTTAATTCATCACACCTCTAACCATCCTTCATAATAAAGATTCTTAGTTGACCATATTACTGGTCTCCATTTCTCTTTTTATTATTCACCATCCCACTTCAGTTTGTGTTCACAATTCAACTCTCCATCAAAAAGGCTTTTGCGGGGCACCTGGGTGGCTCAGTGGGTTAAGCGTCTGCCTTCAGCTCAGGTCATGTTCTCAGGGTCCTAGGATGGAGCACTGCATCAGGCTCTCTGCTCAGCAGGGAGCCTGCTTCCTCCTCTCTCTGTCTCTGCCTGCTTGTGATCTGTCAAATGAATAAATACTCTTTAACAAAAAAAAACAACAAAAAAAAGGCTTTTGCTAGGGCAGTGGTTCTAGAAAGGGGCAATTTTGCCCCCAAAAGGACACATGGCAATGCTGGGAGACATTTGTAATTGTTACAACTGGGGGCTGCTACTGGTGTCTTATGGTAGAGGCCAGGGATACTGCTAAACAGCCTACAATGCACAGGGCAGCCCCCCACAGTAAGAATTATCCCGTTGAAATGTCAGTAGTGCCAAGGTTGAGAATCCCCATGGTGAGATAATTTACAATCTCCCTATCACTAAATATGAATGCTTTCTAACCTTTGTATGACTTGGCCTGACTTGAGCACTCAAAACCACTAGCTTCTCCCACCTTAAAATCCACTCTTCCCTTGGGTTCTACCAACACCTCACTGGACATTCCCAGTCTCTACTCTCGTGATCCTCTTCTATTACCTCAAATATTAGCATTTCTCAGGGTCCAGGTCTAAGCTCTTCTCCCTACGTACTGTCTACCAAACCATTAAAATCAACTGAGGATTTTTTTTTTTTTTTTTTTTTAATAATTCCCAGGCCTAACAGATTTCACTGTCTTGGAGTAGAACCCAGCATCCTTGTGTTTTCAAAAACTTTCTCACTAATTTCAGTATACAGCTTGGATGAAGCAGTACTCTACAGACAGTCTTACTATAATTGTATCTCCTCAGTACTTTACCATTTATATATTAGTGGCTCTCATTAATCTCAAATCTGTATCTCTAACAGATTCATTTAGTCAATATTCGAGTAACTATTCTGAGTCGAACACTGTTCTAGGCAGTAGGGTAAAACAGTGAAAAACAGGTAAGGTTCCCTACTTTCCTAGAGATTATATTCTAATGGAAAAGAAAGAAACTGGCAACCACAAAAAGGTCGTCTCAAATAGTGATTGTAAGGTCGCCTCTTACAATGTGATGACATTGTAAGAGGAGTTAGGAGAGTCACCGGAGAGAGGCAGTGTTTTAAATAGGAAGGCCAGAGATGGGAGGTGGAATCTGACCCAACATTACTGTGAAAAGTAGTCAGCCATGTGAATATTTGAGGAAGGAGAATCCTAGACAAAGCCTAATAAGCAAAGATACTGAAGCAGAAGCGTATTTGGTACCATCAAGAATTATGACCAATGTGGTTAAAGCAAGGTAAGTATGGATAAATGTTACATAATAAGGTGGGAGAGGGAGACAGAGGTCAGATCATAAGGGCTTTGCAACCCAGGGTAAGGAATTTATAGCCTACATGTAGTAAAAGTCAATAGGGTACCCGGCTGGCTCAGTTGGTAGAGCAGTGACTCTCAATCTCAGGGTCATGATAGAAGTCCCACATTGAGCATGGAGGATACTTAAAAAAAAAAAAAAGTCAATGAAAGGCACAACACAGTCATTCATATCTTTAGAGTATCATTTGGCTGCTATGGTAAAAGACTTTAGAGGAACAAGATTGTGTTGTGGGGACCTATTAATGGGCTTTGCAACTATACAGAAGAGAGATATTTACAGTTCGTACCAGGATTGTAACCAAAAATATAAAGATGGTTTTGGGATATACTTTGGAGATAAAATTAAAAAGAGCTGCAGGTAGGACTAATGAAAGAGAAATGAAGTGTAAACTCTAAAGGTTTCAGTCTGGTCTGGGAGGACAGTGAAGACATTTACTGAGATGAGGAAGCCTAGGAAAAGAGAAACAGATCTGGAGAGGGAGATCAAAAGTTTTGTTTAGTCCCAGTAGTGACCAAAAAAAAAGTGTTCTGTTCAATACATACTAATGAAAAGGTAAACTAGAGGAGCACCTGCGTGGCTCAGCTGGTTAAGTGTCTGGTTAAGTCCCTGGAGTCCTGGGATGAAGCCACATGTCCAGCTCCCTGCTCAGGGGGAGTCTGCTTCTCCCTGACCCTACTTAAGCACACACATACTCTCTCTCATACTCTCTCAAATAACGTCTTTTTCCTTTAAGATTTTATCTATTTATTGGACAGAGAGAAAGAGATCACAAGTAGGCAGAGAGGCAGGCAGAGAGAGGAGGAAGCAGGCTCCCTGCTGAGCAGAGAGCCCAATGCGGGGCTCGATACCAGGACCCTGAGATCATGGCCTGAGCCGAAGGCAGGGGCTTTAACCCACTGAGCCACCCAGGTACCCCCTCAAATAAATAAAATCTTTAAAAAAAAAACCAGACTAGGTCAAGTAGGAAGGTGAATATAATCCAGAGTTAAGGGCAGAGGTCAAGACTACAGACTTAAATTTGGCAGTCATCACTGTATCTTCCAGGATAAAAATGGGTATAAACAGAAAGACAAAGGTGATCAGAACAAGCCCTAAGAAACTTCCAACATGTGAAGGTCAAGTAGGGAAACCATCAAAGGAGAAAATAGTAAAGGAAAAAAATCAAGGTGCATCATGTTGAATGCCATTTTCTAAGCTGCAGATTTGCACACCTACTGAATCACTCCTACTGAAATCACTCCCCCTCATTCGTTCCCAAACCTGTTCCTTCTCCCAGTGTCTATTTATTTATTTATTTTTAAGGATTTTATTTATTTATTTGACAGAGAGATCACAAGTAGGCAAGGAGGCAGGCAGAGAGAGGAGGAAGCAGGCTCTCTGCGGAGCAGAGAGACCGATGTGGGGCTCGATCCCAGGATCCTGGGATCATGACCCAAGCTGAAGACAGAGGCTTTAACCCACTGAGCCACCCAGGCGCCCCCCAGTGTCTATTTAAGTGAGCAGCACATCTACCAATTACCAGACCAGAAACCTGACTTCTCTCCCCACAATTTCTGACATCCAGCCAAATCCTGTCAAATGTCCCTCCCTCATTTCTCAAATCAAATTAGTTCTCTCCTCCTTGTCCAGTCTTTGAGCTCAGACCAGGATCTCGCTCACCTGGCTTACCATTCTGTCTCCAGTCCAGCATCTCCACAGGCAGCCATAGGAATCCTTCAGTTGATGCCACTCAGGTCAGCCCACGCCCCTGGTTAAAATCTTTTAGTGATTCTCTATTTTGAGGCAGGGGAAAAATGAAATGGAAGGACCTTCTCACCAAGCTTACTTACCTCTCCAGTCTTACCTTTTGCAGGCCCCTCCCTGAACTCCTCCCTCTAATCACAAACACTATATACAATTCCCAAACACAGGGCTTGTTCTTCACTCTCTTACCTCCTGGCTTACGTGCTCATATCGTTTTTCTGCTGGGAACACCATTTCCTCACCTAGCCTTCGTACTTGGACAATTACCACTCTTATCTCAAGACTTAGCAAGCCTTCTTGACCCCAACTGACTGGACTATGTTCTACCAATCAGCCTTCAAAGCACCTTGTACTTAATTCTTACTGGAGTATTGTCAGTCCTTATACTGTCTGCTTGATGGGCAACATATCCAGCATCTTGTGCAATGCCTCACACTTGGTAAGGATGGAGAGAGTTCTTTAACATACCGTGCACACTGGTGTCTGGACCCTGGCTTGTCAAATCCTTACTCTTCCTAATTTGCCCTTAGACTTCACATTCCTAGCATCTAGAACACTGCCTAAATAAATGGTTCACAACTGTAAACTGCAATTAAACCGACTGTGTCAAAACCAACTGGTGAGCCTGATATAGATTCCTAGGCCTAGCTGCCACACTTAACAAGTTCTGATGAATTAAACCTAGGGTGAGGTCTAGGAATCTCTCATTTTGAAAACCTCCTCAGGTAATTCTGACATGCACTCATTCTTGCAAACTACTATTCTAAACAGAGTAGGAGCTCAGTATTGTTGTAACATTTTCAGTTCATGAAACAATGCATTTCTTAATTCTTTAGGGTTAGAGTCTGTTGTAACTGAATCCTGAGTGTGACAGAACAATGCACTAATGTACAAAAGTCCACAAAACAAGCAGCCTTTATTGCAGTAATACAAAACACTTTCCATTTTGGCAATATTTTACAACGCACTTAGCTTCAAGGGTTGGAAAGGAGGTTGGAAACTAAACGGGGAAATTTTAATGGACATTTCTAAAAGAAAAACTGTCCCAGCCCTCCCACCCAAATAAAAATCCAAATGTCACTTAATTTCACTACCCAAGAAGAGGCCACGAGGAAAGCAGCAGGCAAAACTCTGGCAATTTCACTATGGATCATGTCAGAGACAAAGG
This sequence comes from Mustela nivalis, assembly GCF_964662115.1. Taxonomy (NCBI): domain Eukaryota; kingdom Metazoa; phylum Chordata; class Mammalia; order Carnivora; family Mustelidae; genus Mustela; species Mustela nivalis. Next base: position 25,737,905 of record NC_139036.1, on the reverse strand, counting down.
AACATTCAAAACAGTCATCAGTATGGTCGGTTGCGCTGATCATTTCTGTAGTCGTTTCTAGGAATGAAAAATAAACAGACTAAATTCTAATTTTGTACCAAGGGGGAGCATCATACAGTTCCTCAGGGTGCTGGTAACTGGTGTCAATTTGTCAATTTCTGTAACAATGACACCATACCTAATTTATTTCTCTACTCTTGGAAGGTGCTTAATAAACATCTAATTTATCAGCTTTAAGACCCACAGAATTCCTAGAAGTTTTTTGCTATCATTCTCTTAAAAACTTCCCTTCTAGAATAAGGATTCCAAAGCACTGTGGTGTTTCAGGGAGTCAGACTGTGCCAATTCCAGTTCTCTAAACGGAAGAGTGACATAACAGAATTAGGCAAGCAAACATTTTAATGTAAGAATTCTGGGTCTGCCACTTACTGTGTGAACTTGGAAAAGTTACTCAGTGTTTCTTATTCCATAAAATGGGAAATACATCTACCTCACGGGGTTGCAAGAAGAACTAGAACTAAAGAATACAGACACTTCAACAGGATTTGCCACACAGTAAGAGGGGTTCAAAAGATAATAATTACTAATAGTTAATTATAGAGTGTTTACCATGGGCCAAGAACTGTCATAGCATAGTAATCTAATACAACTCCACGAAGGAGGTATTACTGGCCCCATTTTATAGATGAGAACACTGATGCTCCAAAGTAACTTGCCTAAAGTCACAGAGTTAAGTAAACGGTGGAGCCAGAATTTGAACCCAGAAAAGTCTTGCCTCTGAAACTCCATGCTCTTAACCACATGCTCTACTAATTCTCACTACTCTATACTGCCTCTAGCATACAGATACTTAGTGTAATAACTGAAGTTCTTTCACCATCACTGGAGATTCAACTTTTTCTGCCTCTACATCATTCACATGCACAACACACTCCTGTCAATACCATCAGCGATTTTCATCTGGAAAAGGTATTACCAGAATCTCCAGAGAAACAACTACAAGGTGACACAACACACAGGATTTCAGAAAACACACCCCTCTGAAAGGTGTACTCTCCTTCACTTAGATTAAGAACCTCTGATTTACATACAATTTCAAATTATATCTCACTCTCAATTATCTTTAGCCATGAGGAAAAATAGCACAATACACACACACCAATATAAAGATCTGTGAAACAGAATTTCCGAAACAAAACGAGTTTTAGAAATTTCTAAACAGGAAACTAAAAGAATCTTCTCCATTCTCACTGAGAGTTTCCAATGAAAAATTCGAGTTCCAAAAAACTGAACCTTAAGAAAATGTGACAAAAACCCTAAAAGCAGTGAGATTAAAAGGTTAACAAGTACATTCTAATACTCACCTTCCTCCCATTTTGCCTCCATAGCCGCCTCGGTCTCCTCCATAGCCGCCCCCACTCCTGTCACCTCCATAGCCGCCACTTCGGTCTCCACCGTAGCCCCCGCCGCCACCGCGGTCTCCTCCATAGCCCCCCCCACTGCGGTCTCCTCCATAGCCGCCTCGGTCTCCACCGTAGCCGCCACCTCGGTCTCCCCCATAGCCGCCGCCTCGGTCTCCTCCATAACCGCCTCCTCGGTCTCCACCGTAGCCGCCTCCTCGGTCTCCACCATAACCGCCGCCTCGATCTCCTCCATAGCCGCCGCCTCGGTCCCCACCGTAACCACCTCCTCGGTCCCCACCATAGCCACCCCCACTTCTGTCTCCACCATAGCCGCCCCCACTTCTATCTCCTCCATAGCCGCCGCCGCCACTTCTGTCTCCTCCGTAGCCGCCGCCGCTCCTGTCTCCTCCATAGCCGCCTCGGTCTCCGCCTCTGCCCCCACGGCCTCTATAGCCCCTCTCTCCACCATAGCCTCTTCCCCGGAAGTCTGCAAAGTAGAGATGCAAACCAGTGAGGCCAACGGGATAATGTAAACCACCCCTAATGCTATGCTAGTCAGAAGATAAATGCCAAGCAGATGCTATCAAAAAGCAACCCACCTCCTCCCGAGGGACGAGAGTCCTCTGGTCTGGGCTCATTACACTGGTTGCAGGAATTCCTTCGAGCAAAGTTCATATTTCCACACGATCTGAGAGAGGGGGAAAATAAAAATGTTCAATAGTTTCCAATTGAATCAGAACCCCCTCTTGCATCCTCCAACCCCAATCCCAACTCTGCTACTGCCAGAGTAAATAGTATACTTACGGATTAGGGCAAACCCAGTCCCCACTTTTGGGGTCTCCACCTCTCCCCTGAAAGCCTCCACGACCTCTATATCCTCCACGGCCTAGGGTAAAGAAGGGTGGGAGAGAAAAATCAGCAACCAACTTTACTGGCAGAGGAAAAGCACCAGATGAAAGAATTAAGAGCAAGTAACCATCAATAACTGGGTGGCTGCCCCCAAAATTAAGCCCTAGGGTAGAACTCTGATTCTTTCATTTGAAGCTTTACTTAGTAAATTCAAGAAATGTGGGAAAAGACCCCAGGCACCTAATACAGTGCAAATAATGCCCTAAAAAAACTTCAAAGTCCACTTTCTATTATAATACTCTCCTTAGTTTGAGAATCTCAGTGATAAAGGTAGGAAGACATGTTTTAAATTTAAGGAATTAAACACAGTAAAAATGAACAAGGTGGCAACAACTGTATCAGGGAACTTACAAACTGGTCAGATTACCTAATTAGGTATCATTTAAACAATCACCTACTGATCTCCAGGTGAATAACAAACAGCCACAAAGCTTCCCAAAGGGATTTTCAGAACTTTCTTCCAACTATTTTCTTAATTATTATGACACCCTATTTACCCAATCTCCTTTCAGTACCCACTCTTGCTTTAAGACAGAAGGAAAAAAACCTAGGGGGACAAAGAGGTAGTAGTATACACAAAAGAGACAGAACATGGACTCAAATTTCAAACCCTTGGTACAATATCCAGGCCTGTGAGCAACAAGTGTCTTACCTCGTCGCCCACCTCCACTTCCACCACCTCTCATGAATTCAGGTCTTCTGGTAGCAAAAGACACTTTAATGATGTTGCCATGGAATTCTTTTCCTAAGATGAAAAAAGAAGAGTCTTGAAGAAATGCTACTCCACATCTCTACATCTCAACAAAAATATAAAACTATCTTGGAAATTTTTAGTTTTAGAGAAATAATTGATATCCTCACACAAATTCAAACACAACAGTGTTCCCAGTGTTCAAGGTAACAGCGCTCAAACATGATGGAATCTACTGAATAGAGCAGATCTGTCACTGGGACAGTTACTTCTTACTAAGCAAGAACCCCAACATCCAGTATTTGTATATGGGAAGAGTGAAGTGCAGCACTATGTGTATAGTATGTCACCACTTCGGCTGTATACAGGAACTGAATGTGTGCCTTTACATGCATATACATGCTATATAGACACCACCGATTATGCTCAACTCTCAGGAGGGGAAAAGAGATCACTGGGGGTCAAAGGTAGAAAGAAAGTTCATTTTTTCTCTCCACTTCTGGTACAGTTTGAAACTCTTTTACTATATGCAAGTAGTATCTTTAAAAGTAATACATGCCAGAAAATGAAAGCATATGTGATTACTTACACATATGCACGCACACCTATATTCTGCAGCCCAGGGCCTTAGAGACAGAAATTAATCTTTTTACTTTACATTAAACAAGAAGATTCATAAAATGGTCACAATTCCAAGGGACTCAGCTCCCTAATCAAAGCCCCTATTATTATGGCCAGCAACGTTCCAGAGTATCACACAGTAGGGCCTAGGAAGCCACTCATGGATCAGTATTTTCAAAGTTATAGAATGACCTGAACTACTGAGTTAGGTTTAAGGGGCTCATATGCCGTGGACAAAAAAAGCACAATTATTTTTGAACATATGAGCAAAAGAGATTGCTTTTTAATTTACCAAACTATGAAAAACACAGAAAAGTGAGGAAGAATGGATCTAGCCTTCAGAGCAATGATAAAGCCGGAAAGATTAAAGAAAAAAGGAAAGAATATGAAGGTGAGGACAGAGTATCACAATCTCATTTCTGCAGAAGAAATGCAATTAAATTTTAAAGGATGGAGGTACAATAATCTCAGAACCAGAAGGGACCTCAGGTATCTATCTATCTAATCTAGCACGGTTAAGTCCTTTAGAGACTGTGGATGCAGACTGCCTGAGTTTGAATCCTGACTGTGCCAGTTATGCTATGATCCTAGAAATTATACAGCTTCTCTCTGCCTCAGTTTCAACATCTAAAAATAGTAATAATAGGGTGTATGTCTCATAGGGTTACTGTGAGGATCAAACTGAATTAATGGATATGCATCTTCTAGAACTATGTCTAGCCTGTAAACCATAGTAAACATGCAGTAAGTGTTGGTTTTTATTAGAGTACAAAACAATGAATTTCTAATAACATGGGGAAATGACTGTTAAAATGTTAAGTGAAAAAAGCATGAGACAAAACTACATTTGGAGTATAATGACAAACTTTTAAAAATGCTCTTAGAAGAATGAAATTAAATTTAATAAAAAATATCATCAATGATTATTTCTGAGTAGAGTACTATGGATGCTTTACTGTTTTCTTCTACTTTCCCACATTTTCTTGTTTTCAGGGGAAAAAAGTCTTAATATTTATTCCAAATATGTATTAACTTCGTATTTGAAGGGAAATTAATCTAAATTTACAAAGAAGACAGTTAAGCATGCCAACCCTCTAAATCTCCATCAGAGTGGCTTTAAGCACAAGGTAGAATAATAAGGAAATATTGGAGACAAACAAGGAGAGAGCTCATCTCCCTCATTTCTGAAGGTATGTAAAATTTTTGGCCTTTATTTTTAATAAAATATCCACAAAAGTAAACACAAAAATAACCAGTCTACCAGAACATATTTTGACTTTAAGACTAGAAAACATTTATCCAAACTGCATACTGAAACAGTATGAGTAAGATATACCATCAAACCAGTCAATGGCTGCCTTAGCTGAAGGAGGGTCATCAAATGACACTGTTGCCTCTCCTTTTGGCTTCCCTGTGTCCTTGTCTGTATACAGATTGATCATTGGTTTTCCCGTCTTCTTATTTGTCTGAGGAACAAACAAGATTGTAATAGCTTTTTTAAAAAAAGTGATCATAAACCATAAAAATTATGATTTTTTAAAGGAATTCACATATCCATACTATAAATAGTACGTACCTAATATAAAAATTAAGTTATTTTTAGGTTCTGAAAAGGAAACTCTCTTAAGATATACTAAGTAAAACCCACGCTATGAAAATGATACTTTATGTATATTGTATTGTAATGTATACTGTTTTATCTATGTATAATTTCTTTAAACCCACAAAAAAAATGTAGATAATGCTTCATATAAATATATACCTTGTAAAACACAAAAAAAGAGTCAGGAAGAATGTACACCAGGCAAATTTACAGATTACTGCTAAGGGATACACCCTGCAGCTCGCTGGGATGGGAGTGGAAGATAAATAAGAACGTTTACTCTTCAGAATGGTGTGAATTTTTTACATGTCATGGGTAAATGAGTAATTCCACAGACATCAAAACAAGGACAAATGCAAACTGATTTCAGGCAAATGCTACAATCTACTAACACTAACTGCTGCTTTCTAAGTTAAAGAGAGAAGAAATATATGCATGAAACAAATGGTGCATGAGACACATTAAGTATACAATAAACAATACAGTTATGAAACAGAGCATCATGTACTGGGCTAATATGTAATACAGTCTGCATATAATGGCCTTTTGGAATCTACTAAAATGTTCTCACAACCTTGTTTGGTTCTCACAATTTTTAGGAACTAGGCAGAGACTATTTCTAAAGCCCAAGACTGAAAGTTAAAGTAGAAGGCTGTGGGAAGATAAACAAGCAAGGAATAAAATTTTCATGTATTTAGCAAATTTAGCAAAAGGCCTACAGACATGGTGGGCATGTGTATCAGCGAATTTTAAGAGACATAATCTTACGTAATCTATGTAGTGTAACTAGAGTATGTTAATAATTATGAGATTTTCAACATAAGCCATACTTTCTACTCACCTTGATAATTCCTATTTGTTTAAAGAACTCCCCCACTTGATCTGTAGACACACCCTCCCCAAGTCCTTGCACAAAGATTGTGTTGTTATCTGAATTATCAGATTCTGAATCTAAGGGGAAAAAAATTGTGGTTAATTATACATATTCCTTGGTCTTAACTACATCCTGTTCAGTAATCAAGAGTAATAATTTATTGTCCAATAATTTATTGTTCAACTACTTCTATGACCAAAAGAAAAAAGGACCAATATACAAAAAATCTTCTATCAACATGCGAAGTGGTCACCATAGTTATCTGGTAGTAGATCAATCCTGACAACCAAACTTCATTTAAAGTGGATCAAGTCCACACTATGTGAAATACAGACCAATTAAAGGAGATCTTAGAAATCTTACTCTTTACATTCAGATACAGGGCTGAAGCTCATGAATAGATGAAGACAGTCAGTATTAATTAGCACTCCTTTCTTTGGAGAGCTTTAACACTTTATGGCTAATCAATACTTCTAAGGCTCTCCAAGTAGAAAATTCCCCAAATCTGACACTCTGGACCTCCAAGCAAGCCAAGCACAACTACTGGTTTCCCAATCATTGCAATAAGCCCTGTAAGAGGGTAAGGGCACCTTGACAGACACCTTACCTTACATGCACACTTTTGGATTAGAACAACAAAGTAAGAAAGATGTACAAAAATTCAGTCCTTCAAGAAATAATTCAGAAATTGCCATCCATATAGAATATTTTGGCATCTTAATAAAAACCAAAGTCTGATTTCAATACGTATTAAAATTAAAATTTTTTGCCTAAAATAGATTTTTAGTATTTAAATTATAACTTCCAAAAGGCTCCAGATAGCTTTGAATTTCATTTAAAAATAAAAGCCACACGAAATCAGTGACCTCTGCCCAGAGTAAGATAATTCTCCCCATGTATGAATTCAAGTTTCTTAGGCCCACTAAGCAGACTACCAATCTGATGTAATATTTTCTTAAACAGTTTTTCTACTTCAAATTCCCAATGATACCAACTCTCTCAAATTTGATCTGTAGTATATAAATAAGTAATGTTAATTAGAATACAAGATTGAGTATTTCTTCATAAAAGAAAAAGCAGAGCATAGGAAACCACAAATAGCAATTTTCCCCAGGACACTTTCCAATTTTCCTGAATTTTTCTTTCTATGTTTTTAGAAGTGAAGCTCCCTAATTCTGGAAACACTATCAAATTAAATCTTCCTCCTGCCCTAACTCCTCCAACACAGACACTTTTTTCTTGAAAAATTGGAAAACTAACATTCTCTTAATGGCAAAGTCACAAACTACCATAAACCTTACCAGCATCTGGTCTGGGTCCATAATCCCTGTGACCTAAGGGAAAAGAAAAGAAAAAGAAAAAGAAAAAGCTATTTAAGGCAACTCATTAGAAATCACGAAAAAAATAGTAATAAAAACCAAGGCATGAAAGTCAATACTTCCAAAATCCTTGAAAGTCAACCATCACAGATTTACAAAGTAAATATATAAATTAAGTTTTACTAAGTTTAGAAATCAAGATGAAAGTCAATTATTTCCTTAAATTTGTCCCAGACGGTACCCGCCACTTTGGCTTTATGCTAGTATCACTTTTGTTAAGCTCTTGTTGTGAAGGCTGATTGGAAAACCCTAATAATTTAACAACACCATGTCAGCTGCCTTTATTAATAAATGTATTGTCAAATCCAGTGAAAGTCTCATTCAACGGTCACCACAGACTCTTTCATGCAAATTCACTGTGTAGAAACCCATTGGACTATTTGAGATCAACTTTGGCTTTTTAATGTTCTCTTTGATATATTTATGTATATATATACATATAATTTTTTTTTTTTTTAAAGCACACAACACACACCAGCCTCAACAGAGTAAGAAAGGGCTTAGAACTGCGTCTGCGGGATATTGGTGGCTTTTAGATTTATATAGCATTTCCACTGAAACATTTTGGGATACTCAGCACTTACCACCAAAATTTTTGAAGCCACCGCGGTCACCACCACTGCAGAGGAAAAATTGAAGAAATGATTTCTTCCTTAAGTCTCTAATGTGCTGAGCCCTGGGCTCAATCTACACTTAACTGTCACAAGTAGAGTGCCTAGGGAAACAGTAGCACCTCTAACTTTTCAGTAAATTCCATTTCATAGACTCCAAAATGTTGTTTCCACCTCAGTGTCTTCCCAAGGATCTATTTCCACAACGTTGCCTTTTCAAGATTACTACAGAATGTATCTCATATACTCTTATTTTAAAATCTTCCCAACCCCAAGCCAAAGGGATACTATTCATACCATAACTTAAAAGCTGGAGGCACAGAATGAAGAATGCTAAACTGGAGCAAATATTCTTTCCAAGGGGGATTATTTTTTTAAATATGAGGAAAAAGAAAAAGTACTAAGATTCTGATAGTGGAATGGGAGGCAAAAACTTCAGTAGTATATTCTATTATGATACCAAATTGTGGGTTTTATGAGATGAAGAAAAAAAGTGAGGTATAAATATACACGAAAGTGAGCCTGAAAGTAGACTTAATCTCGAATCATTCAGAAATCTGAGAAAATGAGCACTAAAAGAGAGCACAACTCCTATTCTATTCCCACTATAATATACGAGATCTCTTCATATCAGAGCTACTGAGATTCATGCTGCCAAATGCTCTGTACACCGATCAGTAGACCATGCAACAGAACAGAATGCAACACACTCCAGTATCACAGCTGCCCTCAAGAAAATGACTACCTGGCAAATTTCCACTGACAGGTAAGTCAATGGTCCTTGTATGCATAAAAGCCACATAAGAAATCTGAGATCTCTCTCATCAAGAAACTGTTGAAATCTCATACATTAAAAGTTTGTCTCTCTTGCGTGAACTAAGGAAGCCACTAAGATTTACACACTGTCATGGAAATAAAAACAACCAGTTTTCAGATGGTGACATCTAGTATGCTACTACCATTAATCATCATCTACTATCATCCAAGAAACTAATCCAACACACTAAGGTCTCTCCAATGCTTAAGAGACTTTCCTGTAATGGTAACATTGCCCCTCCAGCCTCTAGATGGCTTCTGAAATGTCCTGAGAAAAAATGCTCTAACTAAATGAGAAAGCAGTCTTCTTTTCTAAGTCTATTCTACTACTTTGATATAAAATCTCCCCATGCAACCAGTTTAGGTATAGACACAAGCACCTTAATTTGTTATTAATTTTATTTAATTTCCAGGAAGACTCTAAGGAGAATAAGGCTATTTCAAGACTATGCAGACAATACAGTGCTCAGGTCCTTTATATACATATAGTCTCCTATTTATTGAGTCTCTAAGATCCCTCTTACAGAACCAAGCCCTTCCTATACTTCTAATTGACCTATATATCACTGCTTAACTCTTTTAAGGAAAGCCAACATAGTTCTTGAGATTAACCTGCTAAAAATCTTGTTATTAGAAACCAAGATATCTTAGGTTTCTTCAAAGATGACCACAAGAACTCAAAAAAAAAAAGAGGAAAGAACCAGTGAAAATATTAAGCCCACAATTCTGTCAGGAAGTTAAAGTCCGCAGGATAAAGTAGATTCTTTAAATAGGAAATTTTTGTAAGTAAGTGCTGGAAAAGATACCTCTTATTTTGCTGTCATCTTAAACAAAGTACCTAACTGTTTATCTGGCCACAGTGGTGAGAAATACCCAACTACATACATCAGCTAATTCTTGTATTTTCTACTATGCCCATCAATATAACTTTGAACAATAAGGACATACCACTGCAAAATAAAAGTGCAATATAAAACAAATGATATTTAAGTAGGTTTGTTACTTCCTCTTTCTCCATATAATGACATTTTAACTTAAATCACCTTCATTGAGCATTTCCTTTGAAAATATGGCAGCTGAAGATTTCAACACAATGGCCATAAACATGTAAACATCACAGTGCATTTGAAAAAGTACTAGCCTTCAAACTAAGAGATTCAGGGTATAGTCTTTACTACTGCTAATCAATCTTGAAAATTTGGACATGTCAGTAATTCTCCCTAGGCTTCAGTTTCCTCCTTCACAAAGTAAGGGTATACGTCCCTGCTACTCAAAGGGTGGTCCAGGCAGAGCCTGAGAGCATCTCAGAAAAGCAGGATCCAGGAAAGTAGGCCTCACCTCTTATCTACGAAATCAGAATCTGCATTTTAATAGGATAACCAAGGAATTCATATATAAAGATTGAGAAGCACCAGTCTAGATGATCTACAATCCTAGGATTGTAGGTGAAGCTTTCTTTCAAATTCAAATGCTTCAAACTTTTTCTCTTCTCTTATTAAGAAATTTCATATTAACTAGTAATTATAATCCCTTATAAGCAAATTTATTATATTAAATACACTAAATAAACTCAAGTAGTAGTCAATATTAAGTATTTAACAAAAGATGGGTCTGTGGTTAAGAATCTTTCAAACCTGTAGTCAGGTTACAAGTCCTTTTTCCATAAGCCAAACTGAGGCTTCACTAGCCAATTAAGTCAATGAAGATATGGGAACATCTGGGTCAAGACGTTGCCACAACAATGCCTTCCAGAAAAAGCAGCAAACTTGTACACAAAAGAATTCCAGTACACAAAAGAATTCCAGAAGTAAGAACATCTGAAGGTGTAGTAGTAGAGGTATTTAGAGATTAACATCCTCCACTGTATGGCTGACTGTCACCTGCGTAAGAAAACCAACTATATATTCTTGACTCAACTACAGAAATTATCCCAAGTTCAAAACCACAATAAGCAGCCTACCCTAAGGTAGACTGAGGGTTCTTTCATTGTTACAGTATCACATATGTAGAGGAGAAGAGAGTCATTTAATTTGATGGTCATTTAATTTCAGGTGTTTGCCAAGAAAAAGTTCTTCAGACAGAATCTCTACTCTGAATCTTTCAATTTAAAAGAAAATCTAAATATATCTATTCAAAGACTTAAATTGCCAAGTAGTAAAAGGATAATACAGGAACCCTTGTTTCAGAAAATCCATTATCTAGAGAGAAAAAGAGACTTACCTAAAAATTAGAAAAGATTAGTTAAAAAAACAAATAGCATGTGCTATGCTTGCGTTTTCAGAGTAAATCCAAATTACAATTTTTTGGATGTGAAGAAGACTAACATTAATTCCAAATGTAAATGACTCAATGGATTTAAATATCATTCTCAACAGTAGCTGTATTTATGTCTTATTTCCTCCCATGTCTTGTACGTGTGGTAAAAAGCTCTCTGGATTCAACATTTACCCACATTTCAAGAAGCCAAGAACCTCTCATTATAGAGCTGCCTGTCCAATGCAGTATTCACTAGCCAAATGCGGCTGTTGACCCTTTGAAATGTGGACAATCTAAATTAAGATGTAGTCAAAATACAAAAAGAAAAAAAAAAGATTTCAAAGTCTTAGTATGAAAAAGGCAATATACAATACTTCAGTAATTTTATAATGATTATATGATAAAATACAGGGGGTATATTAGAATAAGTAAGATGTATTGTTAAAATTAATTTTACCTATGTTTTTATGATTTTTTAATTTATTCATCTGACAGAGAAAGAGAGAGAGAGTGCGTGCGCACAAGCAGGGGAGGCAGCAGGCAGAGGCAAAGGGAGAAGCAGGCTTCCTGCCAAGCAGGGAACCTGATGCAGGTCCCTGGGACCATGATCTGAGCCAAAGGCAGACACACCCAATAAATTGTGCCACCCAGGCACTCCTACCTGCCTATGTTCTTTTAATGCGCCTACTACAAAATTTAAAATTACACATGTGGCTCACATTTGTGACCCATGTTACATTTCTACTGGGCAGTGCTATTCTAGACTATTACCAAAACATATGCACAATTAAAATGGAACTAGTCAAAAACTCTTCTAAGACAGTCAAAATTCAGAATGACTTTTTTAGGCTCAAGATATTTATTAAAGCCTTGAAAAAGCTCTGTAACTTGATGACTTAATCATGAAAAATAACAGTTATCTATAAAGTTCTGGCAATTTTGTCATGCACTCATCACAATGCTGAAGTTAAAAACAGAGAACTTACAGCCTTAAACTTCTAACCCACTAGGAGGTTAGTTATCAATTTTAGATAACAATTAGAAATTTTTGCTACAACTGCTTTTTCAAAGAAAAACATTGGTTCCTATAGTCCCTACAATTTTCACACATTTTTCTTCCATATTTGTAAAATCAGCACTTCCTTTTGGTCTATATTCTTCCTCCAGCCAAGCAATTACACATCTTGAGTCTAAAAATGTCCCATCCTTTACCACGTCTCCCACCCTCACCCACAAACTAAGCCCCTTCTTTAAATAAAAATCTAACTAATGCCAGATATTCTTCAAACAGCCCTGAAAGCATTATATTTTCAACCTTGATATAATTTTTTTAAGTAAGATGATCAGAAACACAAATGGGAGTGTTGATGAAAACTAACAAAAAATGTTTGGATATTTTTGGTACTTAAATGTAAACAAGTGTTAAGGGAAAGTCCTAAAACGAGGCATTTTTACTCTAATTCAAAATACTTTACCCCTTAAATAAGCTAAAGAGCACATCTTGAATAGGATATTGTGACACATGAAAATTATCTGAACTTTAAATTTCCATACCCATAAATGAAGTTTTACTGGAACACAACCATGTTTACTTATATATTGTCTATGGCTGCTTTGGTGCTACAAGGGCAGAGATGAGCAGTTATAAAAGAAATCATATGGCCCAAAAAGCCTAAAATATTTACAACTTGGCCTTTCACATAAAAAATTTACCAATCCAATATACAGAATCATTGAATCATCATTCACATGGATTCCTAAAAAAGGCCTTTCGAGAACAACCCATTTATTGGCTGGGGCGGGGGTGGGGGGATGAGCAGAATAGGGTGTGATAGCAATTAGACAAGACCCCCTCCCCCAATCCTACCTTGAACCAGATCGGTATTATTTTGACTTAACATATAGGGTGCTTCCACAAAGATAGCGTGTGAAAAGGCTCTAAGGCTAAATAAAAACATCTGAAAATCAAAAACTTTGGTTCAAATCAAGTATCTGCACCATAAATTATACTGAAATATGATGCCAAGAAGGTTATGAAAGCTATTAAAAATGGGACTCTCAAGATGGTTAAGGTATAAAGCTCCCCCCTGTGTTATTAGATTCATTCAAGGTCCTTTCAAATCTCTAAGAGTCATCTCTTAAAGATGAAAACACATTTTTAAAGATTTCTCTCCCCTTGTCCTTCTGAAAAGCGGGTTTCTACCACTCTCACACACTGTCATAGTCTAATTAATAATGTACTGGACATAACTTCCTTATGAAGAAAATCAAAACTACGATATACTATAAAACACAGCATTCCAAAAAAGCCAATTATCTAACATACTAATTGGAAAATTAAATATACCTGTTAGCTACTTTGTTTGGGATTCTGTTTGAGATGGGAAGGAGGCTATTAGGTAGAAAGTAAGCACCATGTCACTTTACATTGTTCATTTATATCCACATGATGGCAGGCTGCTCGCTTTGATAATAAAGAGCATACAGTAATATATTTAAATGTTGAAAACTGACTTTGGCTATCAATCGAAAGACTTAATGTTCAGTGTTATAAAAGTTCATCAAATATGTTTAGGCTTTAATTCTGCCATAATATCAAAGTACCATACACTAAACACAGAGAAACGCAAGTCAGTGATCAAATTCCTGGCTCACTTAAAGAAGTAATAGTGCTGTATGTAACTAGCTCTGTTGCTCAGGTCACCTCAGGGGACAGACAGTCCCTAAGGAGCAAAAGAGCAAACCGACACTGATTTGTTATTAAGCGTCAGTTAACAGGCCACTAATAATTTCAATTCCCAAGGAACACAAATTAATCCTTCAACACTGTGTATTTTACACATAAATTTGCAATCTGCAAACCTCAACTGAGGATAACAAATGTCAGTTATTTTTTCATTCTTGTTTTTAGGGCCAAAGTGCTAAATTTACAGATATATTTAAAAGTAATTTTATAACCAGCTTTCCTAACATATGCCAAAATTAAGTACCAAAACCTGATAGCAATGAGGAAAAGAAAAGCTGAATTAAAAAGTCATCTTTTCCATAGCTTAGTATGAATAAAATATGCAATGACAGGGGATATTGCACTAATTATTTCAATAATTATTTACTTAAGAAAGAAGACAAAAGTAGTTTACATAAAATCTTTCTCATTTGCCAACCCCACCTTTATATACTCTGCTATGGCCTCCTAATATTGTCCCTTCCCAAGGGGATTCAAGATTAAGGAATAGCCTCTCTACACTCCAATCTAAAATTAACTTACCTTTTATGTTTTATATATAATATACTTGGGTTTCTCAGAGTCATCTTTTAAAGGAGTTTAGACTCTATAGCTCTGGCAGGAAAAACATAGTTAAGTGGTTTAATCACAACCATAAAAGGGGAATTTTCTCCACTGGTGTTTAATATACACCACAAAAACTAACTGCTAACATAGCCTACTCTGAGGTAATTAACCAATATCTTAAGACTGAAAAGAAATTTTGAATTTCTGCCTCCTTCTCTATAACATAATCTACGTAAGCCTCTTAACTAAATCAGACGCTGGAATCAAACCAGCTAAGTAAAACAACAAATTTTTTTTAAATTAAAAAAAGACAGAGAGAAGAAATGTAGGCACCTATACATAATACTTACCTTGATCCTGTCATAGGACCTCTTCCATCCTTGTCATATCCCCCACGCCCTCTACCTCCTCCCTGTGACCCGCCATATCCTCTATTATCTTCTCCATACCTACTCACATCACGACGGTCATCTACAAGAAAAAAAAAAATAACAGATATGTGAATAAATATTATCATTTCTGATAAACGCTTCCTGTAAAGTAAACTTAATATGTTTGAGAATTATATGTGTCAAATTCCATTGTTATAGTCAGACAGCAAAATGGTGACATGGATATCACCAGCTGATGTGATGGTGATGAAGAACAGTTTGAGTTACCAGTACAGTATTAGGTACATCATCTTAATAATTAGATGAAAAGCATAACCCTAATGTACAATTTCTTCACCCCCAAAATTTCTTTTCTATTTCTTCACCTCAAAAATACTTAAATGTAAATCAAACATGGACAAGAAGTAACTGCATTTTCAAACTGGACATATTCAGTGACTATATTCACTGAAGACATTCAGTAAATGAGCTTCCACATTCACTCATTCACTTATTCATTCATTCAATTATTCAGTAATTGAATGCACTGAATGAATAAACAAATATTTATTAAGCACTTACTACGAACCAGGACCTATACTAAGCAATGAGGGTATAAATGAGTAAAAAAAGACTTGTGCCCTTGAAGCATTCACGTCCATGGCACAAGCCAATTCCTAAGTATCAGTAGTATATTCCAAGCGCTGTAAGACAACAAGTAAAAGAATCGCTAGTCCTTCTTCGATGAGGTGAGAAAGCTAATATAGGATCATAATTTCCCTAAATAAAGTATACCACCACTATCAAAATAAGTAGTAGCAACAGCATTATCAAATGATCAGTTAAGTGACACAACAAAGAAATTCATGTCATCAGTCATCAAAAAGCCACATGACCATTTGAGAGTCCATGAAGTTCAGAAATAGAAATCTAATAAACTAGCTTTGATGGCCATAAGAGAGAAGCATGTATATTCAATGAGGTCACTCTAAATTTTTACAGTTGAAATTCTATGTAGGTCTTTTAATCCAAAATTCAATATACTTCTATGAGAGGAAAATAAAAAAAATAGGTCAATATACCATACCTTGTGTGTGGTGGCTGTAATTCTCCCTTTGTGAATGGTAGGACTGATTTTGATTATAGGAATCATGCTGCTGACCATAATTTGACTGATCATCATATGAACCTTGATGTTGATCATAGCCTGACTGCTGGTCATATGAATCTTGTTGACCATAGTCTGAGTGGTCATATGAAGGCGCTCTTCCACCTTGGCTAAACAGAAATCAAGAATTTTCAAATTTTATAGAATGATTATGTTCACTGTAGTAAACTGACTAAGACTAAAAGGCCAGACCAGGTAGACCTCAACCACATTTAATACTTCTTTCTTTTCTCTTTTCTTTCTCTTTTTAAGATTTATTTGCTAGAGGGAGAGAAAGAAAAGAGAGAGAAGAGAGAGGGAAGGGGCAGAGGGAGAGAGAGAATCTCGAGCAGACTCCCCCAGTGAGCACAGAGCCCAACACAGGGCTCAATCTCATGACTCTGAGATTATGACCTGAGCCAAAATCAAGAGTCAGACACTTAACTGACTGACTGAGCCACCCAGACGGCCCTAATATCACTTCGTAGTACAAATCATTTAGTTATTTTATCTACAAAATCTCCTTATGAACAATGGAATGACTTTCAAATAATTCACTAGAACTGAAGAGGTGCCACATTATAAGTAAAATCACATACATCTTTAAAAACATTAGTGAAACAAAATATCACTATGGTTTTTACCAACTCCTTGAATTTAAAAAAATTAAAAGTGCCACAAAACAGAGTAATATGTCTCATTCTTCAACAAATATACCACAACCAGTGCTGAGTCTTTTTTTTAGGATTTTATTTATTTATTTGAGAGAGGGAGAATGAGCTGGCGGAGAGGAATAAGGAGAAGCAGACTCCCCACTGAGCAGGCAGCCCAATGCAGGGCTCGTTCCCAGGACCCTGGGATCGTGACTTGAGCCAAAGGCAGATGTGTAACCAACTGAGCCACCCAGGCACCGCAAGTAATGAGTCCTTTTAATAGTTACATTAAAAGGCTCTCTCTATCACTTAATTTTAACACTGTTATAACATTTTGGGTACCATTTTCTTATAATTATCTTTGGAACCTATAGTACATTCTTCTAAGTATCTTCAAAGATAAATTTCAGAAAACGGTAATAAGGGGCTCCTGGCCGGCTTAGTCGGTGGAGCAGGAAACTTTGATCTCAAGAGCTGTGGGTCTGAGCCCCAAACTGGGGTTAGAGATTACTTAAAAATCAGAATATTACCAAAAAAAAGTAACAATAGTAAATCGGACTTTTATTTTTATTTTTTTTTTAAGATTTTATTTATTTATTTGACAGAGATCACAAGTAGGCAGAGAGGCAGGCAGAGAGAGGAGGTTCCATGCTGAGCAGAGAGCCCAACGTGAGGCTCAATCCCAGGACCCTGGGATCACGACCTGAGCTGAAGGCAGAGGCTTTAACCCACTGAGCCACCCAGGCACCCCTGTGATGCCATTTCTTATCTGAAACTAGTCTACCAAAAAATGAGATATTTTTATTATCTCTGGCAATTCAAGAAGAAATGTCTAAGCAATATGACTATTAATTACATGTTCTCAGGATGGGTATGTTGAAAGAACATTTAATTAGATTTGAGTTCTAATGTTTACCTTTTTAAAAAGGGAACAAAAAGTCTCATAACTCAATAGTGACATCTTATTCTGCATCAGGTGACCAGAGCAATGTAATAAAGATCAGTATGTTCCCCCAACATGAGTATTTTGATGTGAGAGACATGTTGATGTCTCACATCAACAGTCAGAACCTTAGTGCTTCACTTTAAAATTGTCAAAGAGAGGGGAAAAAAAAACTAGAGGCACCTGGGTGGCTCAGTCCATTAAGCATCTCAGGGTCATGGGATGGAGCCCCATGTTGCAGGCTCCACGCTCAGTGGGGAGTCTGCTTGAGATTCTCTCTCCCTCTCTCTGCCCCTCTCCCCACCTGCACACACGCACATGCATTCTTTCAAATAAATAAATTTTTACAAATTTTAAAAATAATAAAAAATTAAAATTAAAAAAGTTAAATGGCTGTCAAACCAAATCTAACACTTATCTTTTACATTTATACTTCATTGAGACCTGCATTTATATTTATTTTATATTTTTATATTTGCATTTATTATTATATTTATATTTATACCTGCTATATACCTCATTCCTCCAAAAATGTATCCTTATAAAAGGATTCTCCTAACTTTAAAACTAACCAACAGGGCTTGGGGCACCTGGGTGGCTCAGTGGGTTAAAGCCTCTGCCTTTGGCTCAGGTCATGATCCCAGAGTCCTGGGATCCAGCCCCGCATCAGGCTCTCTGCTCAGTGGGGAGCCTGCTTCCTCCTCTCTCTCTACCTGCCTCTCTGCCTACTTGAGATCTGTCTCAAATAAATAAAATCTTAAAAGAAAAAAAAAAAAAACCTAACCAACAGAGCTTAAAGAATTCATCTTTCTGATGTAACGTGCTTTCTGAAAATTATTCTCTACATGTATACTCCCCTTTTTCAAAACAGTCTCACATCTATAAGACTGACAATGTGACCTTACAAATCTTTCCCCAATGCTTTTATTTAACTGAATTTCACTTAGAATAATTTTTTTCACTACAGAGAGAATACTTGTTGGGATCTCAGTTTTTGCCTCATTTTTTAGCTATGCAACTTAACAGGCTACATAATCTTACTTTCTCTTCACCTCTACAAACTGGAGATAATTACTGACACTCATAATGGCTAAGGGTCAATTACAGAATGTAAAAATATTTCACAAAATGTAAAGCGCAATTTTAAAAAATTAAGTTGCTATTACTAAAATTAGTAACAAGAACAAGCTCCTCATATCTGAAACTTTAAAAAAAAACTAAAAAACCAAACAAAAATTTAAGAAAAAAAGGCAAGCTACAAAACCCATAAACTTGTTGGTAAATATTCACCCACCTATGTTAACAAGACAAATTTAGAGTATCTGAAATGTGTGGATAGGTTTTGGCACTCTCTAAGTATTTTTGTCCCTGAAAAGGTAATATATTTAAATGGCTAAAAAACAAAATGGAAATAAAAGAAAGCACTAAAAGTCTCTCCCAGTTTCTTATTTAATCTCACATATAAAGCAAAGGTCCAAATTTTTTTTTAACATTTAAATCATATAGTTTAGGGCATCTGGGTAGCTCAGTCGGTTAAGCATCTGTCTTCAGCTCAGGTCATGATCCCAGGGTCTTGCGATCAAGTACCAAATTACCCTCCCTACTCAGCAGGGACTCTACTTCTTCCTCTGCCCCTCCCACGGCTCATGCTCGTTCACTTGCTCTCTCTCTCCCAAATAAATAAAA
Organism: Mustela nivalis; assembly: GCF_964662115.1. Lineage (NCBI taxonomy): Eukaryota > Metazoa > Chordata > Mammalia > Carnivora > Mustelidae > Mustela > Mustela nivalis. The sequence goes on along the minus strand of NC_139036.1, from coordinate 25,718,650 downwards.
TCTTTAAAAATAATGTGCATTCATAAACAACTAAATAGCAATATTACAAATAACACATAGGGGGGCGCCTGGGTGGCTCAGTGGGTTAAAGCCTCTGCCTTCGGCTTCAGGTCATGATCCCAGGGTCCTGGACCGAGCCCCACATCAGGCTCTCTGCTTAACAGAGAGCCTTCTTCCTCCTCTCTCTCTACCTCCTTCTCTGCCTACTTGTGATCTCTGTCAAATAAATAAATAAAATCTTTAAAGACAAACAAACAAAAAACACATAGGAATCAAATGACAATGCAGACAATTTGCATATTCTTCTTAACAAAGAACTGTGAAATTCATACTTCAAAACTTTTCTGGAAAAAAAAAATGTAAAGCTAGTTTGATGGTGAAGTCTATTTAATACCCAAAGTATTATTTCCACTACCCAACACAGAATCAGTGTTTTTATTGTTTTCCTTACCCTCCTGATGATTCCGTGTTTTGCTGTCCCTGGTTATTATAAGGCTGCTGGCCATATGAGCTCTGCTTTTGATTCTCATAACCACCGTAGGATTGTGAATAACCTGAAGATCGAATGGTTATACTATTTAGTAAATGTTCTGACTTTTTAATTTCTAAAATAGCAAATTTAACAAACTAGTCCAACCTGATTGGCTTTGTCCATAGCCGGAGTAGCTGCCATAGTTCTGTCCGTATGAGGAATCAGTAGTTTGTCCATAGCCAGAATAGCTCTGAAATTTAGGTAAATACAAGTTTCATCACCTACTTAAGATAAAAATAATTGTTTACAAAAAGCACAATTTATATTTTAACCTACTTGTGGTGCTTGTCCATAAGCTTGGTTCCCTTGATTTCCATAGGAAGAGTAACTGTAAAAGAAAAATGTAGTACTTGAAAGAGATGTGTTAGAATTTAAAAGCTTAAAAAAAAAAAACCATCTTCAGTTTCAACTTTCAACTCTGCACAAGGCTCTCTTCTGAAAAACTGCCGATCTGCCTGTCTCTTAGAGTCTAAATTGAAAGGTGAAAACCAAAGACTATTAAGACATAAATGAATCACTCCCAGACTCTTTAATACTAAGCAAGCACCGAAAGTTTAGCTTTGACAATCTCACACAAATACAATTTCAAAAGAACCAGAAAATCTCAAGGTAATTATACTCAGGTGTGGAGAGTGACTACATGGAACTAAAACCCATGATTTTAAAAATCCAAGACAGAAAATTAACTGTTTAAGTCAGCACTTTAATCAAATTAGCTGTTTGACAGATTAATTTCTTCCTACCATCTGCCTTAAATCTGCCTTTAATATATTGTACCCCCAGTAACACAGCACAGCCTGGCATATAGTTTGTCGACTGAATAAAGGTACCTTCCTCAGATCTGAACTTTCATTTGATAGCATGCAAATTCTAACAAGTCAGAAACAAACTTTCTGAATACATGCTCCCCCCAAAATACTTGAAAAGAAAACCTTTTTATTATTCTAAAGCTATCAAATGCTAACAGAATTTAACTTTATAAAACATATTTCACTGAATAAACATTTGCTTGTTGCCTACTGTGAAGTTAGAACTACAATAAGAATAGAAAAGTCAAACCAGTTTTGTATTCATGAAGCGTAAAACCTGAAGACAGAAGATACCTGAGATGCTATTCTGAGTATCTCACACTGAGCTCCATAACATTTATAGTGAAAGTTGAAGGCTGTGTTTCTGGCAATTACAAGAACCCTACTGTATGTATACAGTCACGTAAAATCAGACTTTTCTTTTTATCGTAAGTATGGTAAGGAGTCTTTTAAAAATGCTAAACATTTCTATTATAGTGCTTAAAGAAAATCTGCTCTGAAAAAAAAGTCGCATTATTATATACAAGAAAAAACTTAAGTGCTTTCTCTAAGAACCTGTTATATAGTTCAATTGTCTAATCCTTTTAATACTTTCATCTTAAAAATTTCTTAAAGAAAATATGCTTTAAAATACCTATGAGATTTGTTTTAATCTCTAGGGGGCATCTGTATTTACTGATTCAAGCAGGTTTTTTAAAAAGAAGAAAAAATGTTTCAGTACATATGTACAAAGGCCCTTCCCCCTTGACAAGCTAATATTTAACTGTAAAAAATCCACATACCAAATCTCAAAAGGAACACTTGACTAAATTCATCTTTTTTATCCCTCAGTTCTACTCTTACATGGTGTTAGTAAAACATACATATACTTTACCTTTGCTGCTCACCCCCAGACTGACCGTAAGTTCCAGAATCTAAAACACATAAAAAGAATTTTAAATCTTATTTAAAATTATGCTTCCCTCAAAAGCTGACTTTAGCTTTTACAGATGAAATCTGGTAAGAAAATGTAATAAAAACTACCTACGGAAAGAAAACTACTTAAAATTACTGTGTTAAGGATTTGCTTACAGTAACTACGTCTTTGAAAAACAACTAATCTAGGGGCGCCTGGGTGGCTCAGTGGGTTAAGCTGCTGCCTTCGGCTCAGGTCATGATCTCAGAGTCCTGGGATCGAGTCCCACATCGGGCTCTCTGCTCAGCGGGGTGCCTGCTTCCTCCTCTCTCTGCCTGCCTCTCTGCCTACTTGTGATCTCTCTCTGTCAAATAAATAAATAAAAAAAAAAATCTTTCAAAAAAAAAAAAAAAAAAAAAAAAAAAAAAAGAAAAACAACTAATCTATAAATGGCTCCTAATGGTCACAAGAACCAAGTAAACCAGTATAAAACAATCAATGAAAAATCCATCCATAAAGATAACTCAAGTTATCTTTATACACAAAAAGGCATCTACTGAAACTAATCGAGACTAAAAAGGGGGAAAGACACCCACGCGGACAAGATAAATCCCCAGGATTACACTGACTTGTAAATCCTCACCAGCCCAACATACACATCATTTCCCTGTACTGGACTGCTCTGGCTGTCCGCAGCAACAACTAGATCTCTGAAGATTTTGGTAAAAGCAGCTAAGTTAGTTGTTAACCTCCAACTTTACTAAGGTTTCAGGGACTTGGCCAATCGGTATACCAACTCAGCAATACCTACTTCCAGTTTCCTTTTTGGCAATAAAAACTACAAAGGAAGGCATGAATTAAATAATGTTAAAAAAAAACTTTTTCTGAAAAAAAAAGCTTTTCTCGGTATCTCAAAACATCAGTTGTATCAAAAACTTTTAAAGAGGCCCTATCCTTTGGGTTTTTGGAGTCAAATGAATGACCTAAGTTTATTAGTGATGAATACGAGCAATTTATATGAAATATTCTTTCAAACTGCAAAAAATAACTCCATCTGAAACTGCTGTCCCCTAACCCCAATCTCATCCAACATGAAACAAAATCATTTGCTGTTAAACAATTCTTCTGAAAACCCACCAGAAATCAAATCAGTGACATCTGCATTCAATTCACATAAAGCTACAATATGAAAACACTGTCACTGCCAGTATAAATAGATGACATGAGCTTCAACACTTTTTTGCAGCAGAGATCTACAATCAGACTAAACAAGATTTTTTTTAAAATACTTAATCATAAGAATATTGATTAAAATCCTAACTACTTCTATGAATGTGAAGAACATAAGGCTGAAACAAAGAAAAAATTGTATCACCACCACACCCATGATAAAATGACCATAGATTTATCACTAATAACCAAGTAAGAAAAGCACACAGAATTTCATTGGACCATAAACAAATTAGACACATCTACCAAATGAGAAAGAAAATTCGCTTCAACTAAATCAGAAACTGAAAAGGATTATAAAGTGTGGGGGGGCGTGTATGAGTAAAACTTAAGGTACCCTGGTGATAAAAGAAGCTTTAGCTTCAATTATACACCAAGGCATGGATGGGGGGGGCGTTCTCCCACTGAGGATGGTGTTCAACACCTGTTTATTTCCCTTTCACTCAAAATTATACAAGTATACAACACATAGGTCATGTGACCCTGGCTCAAATCTAAGTATGTGAGTCCATAATTTAACCCAGTCACTTTGGTCCTCTGAAATTTTAAATCTGACTTTCTTCATTGGCTGACTTTAAAACTGGTAGAAGATATATTAACCAGTTAGTATGGCCCTTATATTCATTAGAGAAGTTGAGTTTGTAAATGTTATGGCATTTTAAACTACTGCTAATTAGGAGTACTCTACACTTGAGCCTTGTGTCTGAATCCATGATTTAGAAATGTTTTGATTTCCAAGTGTATAGGGTTTTGATTCTGCTGTTTTCTAATTATATTCCATTGCAGCCAGAAAAGGTATTCTATTATTCCTGGTACTTACTAGGATTTGCTGTTTCTCGCTTTTCCCCTTGATAAGTATTCTACTTGCACAAATGCCCCTTACGAGCTTGAAAAGAACTATATATTCCCTAAATGTTGAGTAAATTCTCTAACTCTAGATGATACTTGTTGGTTATACCATTCATACTCTTAACATTTGGTCTGCCCCATCTATTAATTATAAAGAAAGGTATGCTTTAAAAAAAAAACTCCATTTGACCAGGCTTGTCATTTATATTTTGTTGGTTTCTATATTCTGAGGCTCTATTGTTAAGCAAAAGTAGAGGTTTATTTTTTTTTAAGATTTTATTTATTTATTTGACAGAGAGAGTGATCACAAGTAGGCAGAGAGGCAGGCAGAGAGAGAGAGGGGGAAGCAGGCTCCCTGCTGAGCAGAGAGCCTGATGTGGGGCTCGATCCCAGCACCCTGGGATCATGACCTGAGCTAAAGGCAGAGGCTTAATCCACCGAGCCACCCAGGCACCCAAAAGTACAGGTTTATATATCTGTGATGAATCCTCTTTTAACATTATATCATGATTAAAAAGGTCCAAACTTTATTTCGACTAGTAACATAACAAAACAATCTTCCTTTTGGTTATTGATTGTCTGGTTCATCTTTTTCTATCTCGGTACTTCCAACATCTCTTAATCTTAGGTTTTAGGTATATCATTTCTGAACAATTTTTTTCCCAATATGAAACTCTTTGAATTGGCATTTTCTTATTTTTACTACTAGTTTTCATTTTTCCTATGCGCTTTATTAGATCTTTCTACTTACTAGGATTTTCTTTATCCTTTTTACTCCTTTCCTGCCTCGTACTAGATTTTCTTTACTCTTTTCCCATATTGCCTTAGAAGTTAAACATTCAATTTTTCTTCTTTTTGCTTCCTTTTTAACTTCCAAATGTAATCACTTTAATCTTCAATGTTCCATACTGTTAATAATATCTGCCTTTTATTTACTGTGTTTGCTCCTTCTACTGTTTTTGCATTCTACTTCTCCTTCCTGGATTTACTTTATTTTAGTTCTTTTGGCAAAGGCCTGAAAGTGGTACTCTTAGTCTTTAGACTTAGGATCATTTCATTATTTTTCAACTTCTTAGAACTTTTAAGTCTACCAAACTTAACCGTTTCCTATTTTCTTCTGATAGGTAATTGGGATTTCATAACCTACAGTTTCACATCAATGTATCTAGGTATGAACTGATTTTTATGTCTCGTGTTTCAAACTACTGCTTTTTGAGCCAAAATATTTACCAATTTTGGAAAAATCTCAACTGTAATATTGATCCCATTTTCTTAGGAGACATACTACATACATACTATATGTATGATAGGACTTCTCCATCTGTTTTTAAACCTTATTTTTCATCTTCTGAACTAAACTGTGAGTAATTCTATCTGTCTTCCACTTCACTAATTATTTCTTCTGCTAAGTCTGCAATTCAACTTAACCACTGTTTCTATTTCATACTAGGTTCTTTTTAAAGCTATATGGTCTTTCTTCATAACATCTTGGGTCTTAGGGTTGATTCCTTCCTTTAGGTTTTTAGTAATGTCACACTTAATTGCTTTCAGATTAACTATTAGGGTTCTAACACCATTTGCCATAAATTCTCATTTTGGTGAACTGTTTCCTCAAGTCCTACAATTGTTTAATGTGAATCTACCTTTTGCAAGGCTTATTTTTTCTAGAAGATTCCTGTGACCTAGTCTGTGAAATTTCTCCCCAGAAAAGATTTTTCATTTCTACCAGGAGCCCCAAGGTTATTACAGGCGCAGAACCAATTTTTATGTTAATTTCTTGGCTTAAGTTTTCCTGGACTCCCCATTAACTAGCCCAAATGTATGCCCAAATTGTATGAAGCATAGTTCCCAGGTTACAAATTCTCAGGACAGAACTTTTTTACTCAGGACCCAAGCTTCCTTGTTATCTGTTATGCTGATACAAAGGTTTTTTCTAGTTCACTCTTTCACTGAAGACCATCTTTTAAACATCTAGATTTTATGTAAGGTCTCAGTTCCCATTATCTGGCTCTAACAGTCTCAAGGCTTCATTTCCTTGGGTACTTGGGTAATAAAACCCAAGTTGCAGGGCACCTGGGTGGCTCAGTCAGTTAAGTGTGTGCCTTCAGCCCAGGGCCTTGATCCTGGAGTCCTGGGAACGAGACCCAAGTCAGGTTCCCTACTCAGCAGAGGGCCTGCTTCTCCCTCTCCCTTCCTCCTTGTGCTCACTCTCTCAAATAAAATCTTAAAAAACAAACAAAAACCCCAAGTCTCTAAATGATGAGACCTATATCTGCCTCTTCAGGGCAACTGTCAAGCTAGCCCTATGCTGGCTTATACTTCATTTCTGGCAGTTAGGTCTTCAATTCCCCCTTTTTTAAATAAATTCTTGCATTTCTGATGTTTGTAGATAGAAGATTTGAATTTATTTTGGTCTGCCATACTGCCAAAATGAGAACTACCTTAACTTTAATTTTTGTATGTATAACTGATATTAGATTTGATTCTAACTTAAAGGTGTCAGATAATTCACATTTGTAAACAATATATGAATATGACTTACAATATTTATAATTTTTACTTATTTATTGACTATGTAAGCACTTTTATTTTATTAGGTTTGTAAGTCTGCTGTCAGGCATCTGGAGTGGTTGAGTTTGGAATGTTTAAGCATTTAACTAAAGTTAATGCAATTAGCTGTTTACAGGGAGTTTACTGTTACATTTATTAACTGAAACATTCACCAAAAAAAAAAAAAAGTCAAAAGCATAATACTTATTTTTACATAAAGTCAAAATATTTTATACACATTTTACAAAATGTAAAAACACTATGTAACACTAAGCAGAACTTAAAGATTCTCGCTTTAATGGACATAAAATTTAGGAACAATCAAATAAGGTCCTTTTCACATGTGAAAGCCAATCTTGATATTTTAAAAAACTTAATTTACAAAGTGACAAATTAATCTAGTGTCTTGGTACTTCAAAGATCAGTACTAATGGATAAATGAGCTCACACACTAATATGACAGCTGAAAATCCTGGATTTTGCAAATGATAACCTCTACAATTTAACCTTCCATAAAAGCTATGCAGTCCTATTAAAAACAGCCATTGTTTTACACCAATAAAGATGTTAAAAATCAACACACGCCAATAGTTTTTAATGTCCATTGAAACGGTCAATTTCCCCATGAGGGTAGGAAATCTTTTCATTTTTTTTTTTTTTAAACCATGGATGGGTAACACATCTCCTACGGATAAACTTCTACATACTTCTGTGGAGCTTTACCAGACTTCATTCCAAATTATGTACCTGGTAAAAGATGTACCAATGTCTACTTGGAATAAGAAACTATTTTTTTCTTGGAGCAAGGATTAAATATTTAAAGAGAAATCCTGTGCAGTTAAAAGCCTCTTTCATCAGGTAGGTGCCCTGTCCTACAAAAACTCAATCCTCAGACGTCATATTAAGGTTAATCTAAGGAATATTAAGTTATTCTCCTGTCCAGCCAGTCCTGTTAATTTGGCCTCATCTCAGCCTGCTACTTGCTTTTTGTCACAGATTTCCATCCTTCCACAACACTGGATGGGGAGTGGGGGCGGCGCGGGGGGGGGGGGTGGGGGGTTGGGGTTTGCGGGTTTGTTTTTTTTTTTTTTTTTTTTTAATACCAACAGGTCCTCCCTTAAAAAATGTAGAAGACTGTGCCAGCCATCCCTTTGATCCCCATCATATGGCTTCAAGGAAATGTTCTGCTTTTCCACATGAAATGTGATCTCTAATGATGTTTTCTAGCAAGCGGATAGCTGGGTCTTTGCAGCCTGGGAGGTACCCACAACAGAGAGGACCTTGTGTGTTAGCTAGGACTGCTAAATCTAGGAAACATTCGTGTTCCAGACTTTATGTTCGGGTTTATTAGCAGGACCTAAACTGACCTAAAGAGATCAATGCCTTTTTTTTTTTCTCTTCCACACCGCGGGGGAGGGGGGTTGTCTACCACTTTAAATGTTTCGTGTAACACTGCCTTTCCTTTGGCCTGTATGCTTTAAGGTAAATGACACATGTACCTACAGGACTCTATTCAGACCAGAAAAGGCTCACTTGCAGGGCTCTTATAGGAGATAAACAACTGGAGAAGGGAGAAAAATGAGAGGAGGGCGAGGAGGAAGCTGAATTACATGCTAACACCCCCACTCGAATCCGGGTGGTTACGGTAGAGGGAATGACGATAAGTAGGATTTTGTGCAAGGCAACGTCCTTTGAAAGGGCTCCCAGAGCGTCAAGACCCCCACCTGATGAATGGGTGAGTCAGGAAGGCCCAGCTCCACTTCACAGATGGGGAAACTGAGGTACGAGGCGGCGAGATGACTGGCCCGAGGCCTCGCTGAAAGATCTGAGGCGGAGCGGAGAACCAGAAGCACCGATTCTCTCAGGCGGATGCTCTAATCACGGGCTTCCCCCCGCCCCCGTGATGGCGTAGACGGCCTCCGCCCCCCCAACTCACACACCCTCCCCGGGAGCCGCACGTCTCCTCAGGTTCCAAGGACAGGGTCAAAAAAAAGGGGGGCCCGAAGCGCTCCCGCGGAGATTTGCAGACGGAGAGCGTTGGGAGCGTGCGTCCCTTCAGTCCAACATGGCGGCGGCCACGGCCGCCCCCCCCCCACCCCAAGCCTCCCTCAGGGCCGGAGGCTCTCCCTCAGGGCCCTCCGGTGGGCGGGAAAACGGCCCAACCCCGCCAGGCCCCTTCTCGTCGCTGCCGCTGCTCGCTGAAGGAGTCACCTACCCGACATGACTAACGGCCGCAGCGCGGAGCCCCCAGAGCCCGCCGACAACAAGGAATACGAGAGCCAGGCGGCGCGGCGGCCGAAGCTGTACTGAACGCGGCGCGGCGGGCTGAGCCCGACTGCGGGGCCTCCGCAGCCAATCAGAGGACAGTGGACGGAACCACCGTGCCAGCGCGCGAGGGGTGGTTCTGTACGAGTACCGGCCTCTGAACCCTGAGGTCTTCAGAAACTCTCTCTGTTCTCCCCTCCGCAGGCGGTACCATTATTGAGAGGGAACCGAGAGGAGAAAGTACCAATGCAGCCATTAGCATGGGGGAGGAGGCTGAGCCTACTTTCTCCGTCCCAATTACAGTCCTGTTTCTGACTTTTATAGCGTCTGACAGAATTTGAGGTTAGGAAGCGAAAGAGGGGAGGGGTTAAGAACACAGACTATTTGGTTAGAAAAGGCCTTACTTCCCGTGAAATTTCGAGTGGTATGCCCTAGTTCGCTCAGCTTTGGTTGCAGACAGCTGGAGCCACCTGGGGGCGTTGGGTGTCGGCGAGCTCGGGGACGAAAGTCCTGATCGCCTCCCGGTCGAACTACCTTGTCAAGTAAAACACAGACTACAAGGTGATATGAAACAAACGTCTGCATTAAAGCGAAACCACACGCAAACCCGGTCTTGAGAATACGGTGGGTGGGAGGTCGAGCTTTAGATTTCAGTACTGTTGTAATGGCCACCTCTAATTATCAGGCACCTTACATCATCTCATTTAATTCTCACAACACACTGATGAAATATTATCCCGACGTTACGGGGGTGATTATTCACTTGCCCTAGGTCGCACAGCTAGTACATGGCCAACGTGGAATTCGAATCCTAGAAACCAGACACTATTGCCTGTGGGTTTAACCATTGGGCAGCACTGCCTAGTGTGGGATGGAGCTCTGGAGTATGAAATGAGGCCTGAAAGCTCAGAGAGCACACGAGGACATTCCCCCCACCCCCCTGAGGGCGACGCAACATCTAAGTCAAGCCAGAGGCAATGAGCGGAAGCAGACCAAGTGAAGTGGGGTAAAGGGCTTTGGACTAGCTGTAAAACAAGTAATTCTGTATGTTTGGAGTTTACCCTCCAGGCGAGAATGGTAGATGAGGCCAGAAAAGTGGAATGCTAAATAATCCATACCTTGCAAAATACAGTGCACTAGGATTTGTGCTTTATCTTGAGGGCACTGGGAAGCCTGAGGATTTTAAAGGAAGGTCAGTCACATTTGCATCTTTAGGCCGCAGTATGAAAAATGTATAGAGATGAAAGGTGCCTAAAAGCAGGGAGACCAACTGGGTGGCCGATGCAGTCATTCTGGTGAGAGATCACCACAGCCTGGACTTAGGTTTTAGCTGTGGAGATGGAGTAAGTGAAGAGAGCCTTGAAATAGTTGTATAGTAGACTGGACAAGATCTGGTGACCAGTTTGGGAGGGAGGAGCTAGGGGAGAGTGAGAAGTGAATTCTAAGTTTCCCACTTAAAGGGGTGGTCAGATAGTGGTACCATTCACTGTGGTAGGGAAGAGGAGGAGGAACAAGTTGGGGGTGGAGGTAGAGGGATAAGTTCAGAATTAACACCTTTGGGTCAGAACAAAGGCATGAGGTCATCTCTCTTCCTTATACGATATCGAGGGTCACAGAGCTCTCTGGATAAGTCCAAACAGGCAAGGTTAAAGGAATAAAAATTCCTTTATGACTAAAAGTGATTCAGCTGATCAGCATGTACATTGAGAAAGGTAACCCAGAGGAGGAGATAATAGACATGTGCAATAGCAGGAAAGGATTGGGTTAGGGATGGGGAAAACTTCTAGATTGTTCTTCCTCTTTATTCATTTATTTATTGATTGATTGATTTTACAATTGGGTGTTTTTTGTTTTTGTTTTGTTTTGTTTTGTTTTTTGACAGACAGAGATCACAAGTAGGCAGAGAGGCAGGCAAAGAGAGAGGGGGAAGCAGGCTCGCTGCTGAGCAGAGAGCCTGATTCGGGGCTCTATCCCAGGACTCTGGGATCATGACCTGAACCGAGGGCAGAGGCTTTAACCCACTGAGCCACCCAGGTGCCCTATCTTTTTTTTTTTTAAGATGGAATGCAGAAAGTGTTTCTCATCGTTGTTCCCTGAAGTTTGTACCTTCAATTCATTCATTCATGCATGCATGCATTCTCAACTGCCATCTTCTGAGGTCTACTGGACGTCAGGCCCTGGAGGGTCTGGAGGTAGAGAAAGAGGAAGCACCATAGCCCCTGCCCTCCAGGAGCTGCAGTCTCATAAAAGGGACAGTACAAACCTTTAATTCCAATAACTATGGAATGTGCTAGAATCAGAGGATGCAGAGGGTGCTCTGAAAATAAAGTAAGAGCATCTAATCCTCAGGAAGGGTGGACAGGGTATTAAGGAAGGCTTTGTGAAGGAGATACCTTCTAAACTACATTTTGAAGAAAGAACAGGAATTGGGCCCAGGAACAGCATGCTCCAGGCAGAAAGGGCTGTATTTGCAAAGACTACAAGAGCACCAAGTGCCGGGAATTGGAAGTGGCTCTGGCTGGCGACTCTGGGCATGTGCAGGGGTGGACAGTGGTTATAAATGATAAGTGAAAGAAGTACACAGAGGCCACATCTTAAAGAGCCTTGTGTGCCTGGCAGGGGGGTTGGATATTAAATCAAAAACAATAGGGAAGGGGCGCCTGGCTTGCTCAATCCAAAGAGCATGGGGCTCCTGGCCTTGGGTGGTGAGCTCAAGCCCCATGCTGGGGGTAGAGATTACTTAAAAAATAAAATCCTAAAAAAACAAAAAACAAACAAACAAAAAACCAATATGGAACTTCTGAGGAATCCAATCAAAGGAGTGACGTTTAGTTTTTTATATTCATTATTTCTTTTAATATTCTGGACAGCCCTGTGAAATAGGTGTTGCTATTATTGTCCACATTTTGTAGAGAGAACACCAGAGCTCAGGAAAATGAATCTCTTTACCAAGTTCACACAGCTAATTAGGGACAGAAATGGAGCTCACATCCAGGCTTTTGGACCAAGCCAAGGGTTCTTTTTACAGTGTCCCTGGTCTCTCAAACATGAAACACAGATCTCCTCACAAGTCTGTATTGCCCTGGGGCTTCTTCCCAAGGGCCTTTCTCTACCAGGAACTGACTCACAGATTGAGTCCTGTACCCTCCTGTCTTGTAGACTTTGCCTGGGGATAATTATCAGGAACCAAATTTAATATTCACCCAGGCGTTTTTCAGGCTACAAGATCCTGCTCCCTCTGCATTCCCTCACTCTGCTCAGTTAGGGAAGACAGCAGGTACATTTTACACGTTAGCTTTAGCAGAATGTACTCGGGAAAGTCTTAGTACTGGGCCTGTTTGCCCTTGATCCATTCTCCTCACTTGGAGAGCTAACCACAGCCGGCTACCTTCCAGTTTCAGAGATTCCCTCAGGTGGTAGGTTCCAGCGAGAATCAGCCAATGAACGACCCGGTGGAAAATCAGAGGGCTGAAGAAAGGGAGGAGCCAGGGTGCGGTCTCCCGCTCCTTCTTTGCCACCAGTAGTGTCTCAGGCAGCAGCTGTCTTCTCCAGAGATCCTTTCTATCGGCGACCCTGGCTCCTGAGATCCTGTAACCCTTCCCTCCTTCGAACCTTCCCTTCATCCCTCCAGCCTATGGCTGGGAGAATCTTGCTGTTGAAAATTTCTTGAGTTGACTCCCTCCCCCGTTTGTTTGGTTTCCCAACTCTTCCAACACGGTTGTAGGGGCTTGTAGGGCCCTGTAAGGACGGTGAGCTTTGTTAGAGTGAGAGAGGAAGCCAGGAGAGGGAGCCATTTAGCAGAGCCACGATAGGATCTGGCCTGTATCACTGGGGTTGCCCTGGCTGCAGTCTTGAGAATGGACCCTAGTGGGCAAGGAGGTTATGGCTCCCACCAGAGTCAAAACAAGAGCACAGCGATCTTTTGTCTCTTTTGAAATCCTGTGGGACTCACAGTTGTACCACATCATTCCAGGCTTGCTACCTGATTAGAGGCTAATTTATTCTCTAGTTGGGTTGCCTAGTCCCCCTGTGAACTCCGCAGTGCCTCAGGTAGTGCTGGAAACAGTAGGCACTAAAAACGGTTGTGGGGAGGAGGACAAGGAGGAAGCTTGTGTTGAATGAATGAATAAATGAGGGGAGAAATGGGATGACTTCTGTAAACTCCTCAAGCTCAAAGACCTTCTCTAGGATCTTCTTGCATCTCCCACAATAGTATTCGGGGAGCACTGTTCAAAGACTGACAGCCTGCTCTGTGCCAAGTGTCACAGGCTGGTAAGCAGTCCTAGCCATCATCAATAACCTCCCACCCCCACCCCAGGAAGTGTCCCTGGAGCCCTGCTCCTCCAGCCTTCCTAGAGAGCAAGCCTCCTGTGAAGATTTCCCTGAGGCTCTGCGAAGTAGGAATCGGTTCCTTGTAAATGACCGACTACCCCCTCCTCTGGACGGTGGCAGGCACTTCCTGTTTGGGGTGGAAAGGAACCAGACACTTTCCTGTTAGCAGGTCTTTTAAGCAAAGCAGCAGATGCTGAGCAGGTCCTGGCCAGCCTTTCAAGCCAGATGCCTGGCGGTTAGACAGCCTTTATGTGGAAGGGAAGTGGGGCACAGTGCCAGATTGGCTAGGCTTTTATTGTGCTCCTTGCAAGTCCCCTGGGTCCTGCTGTGAGTAAAAAACAAACCAGAAGAGGCTGGATGAGGATTAGGAGAGATCGGCTGCTCTGAGACAGAGAGCATTCATTGCCTGGCAAGAAGGTGCTCCTGTGGCTGTCCCAGGGCAGGCTTCTGTATGTTGTCTGGAGATGAGCATCTCCCAGTGTGAAACAGTGCAAAAAATACAAGCATGTAAGCTTGTGTCTGTGCATCCAATATCTAGCACTTGATAGGATTTTAACTGTGAATAATTGTCTGGTTGGCTCCCTCTAGCAAATCAGGGTAACAGAAAAGGCAGGAATTATTGTTGTCCCATTTTCAAGATGACACTAGTGGACTTGCAAGAGATAACAGAGTAAGAAAAAGTCCAGGTTCAAACCCAGCTCTGTCTCCCTCCAAATTTCTTGCTTTTTCCAGTCTCCCATGAACACATGCATGTGTGTGTATGCCCAGACAGGCAGACAGACAGGTGAACCAGTCTAATGAGACTGGAAGGTGAACCAGTCTAATGAGAGCACATCCCCATGTGCTAGAGAGAGGAGGAAATTTCTCTTCCAGAGGCAGAAGTGGTTCCTAAAGACTCAGGGCTTCTAAAAATGAATCACAGCTAAAAATGCACAGAGGTTGTAGTCAATAACGGATCCAAATTATCACAGCTAACCTCCTCACAACTCTGCGGAACACCTCCTCTTCAGGGCTCCCAGGCTAATCCCATGTCCTCATTCTTCTTATTATTATTCCTATTATTGTCACTTGGGGAGGCTGGTCATTCTGTGAGCGCCTTTCTTCAGAGCCCCTAATTCCTTCTGATAAAATCTGCTTTGTGCTCTGCACGCTTCCTGGGAAGGAGGAAAGGGCAGAGACAAAGCTAATTGTTCTTCATATTATGAAGAGAGAAACTGAGGCCCAGAAAGGGCCTTGTCCAGGTCCATACATCCTGCTTGACTCAAAGGGTCCTGGTCAGGAAGAGGACTCACTGGCCAGCTGTTGCCTTCTGCAGAGAAGGAATGGCCCAGGCAGCTGCCAGCCACTCCCCTGGGCATGCAATGTGCCCAAGCCCTGTCCACTCTGGGAGAGCTGGGAGGTACTGTGGATTTGAAATGAGCCCCAATGCAGAGAAAGAGGGAGGGGAAGCAGCTCTTTTTGAAGAGGAGGAACAGAGAGGACTGCTAGCCTAGCTGGGTCAGGAACTGCTCAGCCAAGATAGGGAGGAAGGGAAGAAGAGAGCCAGACACTTGGAAAACCTAGCCCTCCTATCTTCCCCTTGAACAATGGGGTCTAGTATTTGGTGATTTGGTAGGTCTGAAGTAGAGCTCAGGAATTTGAATCTTTACTAAGTGCCTCCAGGTGATTCAGTGCAGGTCCTCCAGTGATCTTGTGACTTGAGGTGAGATAGCATCGAGTTTAAGAGCTCAAGATCTGGAGTTATACGATCTGGATTTGAACCCTGGTTCCATTACTAGATTTATGGCCTCTGACAAATGATATAATCTCTCTGTGCCTCAGTTTCCTCATCTTTAAAATAAGGATTTGGGGGCACCAGGGTGGCTCACTGGGTTAAGCCTCTGCTTTAGGCTCAGGTCATGATCTCAGGGTCCTGGGATTGAGCCCTGTATCAGGCTCTCTGCTCAGCGGGGATCCTGCTTCCCCCTCTGTCTGTTTGCTGCTCTGCCTACTTGTGATATCTCTCTCTGTCAAATAAATAAAATCTTTAAAATAAATAAATAAATAAGGATGCTTATAATAGTAGCTTTTTCACAAGGAAGCTGCGAAGAGTCGGTGACATGATTTATGTAAAGCACATAGCACATACATGGCACGTGTTAATTTCTCAGCAAGCATTAACCACTATTATTTGTTCCAATTCCTCGTTCCCATCCCTACCCCCACTCCCACCAGAGGAGGAAATAATGGTATTGGATTAACACAGGGACTTGTCATCACAGGATTGTTGGGTCCATGGCTGATCCAAAGCCATTCTCCCCCCAACCTCATCACTCTTCTGATGCCCTTGCTGTGGACTGAGCTTCTTCCAACAAACTATCCTGCCTTTCTCATCTTCCTTCCTTCCTCAGTGCCCTTCTCAGATGGCAGGCCACCCTCCTCCACCCTATCCAAAGCGACTTGGCTCAAATGTGTCCTGGAAAGTGAAAGCGTACAGCAAGTCAGTTGTGGAGTTGCATAGGCCCCTGGATTCCTAAAGAAGATCACAGAATTGGGTATTCTGGGACTTATGAGTAAGCTTTGGAGGCAGAAGGGAACTGAAACGGTTCTAACCATGGAAACATGCCGTCTTTCTGGGAAATGGAGACATCCTGTGCCAAAGCATGGTTGAAGGCCAGGATGAGCATGTGGGCAAAGGAAGCTCTTTTCTGCATAAATTCTTGCAGGCACTTCCAAGTGCAAATTCTCAGCATCTCCAAGGGACCACAAACAGAGATAATGTGGGACAGGTGAGGATCAGATGAAATAATTTAACCAAGAACACAAAAGGAAAACAGAGGAAGTCAATGTTCATACACAACAGTGGTGCTAGTTTTCAAGGTCCAGGGACCACGGCTAACCTGGGATGCAGAGAAAGGCAGAGTCAGCTCTCCGAGTGGCTCAGTCCTCCCAGTCTCAGCCCTCCAGGGAAGCACTGCCTCCTGCTTTCCCTCTCTTCCCAGTGCAGCTGATATGGACACCCTCTGGCATGGGCTGGAGAGAGGGATGGAGAAATCCTGCCTGGAAAGAGAACTGGCGGATCTGGGACTGACTCCAGCTTGGCCAATGGTGTCCTTGCCAACTGGTGCTCCTCAGAGCTCCCTGCCCTAGATCGATACAGAGTTGTATCTAGCCCTTCAAAATCCAGCTATTGATGTGGAGAAAGGGGAATCCTCTTGCTCTGTTAGTGGGAATGCAAACTGTTGCAGACACTTGGGAAAACACTATGGGGGTACCTCAGAAAGTTAAAAATAGAACTATCCTGTGATCCAGCAATTAATTGCACTACTAGGCATTTACCCAAAGAATGTAAAAATACTCAAATGGATACAGGCACCCCAATATTTACAGCAACATTATCCACAATAGCCAACAGCCAAAATGTCCATTGATTGATGAATAAAGAAGATGATAAATATATATAGTAATATATGAATAATATATTATATTTAATTAGATTATATATAATATAATTATATAATCATATTATAAAATCTATATTATTATAAATATAGATTATATAATAATATATTACTCAGCCATAAGAACAATGCAATCTTGACATCTTAATGACGTGGATGGAGCTAGAGAGTATTATGCTAAGCAAAATAAGTCAGAGATAGACAAATACCATATGCTTTCACTCATGTGGAATTTAAGAAACAAAATGAATGAGAAAAGGGGAAAAAACAAAAGATGCAAACCAAGAAACAGACTTTTAACTTAGAGAACAAATTGATGGTCACCAGAGGGAAGGTGAGTTGGGTGACGAATGAAATAGGTGATGGGGATTAAGGAGTACCCTTGTGATGAGCACTGGGTGTTGAATCGAAGTTTCGAAGTTTCGATTCAACACCCAGTGCTCATCACAAGGGCACTCCTTAATATATACAATAATATATTGTACACAATATATTGTACAATATATTGTACACTTCTTAATCCCCATCACCTATTTCAATATCCTGAATCACTATATTGTACACCTGAAACTAATATTACACTATATGTTAACTAACTGAAATTTAAATAAAAACCTTAAAAAAAAACAAAACACCTGTTTGGTCAAGGACAGCATATACCCCATTATACCGGCAACCTTCAGGCAACACAGACACACACTCTCTAGGGTCGCTAGAGAGTTAAATAAGGGGGTTAAGTTAAAGAAGTTAAACTTGAATTTCAGATTGACAGTGAATAATTTTTTAGTGTATGTCCCAAATGTTGCATTGGCACATACTTATACTAATAAGTTATTTGTCGTTAACCCGGTACTCAAATTTAACAGGGCATCCTGTATTTTTATTTGCTAAATCCAGCAATCCCACACGTCGTCAGCATCTCCCTCCTCTAAGCTCACCGCAGGACTCTGCTTGAACGCGTGGCGGTGTCACAGTGCAGTCCTTAGCTGAGAACCTTCGTCCAGTCTGCCCCGCTAGACTGAAAGCTCTCTGAGGGGAAGGCCCAGGCCTTGGCCACCATCGCCGGGCTTCCGCCCCAAGCAAGGACGCTCCTTACGGATGTGCACCAGGGCACCGGCAGAGAAGGAGCAGGGCTGGGCTCATAAATCCATTACAACTCTATGCCCACAGCTGGGTCCTGGCGCCGGGATGGCAAAGGCCGCTGTTTTTATCCACTGGCCTGCGCAGAGGCGCGCCTGTTTCTAATTGGTTCGCCCAGGAGGAGTGCCCCTTTTCATTGGCTATCTAGGAAGTAGGCGGGGCCTATCGCCAATTAGTTCGCCTCTAAGTCAGTCCACCAGGGAGAGGTGCCTTTTTAAAAATTCCTCCACCCGAGTGGCACCTTTTTGGAAATAACATAGAAACTTTCTGTGGGCTCCTGAGGCTCTGAACCTTAGGATAAGAACACTGCAGTACATTTGCTTAGCACTTTAGACATTCCAAATCACACGGATCAACTCGTGGAATCCCCAAACAGTCCCCCAGAGGTCTGTGTCATTGTGCCATTTGCATTTCACATTAGCAAACTGATATCCGAAGAGAGCACCCTGCTCGCAGTGACGAAGGCAGCTAATGAAAACTGTCGACTTCTGCTCAGGGCGAGTTTAGAGAAGGCTCTTAGGCAAATCGTCTCATTCCACCTTCTCTGAAGACTGCGGAATGCATAAAGACAAGCACTTTACCCTCAGTTTCTCGTTTAATCTCCATGCAACTCTGGGAACTAAGTATCATTTGCTCTCATTTTACTGATGAGAAACCAGACGCTCCAAATAGTTAAATCCTTTGCCACAAGTCACAAAGCGGCAGCCTACCACTTATGCATACCGCACGAAGTCGGGTACAGTGCTCATTTACATTATTCTATCATTAAATGCTCCCTACAACCATATGATATTGGTATTCTTATTATCGACATTTACTGGTGAGAAAAATACTTTCAGAGAGGGTGAGTGACTTGCCTAAGACCACACAGCCAGCAAGTAATGGAGGTAGGATTCACAGGGCTAGCAAAGAAGCAGATCTGGAACTGAAACCCCATTCTTCTGGACCCAATCCAGGGGTCCTTCTCTCATAGCCAGGGGACTCGACCTGCCAGCCTGGCTAAAATAATGTGACCGTCGGGCAGGCCAGGACGCTCCAAGATCGATGTCTTAGGTAGCTACAGTCTCCGCGAGACCCTTCTTCCCAGCCCTCCCCGGAGAGATCCGGATCAGCTGGAGGTGGCTGGCAAGAGAACCGGTGGGCAGGGCGGCGGTGGGCATCGGGCCAGGCTGTGGAGCCTGCGGAAGAGGCTCCGCGACCGCCGTGCGTTCCAGCGGCGGGGCGGAGTGGGTGGGGCCGGCACCCGGCCCCCGCCCCTCCTCCCTCCCTTCCTCCCTTGCCCTCCGGGTCCCGGGGCCGACAGTCCGCAGGCAGGCACTGCCGAGGCTGCACCACTTCGGGCCGGCTCCCGGCGACGCCCTCAGAGGGGCGGCCCTGCGCTTGGAGCCCGAGCACCCGCGAGCCACCCCACGCCCCCGGGCGTTCCCACTCAGCGGGGAGGGGCGGCGCAGAGCCAGAGCACTCAGGGGGTCCCGGGCGCCGCTAACCGCCTTGAGCAGCTTTGCGCGCGTGGACTCCCCACGCGCCCGCGCCGCGCGGCAGGAGCGGCGGCGAGATGGCGGCGCGTGTCGGCCTCCTGCTGCGCGCCCTGCCGCTACTGCTGTGGGGCGGCCTGGACGCCCAGTTCTCCGAGCGCGGAGGCCAGGAGCTGCGCAGGGAGGCGGAGGTAAAGGATGCGTGCGGGGCAGAGAGGGGGCCGCGTGCTAGAGACCCTCCAGAACTTTGCAGTCGGGCCACTGGGCGGTCTCATCGGAGCCGGCAATCTGCGTTACCTTCTCCCTGTCCGCACACAAAGAGCCGAGGGAGCGTTCTCCCCCGTGCCAGAGCTGGGACCACACAGGCGCCGGGATCTGCATTGATTTTTCCGGACCGGGCGGGGGGTGGGGAGGGAGCGACAAGATGGGACAGGCGGGCAACGGCTGAGAGAGAGACAGCCCCTGCACCCCTTTTTGGCGCAGTCTACTGTCCGTCACCGCCTAGGCTGCGGAGACTTGGCAGTTCATTCATCGGATGCCCCGAGCCTTTCCGGAGGCTGCGGAGCCCCCTAGATGGGTGAGGTGGAGCGGATACCGCTGACTGGCCGGGACACAGGAGACGGCACTGGGCTGGGGCTGCCACTGCCCAGCTTGAGCCAGGCGGCATCGAAGCTCGGCACTAGTTTCTTAACCTGTAAAATGGGTAAGAGTATTAGAGTCCCAAGAACTCCTTCTAAGGAGCTTTGGAACAGTGCTTCTGGACTAAACTTGAGAAAGGGGGCAGGGAGTGGTGGCGAAGCTTAAACACTTCTCATTTCATTGTCCTGCTCGGGACTCACCTGCTTGTTTTAGGTTTCACAGGGGGAGCTCTTTGGAGGCAGGGACGGGGATCTATTTGGGGTATCTATTTTCCAGATAAAGGTGATTGTAATACATGAGTATCACTTCTTTCTTCCCCCAAAGAAGCATCTCTGTGTTGTTATCTATTCTCAAGATTAGGACTGGGGTCTCCACTATTTTTTTTTAAGATTTTATTTATTTATTTGACAGAGAGACAAAGATCACAAGTAGGCAGAGAGGCAGGCGGGGGGGGGGGGGGGGGTGGTATGCAGGCTCCCTGCTGAGCAGAGAGCCCGTTGTGGGGCTCAACCTCAGGACCCTGGGATCATGACCTGAGCCGAAGGCAGAAGCTTTAACCCACTGAGTCACTCAGGCACCCTGGGGTCTCCACTATTTTAAGGAGTTCTAAATTCCTCAGCCTGGCGCTCTGCTCTGAGACTCTTGCTCCCTAAGTGTCTCATTCTTGCTCTAAAACTGCCAGTCCAAGGGCGCCTGGGTGGCTCAATTGTTAAGCATCTGCCTTTGGCTCAGGTCATGATCCCAGCGTCCTGGGATGGAGCCCCACATCTGGCTCCCTGCTCAGCGGGAGACCTGCTTCTCCCTCTCCCACTCCCCTGCTTGTATTCCCTTTCTTGATGTCTCTCTCTGTGTGTCAAATAAGTAAATAAAATCTTAAAAAATAATAATAAAACTGCCAGTCCAGAACTTCTCAGTACCCTCCTATTCCCGTTCCCTAGAAGTTGGCATGCTGAATCTAAGAAACCTCCAGAATGAAGAAGCCCTTACGGAACGGAATGGCTCTTCCTTCCAGCAGCCAGCTCCTATCACTGTTCTGGGATATTTGGAAATGACCCTGTTTCAACAATGGGGGCCACCACCTCCGCTTCCAAGCATGGTCTCTTGTTTTGACTCTCTGCTTTCACACACTTGGGAGTCACTCTGTTTCACTGAATTTAGAATCTTACAACATCAAGTACACAGTCCTCACGGCCCCAGGAGAAGGCTTCCTTCTACCAAGCCAAGTCCTATTAAGAGTACCGCCCCACCTCCCCCCCAAGTCCGGGTCCCAGGCAATCCTTGGCAGGAGAACAGAGACAATCTCTCTGCCGCCCATGCCTGTGGTGGCCCCAGATGGAGAGAATTTTATATTGGGGTGTGCTTGGGAAGCATAATACTAAGCAGATTGAGTCTCTTGCAGTCTTTTTAACATAATTGGGGGATGGGAATTTTTAGCTCTGAGAACAAGAAATATAAACTTGAAATGTGTATGTGTCTCTATATGCCTATGCATGTACATACATATGTATACATATGCAATTCGGTGGTGTTAGTGTGTCTATATGCGCTTCTATAAATGGTCAGTTGCATGAGTTTCAGTCTCAGACAGACGTGTGTGCAAACCATCAGTGAATCATTTAATCTCTCTGAACCTTGGGTTTCTTCTCTGTACAATGGAGGTTAACAATGTCTGTTTCATAAGACTGCTGTGTGGTTTCATTGAGATAACGTGCGTAAAATGCTTAGCACAGTGCCTAGTACATAGCAAACAGTCAAAAGGAAGCTGCTCTCAATATTCTTGTTATTGTTATTATCTTTATCATTATTTTAGAGAATAGAGCTTCAGACTTAAGTCCCGGCTTGGTCGGGGCACCTGGGTGGCTCAGTGGGTTAAGCGTCTGATTTCAGCTCAGGTCATGATCTCAGGATCTTGGGATCAAGCCCCGCTCAGTGGGGAGTCTACTTGTCCCTCTGCCCCTTTCCCCACTCATGCTCACTTGCTCTGTCTCTCAAATAAATATATAAAAATCTGTAAAAAAATAAAATAAAATGAAGTACTGGTTCAGTGACTAGCTCTCCAAGAACAATAACATAGGACAAAATATGTACGGCAACTATTTTCAGCATCGGACAACAGGCAGCACAGAGCTATCATCCCTAAGAGATGGTGTTGCAGTTACTATGACAACATTATAAATCACCCCAGAATTAGTGAAGTAAAACAAACATGTATTATGTTCATAGATACTGTGGATCAGAATTTCAAACAGGGCGCATGAGGGCAGCTTGTCTCTGCTCTACAAAGTTGGGGGATGGAGTCATCGCAAGGCTCTTTACTCACCTCTCTGGCTGTCAGCTGGGGGCCAACGTTCTCTCCTGGGGGTGTCCCCACATGGGTTCTCCAGGTGGGCTAGTTTGGGCCCAGACATGGTCGTTGGGTCTCCAGGATGAGTGTTCCGAAAGAGAGAGAGTGTGTGAGAGCGAGGACAAGCATGACTTCATATCTGATTTGACGAAGTTCATAGCATCCCTTCTGCTGTTCCCCACCGGCTGGAGCAAGTCACACACTCCAGGTCAAGGGGAGGGAACATAGACCCCACAGTTGGTGGCAGGGACGCTGAAGTCACTGTAAAAAGAGCATGGGAATGGGAGGTGTCACTGTGGTCATTTGGGGAAGTACAACCATCCGCAGAAGGAAACCACAAAAGTGAGCCCCATGATCACCCCGGCTCTTTGCTCAGGTCTAATGCCCTGACGGGGGTGCAGAGAGCTAGACCCCAAGCAAAGCACAGCACTCCTGCTGAGCTTATGGGCAAAGTGCAGAGTTCAGGACAGAGAAAGAAAGATATCATTAAAAACCAGCTGAGTGATCTTAAACTAGTACCCTCCTGCAGGCGACAGTTTCTTCCTCTGTAAAGTAAGAGTCAAGCTTCTTCAGGGACTCTTTTTGCGCTAACATTCTTTGGCTTTGGTATGTTTGTATGCCGGCACCTGTGTGTGCGTGTGTGTGTTTCATCTGCCTGCGTGTCTCTGTCTGTCTGTCTGTCTGTCTGTATGTGTCTGTGTTCTGAGGTCTCTGTTTGCCCTGTGTGCCTGTTCCCTGTGCCCTGTGTGCCTGCCTGCCAGTGTGTGTCTCTTGTATGCATACAAAACAATAAAGTTGAGGGTTTTCCAAAGTGGGCTTTGCCTGGGAGGAGACAGACCACTTACAAAGCTGCATTATGAACGAGTTCATTGTTGCCCACTTGGGAAAACTAGGGCTGCTCACGATGCTAGTGGGGAGGAAGGGCCTCCACTGCTGAGTTGCAAGATTGAGAGTTAACGCTGACCTCATCACCTTGGCCCCCCTCCCATTCGCAATCAGGCCCTATCCTGTACTTGGGTGACACGGACTGTCCCTGGGGAGCTACCTACTGTGTTTCCCCTGGACCCTCTTTAAACACCAGGGGATATGTCAGGACCTACCTTCCATTCGGTGGTCTACGCAGATCTGCACAGCTCCTCCCAGTACGCCAGCACAGCAAGGAGCTGGCTAGTTCGTCTCTCCAGGGAAACACTGCAGCTTCTGTGGAGTAACCACCCCCAGATGCAGTGTCTGTTTCTCACACCCAGAGCCATTCATTTGACTTTTTGTGAGTCAGAACTCAGAAACCCAGAAGCCCGGGTGTGGAAGCTGTTCCCAAGAGCTGAGCGGAGGAGTGACTCATGGGTGCAGAGTGAACAGAAGTGCTGAAGAGGCTCTGGAGGGTCCCAGAGGACCACGAGCTGGTGGAAAAGCAGTTGTCAAACCAGTTGTAAAACCAAGGGATCTGGCAAAAGCTGGGTGGGGAAGCATGACCACAGTGGGGAGATGGGTGGACAGCTGATTTTGTGCCCTACATGTAGCCCTGCAAGTGTAGTGAGGACCATGGGTCCGCACAGTACAAGTATTTGGCCTGAGAAATAAGTACAAGAGCAGTCTGGATGGAGACTGGCCAGCTAATCTTTTCCAACTTCCTTAAGGACAAAAAAATGAAAGGAGTGGGGATAAGAGGTTACCCAGGCTACACCCACACAGAACTTTGTGAATATGAGACTAGGAACAAGAGAAAGGAGGAGAAGATAAAGGGAGTCAGACAGAGGGAAAGGGAGGCATTTGCTCTCAATAAAAGGGAAGGGTCCCAGCTGGTCCCACTGCCCCTAGACCTTCAGTAGAACCCAAGAGCCAGAGAGCAAAAGGAACAGGCTTAAGCCCCATTGCACACCTGTGGCTTGTCAGATGCCCTGTTTGGGGTGTGATGGGAGATGTGATCCCAGCCTCTACTGAAAGCCAGAGCCCACCACCGAAGCAGCTTCTTTCCTCTGCTCTGGCCCTGGACCTGCTTACAGAGGAGACAGAAGGAGTTCAGCTAGAAACATCCCCAGTTTTACCTTTTTCTCATTTGAGCATCCAGTAGGGAGAGCCATCTGGCCCCTGTGCCTCCAGTTGTAAATCCTCTGAGTTACTTGTTTGAATGTGAAATAAGATGTCCTGGGATAAGCATCAGAGGATCTGAACTCAAGGACTGGCTCTGTTGCTCCCCTGAGAGCCTTTAGCAAAACTCTGCTTTCTCCCCTGAGACTTACTTTTCTCATCTTTAACATGGGATTAGCAACGCCTGTTCTGCCTATGTTTATGCAAGGAGATTGGGAAGGTCAAAGGTGTAGAACTCTTAAAAATTCTATACTAGTCAAGGACTTGTCATGTTCCTGATTACCAGAAAAATATTTTTATATATAGAACATGCCAAGGCAGAACGCCAGCTATCATCCCTTGCATCTTGACTTGGCTAATAGTGCTCAAGATGTATTGAATGACAAAGACAATCACGTAGAGTCACTATGAAAAGACTAAAATCATAATGAAATGTAACATGAGATAGAATAAGTCATAGGTAGAGCAACATGATTTCCGCACGATCTTGCCTTTTTGCAATTTAAAAATTCTTGGTCTCAGGGCGCCTGGGTGTCTCAGTAGGATATGCACCTGACTCTTGCTTTCAGTTCAGGTCATGATCTCAGAGTGGGGAGATCGAACCCCATGTCGGCCCCCATGCTCGGCTCATCAGGCAGTCTGCTGGAGATTTCCTCTCTTGGTTTTGCTCCTGCAGTTCTTTGATTATGAAGGGTGTCACAGCCACTCTGAGACCTGCCCTTCCTAGACTTACCTAACAAGCTTCCTTTCCAGCAGTAAAGCTCTGTGACTATAGTGGGAAAACAACATTTTTAATGAGACAACTGTCATAAAGCTTTCCCAGAGCATCTTGTCTTCTTACTGGATTTTCACGACACTCCTGTGAGAAAGCTAAAGCATTCTTACCTGTATGTCACACTTTGAGGCACAGAGAGGTTAAGCAACTTTGCCATAGCTCACACAGCTAATCAGCTGCAGAAGCAAGGCTATGATAATAGATGAAGCTGGAGTATATTTTAGCTCTAATCCAACCTTCTCATTTTATAGAAGAAGAAATGGAGGCCCAGGTGTGCCTGAGTGGTTCAGTTGGTTAAGCATCTGCTTCCAGCTCAGATCATGATCTCTGGGTCCTGGGATGGAGCCCCACATCATCGGGCTCCCTGCTCAATGGGGAGTCTGCTTCTCCTTCTCTCTTTGACCCTCCCCTCACTCATGCTCACTCTCTCTCTCAAATAAATAAAACATTAAAAAAAAAAAAAAAAGTAAGTAAGTAAGTAAAGAAATAAACAGAAGCCTAGAGAGGAACAGAACTTGCCTAAGGACAGACACTTCTTAGTAGCACAGGAATAAAACTCGAGACACAGCCCAGGGCTCTTGCCCTGCAGGCCAGTGACTCAGAGTTCTTGACTTGGGCCTCAATTTATTTTGCTACACTTCATTGCTACAATGGCCAGAAATTTCCCCATCCCTTGGGCACTGAGTGGGCTGGGCTCTACGTACCTTCCCATGACAAGTCAGGACGGATGCGGGACCAGAACCTCAAGGGTTCTGATTCCACTCAGCTTTCTGGGTCCCAGGAAGAACCGTTTTCATTTTACTCAGACACCACTGCCACTCCCAGGACTTTTCAGAGGCCACTCCCCAGGGAAGTAGCCTCAGCCCTGACCAAGTGGGTGAGGCAGGTTGTCACAAGCTTTTAGGCCTGAGTAGGGTGAATCACAGAAGGGCACGGTCCTGCAGCTTCCTCTCCACTCAGCTTAAGCCTTAGCCTCCCTGGGAGAGAGGATGGGTGGAGAATGGGGCAAAGAGAAAAGCCTGTGTTTGGAACTGCAAGGCAGAGGGGAGCAGCCAGGATACAGCCTCCGTGCAGAGGGACGGGCATGACCCCAGGGAGAGCTCAGGGGGTCCCTAAGAGAATATAAGACAAGCCCTAGGGAAGCTCCAGCCTGGAAGGGAAATGACCCTCCAAGGCAATAGTAGTCGAGCTGGAATGAAAACAGGAGCTCCCCGTCCTCGTCCCGTGTTTCTTTCTGGGACCCCTTCACCATGCTGTCACCTGCCCCACCCCACCCCCCTTTCTCCCATGCAGACAGGCCATTTCTGTCACCTTTGTGGAGGAAAACGGAGGCTTGGCAGATGGGCTTACAGAGAGGGTTAGGGACAGCTGCAGGAGCAGAGCGTGTCTCGACCATGCCTCCCCCTCAGCCCGCGATGGGGCTTCGGCCTTCACCCAACAGAACTTTAGAGCACGCAGCCCTGAGGATATGAAGGCCCCCCCTTCCTACATGTAATTTTAAAATGTTTATATTAAAAATATGAATGTTCGTATTAAAAATAATATAAATGGGGATGCCTGGGTGGCTCAGTTGGTTGGACGACTGCCTTCGGCTCAGGTCATGATCCGGGAGTCTCGGGATCGAGTCCCGTATCGGGCTCCCAGCTCCACGGGGAGTCTGCTTCTCCCTCTGACCTTCTCCTTGCTCATGCTCTCTCTCACTGTCTCTCTCTCAAATAAATAAATAAAATCTTTAAAAAAAAAATAATATAGATGAAAGGGAATCCTTAAGTTCTGGTAATTGCTATTGTAATACTTGACTGAGGGGCCCCACGTTGGTCCAGTCGGTTAAGGGTCTGCCCTCAGCTCAGGTCATGATCCCGTGGTCCTGGGATGGAGTCCTGCATCAGACTCCCTGCTCAGTGGGGACTCTGCTTGTCCCTCTTCCTCTGCCCCTCACTCCCCTCCACCTTGTGCTCTCTCTCTCTCTCTCACTCTCAAGTGACTAAATAAAATCTTTTTTTTTCTTTAAGATTTATGGGACACCTGCGTGGCTCAGTCGGTTAAGCATCTGCCTTCAGCGCAGGTTGCGATCCCAGGGTCCTAGGATTGAGGAGTCCCGCCATTGGGCTCCTTGCTCAGCTGGGAGTCTGCTTCTCCCTCTGCCTGCTGTTCCCTTTGCTTGTGTGCTCTCTCTCTCTCTGACAAATAAATAAATAAAATATTTTTTAAAAAGATTTTATTTCTTTGACACAGAGAGACACAGCGAGAGAGGGAACACAAGCAGGAGTGGGAGAGGGAGAAGCAGGCTCCCCGCTGAGCAGGAAGCCCAACTCGGGGCTCAATCCCAGGACCCCAAGATCATGACCTGAGCCACAGTCAGATGCTTAATGACTGAGCCACCCAGGCGCCCCTCAAATGCATAAGTAAAATCTTAAAAAAAAAAAAAATAGTTAAGTGCTTTTATGGAAATGCAAAATGTCAAATTCTTAAAATTAATTTTTCTCATTCTTGGCCTGGTCTCATGCTCACACTCTCACACTGCCTCCTGGGAATTCAGCTCTGCCTTTGCAACCCACAGGGTGCCAGAGACCAGTCAGGAAGAGAGGCCCAGGACTTCCCCTCTGATAGACCCCTCAAAAAAGCCTCCACCCTCATCCTGCCCTCCAGGCCACCTTGCCTGCCAAAGTACCATGCACGGCAGCCCAGCCAGGAAACAGGAGACGCCGCTAGTCAATATCCCCTCCCTTCTGCTCTGTCCAAGGCTTCATAGTTCCAGAATCAGAGCCAACTTTCTGATAAGGGATGGGTGGGTTTGGGGGGAGGAGCACAGGGAGTGCCAGCCTGTTAGCCTGTGACCCAGTCTCTCCTAAGTCACTCAGCAAATCAGCTTCAAAGGGGACACTGAATTTCCAACTTCCTTTAGAAAGCCACTCTACCCATCCGCACCAAGGGAAGGGGAGGAGCCAAGAAGAGAATCAGGCACTTGGCTGGGGCGGGGCAAGTCTAAGGTAGAGCTGACTTGAGAACAGAGCTGTTACCGCCTGGTTCTGAGCAGTTCCCATCTTACAGACGGGTTGTATTCTGAAAGTCTTAATTTTTCTACTAAGGTAAATCAACTAGGTCAGCTGTTCATGGAATATTTACTAAGTATGCTAGATAGGCATTGCTTTACTTAATCCTCCTGAGAATTGGGACACCTGGGTGGCTCAGCCTGTTAAGCATCCCTTTGGCTCAGTTCATGATTGCAGGGTCTTGGGATTGAGTCCTGCATCAGGCTCCTTGCTTAGCAGGGAGCCTGCTTCTCCCTCTGCCTGCTGCTCCCTCTGCTTGTTCTCTGACAAACAAATAAGTAAAATCTTTAAAAATAAAATAAATTAAAATCCTTCGGAGAATCCTGTGGGTTTATTCTTGTTTTCCCATTGCAAGTGAAGAAACAGAAGAAGAAGAAAAAGAAGCAGCAACATCAGAGATGCTAAGTGATTTGTCCCTGGCCACCCAGAGTAAGGGTTGGGAACAGATTCTTGATTCCAAGCCCGGTGGCTATTCCATGATGCCACGCTATTTTGGGCAATAAATGGTTTTCCAGATTAAGCCACTAGAACTCCTTTAATCCATTATGCCTCCCCCAATAGTGCAAATTTGGAAAGGGAGAAAAAGAAAATAGTACTGACATACGAATAAATTAGTATAGAAAAATAACGAAATGGACTTGGGAAGTGTTCCCTTGTCTAGAACAAGGGTTCCTTGTGGAAAGTGGCTTTATTGAGAAGTGGGTGTGGAGGTCGCTGAGGGCGGATATAATGAAATTCACAAAGCCCAAGCTGGATATTTGCAAAGGTTTAGGAGCTTGCCCATCCTGGCTCTTCGTGTCTGGTTTTGTTCTCAATTTGCGCCTTCTCCTTAAGGCAGCAGCCGCGATTGGAGCCGATTCAAGAAACGCAGCAAAGAAAAGTGAGTAAGAGAACAAGGAAGACAGAAAATGATTTCCCATAGGTAACACAGCCAGGAGGGCTAACCATGGAGAGACGATATGTGTCTGTATAAGAATTAAACAGCCAAGGTGACGTTTCTTTTCATCCATCGATGAGGCTTTCTCAGGGACAAGGGCAAGCAGGGAGCCAAGCGCATTGTTTCCCCGAAGGGCAGGGCTGGTGAGAGGTAAGGATGATGAGTCCCACACTTCTCACCAATGGCCTCCACACACGTGGTTGCGGAGAGAGCAGCTTCTAGGTGTATAAGGGCATGGGGGGCGAAAAGGCATTTGGGCCATGAGATGTTCTCTAGGCACACTAACTTCCTGGGGGGGGGGGTCACATCCGGGTCCACTGCCATCACATGATGGAAGGTTCTGGCTTCTCCCTTGAGCTCCGGGATCATACAACTAATGCCGGTTGACATCAGAGTGTGTATCTTATTTTTAATCCACCCCCTTCTGCCCCTCTTCTGGTTTCCTTACATGGTCTCTAGCTTCACCCTCCAAGGCAAACATAAGCCGTCCCGGATTACTCTCTTTCTGTCAGCCCTCACAGTCAGGCCACCTGATCAGGACTAAACGAAGGTTCCCATTCCCCACCCTGGGTGGCAGTTCTGCCTCTCTCCCTGCGGCTTCATCACATGCCCTGCTTCTTCACGTTCACTGCGCTCTAGCCTTCCTCGGTTCCTGAGAGCCCTCACCCTGGTTCCTAGCTCGAGGCTCTGGGCCTGATGCTCCTCCGCCTGCAACAGCCTTTCCCACCTCGCTGCAAGCCAGCACTTCTCATTCTTCACAACTCACATTAAAGATCATCTTTTCACAGGGTCCTTCCCTGACCTCCCTGATAGAAAAGCTCTCTTTAAATTATTCTCAGTTGGGATGCCTGGCTGGCTCAGTGAGTTAAAGCCTCTGCCTTCGGCTCAGGTCATGATCTCAGGGTCCTGGGATTGAGCCCCGCATTGGGCTCTCTGCTCAGCAGGGAGCCTGCTTCCTCCTCTCTCTCTGCCTGCCTCTCTGCCTACTTGTGATCTCTCTCTGTCAAAAAAATAAATAAAATCTTAAAAAAAAATTATTCTCAATCACATCACCCAATTTCTTTTCTTTATAGCACCCAAACTGCCTCCTTTGCTTGAGGTCCATATTTCTACCATCCGTCTCTATCCACAAGGCTTGTTGGTCATTGTACCTGACGGTGTACATCGTACATTGTATAAATTCACAAATGAGTGACTGAAAAGAGGAAGTTGCAAGTTCCTTTTTTTTTTTTTTTAAGATTATTTATTTATTTAATTGACAGAGAGAGAGAGAGAGAGAGATGACAAGTAGGCAGAGAGGTAGGCAGGGGGTGGGGGAAGCAGGCTCCCCCACCCCAGCAGAAAGCCTGGTGCAGGGCTCGATCCCAGGACCCTGAGATCATGACCTGAGCCGACACTATTTTTTTAAAGATTTTATTATTTTATTTATTTATTTATTATATATTATGGTATATTATATTTATATTAAATAAATATTTGTTTATTTGTCAGTGTGAGAGCCCAAGCAGAGGGAAAGGCAGGCAAAGGGAGAAGCAGGCTCTGCACTAAGCAAGAATCTTGGTGTGGGAATCCTGGTCCAGGACCCTGGGATCATGACCTGAGCCAAATGCAGATGCTTAACCACCTGAGCCACCCATGTGTCCCAACACTATTTTTTTTTTTTTTTTGCCCATTTTTTTAAAATTTTTTATTTTTTTATAAACATATATTTTTATCCCCAGGGGTACAGGTCTGTGAATCACCAGGTTTACACACTTCACAGCACTCACCAAAGCACATACCCTCCCCAATGTCCATAATCCCACCCCCTTCTCCCAAACCCCCTCCCCCCAGCAACCCTCAGTTTCCAACACTATTTTTTTTTAAGATTTTATTTATTTATTTATTTATTTGACAGAGAGAGAGATCACAAGTAGGCAGAGAGAGGGGCACCAGAGAGCCTGATGCAGGGCTTGATCCCAGGGTCCTGAGATCACGATCTGAGCCAAAGGCAGAGGCTCAGACCACTGAGCCATTCAGGGTGCCCCTCAACACTTTTTTTTTTTTTTAATCTGAGACAGAATGAGAGAGAGAGAGAGTGGGCAAGCACAAGCGGGGCAGAGGGGCAGAGGGACAGGGATAAGCAGACTCCCGGCTTAGAGGGAACATGACACAGGGCTCAATCCCAGGACCCTGAGATCATGGCCTGAGATGAACGCAGATACCTATCCAACTGAGTCACCCAAGTGCCCCCCCCATAAGCACCTTTTTTTAAAAATATTTTATTTATTTATTTGATAGACGGAGATCACAAGTAGGCAGAGAAGCAGGCAGAGAGAGAAGAGGAAGCAGGCTCCCTGCTGAGCAGAGAGGCCTATGTGGGGCTCCATCCCAGGACCCTGAGATCATGACCTGAGCCGAAGGCAGAGGCTTTAACCCACTGAGCCACCCAGGTGCCCCCATAAACAACTTTTCTAAGGAGACGAGTTTTTATACAAACCATAGAGTTGAGGGCAAGTGCATCTGTCGTTCCTAGGGCCTTATATGTGTCTGCATTTGGGGGTAGGTGAATTGTTTAGGAAGAAGCCAGAATAGAGAGAAAATTAATTCCCAAGCCAGGCATGGCAGAGCCTGCAGGTGACTGGCCCAACTTCTGATTAATACAGAGCACCCCCCAGACAGGTGAGATGTTTCAGGAGCAGAGCTGAGCGCACATTTATACTTATAAAACTGCTCTGTCTGGAGCCCCTTCCCAGTGACAGGCCCTGTGTTAAGTGCCTTGTACACTCTATTGTGATCAAGCCTCATCCAGAAAACCTGTATGTTATGTACTGTTTCTAAGCCCCTTTTACAGTTAAGAAACCTGCCGTTTAGAGAAATAGTTTTTGCTAACTGGGATTTAAACCCAGGCCGGCTTGTGATTCCAGAGCCCCTAACTCTGCTCATCCAGCCTGCCTCTTCCGATCCCTGATTGTGCTGGGAAATACTCTGGGGAGGGACAGCTCGGTCAGTTTGAGAATTAAGGAAGCTAAAGTTTGGACCCATTGAGTGACTTGCCCAAGACCATCAAGCTCGTCAATGGTGGGCTGGAACGGAGTTTATGTCCTTCTGGCTTTGGTCCCAGGACTCCTTCTCCTAGAGCTCATAGACCTCATTGGGACTGGGCCTGATCATGTGCCACCGACCCTCAACCCTCGGAGACCAAGGGAGGGAAGAGGATGCCACACTGTGGGAAAACTGACACTCCTCTCCCCGCCAGGCATTTCTGGAGAAGTATGGATATCTCCATGAGCAGGTCCCCAAAGACCTCACCGCGGCAAGATTCAGCAACGCCATCAGGTATGTGGGGATTTGGGGGTGCCAGAGGGTCACACTGCATTGCTCCCTCCCCTCCCCCCTCCGCCAGCCTCCCGCTGTCTCCTGGGAAGCTCTTTGCCCTCACCCCCACTCCTCGCCCTCCCGCTGTGCTCCTTTATCTCAATTCCTCCTGACAGGAAGTTCCAGTGGGTATCTCAGCTGCCCATCAGCGGCACGCTAGACCCTGCCACCCTGCGCCAGATGATGCGGCCCCGCTGTGGGGTGGCAGACACAGACAGTCAGGCGGCCTGGACCGAGAGGGTTAGTGCCCTGTTCGCCGGACGCCGGGCCAAAATGAGGCGTAAGAAACGCTTTGCAAAGCAAGGTGAGCCCTGTTGAAATCTAGCTAAGCTGGGATTCCCGATGCCCAGAAGTCCCACGGCCAGAGGACAAACCAGCCCAGCCTGGGACTGGGCTTTGTCAGTGTCCTCTTCCCTAGGACAGGAGAGGGGAGAGCAGCGGGTGAACAGGACCGGTCAAGTGGAGGGCCATGTGTGGGAACACAGACATTTAAATCAGAATTTTACAGACATGGATGAATTTTCATTATGCCGATGTTTCCCGGGACAAGCCCCATCGAGTCCCCTTCATTCCTGGGTCAGTTGGTTACGCTGTGAACTGTTGCCAGCATTTTGCCTTGTGTTTTCCCAAAGTTGTTCTCGTCGGGATTTATTCTTTTTTCGTAAGAGTGATTCAACAAAGATGTGATTTACCAGTCAGTTTTATTTTGTCTATAGCATGCTTTGAGCAGCCTTACTGGAACAGAATTCACATGCCATAAAATATACCCATTGGAAGTGTACAACTCAGTGGTTTTTAGTATATTTGCAGAATTGTGCAACCATTACCATAATCCAATTCTAGAACGTGTTCATCACCTCCAAAAGAAACCCCATGTTCTCTAGCAGTCACTCCCTTCCCTTTTCCCCTCTCCCTTCCCCCTCCCCTGCTTTTTGCCCCCTCCCCCAGCCCCTGACAACCACCCATCTGCTTTCTGTTTCTGTGGATTTGCCTATTGGAGACATTTCATCACTGCTCATTGTATACATCGGGGTTTCTACCATTGTGATTCTCCTTTTGTAGTTTTTGTTTTATCTTTTCTTCACCTCCTCTTCCTCCCTTTTGTCCTGATTCAGTCTTCTAGGATCAAATGTTACGGACCTAAGATTTATGAAGTTCTGATTCTTCTCTCAATTCTTCATCACCATCAAGTTTTCCTGTGTTTAATTTTAACATCTTCTTTGTACTAAGTCTAATTTTCTCTGACTGATTTCTGCAGTTTTTAGGATTTCTAACAAGATGGGGCTGTCGAGTCAGGTTTTCATCTGTAACCAAGTTTACTATGAGCACTTTGGGCCATTGCCTCTTAAATTGCCTTAGCTGCTTGCACCAACAATATCCCTTGTGAACAGAACACAAGGTTCATAGGTCGTTTTTATTTCTTTGCTGATCCAGAAGGAAGCTGTGGGCCGTTCCCCTCAGCTCTTGGAGGATAGAAGTAATGGGGTCTGGACGCTGGGGTCCAGAAGTCCTTGATATCCACATGTTCTGCATCCCACCGTGTTTCTGGACCACAGAGCTAGAAGAAAGTCGTAGCATGAGCGGAGGCAGCATTCCAGGAGCTGGGGCTCTGGGATCGGCAGTGTGTCATGCTCCATTTCCTCATCTAAGACATAGGCCCTTTCTGGTTGCAAAGTAGAAATGGGCCCCGATCAGCAAGGGGAAGGGGCTGGCAGTGGAAGGTGGGGCGGCCCTATACACAGCCTCAGCAGTGGCATTTCCCAGCTACAGGCGGTCTCCCAGAGAGTTGGGATGCTGCCTCTTGGGCCATCCAGGCACAGCCTGAGCATCCTAGATCCTTTCTTCTGGCAGCATCTTCTCCTGCCTTCTCCAGGGAGTCGCTGATGGAACCCACTTGGCGCTGTTCAATTTGGAGCATCCATTTGGAACAGAGATTCCAGCAAAGGCATCTTTGGTAGCCTTGCGCAACTAGCCTGGCCCCATGTCAGTCTGACCGTGACCCCTAGTTCAGATAGCAGTGGCTCAGGTTAGATGGAGACTTTCCCCTCTTGTTCATAACCTGAACCACAGCAGCTTCACTTCTTTTACCCCGAGTGAGAAGACCTTCCCTAGAAAGGAGCTGTATGCTTGGCAGGCACTGAACGCTTCCTATGCCTTCCTTTGGAGAATGTGTTTAATAACAGTTGACCCTTCCTGAGCATCTATGATATGCCAAGTGTGGTTCTAAATGGGTTAAGCCATGTCATCCCATAACAACTCTAGGAGATAAGGACCATCATTATCCTCATTTTACAGAGAGGCAAACTAAGGGGACAAAGACCTGAGGAAATTTCCCCAGAACCAGAGCCAGAGCGTGGCCAAGCCTTCCCATCCC
Source organism: Mustela nivalis (assembly GCF_964662115.1). Taxonomy (NCBI): domain Eukaryota; kingdom Metazoa; phylum Chordata; class Mammalia; order Carnivora; family Mustelidae; genus Mustela; species Mustela nivalis. Next base: position 25,683,566 of record NC_139036.1, on the reverse strand, counting down.
TGGGAGGCCTGAGTGAGATGCCACATGTGAGAAACCCCAGAACACGGGTGGGTGCCGTAAAAATGATGTGGATTTCTAGGCCAGTGACTGTCTACTCTGTGGACGAATGCTCTCCTGACAACGTCAGGTTCCAGGGTAGGGTTGCCGGTTAAAATATAAGACATCCAGGTAAATCTGGATGTCAGATGAGCAGCAAATCATTGCTTTGTGCTCACTTTTATACAAAAACATTATTTATCTAATATTCAAATGTAACCAGGTGTTCCATGTTTTTATTTGCTCAGTCTGGCAGGTGTGCCTGCAGGGGAGATTTTCAATCCCCCTTAGTCCCCCATGGAGCTGGAGTGCGTTGTGGGGGGGGTCCCGGGGTGGAAAAGGAAGGAGACAGGAGGAGGCATTTACCGAGCACCCACCACGTGCCTGGCAGCTGCTAGTTCATTTGCCTTCTTGTTTTCACCACAAGTAAGTCTTACCAACCACACTTGGCAAATAAGGAAACCAAGGTTTGGAGAGATTCCATAATTTGCTCTGTAAGCTTGCGAGTAGAAGTGCTGGGATTCCGACCAGCCTTTTTTCCACAGTATCCGTTGCCTTTTGGGAGTCAGGACTCCAGGGTCCTCCCCAAAGCAAGGTGTCTAGGTGTCCACTCTTCCCCACGTCCTTTTCCTTCCCTCTTCCCTTTTGGATTTTAGGGCAAGGGCGTGGGGGGTGCACTGCCAGGTGCTTCTGTGGCCTAGGGTCATTGCAGAATCCAGCCTCGCCTGGGCCAGGATTCAGGATGGGGCCCCAGGTAGCCAGCCTGCTCTGTAAGGACCTACCTCAGGAAGAGGACAGAGAGAGGCCTCAGGCTGCTAGTGGGGGTAGGTGGTGGGTGAGGGGGGGGTCTTCCTTTTTGGCAGGCATACCAACAACCCCTCCCAAGGAAAATTATCCATTTTCTCTCAGTCATGTACCTATAAGCCCTCCCTGCACTCCTCCAGAGACATGCATGCAGGCACACACACACACACATTCACAGAGGACTTGTATCCTGCAAGCTGCCACCTTACCTAGCTAGAGTGAGAGAACTGCCCACCCTCTCCCTTTTTTGCCGGGCTGAGTGAAGCCCCCCTCTGAGGCAAAGAGGCAGAAGGAGCTTTCTCACACTTCTGGGGGCTTGAAGGTGGGCGGGGAGGGTCTGGGAGTCAGTCAGCCCCAGCAGGGTCTGGAAGTGCCCCGCAGCAGCCAGTCCAGAGCCCTCCGAGTCTCCTCTGGATCCCAGGCCTTCCCTCCGCCCTCCGTGTCTCCCTCCCTTCCTAAGAATCCTTCCCTCTTCCCTCCCTGAGGGTTGGTCACTGGCTGGGAGAGGTTGGATGACTGCCAGGCCAAACAGGCCTGGGAAGGCAGCATTGCCTTGAATGGAGCTTGGCTCAGGGTTGGAGAAAAGACATTCCCCTCCCCCACGTCGGGGGGGGGGGGGGAGGGAAAGGGCACTCAGCTCCTTGCTCTTGACCACCCTCCCTCCCATCTGGAGAATCTCAGCTCAAGCAGAGCCCCTGCTTTGACCCACAGGAGCGATATTCAGGCAAATTTATAAGTCTTGAGTCTTAACAAATGTGTCTGCTTACCTGTGTGGTGTAGTGGAAGGTCAGATGTCAGGGCCTGAGCTCAGGGCCTAGCTCGGCTACTCACTCACTCTGTGACCCTGGGCAGGTCCCTTCCCCTCGTCTCAACTTCCCCACAACAGAGCAGAAAGGTTGGAGAAGCAGGGGGCCAGCCTTCCATGACTTTAGCCCTCCCCCCCCCCCCCCCCCCCCCCCCCCCCCGCCTTGGTTTAGGCAAGGACTTCCCAGAGGCAAAAGGGCAGGTGGTCTGAACCTTCGATTTTTCCTCCAGGGAGAAAGAAGGCTGTGCCCACTGGCCTAGCCTGCCTATTTGTCACCCATACCTCAGGAACTGTGATCCAGTTGGGAAACTGAGACCCCAAAAACCACATGATAGCTTTGCAGCCCCTGGACCCATGAGGCCTGGCTCTGAGCTGTGAGTGTTTTAGCTGGGGTCACAGTCTCAGCCCCTGAGCTTTGCAAGGCTCAGAAATAGCCCGTGAAAGACTCGGGATCTGGACTTTCTAAGCACCCTGGTCCTGGGTGTGCTGTGGGCTGCAGGGGGACTCAGTAGACATGAGGCTTGGGCAAGAGGCCAGCGTCTTAGGTCCAAGGGAGGAACTGCAGTTCTGGGCAAAGGCATAGAAGCTCATAACTAAGTGGAGATGGAAAAATTTCTCAGTGAGTGACAAAACACACCCTGTGTTCTGATTTGTTTACACCTTGGAGCTCTCCAGAATCCCTGAGGAAGTGAGGGGGAGGGCAGGGGGTCAGGGAAAAACTTCTAATAAATGGGTCTTGGTAGCTGGTGGGCAGCAGGCCTGCGGCACTGGAATGGGAGGGGCAGGCGGGTGTGAGAGGTGGAGGGGAGGAAGGGGTGAGAGGGGGTCACAGCTGTGGCCCTGTCGGCCCCATCTCTCCTCCACCCCCTGACACAGCAGCCAGGGGTAGGGATTTGCTGCCACCAAGACATGCAGAACGGTTTTCAGGTTCAGCGGAGGCTGTGAGAAAGAAGACCCGGACCAGAGATTCCTTAGGTTGGGGGCTTTTCCTGGGCAGAGGTCACATATCCCCTAGGGACCTCCCCAGGTCAAGCCACTAGACTGGGGACTCTCTAGGACCAGGATAGTCCTGTCGGCTCAAGAGCAGTGTCTCCCCAGCCAGATGAGCTCTTCCCAGGACAAGGGCTGTGTCTTTCCCCTTCAAATCCAGGACTCCCTGGAGGAGAGCCAACGCCGACTCATATGGGTCCCTGGGGACCAGCCCCGGCTCCACAGGTAGGTAAGACTGACATGGCCTCTCCGGCCTGCAGGCAGCAAGTGGTACAAGCAGCTCCTCTCCTACCGCCTGGTGAACTGGCCACAGCACCTCCCGGAACCGGCAGTTCGCGGGGCCGTGCGTGCCGCCTTTCAACTGTGGAGCAACGTCTCAGCGCTGCAGTTCTGGGAGGCTCCAGCCACAGTCCCCGCTGACATCCGCCTCACCTTCTTCCAAGGGGACCACAACGACGGGCTGGGCAATGCCTTTGATGGCCCAGGTGCTGACACAGAGCCTCTCTCTCCCATGGCAGGAGGGGAACCCAGCTGGGAGACGCAGTCTAGGGAGGGCAATGGGGCCTTTGCTTTCCATTCAGCCTTGGGCAAACTGGATCTCCCTTCAAAGAACCCTCAGTCTCCTCCCCTGTAGAATGGGAGCAATGGTTTCTGCCCAATTATGTGGCACGTGACTGAAGGGATGGCAAGATGAGGTTCTGCATGGAGAGTGCTTTGCAAATTCCAGAGTATTTTCTGGGAGAAGCTTCTGAGGTCCCACCACCCATCCTCTGCTTCTAGACAGACCTGTGCCTCCCCTGTTCTCCAAAAGCGGATGTTCTCACGACCACCACCCTACAAACATCCAGAGGCCACCGCTACCCAACTCTTGCCCTCCCCAAACCCACTACCACAGTCACTGCCACAGGGTAAGAGGCGTTCTGTCCCTTACCCACCATAGAAGTGCTTTGCGTTCCCACAACCCAGCCAATTCTTCTGTTTGTCCCCAATCTAAAAGGCTTATGGCAGCAGTTTAACCTGCTCTCCTCCCATTCTGCCCAACACAGGCCTTCAGAACCTGACTGCAGGCTACTTGTGCATCACCCTCCCACCCCACCAGCCCCCTCCATGCCCTAAGGAGGAAAGGAGCCCTGATTGGGCCCCTTCACCCCAGTGGGAACTCCAGGGAATGTAGGCCCTCACCTCCCTCACGCTGCTCTGCTTTACATCAGGCCCACTCCCAGCAAAGTCCATGTCCAGGTCCTGTTGCTGGGACCGGGGATAGGACTGGCAGAAATCTAAGCTTTTCACGAATCCACACGTAAGATATATGTGCTCCTGCGTGTAACTCCAGTCAGCCCTGATATCTACATGAAATGTACATTCCTGTGCCCCGCTGGAGTCTGGCGACTAAGACCATACCGGACTGGGAGAAAGCTCTCTGATCTTGGGCAGGTGCTTTGTCTTTTCTGAGTTGAGGTGTTCTCTCTCTCTGAAACCTGCCATCTGTCTCCCAGGATTATTGTGAGGAGTGAACCGAAAGGGCTAACACTGCTCCGACAGCTCGAGGCATGTTCAAAACAGGAGGCATGTATTCCTCCTACACTCACACGGCCCCATCCCCGGAGACTTCTCACCCCAGGCAACTCTCCTCTAACAGCAGTCAATCCCCTTTGGCCTGGGCTCCAAGAAGGCAATGCAGGAATTGCCCTCCGCAGGCTTCTAGGCCAACATTATCACCCTGCCCTTTGCTGACTGTGGCCCCTGCAAAAAGTGAATTGTGACATGTGAGGGCCTTGGGATTGTGTAGCTGATAAGCCCCCCGGGGTATGCCACAAGCTCCAACATCACTGATCCTGTCTGTTCCTTCCCTCTGCTCACTCCTACTAGAGCGAGGAGGTAGAGACCCACAGAGGGACCCCACAGAGGAAGGCAAGAACACAAAATGTGCTTTTTATTAAAGACTATATATACCCATAAACATACCCAGCACCCAGATCAAGAATCGACATTACCAACATTCAGAGGGCCCCATCGTGCCTACCTCGGGGATAACCATATACCTATTCTAGATCTTTGTGAAAATACTTTCCGTGTAGCATTCCTCATGGGCTAGGCACTAAGTATTATGCGTAATCTACTCGTATAGAGACTCACTCCTCTGTAATCCCCAGAGCAACCCCGTGAGGAAGAAGCAGCTCATTATCATCATTCCCATTTCAGATCAGAGCGGGAGCGACTGGCCCAAGGTCACATAGCTAGTAAACAGGGAAACAGGGATGGAAACCCATGGGGTCTGTACACCACGCTGCCTCCCAGGCGTCCACACCCCACAGCCTAGTCTTCGGTTCAGGGCTGCCCACTCGAACCTCTGCCAGGTCATGAGGAGGGAAATTGTGCAGCTGAAAATAACCACACCCACCCCTGGGGCTCCGCACGGGAAGGTGGGAACGTGGGGGGCGTGACGGGCGGTAGCGCTCCCACTGACCACCCCCCCCGCGCCGCCTGCAGGGGGCGCCCTGGCGCACGCCTTCCTGCCCCGCCGGGGCGAAGCGCACTTCGATGGCGACGAGCGCTGGTCCCTGACCCGCCGCCGCGGGCGCAACCTGTTCGTGGTGCTGGCGCACGAGATCGGCCACACGCTCGGCCTGCCGCACTCGCCTGCGCCGCGCGCGCTCATGGCGCCATACTACAAGAGGCTGGGCCGCGACGCGCTGCTCAGCTGGGACGACGTGCTTGCCGTGCAGGGCCTGTATGGTGAGCCCCCGCCCTGCCCACCGCCGGTCCCCCGTTCCAGCCCCGGGGCCCGCACGCCCGCGCGGCGAGCAGGAGCCCCCCGCCCCAAGCGTGGGAATCCGGCCTCCCCGTCAACGGTCCCTCGCGACCCCGAAGCCGCGGGCTCCCCTCACATCCAAAAAAGCCCCCCGTGCCTGGCCTCTCCATCCCAATCAGGTCCCACGCACCGCACTGCCTGGCGCTCCATTCCCCAGTCCTGCCCAACCCCAGTCTCGGCCTCGGCAGTTCCTCTCCCATCGCTGCCCCATCACCCAGACCCAGTGTCCGGTCCCACCTCTTCCCCCATCCCAGCCCACGTTCCTGCTCCTCTTGCCCTCCTCCAGCCTTCCCCCTCCCTGAGGCTGGTGCCCGCTTCCCACCAAGCCTGGGCCTCTGTATGGAGGTAGACCCAGCCGAGGTTACCCCCCCTATCCCGACCCCTTTCAGAATGAACTGGCCAGGGCTGCCACCCAGCCAGCCACAGCTCAGAGTGCCCAGTGCGTCGGCAGGGCCAGAGCCCTGGGTTCAAGTCACCATGGGATTCCTGATAAGCAGTTGCTCTTAGGCAAAGCATTTCCCCTCTGAGAGCTCTCATTTTTACCTTCTGAGAAAGGGGATAATCATTGAGGCCCTGCTTACCTCACAGGGCTGTTGTGCTAGTAGGGGTACCAACTTCTCAGTAGCCTAAGAAACCATCCGGAACAGCTGCTGCTTCGTGAGTGTATACTATCTGCCGGGCACTTAACACACTCATGAGGTATCTTTGTCCACAGATGGGGAGAACCGGGCTCAGAGAGGTTAGGTAACTTGTCTAAGGTCACACAGCTAGAAAGTTGTAGACCACAATGCAGGACCTGGTGCCAAATTCCAAGCTTGCTGGACCCTGCTTCACTCTCATAAGTATAATGATGTAATTATTATGATTGCTCTAACTATTGCAGCCCAGACCCTGAACTCTGCCCTCATGCCATCTGTGTTGTTGCCCAGGACTCAGGGAAGAGAACCTTCTGCTCTTCTTAGTGCCTGACTTTTGGGTGGTCTGCCACTCAAGTTTTAGCTCAGTAGAGGCCTCTTTCCCAGGCTGTTCAGTAGGAGAGAAGACTTTTGAGTTTAGTGCTATGGTTAATAACAACCAAGGAAACTTTTAGACTCCCCCACCCCCCTGCTTCTCAAACTAGATAACGATAGAAGGAACCAGAAGAGAGGTCTTGAGCCCTCCACACCACGCCCCAACCAGTGTGTGTTCTCTCCCTCTTCTCTCCTTCCCCATGAAGGGAAGCCCCAGGGGGGCTCCGTGGCCATCCAGCTCCCAGGAAAACTGTTCACTGATTTTGAGGCCTGGGACCCCCACAGACCACAGGGAAGGCGCCCCGAAATCCAGGGTCCTAAATATTGCCACTCTTCCTTTGATGCCATCACTGTAGGTAAGATGGTCCCACCTGTGCCTCACTGCCTTTTTCCTTCCTCCTCCACATCTCTAGGGGTCTCCAGAGCTGGAATACGAGGTGGGGTTAAGAATTAAGAAATCCAGAAATCCCAAGCCACAAGCATTCTGCAGGGGTAGCAAGCCAATGCCAAGCAAAACACTTGCTTCCTCCTGCATGCCTTCCCAGCTGTGCTCACTACATCCTCTCTCCTGAGTCTGGGAAGCTGGTTCTAGGAAAGCACCTTCCCTAGAAAGGCAGGGAGAGGCTGATGGTCACTCAACTCTCTTGTCTCCGGACAGATGGGCAACAGAGACTGTACATTTTTCAAGGAAGCCACTTCTGGGAGGTGTCCGCGGATGGCAACGTCTCAGAGCCACGCCCACTACAGGAAAGGTGGGCGGGGCTGCCCCCCCACATTGAGGCTGCTGCCGTATCATTGGACAATGGAGATTTCTACTTCTTCAAAGGTACCAGCCTTGGGGCAGATGAGAAAATTGAGGCCTGGAGAAGGGAGGTGTTCTCTCCCAAGTCAAAAGAGGGGTGGAGTCCCGATTCCACTCTGAACCTGTGGCCCCAGGGAACTCTACCAGGAGGTTCCTTCAGTGATGGATTGCGGGGCATGGGTGTTGAGGTTGTCCCAGAGAGAAAGGGTGGGAGGGCCACAGAGGAGGAGAGCAGAGGACCACTCCTGAGCTCCTCAATCCAACAGAAAAATCCTGCTTCCTTGGAATCCTGGCTGTGTGAGGTTGGGCCTGTCACTTGGACTTGAGTTATCTCGAATGGGAAAAATAATCCAAGTGTGTTGGGGAAGGAGGATTAAAACATATCACAAGGAGTGTGCAGTATATTTGGGTAAATAGTTTCACTCATCCAACAAATATTGCCTTTTATGCATCACACACAGTTGGGGGTGTTGGGATACAGTCGTGAAAAAGAGAGAAATCCCTGCCCTCATAGAACTATCCGAAGAAACGGGTGGTGACTGGCCTTCCCTGTGGTCCACTGCCCATTCAGGGAGATGCCCCCCGCAGTGCTGTCTGCCCTCTGCTGACACCTGCTGGAAGTTGGCCACCACCCTCTCTCCTTAACTGGGTAAAACGAAATTACTAATACTGTGAGATCCATTTTGATGATCACAAGTACTGACCATGTTGGTCTCCAACATGAGGGGGAACACGGGTCTGGGGGGACAGAGGTGAGGTGGAGGACCAAAGGGGGACAGCCACCAGCTCACCCTGGCTCTCCCGATGCCCTACAGGGAGCCGATGCTGGAGGTTCCGGGGCCCCAAGCCAGTGTGGGGTTCACCACAGTTGTGCAGGGCAGGGGGCCTGCCCCGCCACCCCGACGCCGCCCTCTTCTTCCCTCCTCTGGGCCGACTCGTCCTGTTCAAGGGTGCCCGCTACTACGTGCTGGCCCCAGACGGACTGCAGGTGGAGCCCTACTACCCCCGAGGCCTGCGGGACTGGGGTGGTGTCCCCGAGGAGGTCAGCGGTGCCCTGCCACGGCCGGATGGTTCAATCATCTTCTTCAGAGATGACCGCTACTGGCGCCTTGACCAGGCCAAACTACGTGTGACCACCTCGGGCCGCTGGGCCGCAGAGCTGCCCTGGATGGGCTGCTGGCATGCCAATTCGGGGGGCGCCCTCTTCTGATGCTCCCACCCCTTAGTGAATTGCTGGTGCCCTCGTGGCCAACGTGTATCCTCTGCCCCAGGAGAAGGACCTGTCTTGGAAGCCTCCAAGCCTCCCTGCATAAGACCAGGCAGGAAAGTTTGCATTTGTGCCCTGGAGAATGGCTTTGTGCTCTTCAGACATCGATCTTTAAGGGATCAATCCAAGGAGAAACCATTAAGGGTCTCCAACCCTACAGCCCTTCCCCTGAAGGACTCTCCTCCCCAAGCCTTAGGGATTTTTCTTTTGCTAAAGGTACACTTCTGTCTGGGAGGCAACAGCACTGGGCGGCTAGGGAGGGTGCAGAACTCGATGGAGAGGTTGGGACCACTTTGCAAGACTGTCTCCTTCCTCTCAGGACCTCCTGGCTCAGTTTTTGGAGAATTGTGTCTTTTTAAATGAGAAGCCTCACCCCAGGAAACTTGGGTGGGTTGGGTGCAAGGATTTCCAACCTCAGAGAGCCTTTGGTGGTTATAGTGGGAGGTCAGCACCCAGAGCAAGAGGGAGACTGATGCAGGCCTGCTGGGCGCCATTTGGGGGGGGGGGGCTGAAATAAAATGGAGCCCCCAGCTCGTGGGCCCCAAAGCAGGCATCAGCCTTCCTTGGAATGGTTTCCAGTGAGAGCAGGTGGGGTACGGACGCTGGAGAGGCTGGAACAACATTCTTTTCCATTTAAGCCAAGACTACAGACTATGAGTCCTTGTGATGGGGAGAGGTGGCCTGAAAAAGCAAAATGATCCCATCCTTCCTCACCCCCAGGCTAGCTGGGGAGCCGGGGTGGCAGGGAGAGGATAGAGCCTCTCTGGAGGGCAGTGCTGCTGCAGGCGCTGGGGTCCCTGCAGGCTGGGGGAGGCCTGGTGCTTACAATGGCCCCATTCTTCAGGCCACACACGCAGCGTTCCAGGAGCTGGCTGGCCGGCCAAGAATAGCTGGGATTCCTGGAGAAGGAACCAGCTCTCCATCCTCTCTTGTCTTCAGCCTCAGCCAGTCTCAGCGTTTCAGCATCTGGTTCTCTTGTCCTCCCTGCCCCCCATCCCCCACCCCACACACCTGCCAGTGCCTCATTTGCACAAACACTGACCTCAGCAAGTCCAGGCTTCCAGGGGAAGGGGAGAATGATCTGGCCAGATTCAGCCCTCTTCTCCCCAGGGGCATTCCTGGCCCTCTGCCTTCCTTTTCTTCTCTGTGCGATAGGGGGTGGGGATGGGGGGGTGGCCTTTGACTGCCCTTGGATGCAAGGGCTTTGTTCCACCCTGTCTTGGGGGAGGTGGAGGGAGGAGGGGCTCTGCCCGCCTTTCTCCCTCTGACCTGAACACTGGGGAAGGCGAAGGAGGGTCTTTATCACCCTCAAGGGAGCCACCTGGCCCCACTTCAAGGCTCTGACATTTTGTTAGAGGCTTTATTGGGTGATTGGAAAGGCAGGGGCAGGTTTCTCAGCCGCGAGGGAACCCAGGGGTTAGTTTCTCTAAGCGACGCCTCTGCCCACTGGACCAGAGGACCTGAGCTACCCAGGAGATGAATATGAGCCTGCACCAGGGGATGCGTGTCAGGCGAGCGGGAGGTACTGGATGCCGCTCGGAGGGGAGCTCTCGGGAGGCGCTCCAGGGGACATTGGGCTCAGCCTTGGGTGGCACACGGTGACAGGTGGGAACGCCCGCGGCGATCGTGGGCCGGCCTGCGGGCTTGGAGAAGGCGTACTGGGAAGGGGCAATTCTAAGGAGTGTGAGGGAGAGCGCTCCGCATCGGAGAAGAGGTGGTGGTGGAGGAGAGGCCGGGGTCAGGCGCAGACGGAGGGCACCAGGGTTGGCGGCGGGCGCGCTCAGTGACACCCGGCGGCCCCCGCGCCCCCCGAAGCCCGCGCCTTTCGCGGACTGGAGTGCTCCAGAATGCAGTGCGCCACGTAGGCCGGGTGGCTGTGCAGGTTCCTGCACTTCTTGCAGAAAAGGATCTCGCAGCGCGCACAGCCCCCCGCGCGAGGCGGCCGGCGCCGCGTCTCCAGCACGCAAGGCGGCTCCGGGAGGCTCCGCTTCCTGCGCGGGGCCCGGGTCGCTCAGTGCCCCGCGCCGTCCCCTCCCGCCGGACGCTCAGTGCCTCCCCCCGCGGTCCCCCTCCCGCCGGGAAGTTCAGTGCCCCGCGCGGTCCGCTCCCGCCGCCCGCCTCGGCCGGGGCGCGCCCTTACCTGTCCGCGGGAGCCGCCAGGCCGCCCAGCAGCGCGAGCGGCACAAGCCAGCCCCAGAAGCCGCTGTCCGCGCGTCGCAGCAGCGCCACCTGCTGGGTACTGGACTCCTGGCGCAGCGGGCAGTAGGACACCGAGCCTCGCTCGCGGCCCTCGCCGCCCTCCGCCTCCCCGCGCGGCGCCTCGCCCTCCGCCCCACTCTGCTCCCGCGGCCTCGCTGCCGCCTCCTCCTCCTCCTCCTCGTCCTCCTCTTCTTCCCCTTCCTCCGACCCCTCCTCTGCGGCCGCCTCCGCGTCGCTGGGCGGCGGCTCCACCAGTTCCTTCTTCCACAAGGGGGTCTTCACTCCTGCGGGGCGGGCGGGCGGGGGAGGTCAGCGCAGGCCCGCTGTTCCCCGCTAAGAGCCGGGTACCCCGACTGCTGGCCAAAGCCCGACCCCCCACCCCCCAAAAAAGGCAGGTGCCTGAAGGACAGTGTGCACGGACTGCCCCAGGCTAGCAGGATTCCAAAGCGAGGATTACAGAGTGTGCAGGGTGATTTCCAGGGTGAGACAGGGCCTGCCGGGCTGCCCCCCATTTCCCAGGTTTCTAGGCTTCCTCGCTGAGGATTCGGGGAAAGTCACGTCGCTTCTGTCCAGCTCCGTGTTCCCATCTGTAAAAGTAATGCTCATCTCCGGGGTGACTGTGAGGCAGGTAGCAGGTCTCTGTCAAGTGCCCAGCCCAAGGCTGGCCTTAAGCAAGCCCAGATGCGGCAGCATCTCAGAGGAGAGAACCCACGGAAGACGCGCGGGGGCGCGCGCGCGCGTGCACACACACACACACACACACACACACACACCACCACCACCACCACCCGCAGACCAGTTAGGAAAAGGCTGTCCTAGGAGTGAGCACGCGCGCGTGCACACACAGACACACACACACACACCACCACCACCACCACCACCACCACCACCACCACCCGCAGACCAGTTAGGAAAAAGCTGTCCTAGGAGTGAGCCAGTTAGGAAAAGGTGTTTGTTCTTCCTTCCAGACTTTATCCCAGTTACCAGCTGGATTTCAGCCACCAGTGTCCCTCCAGCCTTCTGTAGAGCACAAACTTCGGAACTCAGAACAGTAATCGTGGCAGGCTGGACGCTGTGGGATTGCCATGGGAAGTAACCTGGCCTCTCCCGGGCAGGACTCCACCACTCAGCAACCTCCTACCCTCCCTCCTGGAACCACTCTGTGTTTGTGCTCCTCTTCGCTGGGTTGGGGAGCTAGACTTCCACGGAAAAGCAGGGGGATGAGGGCTGGGGAGACACCACTGTGGTTTGCCCTGGAAAGGTCAAGAGAATTCCTGTTGGTCCCTGCCCATCCTGTTTAAAAGAGGCTGGGGACAAAGGAGCATGATACAATTAGTGTTCTAGCTCACATGTACTGAGCACCAGCTGTATGCAGTCACGGTGAGAAATTCTTCACACATTGTGCTCCTTCATTTTCACAACCACCTCAGGTAGTGGGGGAGGGAGGTAACCAAGGGGACTCTGAATTTCATCCAAGATTTCCAAAAGCTTTCCAAAAAAAGTTGTTTCAAAGAATCTGCCAGTTCTCGATGTTGCTGAAGCTAGAAAACCAGGGTCTGCGGCACCTTTTGTTAGAAAACACACTAAGGAGACTTTTGGTTGTGAAAGGCAGGCTTAGTGCACAGCCAGAAACGGATGCTGGAAATTTTTTGAGAGAAATGGGAACAGGAAATGAGGTTAGAAAGGAAGGTTGGGACTTTGGGTGCTAGGCTATGGAGTTCAGAGTCTGCCCTTCAAGAGTGGGGAGCCCCTGAGCATTCTGATGGAGGCCCATGCTCAGAGCTATGTTTTAGGATAGTCTCTCTACAGGACAAAGACACCCACTTAGGTGTTGTCACAGCAGTCCCTGCCAGAGAAGACAGCAGAGGAAGATGATGGAGAAGATGTCAGGAATATTCAGAAAAGAGAGAGGAGAGGGCTTGTACAAGTAACGGAGAAAAAGCTGGACTTCTTCTCTGGGGTCGTCATGGTGATGGATGAGCTGGTCCACACTGGCTTTGCAGCCACACTTGACAGGAGTCAATGGTCCTGTCCTCAGTCTCCAGCCCATCTCCAGCCCCACTCACCATGCTTATCCATTCTTCCTAAGGCTGTGCTGCCCTCTTCTCCGATCAGGGACTGGGATGAGACAAGAGTTCCCAGAACACATGGAGCTTTATCTGACCTCTAGGGTCTCTGTTGGATCACAAGGGGTGGGGCTGGAACTTCACTTGCCCTTAGGGTTCTATCCAGGAATAGCTGCCTTTTTTAGAACCTCCAAGAGCACTTGAAACCCAGGTGCCTCCCCTACCTTCCCTCTTGGCAAGGGATTAAAGGAGAGAAAGGGGTGACTTTAGCTGCCAGTAGACTGGGTTCAAATCCCAGCTTTGCCATATAAATATAAGAGCTATGTGACCTTCAGCATATTGTCTGACCCTCAGTCTCTTCATCTGTAAATCAGAGACAGTCACACAGTACCAGACTTTACCTGGCCCACAGAAAGCCCTCCAAGCATTATGTTTACTTGTATCATTATGTTCTCTCCTCCCCTTTCTGTCTTCTCTCTATCCTTCCTCTCCCTGGCTCCCCATGCCCCTTACTTCCAGCTCATTGCCTTAGCTCTGAGAAGCCGAGGAAATGCCTCCAAGTCCAGTAGGAAGCAGGGCCCAAGCAAGAGTTGGGTGTAGCTCCTGAATGTCATGTATGTGTCTGTGAGAATTGGAGTGCGGGGAGGGAATAAAATCACGGGGCCTTGGAAACACAACTTATTTTCCAGGCCTTCTCAGAGGTGTGTGTTGTCAGAGACAGGAGTAGGCTGAGGGCTCAGAGGATGCAAACTCAGCTTTGAAGAGCCTCCGTCTGACAGGGAAAAATGACTTGGTTTCCATCCAAGTCTGAGGTTGAAGGGGAGTGGGGTCTCCCAGTTTTGGGGAAGCTGGTGGGTGGCATATAGAACAAGGAACATAGAGTAGCTCTTGGGAATCTGCTAGTCACAGGGGGTTCACCCTGTCAAGAACTGGAGGGGTCTGAACTTGACTCCTCTTGCGTGCTAGCAAGTTTGCTTGCCGGAGTGTCCAGGGTGTGTCAAAAACATGAGGCTCCTGGGTCAGAGACAAAAGACTGGATTCCTCATGGTACAGCAGCAGCCTGTTCCTGTCGGTACAGCCTGCCCCTTGTCCCCTGGGTGCCTTGGGGACGGGCCTGTGAATGCCTGCACATGCGGGGATCTAGATCACCAAAGAAGCTCTGAGCTTAGGAACCCAAATCTTCTGTAACGGGCAGCACCAAAGTCTGAACTTTGCTCCAGAAAGAGAGGCCATCACTCTCCTCCAAGAGTGTTCACTCTGTTAAACACCCTTGAAAAGTCAGCGCCTCTATTTGTGAGACAAAGCAGAATTGCAAAAGACCCATGGAGAATTATCTCCCCGTAAACCTATTCTCCTTACATTTACTAAAAGAACCACTGTGGCTCTGGATGGCAAAATTCTAAAGCTCACTCTGGCTAATTAAATGAGGAAGAATAGTGGTAGCTTGCAGAATGGCCAGAGGGCTTGGCAATTGGACAGGCCCTCTAGACGGATTGTGAACACAGCCAAGATCCCACCACAGGAACGCCCCAATTGAGAAGCCACTGTGGGTGCCACCCCTGGCCACTGGCACCAGGAATGACCTTCTTGAGTCACTACCTAAGATTCAATGTCCCTGGTGCCCCAGGCACCTCCAAACCACTGAGGCTAGGTAGTGGTTTTAGGGAGCATCCCACCAAGAAACACAAAAGGAGATTCCTCTAGTCTGGTCATTCATTTCATCCTGCCTCTCCCACTTGGTTCTGCCCAGAAGCCCTTTATAATCCTTAGGGTGTCCACTCATTGTTGTTGGGTTGTTGTGTGGGGTTTTTTTTTTTTTCCCCATTCACTCTTCTCAGGGGTATTTTGGGTTTTGTGGGAACTTCCTAAAAAGTTGGGTTGTCATAACAAACAAATACCAGCATAAAGCCACATGAAAAATTGATCACAGAGTGGTAATACGGTCTGTAGTGAAAGCAGCACAACAGGTAGTCCCACTACACCAGGAACAGAAGCGTGCCTCCTGCTCTCACATGCCACCTTGGAAGACCCCTTGAAAGGGGAGAAGTTGTACTGCTGATGAGTATGAATTCAAACTTGATTGGAGCTGTGTCCAAAGGAAACTGCTTAAGTCCAGAAAAGAACGAGCTACATTTTATCGGCTAGCACATGCATTATTTCCTGCCATTCACAGAAATCTAGAGGACAAAATGAGATCATTTGTCAAAAGTAAAGCTCTAATGTTTTTTAAAGTGGGCTCCACGACCAGCGTGGCCTTGAACTCACGATGCTGAGATCAAGACTTGAGCTGAGATCAAGAGTCAGATGCTTAACCTACTGAGCTACCCAGATGCCCTGAAAGCTGTAATTTTTGTACTTTTTTAGATTTTTAACGTGTAAACTAGTAGTATACATAACTCATTAACTTGTAATGACCAGGTATAACACAGAGATGCTGTATTCATTCTAGTTGAGCAATAAAAATAAGTTACAAAAGGAAATATCCAATAAGGTGGGATATTAGGGCCGCCCAAGTGGGGATATATAGATGTGTGTATATATATATATATACACACACACACACAATACATACACACACATATCTTTTGCCCTTTGAACATTATGTTAGGATGTATATAGTTGGTGGAATATCAGAGTGCCTGACTAATAATGGCTTAAGCCTCCTAAAAGGTATGAGTTCACTTAAGAAGTCAGAAGTGGGGGGCGCCTGGGTGGCTCAGTGAGTTAAGTCTCTGCCTTCGGTTCAGGTCCTGATCTCAGGGTCCTGGCATCAAGCCCTGCATCGGGCTCTCTGCTCAGCAGGGAGCCTGCTTCCTTCTCTCTCTCTCTGCCTGCCTCTCTGCCTACTTGTGATCTCTGTCAAATAAATAAAATCTTTTTTAAAAAGAAAAGAAGTCAGAAGTGGGGGGCTCCAGGGTTGGCTCAGCGGCGGGATGAGGTTATGAGGGATCCAGGCATCTTCTCATCTTTCCCCTCTGCCTTCTTTGCCTCTCTTCTTGGTTGCAAAACGGCTGCTGCAGCTCCAAGCATCCTGGCCTGGAGCAATCACGACCAAAACAGAAAGAAAGGTTCCTCAGGGCCAGGACTTCTCAGAACCCTTCCAGCAGGCTTCTCTTTGAGCCTCAACTGGCCAGAACTGAGGCACGCACCCATCCTAAGCCATTTGAGAAAAGAGACAGGAGGGCCAAGATTGACCTGGCCTGGTTGTAATTAATACCTTTGGTCAAGTAGGCCTCAGGCAGTATAGTTATAAAATAATTTTTTTTTTTTTTTGCCTCCTATAGTCCCTTTAAACCTGCTCAAGGGGAAGAAAGCTTCCTTCCCTTGTCCCTGGAGGACAACTCAGACAGGTCTTATGAATTGTTCAGAGAACTGTTAGGCCACGGAGAAGTGGGCACTGTGGTCACCGAAAGCTGATATAATGTTACCTCTCCCCCCAGCAGGGGCCTGCCATGACCGGTGGCCCCAGTGTGATGGGGTGACAGGCAGAAGACGTGCTCCTCCCTCCCTCTTGCTCTGCCTCTCCTTCCTTCTCAGCTGACCCACCACTGCTGTTTGCCTTTCCTGCCCTCATCCAGGGAGTCTCTTGGATCTAGGGGGACACACTGGGTTCTGGGGGTCACTCATCCCCCCTGCACCCTCAGGAATCCGCTGGTCCACTGCCAGCTTCCCCTCTACTGAGGTCTTCCCCTCTGTTGACCCCTCCCTTGACGGAGCGGCACACAGGAAGCACTCACCCATCCTCTGTTCCGGCTCTGAGGAGACTGCTTGCTGATTCCAGCGCAGCCCTCTCCTTGGTCCCCAGCATGGAGCAGCTAGCAGGCCCAGAGTTTGCATTTTCCGTCTCCCACACAGGAGTCAGACAGACTTCAGTTCATTGAGTCTCCCTAGTGACGGGCGATAAACGTCTGGTTCTCTGACTGGTCCCACTGAAGCCCCTCTCTCTGCTTCTCCCCATGTTGCGGCTCAGTCGGTTAATCGTCTGCCTTCAGCTCAGGTCATGATCTCAGGGTCCTGGGATGGAGCCTCCTGCCTGACTCCCTTCTCAGTGGGGAGCCTGCTTCTCCTTCTCCCTCTACCGCTCCTGCTGCTTGTGCTCTCTCTCTCTCTTTCTCTGTCAAATAAGTAAAATATTAAATTTTTTTAAAAAACCCACAGGGCACCTGGATGGTGGGTTAAAGCCTCTGCCTTCAGCTCAGGTCGTGATCCCAGGGTCCTGGGATCGAGCCCCGCATCGGGCTCTCTGCTCGTCAGGGAGCCCGCTTCCTCCTCTCTCTCTGCCTGCCTCTCTGCCTGCTTGTGATCTCTGTCAAATAAATAAATAAAATTAAAAAAAAAAACCAGTCATTTTTTTGCAGTTCTGAAGGTCAGAAGTCTGAAATGATTCTTACAGGACTAAAATCGAGGCGCTGGCAGGGCTGGTTCTTTCTGGAGACTCCATGGGATTATCTGCTCCTTGCTTCTTCCAGCTTCCAGAGGCTGCAGAGTGGCTGGCTTGCGACCCCCTTGATCTCTGCTTGACCGGCACATCTCTCCTACTTCTGCAGTCAGGCCACCCTCTGCCCCACACTTGTGATTACATTTCATGTCGGCCTTGACAATCTGGATTATCTGCACAGTCCCTTTGGCCCTCTAAGGGGACCTCCACAGTTTCTGGGCATGAGGACACAGCTCTCTGTGGGGGCCATTCTGTGGCCTGCCACAAGACCCACAGCACAGCTGCAATTCTCTGCAAACTGTCTCTTGCTCTGCAACAGCCTAACTCTTGACAGAGTCTAGTGGGAGAGAAATCTGAGGATCAAGTGGCAGCTTTTGGATAATGCCTCAATTAAGAGTGCATACAGTCTTACTCCTTTTGGGGTTTGCTGCCTCTACTGTGTCTTGAAGCCTCAGCAGAAACTTCAATCTTAGCTCTGCCATGACTGACTTGAACAATCAGGGTTCCTCTTCTGGGGCTGGGCCCACCTTCCCACATTTCAAGAAAGCTCCAGTTCAGGTAGCTCCACTACCTGAACATAATGGGATTTTATTAGCATACATGAAAAAACAACTAGCCCTTCTGTACAGGGATAACCAGCCTCTAGAAAGGTTTCCCATGGCCCCTGACTCCTGGAATTCGTGTTCCAATACAGTGCCCTCCCATGTAAGGCTGACCTGGGTGACCGATGGGATATCGTAGAAATGACAGCATGACTTTCCAGGCTGGGCAGTGAAGACACTGGCTTCTGTCTTGCTCTCTCCCCCTGGGGAAGATCAGCTGCCACTTTGCCAGGACACCCAATGGACCCTACGGAGAGGTCTATAGCGGGAGATAGAGAGGCTTCCTGCCCACCTCAGTTTTCTTGTTCCCTCATCCACGAAATGGACACAATAATCACGGTCCTGATGCCGTGATTGAAAATAATTGAAAGGAAATTATCTCCAAAAGTTAAAGAAAAGTGCTGCCTGATCTGGGTGTCCATGTCCCCTCTGCCTCATACCCTAGCTCCTGTCTGGAGGTTTCGCACTGGCTGTTCCCTCTGCCTGCACACCCTCCCCGCCCCCATACCTGCAATGCCTGCTTCCTCATTACCCTCATGCCTCTGTTCAAATATCACCACGTCAGTGAGGCTTTCCCTTGACAAGCTCACATAAAATGCCACCCACTGTCCCATCTCCCTTAATGCTTTCCTTTTCTCCCTGGTATTTATCACCATCTGACCTACCGTGGATTTGCATGTTTGTCACCTGTCACCCGTCCCCCCACCAGCATGTTCGGAGCCTCCATATTGTTCTCTCTTCAGGCCTGTAATAGTGCCTGGCACATAGGAGGAACTTCCGAATATTTACTGACAGAGCTTTGCTGTGGCCAGGGTGAGGTGCTGCGGTTTTGACAGCAGGCACTGCCGGCTCTAGAGGAATCCTGTGGTTAGAGTGGGGGATGGAGCAGGTTCTCAGAGAAAGCAGGGATCACGGGGCATCAGCAGGGCTGCTGGGAGAATCAGCGAGAGCTGGGACCCACCCCGCCCCGAGTGGGCTCGTGTCCTGAAACTTTCCACCTACATCATTCCTTTACTCCTCAAAGCACCCCAGAGGTCAACACTATTCCCCTTGTACAGCTGAGGAAACTGAGGCGCAGAGGGGCGAGGTGGCATATGAAGGTCACAGAGGGATACAGGCCCCAGGGAAGGGGCCAGGCGTGAAGTCATGTCTTCAGACTACTGCGATGCATCTTCTTCAGCCCCATCTTACAGTGCTCACTAAATACCAAGGGGCTCAGTAACCCTGGCCCTGCTTTCCTCCCCCACTCCCTAGCCCCCCAAAGCCTCATCCTTCAACCCAGGGAGAGAAACCAGCCCCAGCCTCTCCTCCCTGCTCCGAGGGTCAGGGCGGGCTGCGCGGGGCAGTCCTTGGCTGGCTGCCTCGAGGGTTAAGGAAGAGTGTTTGTAGCAGCGCGGTCTCCAAGGAGAGGAGGGGAAAGCAGAGTGGGGAGGCTCGCTCTGCTGCCGCCGGCCGCTGGGGGGTGGGAGGCAGCCTGCTGGACCAGTCTAGTCCTGAGGGGGAGAGAGCAGTATCCTCACCCCCGTCTGTCCTGGGAGGTGATGAATTCTGGCCGAACTGGGCAGCCCGAGAGTGAGGTCACTGCAGGGCCACCAAGTAGGGAAAGTTCCGGCAGAAATTGAGGAATGTGGGGGGGCGGGGGCCGGGCCAAGGCTGGCGGCAAGTAGCAGAGCCAGAAGTCCTCGACTCACGGAGGGTAGAAGGGGCACCCCTGAGTCAGGGAGAACCAGCCAAGGCCCAGCAGGTAGCAGGAGTGAAGACAGGTACCCATCTCCTCCCTGCTGAGGGTCCAACCATGCCCCGGCCTGGGGGACGCAGGAGGAGGCCTGGGACCCTGGGGCCACCAGTGCGTAGCATCCGGCCCTTTAAGTCCAGCGAGCAGTACCTGGAAGCCATGATGGAGGACTTGGCTGAGTGGCTTCGGGATCTCTACGGGCTGGACATCGACGCCTCCAACTTCCTGCAGGTCCTGGAGACAGGCTTGGTGCTGTGCCGGCATGCCAACGCCATCACTGAGGCCGCCCTGGCCTTCCTGGCTGAGGCACCTGCCCGAGCCCAAAGGATTCCCCTGCCTCGGGCTGGGGTTTCCTGCAATGAGGCCGCCCAGCCGGGTACCTTCCAGGCTCGGGACAACGTCTCCAACTTCATCCAGTGGTGTCGAAAGGAGATGGGCATCCAAGGTAAACCATCCTGCCTCCCCTCCCCACACCCCTATCCTGCCAGAACCCACCTCCTCTCTAAGTCTCCAGCACCAGAAGTCAGGAGCCAGGTCCTCTTTCCTCACTGGCTTTGAGTCAGTAAATAAATGTGTTGATTCAATGATGCCCTCATTCAACAAACATACGCTTAGTCCCTATCTCCTTTGTGCTGGGCACAAAGGACCAAGAGGACTGAGACCCAGTCCAAAGAGTTCATGCTAGGAAGAGAGACAGATGAACAGATTCACAAATTACAGCCCAGTGTGCTAAAAGCCCCAAACAGAAGTCTATGTGTTGAGGAGCCGGGGAGGAAACAGGTGGGTAGTGGGGGCCAAGAAAGTCCACTCAGAGGAGGAAGATTTAAGCTGAGTTTTGGGGAACAAATAGAAGTTTATGGGAAAGGGAATTCTAGGCAGGGGACAGCAGGGGCAAAGGCACAAAGAAGGTGCTGTGTTTGGATGACTAGGAGAAGCCAGGGTGGGCTGGGGGGAGGACAGGGAGGCAGACGGACATTAGGGTGGGGCCAGCTGTGCTGAAGCTTGTGAGGCACAGGTGAGGGACAGGACAGGGTCCCTCATCTCCTAGGCCTCATGGGATGAAGCTGGATGTTGTGCCATCCTCCAGGCCAAAACGAGTGTAAGGTCAGGCAGAGGGAAGAGTCAGGCCCAGCTCCTGGCTGCTGGCAAGGCAGTGCGGAGCGGGACCGAAGGCTGAGAAAAGCCAGTGTCTGACCGAGCACCTCCCATGTAGCCAGATCCTGGCTGCAGACGCCTAACAACTGTCTTCACAGCAACCCCCTGAAATAGTCTACATCCCACTTTACAAAGGAGGAGACAGGCTCAGGGACTAGCCCAAGGACACACAGCTGCCTGGTTATATGTGGGCTGAGGGTTGCGTTCCAGATGTTTGCTGGATATTAGAGATGAGCCTTGCGGGTGGGAGGCAGAACAAACTGCTTCTTACTCCTAGACCCCTATTGCCAAACGGAGTAGAGAGAAGGGCAAGGTGGGGCTAGTCCACAGTGGGGCTCCGGGCCTCTTTGCTTGGCTGTGTCACCTCTTCTCACCCCAGCCTGTCCTGTTAGGCGGGCCACCTACTCTGCTCTGAGTGACTGAACAATTCTGCTCAGACCCCTCCTAGGGGCCGGCCTGACTCCCAGACCCGGCGATCCGAGCCCCCACCCCCACCTACCCCTCCGCGGTGCCTCCAGCCCGCGCCTGGGACCGCCCCAGGGCTCTACCAGCTCCTCTGCTGGGCGGAGGTCAGCAGGGGGCTCAGGCTACCTGCCCCCCTTCCCCCTCCGCCCCGCTCTCCAGAGGTGGTGATGTTCGAGACCGAGGACCTGGTACTACGCAAGAACGTGAAGAACGTGGTGCTGTGCTTGCTGGAGCTGGGCCGCCGAGCCTGGCGCTTCGGAGTGGCGGCGCCCACCCTGGTGCGGCTGGAGGAGGAGATAGACGAGGAGCTGCGGCAGGAGCTGGCCCTAC
The DNA here is from genome assembly GCF_964662115.1 of Mustela nivalis. NCBI lineage: Eukaryota > Metazoa > Chordata > Mammalia > Carnivora > Mustelidae > Mustela > Mustela nivalis. The sequence continues at coordinate 25,662,050 of NC_139036.1, read as the reverse complement.
CCCCGCCGGACCCACCGCCTCCCGAGCCGCCCGCGCGGCGGCCCTGTCACTTCCGCCACCTGGATCAGCTGGTGAGGGGCTCTGGACACGCCCTCCAGGCCCCACCCCGCCCCGCCCCGTCGGCCCCGCCCCGCCCCGTCGGCCCCGCCCCCTGCCCGCGGCGCGCGCGGGTCCGAGCCGCCTACATCTCGAGCCTCAGAGCCCCCACCACCCCCAGCGAATGAATTCTCGGTGCGGCTTTGATTCAGCCGTGTTCCACTCGGGGCCTCGATCCTCATCACATATCGCCCCAGCTAAGCTGCTTGTTACGTTTTCATCAAAATCCCGCGCTCTGGATCTCTCTCACCGAGCCCCCGCCACTCGGCTATTGAGAACACAGCCTCTGGCACCGTCTCCGAAGCCTCGGTTCAAGTCTTAGTTCCACTGTTCCGCGGCTGTGTGACTTGGGGCAAATTAACCTCTCTGTGCCTCGGTTCCCTTATCCGTATCGTGGAGGTTTAACTAGTCCCCTCTTTCTATGGCCGCTGTATATTAAATGAGCCAGCGTATAGGAAGTACTTGGAACAGTGTCTGGCACCGAGGGGGCGCTGCATGGGAGGTTACTGGGATTAACCCATTTCTACTACCCAGGAGTCAGCTCAGGAAGGTTCCTTAACTTGCCCAAGGCCTGTGGTGCGGTGGAGGCAGGACTCCAGCCCACACCTGTCAGATTTCAAGGTCCACCTTCTTAATCATTTCTCCACTGACCCACAAGGGCACTTGGACTATAGGCACTCAAGGTCTCCTTCTCAGTGGACATTAAAAGTCTTCTACGCTCCTTCCTCAGCCCCCAGCCCTGACTTGGAGGCTGGCTCTGGGAACAGGCAGGCTCCCTCTCATTGGGCTTGACCCAGGGTAGAGGGTAGGGAGCTTGGGCACCTGTGCAGAGGGGAGACTGAGCCCTTTATCACTGCCCACAGGTTCGGAGCCTCGTGAGTCGATGCATGTGCCCAGTTCAGTTCCCCATGGTCAAAGTGTCTGAGGGGAAGTACCGCGTGGGGGACTCTAACACCCTCATTTTCATCCGGGTAAGTCTGGGGACTGGTGTTGGGGTGTCCCCTGGATCAGCGGAATGGGGATGCCTTTCATGGGACTTTGCCCAGGACTGATGGCAAGGACAGGAAGTCACCATTCACCCCAACCTATCAGGCCTTGGGGCTTGCTTTCTCTCCCTTGCAGATTTCCTGGAAGATCATTGGCAAAGTTGGTGATCCTGCCCCTTCCTCCCATTAGGGCAGCCAGAACCCTGCCCCCCATCTTCTCCACCTTAGCCCAGTGCAGATGAGTGTCCAGGCAGCAATGAAGTATGACAGATATTCCTGAATGTCCTTTGCCTCCAGTCCCTCCACATGCTTGGTCAGAGCAAAAGGCATGAGAACCCCAAGTTTGTGTTCAGTGCACAGCCCAGCCACATGGGCCCCATCGTCCATAGCTCACATGCCTGGTTTGGTATATTCTGCAGAGTGAGCAGCAGTCCAGATGAGAGATGTGCCCCTCGCTGCCCATCCCCTCATAACCGGTCACGCCTCACCAGAAACAGATTGTACCTAGAGGCTTGGCCAAGCCCTCTCCTTGATCACAGGCCATTACTGGAGATGGAGCCAGCTTCCTAGGTCCTCACCCAGACCCTGAACCAAGAGCTCTCTGAAGTAGGTCGGGACAAGGAATTTCAGCTGAGGAAATGGAAACCTGGAGACACTGTGACCTGTCCCAGGGTCCCAGAGTGGACGCAGGGTGGATGGGACTCCCAGGATTCCTTGACACACTCATTACAGAACAAAGCGGGACCACATTTTTAGAGACAGGGGTGGGGTGGGTGGGCAGGGCATAGAGGGAGAGAGAATGTCCCAGGCAAACTCCGCACTCAGCACAGAGCCCGTTGTAGCGCTCGATCTTACAACCCTGAGATAGGCTTGATAGATAGACTTGAGCCAAAATCAAGAGTCAGACATTTAACCAACTGAGCCACCCAGGTGTCCCTGGGCCACATTTCTGATACAGGCATGTGCAGGTGAAAATCTCTTTCCAGTGAAGGGGCCAGGGTGCACAGTGCTTGTGAGATCCCTCATCTAGCTGTGGGACAACTGTTTGTCAGCCTGTTTGTCAGGCTGGCCACCACCCTTGACAACATGTGTTATCCGATGCTAGCTGTGGAGGAGAGGCAGACTGCAAAATACACAATGCCCCCAACCCCCCAACAATATACCTGTGCAAGGAGAACCTTCGTGATCGTGTGTTCATGGATAGGAGTGCCTCCTGGAAAACAGTAGGCTGCTCCAGGAAGAGAAGACGCCCTCCATCCTGCCCCCAACCCCATTCTTGTCCCCTACAGATCCTCCGGAACCACGTGATGGTGCGTGTGGGGGGCGGCTGGGACACCCTCAGCCATTATCTGGACAAACATGACCCTTGCCGGTGCACATCCCTCTGTGAGTCCCCTGAGAGTCCGTCCCTTCCCTGTGGCTCTGGGTCGGAAGGCCAGAAGCAGAGGTAGGAAGTAGGTCTGATCTCCAGGGACAAGAAGTATGTGGGGATGGAGAAAGGAAGATACTATAGAAGGTACTGGTGTGTTTTTTTGTGGGTTTTTTTTTTTTTTTTTTAAGGTAGTGGTATGACGAGGGAGGCAGCCCTAGTGCAATACCAGTCATAGCCACAAGATGACGCCAAACACACAGAATCAGCATTTGGTCAGGGGCCTCTTGGCACGGCTGAGGTCTGGCTTTGTAGTGCCCTGTGGTGGCACCAAGTATGACTTGGAGGGTTCTTTAGTCCTCCCGTAACCTCCATTAGCACCCCAAACTGGACCCCCTGACCAGATTTCATCCTCTGAACTCTTATAAGGAAGCTCTGGCACTGCCACCGTAGTTCCTACTGTCTCTAATGTGGGTTCGGGGCATGGGACAGCTAGGGCAGAACAGTGGACCTTATCAGCAGGAACTTAACCCATTCCTCCTCTCCTCTCTCTTGGGGGGACTGTGTGGGTAGCACACAAGACGGGCAGTTTCCAGAAGCCCCCCGTCCCACCGGCGCAGCATGAGGTGAGGGTGCAGGATGGGCCCTCGCAGCCCCAACCTACGATGACGATCAGCCGTTCCCAGAGCCCGCTGCCCCCCGTGGACTGGAAGACATATACCTCTTCAGGCCGGAAGCTGAGGCCCCCAGCGTCCTCCTCCCCTAGAGCCCACAATAAACGGGGAGCAGAGGCGGGAGTTCCCAGAGAGACAACATCATTCCTGAGGTATAAGGGAGAGGGGCAGAGCAGGGTCCCTTTCTTCTTTGGAGTTCACATTCTCAGAGCTCCCCCCTTCCCCAAGATAAAGGAAGCAGGCCTCCTGGCAGTGCCCCTACCCCAGGTGTTCAGAACCAAAAAGGCACCCAGTCAGTACCATTGGGATCATCTAGCTTTTTTGTACCCCCTCCCATTACATAGATGAAGAAGCTGAGGCCCATAAAGGCCCATAGAGATTTCCCAAGGACCTTCTGCCATTTCACAGTAGAACACACACTCAGACGCCCCCTCCCCCAAGGTTCAGGAGTTGTAGTTTGGGACCCGAAATAACCCAGGGTCCAAACCAGGCTTCTGTTTGCTACACAGGGGAATGAGGGAGAATAAACTTGAACAGTATCTGTCATAAGGAAGACTCAGGCAGGCACAGAGGGACAGAGAGCATCCGTTTCATTCAACATGAATTCTGGCCCCTTGGTGTTCTGGCTGGGGAAATGTCATCCCTTCCTGGAGCCTGGGGACTGGATGAGATGGTCCTGCTGGCCTTATGATTCTCCCTTTCAGGCTCCAGGCTCAGTCGCCCACCCTGTCTTGGAGGCAGCTGCCAGCTGGGGACAGCCCACCCAGCCCCAACTCCTCATCCCCCCGTAGGGGCCAAGACCCACAGTGGAGCTCCTCAGGGAAGAGAGAGGAGAGATACTGCTCTGAACATCCCAGAGGAACGACTCCCACATCTTGCTTTCGTGAGGAGACAGACAGCCAGGGAACTCTCTCCAGGGCCTCCGCCTCCCAGAGATTCCAAGCCCCTGAAGCCACCACCAAAAGGACACCAGCAAGAGGACTGTCTCCGCTTCCTCAATCCTCCAGCCCAGCCAAGCCCATAGGCCTCAGGCCACCACCCAGGGGTGAGGCTGAGGGTGCTTCTTCCCAGCTCAGGGAGCCACCAGCTGCCCGTTCTCTGTCCCCTGTTAAAGGGCCCACCAAGCTCCCTATCCGGCTGCCCCCTGCCCGCCCCCCCACCCCAGGAAGCAGCTTTCCAGGTATTGCCAGTGGAGGTCCCATGACAGAATTGGAGAGTGACCCCATCTCAAGGGCTGTCCCTGGGGACCTGGCTGGATGCAGACATGGGGATTTCTCTGTGAATTCGAGACAAGGGGACCAGAAGACGGACAGCCAGGTGACAGCAAAAGCTGGGGAGCCCTGGGGCTTGGGCCCACAGGTGTTGGAGGAGCGATACCCTCCCCTTCCCCTGGGGGCAACCAAGGATCAAGCTATCTACCACAGTCTTGAGGAGGAGCTTTTGGCCAACATGACGCTTCTAGAGGTGGGGGGTGCCTGCCCCCAGGGCACAGGGTCTGGAGTCATCCCTCGAAGTGGAGTCTACGTCCCCAGCCTAGGTGGGCGGTGGCCTGAGCCTGGGGGTCCTTATGACAAAGTCATACAAGAACTGGTTCAGGGCCCCCCACCCCTTGTTAAAGTGGACCTGGGAGCCTGGAAGGCAGCCTCTACAGGCTCCCCTAAGGGAGCCTTACCAAAAGGCCCAGGAGGCCCCAAAGGGAAACTGGGAGCCAGAGAGAGTGGGTCAAAGGTAAAGGCAAGCCTGAGTGCCAAGGGCACCGGGATGAAGGGACCAGCTCCGGGAAGGCAGGACTGCTCAGGCCCCACTGTGTCGGCCAACCTGGAAGCCCCCACATCTTCACCCTCAGACCCCAATTCTGACAAATGTCCAGCCAAGATTAAGAGAACACTCCGAAAGCCCCAGAGAGTCCCATCCATCTACAAGCTAAAGCTGAGGCCCAAAATCCGGCCGCGGAGGGACCACAGGCCTGGGAAGCAGCCTTCACGCATCCCCAGGCCACTGGCTTACCTCCATGTGGGTTCAGCCAGGGCACTCCCCAGGGGCAGACTGGGGAGAGCAGCATTGGGCACCAAGGGACTGGGGGTGGATGGAGCCTCAGCAGGGGAGGAGGAGGAAGGAAAGAAGGGAGAACCAGCTTCCCCACTGAAGAGCAGCCCCCAGGCTTCGGAGGACAGGGGTCTCCTGCAGCTTGATCAAGCCCCACTCCCACCTGAGGAGGAGTCCTGGGTCTAAGGAGGAGCCTTCCCAGCTCTGAGCCTGTGAGTCTGGGGCAGAAGGAAGTGAAAAGGATGCCAGCTATCCACTGGACTCCCAGCTGCAGGAACAGAGAGCAAGGTCCCTCACCTCCATCCAGGGCCTGGGCAAGGGAGAGGGTATGGATGGGGTCAGAAGACAAATACTGGTTCAATCTCCCGCTCCAACTTCAGGACACCGAGGCCACCCTAGGTCTTCTTGCCTTCTCCCAGAACAGCTCCCCAAACTCCTGGCCTCTGGCCATGGCCACCGTTTCCATAAGTCTTGTAAGTTATTAAACACTTTGGGAATGTTCCTGAGTCCCAAGCTTCTTGAGTCCATCACTCGAGGATTGTGGTGGTACAGAAGGCACAGTTTCAAGCATTTCCCCAGGTGCAGGAAGGTATAGCTTCAAACGTTACCCACTGGAGTGGAAGGGGATGAGGGACAGGCAGTGGGGGCAGGGGCAGGGGGAGTGACAGAGGTCTCCTCTCCTGAGGCTCAGCCAACCTTGCCAGACAGCCCTTCTCTCCGGGAAGCCACTCATGTGTCAGCACCACGGACAGGGACACACAAGCCGGCAGGACTTCAAAGCTTTGCTCTCGGTTTTGGAAACTGAGATCACTCCAAGTCAAGAGGGATGGTGAAGAGCTCTTATCACATCTACAGCCACAAAGGGGCTGCAGAGGCTCAGCCCTAACTGGGAACAAAGACACCGCAGCAGGAGCTGGGACTGAGCCCAGTTATGAAAGTTTTCCCGAGAGTGTTGGTGGGAGACCTCTCACTTCCCCTCGTGATGGTTCTGATCAGCGTGGGAGTGCTCAGAGGCTAGGTGGAGAGGGGAGTCCCAAACTTCTTACTTTTCTGGTTGACCCAGGCTCTGGGACTCAGAGCAGCCTCCTCGCCCTGACAGTCCTCCCACAGCTGAGCTCAGCAGACAGGCCCCGAAGGGGAGCCCTCTCCCTCCCAGGGCAGGAACTGAGCCAACACCTTGTACAGAAACAAGGGAAAACACTCCCTGATTTTTAATCTGACTTCCGATCACAGCGCAATGGGCATCATACACACTTCCAGACCCTGTGGTGGGAAACCCTGATGGGGGGGCGGACAGAGACTCAGAATGGGGGTGGAGGGAATCAAAATCAAATACCTGGAGTGCAGTGGAGGGGGGGGAGGGGGGCCGGACAGGCAGTACATTCCAATGGCTCCCATAAGGGGCAGCCAGAGGCCTGGGTCCCCCATGCCCACCTCAGGTGCCTCAGCTGGGGGTGATAATGATGGGGCAGGTGAGATGCTGCCATCCCTCACCCCATCCCCTGGGTGCACCAGGGGGCAGGGATGCAGGGGATCAAAGGGGGCAGGCCCTCTTCCTTACCCTCCCAGCCACTCCAAGGTGTGGGGAAGGGGAGCCACCTCCTCTGTCTCAGAGGGAGGCTCAGAGAGGGTGGGTCACTTGCCCAAAGTCATGCAACACAGCAGGGACTAGAACCCAGAAATACTGGACTGTCCAAGGTCAGGGCAGTCACTGAAGCACTGTGCTACACCCCACGGATGGAGGGAGGATCAGCTGGGGAAGTGGAAGGGAGAATCAGATTCCCTCTCACACTGGATCTGGATAAATTCCCTACCCATGACCCCTCCCCCAAATCTACTCCATCACTGCTCTGGGCTACCTGATTTTCTGGTCTATACACTGCAGCTTGGCTACATTGAGGCTGGGTTGATTTATCTGCCCCTCTTCTAACGAGGGACCTTCCTATCATCCTACCACACCAGGGCTCAGGACTTAGCCTCAAGGAGAACTCAGCTAGGGGCAGGGGACACGCACCATTGTTCCCATCCTCCAAGTACCCCAGTAATCCCTCAGGCTGGTCCTAATATCTTTATGGATTTTGTTTTTTCTAAATCGGTACAAAACTGACAGTGATCAGCTCCGGTGACGAGAGGTAGAAACCGGCCAGGCAGCCGGAGAAAATGGGGTGGAGTGAGTCAGGGCATAGGGCCAACTGGTGTTGGGGTAAGGGCGTATCAGATCCTGAGGGCCTCTATCGAGGGGTGGAGGTGTGGGCATATCTCCCCCAAGCACAGGGGTCCCCATAATTCTTTTCCTGGTTCTGCCCCTCCCCAGATTTATCAGAGAAAATCTGAGATTCAAGGCAGGCAGGGTCTGGGGCAGTCAGACTGGAGTGGGATGGGGGAGATAAGAGTCTTCACTAGTACAACCTAACCACCCCCTCCCAACCCCGGGAGGCACCACCTTGCCCACCACCAGCCCCCCAAACCCAACATCCCCCAATCTTGCAGACCACCCAACGCAGGAGGGAATAGAGGGCTGGAACCTGGCATCGTGGAAATAAATTTATCCTTTGGGGGATTCCCTCTCCACACTCCATCAAGAAAAAAGTTGTAACCCAGGGGGTGATCTGGCTTTGGGGTCAGGAAGGGGATGAGGGGCACCCGGCAGGGATGGACCATCGAGTTAAGGCTGGAAGGTAGGTTGTTGTGTCTCTGGGGGTTGCTGGGCGGGGAGATCTCCCTGGAACGGGGAGAGCTCAGCCTTCTCCTCCTGACTGACCTAGGACTCAACCCTCAGACCCCGATTAGGGTCCTTGGGCCACCTGCATCTCTCTGCCCTGTGCCGGTGGTGCTGACGGTCCAGAGGCTGGCCTCATAGAGAAGCTGCCAGGATCTGCGACAAGGGGATGAACGAAATGAGAGCCCTGTGAACGGAGCTGGGGAAGGCGGAGCGGAGGGTGGATAAGATAGCTAAGGACCAACAGATGCTTGGGCAGACAGACACGGGGGAAAGAAGATGCAGGGCAATGACAGACACTCTCTCTGGAGAAGACGGGTGGGGGCCCCCACGGCCAAAGCAGCACCTCCCCACCCCCAAGCCCCGCGCTCACCCTCCCGATCCCAAAAGGCCAAGGCGCCCCTTGGGGCCCGGCCGGGCACACGGCGCTAGCTACAGCACTAAAGGCGGCGGGCCCAGGAAGACGGATGCGGAGAGGGGCTGGACCTGGCCGTCGTGGGAGGCTCCCCTCGCCCTCCACCTCTCCCCGCAGGGCCCGCGGCTGCGGGGGCTTGCCAGGGCTGGCCAGCCCGAGTCCTTCCCCGGCGCTCCCCGCCTGAACCACCCCGCAGTCCCCGGGGGGCGGCCCCCCGCCTGGCCGGTCGGGGTGCAGCCGCGGGCTGGCGCGACGTCACATGATGGCGCAGCGGTTGCGGCGCAGCGCGCCCTGGAAGCGCAGGGCGGCGTGCACGTGCTTGCAGCGGGCGCAGCCAACGCTCTTGAGCAGCTCGCTGAAGAGCAGCAGGATGTGCCAGTTGTACTTGGCCGAGCACTCCACGTAGCCGCACTTCCAGGTCTTGCGCACCAGGTGTGACACGTTCCAGCGCGGGATCACGCGCCCGCGCTGCAGGTCCCGTTTGTTGCCCACGATGATGATGGGCGTCTCCGAGGTGCCGATCACCCTGCGGGGTGGGAGCGGGAGGAGATTTCAGAACGACACAGCCTGGTCTCCCAACCCCTGGACTTCAAGAAGGGCAGGCCGTACCTGGTCAATACTGCTACTACTACCCTACCTCTGTTCCGGGCACAGTGCTCAGTCCTCGGGGTGCCTTATATTCTCTAACGGGAACAACTGATCTAAACGGTGGGTCTGTTATCCCCATTTGACAGATTTGAAACCTGAGGCTTATCTGTTAACTGGGTTAAAGTTAACAGATACGTGGCCCTGGCAGTTTTGCTCCCAGAGCCCCGGCTCTTACCCACTGCATTAGACTAGTCAGCCACCCCATGGTAAGAAACCAAAAGTGAGTTATTAGGAATAGGGACAATAAAATGTGTATGTCTGGATGTCTGTGCAGGAACCAGAGGGTATGTCACCAATGCCCTCCTCCCCACCGCCCCCCCCCTTCCCCTTTCCAGGGCTGTGGATAGCATTGGAGTCCCCAGAGGTGGACCCTCACCTCGTCTCTAGGATCTGCTGGCGGATGGTCTTGACGTACTCAAAGCTGTCAAAGCAGCAGATGTCGTAGACCAGGATGTAGGCGTGGACGCTGCGGAGTCCCCTGCAACAGGCGTCTGCCCACTCCTGCAACACCCGCAGCCGGTGCCAAGGTCAGAGCAAACCTGAGGGCTCCCTTTGCCCCCAGCCACCTCCAGGCATAGACAGAGGGCATTCCCTCCTGCCACTGCACCTCAAGCCTCCCACACCCACACATCCCTAGGAGGCCTGGCCCAGAGCAGAATGGAGGAGCTCGGTGGTGCAGCAGTGGCTTCCCCATCTCCAAGCCAGGATAGGGCAGGTCCCACTGCCTGACCTCTAGAGTCCCAGCACTCACTGTCGTGTGCATTTCTGGAGCAGAGATCTGCCTTGTCCCGTTTCATCGCCCAAACCATTCATGCATTCCTCCATCCACTTGGTCCTCTGTTCAAGTACATGTGTCATGTGCCTGCCTCTAAGAGCCAAGCCCTCTGAGCTAGTTGTTCCATCTGTTGAAATCCTCTGTCTTCCAGTTTAAAATCCTTCTTCCTCCTCCAGGGAGCCTTCCTGCAAGCAGGGGACTACTCCCTTCATTTCTTGTGTGCTAAGAACACTCTGATTCTACCTTGGCCATTAGAGCTGTTTCCATCCCCAGTTCCCTAGTTCTGCTGTGAAGTCCCAAGAGGGTGAGAGCCAGCCAGGCCTGCTGTGTTTTTGTGTTGATTCTCAGCAGGCTCTTTCATTGCACTACTTAGGCTGGTGAGCTCTCTGTGGCCTTGAACCCCCCCTTCTCCATGCTGGGATCCGTGCAACTTCGGCCTACAGCACTGCTCTGAGATTGCTACCCAGAAGTGCTCCTTCTGTTTGCTCCACGCTGCCCTCAGGATTGAGGAGAAGACTTGAGGAAAAAAGACTGAGACTAGCTGCATAGTGGGGGCTGACTTAGACCAGGGCCCAAGGGCAGCTCTGGGGAGAGAGAGGTTCCTGAATGCTTATGGCAAATTCTCAGAGAGGGGCTGCTGCTCCAGAGGAAGAGGCCCCTGGAAAGGCTGAGTGTACTGAAGAGAAGATTCCTTAAGAGATTCATTAGCCGGGGCACCTGGGTGGCTCGGTTAAGCCTCTGCCTTCGGGTCAAGTCATGATCCCAGGGTCCTGGACTGGGCTCTCTGCTCAGCGGGAAGTCCGCTTCCCCCTCTCTCTCTGCTTGCCTCTCTGCCTACTTGTGATCTCTCTGTCAAATAAATTAATAAAAAGAGAGAGAGATTAATTAGCCGGTTAACCTTCCAGCAGATGGCAAATGCAAGAGCAGTTGAAGCCAACGGGTGTGTGGAAAGAGGAGGTCTCTGATGTTGGAGGAGGGGGAGGCCTCCAAGAACAGAGAGCACCAGGGTCTTCTCCCTTGAGGGCATGGGCAAAAGACACGGAGGAGGTGCAGGCTGGTGCCCTGCCAGCTTCTGAGTTGCCTTGGGGCAGGGGCCAGGCTCAGAGGACTCGGGCTGGGCTCTCCACCTCAGAGCAGGAATGAAAGAAGAAAGACTCTGATGGCCGGCCTGGTGGAGAGTTCAGTCAGTCCGGCTCCAGAAAAGCACATCCCGACGGAAAGGCTTAGGAGGCTGCTGCAGTGCATTTCCCCTGGGAGATGATGTGGCATCTTTTTTTTTTTGTGCTGAGTTTTAACTTTGGTGCAGGGGGAAGATACTGGGGACAAATCTAAAGCCAGGAACCAGGGGGCTGGATTCTCGGGCCAGGGATACAGGGAAGAGGGCAGTGCCTTCTGGGAGCCTGGGACCCTCTGGTGCATGGGGTTCCTCCTCTCACCGCCAGGAGGAATGGGAGCTAGGGGCAAATGGGCACAGAGGGTCCCACCTTCTTCCAGCTCTCTGCTGGGGAGAGGGAACAGCTGCCAGCCTCTGAGGGTGACAGCCTCACCTCTGCCCCCACATGCTGCCTCCTCCAGGGGGCCTCCAGGCTGCCTTCCCTCCCACTGCTCTCTGGGGGCTCCAAAGAGGAGAGGAGGAAGGCTCCTGATTATTTGGGTTGTGCCTTCACCCCTGATTGAAGGGAGGGAATAGGAAAGCTCAGCTTTTCTTCCAAGCCAGCTCTGTGCGGGGTTCCAGACTGGAAGTGACCATCTTGGGGCTGCATCAAGACCGGGGAGCAGGGGAAACTGAGTCCAGTTCTAAGGACCTGGGAGCTGAGGGCGGCTCTGCCACCTGGGTGCGGACCCTGCATGTGTTGTTCATTTCTCTAAGGCTAGCTTCCTCCTCTGACGGGAGAGGGGCTACAGGGGGAACTGCTGAGGCTCAGACCACTTTCCTGGGCTGCCTCTCTGCTGTCATTGGGGAAGAATGTATTTCTCTTCTCAGACAGGGGCCAGTGAGATTCTTAGCTTTTATATTTGATCTTTGAGGATGCAGGGTCCCTTCTCAGTCTGTCTCTGCTCAAAGTCACTTTTTTTTGTGCTCCAGGGCATCCAGGAGAGTCTAAAACTCAGGATCAACCAGGAAGAGAAAGGGCAACAACCCAACAGAAAAGATGGACAGAGGACTCAAGAATTGTGAGAAAAAGAAATGCAAAAGCTCTTATGCCTATGAAAAGATGCTCAGCTTCAACCATCATCAGAGACACAAACCAAAACCACACCGAGACTATCACATCTCATCTATCAGACTGTCAGAACCCCCCAAATTGGACACTAGAGTCTGATGGCCAGGCTTCAGGGAAAACAGCGCTCACATACACGGCTCTCACAACAACAGAAATAGGCAACTTTCCTTCCAAATTCAGCTGCATTTATCCTTTGACCTAGCAACGCCGTTTCTGCGGCTCGATTCCACAGATACGCCTCCCCCTGTGCAGAGAGACCATGGACCAGGCTATTGGTGCGGCACACTGGAAGTTGGACACACAAGAAGGGATGCCTTGGTCCCTCTCTCCAGGGGGGTGTGGCACAACCGTGCTACTGACATTCAGATACCAACCCTCGGGGAAAATCTCTAGGTTATAATATAAGGCAAAAAGACCAGGTGGAGAACTTTTTTTTTTTTTTTTTTTTTTCTGTAAGAAAGGGAGTGGAAGAAGAACACATTTTCTTATTTGTTTAAAGAAACTGGAAGTGTGAATAAAAAGCCAGCGAGGATGGCCATTGAGAGTGGGGCAAAATCAGGGTGAAGAGGGCAGGGCGGGACTGGGGTTTCTCTGGGTGTACCTTTTTGCAGTTGGGACTTTTTTCCTTTTTCCTTTTTGTTTTTTTATACAAATTTAGACTTTGAAACTATGTCTTACCTATTCCAAAACTGGAATTAAATTAAAATTTAATCTACAACACAATGTGAACGAATAAGCCACGCTCAGTGAGCAACACTGGAAGGGAGGCTGCGGACACACTAAGGCCTCCATTGAAGTCTCCTCGGAGGAGAGGCACGATGCCCTGACCCCGGACACACGGCCCCGACCTCGTGGTTTCCAAGGGGCAGATCAGGCTTTTGTCTTCGGTGTGGGTCCCTCACACCTGGGGCGGGATAGCCTTGTGTCTCTGGACTTGGGCCATAGTCCTCCTGCCCGGAGTTGCCAAGACAGTGCTGAGCCTGAGCTGCTGCCCCAGAGATGGCTGGTTTTGTGGTCACAAGTGGCCAAGCTACGACCCCTGCCTGTCCTTCCAGAGAAACCTCCGAACATTCCCGTCAGGGACTTCCTTAGGTGAACAAATGCCTCTTAGTGTTGAGCCACCAGAGGTGGAGAGAGAGAGAAGGAAGGAGGACCTGGTCCCTGCAGGGTAGGGAAAGGAGCACTGTCAGCCAGGGCACTGGGGGCACTGGAATCCAACCCTGCAGGAAGGCTGCCCCGTGGGCTAGTCCAGAGGTCAAGGGGCACAGCATCACTTAAAGAAAGGCCTTTGGATGAAAGACTGGTCGGGGCCTCCCGTCTCCAAGAACCCACCTTTCCCAGGCCCTCGCTTTTCCTTCTGCTGCCCCTTCTACAGACGCCATGGATCTGAGAGCCTGGAACACTAGCAAGCATCTAGTGTTCCTGCCCTGCTTTCCACTGCCCCTTCCCCGCCCAGTCCCACTCAGCGGACGCAAGGCCGCCAAGCACACACTTACTGCGTGTGTGACCACTGCCTGCTTGTCTTCACCTGACTGTGAGTAGAGTAGTTCCAGGAGAGCACACTGCACATCTGTTCTGCACGCCATCCCATCGACCCTGGCGCCCAGCCTACATGTTACACGCTCATGACATGCATGTGGAATAAAGTGGCACCCAAATGTCGGCTCTAAGCAGGGTGGCCCGCGGTGCGGCACGGAGCCCTTGGAGCCAGATGATGGGGACGGGGCCAGAGCCCAGAAAAGGTGGGAGACCAGCTTCTCCCCACCCCACTTGTGCCCACCAACTGCTGCCACCCCCCTGACTCCCCAGTCGGCTGCCCCAGCGGGTCCTGGGCCCTCGTACCTGCAGCGTGTTGACCGGGAAGGTGCTGATGGGTGGGAAGTCGAGGATCTGGAGGTCGTGCACGTGGCCGTTCATGACGACGGCAGGCAGGTAGAGGCGGCGGGCGGTGGTGGGCACGCAGGCCTCGCTGAACTCGTTGTACAGGAACTGGCGCACGATGGCACTTTTGCCCACGCCTCGCGCCCCCAGCACGGCCACCCGGTAGGTGGAGACCATGCCTCCCGCCCCGCTCCGCCACCGCGTCCTCGCCGCTGCCTGGGGCTCCCCCGGGCTGCATATTCCAGGGGCTGGGGGCTCAGCCACCGTCAGGACCCACCATTGCTGCCCTTGCTTGCCCTGGGCCCTCTGCGGCCTCCACCTGGACTGTGGGGACAAGAGGTGGGCTTGGTGGGCCCGTTTTTCCCTGGATCTGTCCTGTTACTGCCCCACCTCGGGGACTCAGCTGCAGCAGCCGCTGCCCCTCAGCATGCCTTCCCTTTCCCAGAACACCTAGCCGCTTCTATCCGGAGTCTCTCCATCCTCCCTTCTCCGTCCACTCCCCCCGCCACCCTCTGGTGGGAATCCCTCTTTCTGTATTATGACCGGACTCTTGGCCAAGTCTGGCCCACCCTCGTACCCCCACTAAGGCAGGCTGTAACGCAGAGCAATGCACACGAGATTTGCTCCAATCTGAGCTTTCCCACAGAGCCCGGGGGGAGCCGAGTCCAGGGGGGCTCAATGGAGGCGCTCCCAGCATTTTGTGGAGAGAGGTCTTAATTGGGCAGGACGTCTTACAGCCCTGCTGCCAGGAGGTACCTGCCAGCAGCCGACTCAAGTTACCATGACAACCCAAAATATCCCCTGTTTCCAAATGTCCCCCAGTGAGAAGTCTGGACTGATGACCGCTTTGGCCCTGGAGCCCGCCATTCGGGGAGCACTTGGTATCAGCACACCCACACAGTGGCCATTGGCAGGACAGGATCCCTCAGGGGAAGCAGGTATTGCCACTTTAGAGAAGATTCAAGAGGGGGCGAGAAGGGGGCCCAAGGGCAGCTACTCCTCTCCTCAGCGTTGTTGCACCCCCTCCAACTTCCAAGTTCAAGTTCTGGCTGGTGCATGCCTATAGTCCACTGGCTACATCTCATTTCCTGGCATCTCCCCGAGCTCGGAGGGTCTGGCACACAGCAGGTGCCCAGGAAAGGGCTGCTACAGGCTTGGGCCTTGCTCTGGGTTCAGTCGCTCCTTGCCTGCTTAGTTTTGGTGACTTTAGAGCTTAGGTCTAAACCCCAGCTCTGACATTTCCTAGATGTGGTCCAAGGGTGCATCACCTACCCAATGAGGGCTACGCTCTGCCCATATGTAAAGTGGGGTTAAGAGTCCCTATTCCTGAGATAATCCAAGTCAACTGTCTTCTCTTTCTGTGAGGGATGGTGACCAGGAAGGCTGGTACTAAGCCTGAGACTTTCTGTCCAGGGACTGTTCGCAGGAGGGTGACACCAGCGCCTGCTCCCTGGGCCCAGGGCAGATGGGTGGGCTGGATTCCCACAGGACCATGTATGCATTCTTCTCTGCGGATGCATGTTCTTTCCATATATGCCCAGTTCATGTCTGAATGGCCCTCAGTCTGGCCTGACTAAAAAAATCCAGTCCACTGGGTACATGTACATACAGCCTAGTAAAACGTAGGGCCGGATTTGGGGTGAGAGCCACCAAGGTCTGACTCCCAGCTCTGCCACCTAAGAAGTGGTCTTGGGCCAGAGACTTCCCCTGGTGTTGTGATGCCGTGAAAGTGATGCTGAAAGGAAAAGGCCAGGGCCCGCAACAGCAGGTGTGCAATTAATAGTGGCCACTGTTGGGTCCAGGGATTCCTCATCCATCTGAGGTTTTCTAAAATCTCAATGGGACTCCTAGCAATCCCAGGAAGGGTCACTACCCACTCTTGCTCATGTACTTGGGTTGTGGGGTGTGTGTGTGTGTGTGTGTGTGTGTGTGTGTGTGTGTGTATGAGAGACAGAGAGAGAGAGAGACTCTTCTCCCCGTTTTATTGAAGGTAAAACCAAAACCCCAAACCAGAGGCTCAGGCAAGCGGAGACCACACACAGAGCTGAGCTCTCAACTAAAGACTAGGACCCTGATTCCTTTTGCCTCATATGGTATCCTTTCTCCAACAGGTGTTTATCTACTTCCCTGGGCTTCCCACTGGGGTAAGGGCCTGTCCCTCCTCCCCATAAATCCCTTTAGGCCCTGGGCCCCTCAGGCCTCCCTGGACACTGTCAGCATGGCAGACAGCCTCCGCTTGGTTAATTACATAACCAGCACAAGCAGCTGGGGAGGGGGGCACCTGGGGGAGGAAGAGAGGGCAAGGAATGCAAGAAGAGTCCCCCCACCTCCCTCTGGGTGTGGCCATTTAGAGGGATCTAAGATGTGTCCTACCTGCAGATTCTCCTGGACGCCACACTCCCTGCGCAGAAATCAACCCTTTCTGGAGAATAGCTGGGAAATAAACGGGGATAGTGCTGTAGCCAGGGAGGGGGTGCAAGAGAGGCCACCACTGGGCTGGGGCCAGCCTCCTGGAACTCACCAGGCTCGAGTGTGGCCCTGTCCCTGACTCAGAGGTGATCGGTGCCCCCTCCCTCTTCTCTGGCAGGAGTCCTGGGTCTAAGTGCCTATTAACCCAACGTCCCTAGCTGGGTGGGGACTGAAGGGGGCTGTCCCGAGAATCAGGGCCCAGCCCCCTGAGCGCGACCTCTCGGAGGCCTGCGCTCTGCAGTGAGTCTGCAGACAGCGCCTCAGCAAGAGAGGCAAGAGACGGGGGACACACACGGGGGCCCAAGCCTGCTTCTTTTCCCCTCCCTGGATCTGGACACACGAGTCCTACCCCAGACTGATGGGCCGAGTCACACGTCTGCCCGCTGTTTGTCCCCACACGTTCATGTGGGAGTGAGCGGGTGGGGGCGTCGGAGGCTGCTGGGCTCCCCATGACCTGATTGGTGGGAGTCTGGCTGGGGGGATGCCGGAGCCCTGCCTGCTCTCCGCCTCCAGCACCTTGCAGCCCCCCCTCCCACCGCCGCCAGCTCCCGCTCTCACGTGGCCGCCCCGCGCAGCTTCCCCGCCAGCCAGCCGACCCCCTCCGCCCTCCTCGCCCCTGCCCCCAGGCCCCGCCACCTCGCTCCCACCAGCCCCCGGCCCTGCCCCGCCCGCCTTCCCTCCTCCCGCCGCTTACCCGGGGCCGTCCTAGCTGCCCCCGGCCCTGGCCGGCCGGCCGGCGGGGCCGCGCTCCCCCCGGGCTCCGGCGCTGCCCCTCGGCTCCCCGGCCCGGGGGGAGAGGGGTGGGGGCGCCCCCGGCCGCCCAGTCGGCGCGGGTTCAGCGGCGGGCGCGGAGGGCAGGTGCGGGCGCCGAGGGGGCAGGAAACCTCCAGCCCAGCGCTCCCTCCGGAGCGCGCCGCCCGCTCGCGCCGGCAGGAGGGAGGCGGAGGGGAGCGCCAGGCCGGGCGGCGGCGGCGGCAGCGGCGGCGGCGGCGGGGGGGTGGTGGTGGTGGTGGTGGTGTCGGGCTGGCGTTCCGCTGGGTCCCTGAGCCTGACAGATTCGCTCGCACGGGCCTGGAAGAATTCTTCTTGAACCCCGAGCCTCCTTTGCACCCCCTCCCGACCCACCCCGCCAGATTTTTAGCTCCCCACTCCCCGAAGGGGGTGGGAGGAAGGCACTGGAGAGGCCCTAAAGCCTTCTGCTGCACTCCAATTCCTTCCCTCTCCACCCCGCCGCCCTCCACGTCCAGACTAGCTTCCCTCTCTAGATCTCCCTCAGACCTTTCCCAGGCCAGCGCGCTGGCCGCACCTGTGTGCCCCTCACTCAGTGCTGGCGACAGCGTCCCGCTTCTCCGCCGCCGCACGGCGAACGCCGGGTGGTCACTCTCGCCCTTCGCGGCAGCGGAGCAAGAAGGGCAGACCGGGGTAGCCGCAGAGCATAGCTTATCTCCTGCCAGCGAATGACCTCCACTCCCCTAAACCGACTGCCCCCCTCTCTTCTCCAGACTGGGAGATAGCAGCGTTTGTCAGGGGTTGCAGGCACGATCACTTATATATTTATTCTAAAACCACCGGCGACAGCGGCATTCGCCGTCGATAGCTCGCATTCCGCCAGGGTGTACTATGTGCCAGACACCGCGCTCCAAGCTTTGCCTGCGTCCTCAGATTCAATCCTCCCGGTTCTATGAGGTTGCTTTTACAGATGAGACAGCTGAGGCCGAGAGGGGCTGAGTAACTGGTCTTACTGAAGGGCAAAATTTGGAATACAAAGATGGGGAATCCTTACTTGGGCGGCCCTCCCAGCCCAAGGGGGAGAAGCAGCCCCAGCCTCACTAATTCTGTGCTGGGTGAAAAGCCTAGGTTCTGGAGGAGGGCAGGAGGGACGAACTAGTTAGAGTCATGAGGCTGAGAGGAGGCAACTTTGAAGGAAGGAGCCTTGAAAGAAGTGGATTTGGGGCAGCGGGTGGGAGGGAGGCTGTGGGAGAGGAGGGCTACAGGTGAGGGAAGGCAGGAGCAGGTACAGAGCTTTGCAAAGGGAGTGCTAGGAGCAGAGAGCCCAGGGCCTGCAGCTTGGTGAGAGGAGGCAGGGAGGGGGCTTGAGGTAAGGTCTCAAAGGCGGTGCTTGCTGGGTAAGGACTTGGATTAGCCCTGGGCCGGATAGGAAGGCGGTGAAGGGTCTCTAAGCAGGGCAGCCACCTGGCCCAGAGTTGCAAAAATGAATTTTTAGTTGCCTGCAGGTCAGAGAGAAGGAAAGGCAAGCTCAGAGCTCTCTCCCGTGCTTTACCCCTGGAACCCAGCATTACCCACTACGACTTTCTAGACTTTCTATTACTCATGGGCTCCAGATTCCTCACCCAGCCAGTTTCCTCCTCCCTTTGGGCTCTGCATTTTGGGCATGTTCCCAACTGCTCCTCCTCCCTCTCCCATCCAGACAAAGCATAGTGGTTATGAGCCTGGACCTCAGAATTGGACAGATCTGGGTTTAAATCCTGGCCCACCTTCTTACTATGTGACTAAAGGCCCGTAACTTGAACTTTCCTAACTCTATTGCCTTATTTGTAGAGTGGAGATGTGATCAGTTGTCCTCAGGGCCTAAAGGAGCTACAGGTACAGAGAGGCTTTTTGTTGTTGTTTTTGTTTTTAGGTGTAGAGAGTTTGTTTTTTTATTTATTTTATTTTATTTTATTTTTTTAAAGATTTTACTTATTTATTTGACAGAGAGAGATCACAAGTAGGCAGAGAGGCAGGCAGAGAGAGAGGAGGAAGCAGAGATCATGACCTCAGCCGAAGGCATCGGCCTAACCCACTGAGCCACGCAGGCGCCCCAGGTGTAGAGAGTTTTTAATCACAGTGCGGGACCTGGAGGAAGTCTCAACGTGTGACCTCTATTTTTTCTTGCCTTTTAAAAAGACATACAGCTATTCATATGGGAGGTTGGACACCACCTTGGGAAAGCGTTTCCATTTATTCTAGCTGGGGTCTTAGGGCATTGGGGTGGGGTATGAGAGGGACCAGGAAGCAGCTAGAAGGTGGAAATATTCCACCTGGAAGAATTTGCAGAGAGAAATCAGATTTTATGGGCCCTTTGTGGGGCCACACCAGGGACACTGAGAGCATTTCCTAACTTGACTAAATTGTCTACAGCACCATCCGTCCTCTGTTGTATCTCGAAATCATTAATGCTTACTTTGCCCAAGGATCTCAGACTTTATGTCTACTCCCCTGGCCATGACCGCCACCCCCCATGCCATCACCCCCACTCCCCATTTTCTGGTTCTATTTCCCCCCAAGTGGAGTAGAAATATAATTTGTGATGCTCACACTCATGCCTTGGTGCCAGGCTTCTCAGAAACTTCTCTTGCTAGGAGAACACAAAGCCATAGGTTAATTAAGGGATCTCATCCTTGCCTTCAGTGGTAGGTCATTTAAAATAGTATTTTTATATAAAAAACAAGCAGCCACAGTACTAACATAAAATGTAAAATATGCCTGCATTTAATATTTAGCTAGGTCATTTAGTTTTTTGAGAGTCACTTTGGGCTGAGAACTTACACTGGCAGGGCCTGCTCCCTCTCTAATTACCTTGGTGAAAAGGTTTGAGGCGCCCTGTCCTGGAGTCTGTCTGACCTTGAGCCTCACGTGGCTCTGGTTCAGCTGGGGATGTCTGAGATGCAAGCTCACTCTCTGGGGGAGATGTACTACATCTGCGACAAGTAGATAGGGTACTACAAGTAGATCCCAAGGCCCAGACACCCAAGTGGGACAGAATAAACAAAGACCATGCTGATTGCTTTTTTTGCACCCCATCACAGCTCAAAACCCCACTGAGCTTTCAAAGGTTGTTTGGCCGGATTCTGGAGCCTAAGACCGGAAGTGGAAAGTGAATGAAACCAGGGAGGGAGAGCTAGAGGCTGCTTGTGAACATCCTCCTCTAATACCCGTATGGTGTGAAGGAGCCGCTGAGCTGTCCTCTCTGTCCCAGAGCGCTGGGACAGTCCTGTTTCAAAGTGATACTTCGGGAGATTAAGTCCTTCTGGGTCCAATCAACCTCCAAATCAGCCTTCCGAACCTTGTTGGCAGCATCACGAATGGCAGGGCAAAAGCTAAATGAGAAACTGAGATGGCAAGTTTGCAGCCAACTCGGAAACTTTTCAAGAAACATCCTTGTTGCTAATAACATGTCTGGGGGCTGGTTGGGATTCTAGGATTAGTGCTCAGGAGATAGAAACGGGTAACAACGGGGGAGGTGTGATCGTTCCCAAGTGCCACACCAGGTATTAAAATAAACAGGCTCTTGCCTCCTGGAGCTGGGGGTGGCAGGGAAGAGAAATCTGGGTCCAAGCAAAATCAGAAAAAGCATCAATGCATGAGGTGGGAGTAGGAAGGCTCAAACCCCGGAGTCCTCAACTGTTTTCAGGCTTCAGAAACAACGTACCTGAGATCTCAGTATTTCCTAGTTGCCATTCTGGCAGCTGAGAAAGTGCAATGGGAGGTCAAAGCCTGGGGCCAGCGTGGCCTGCTCTTAGTTCTATGTATTGGTAACTTGGGGGCTTAGCTGGGCCAGCCACTAGCCTGGTGGTTGAGTGCAGAGGGACAACAGAGGGCCCATTACAGAACTCTCAGGGGAACTCAAAGGGTAATCCGTAGTATCTTGGGGTAAGGACACACATAGGGCGTCTGTCACACCTTACCTGAAAAGTGGGGAATTTAATGCCAGATTCACGGGGTATGGTAGGCAGGTATCATGTGCGTGAAAATTGCTTTCCCATTTTTCCTTTTTTTTTTTTTTCCCTAGAATGGTTCTGGACAACTGCCATTATATTTGGCAACTTTTTTTTTTTTAATATATTTTTAAAAACTGAGGTATAGGCGAAATACAATGTGTTCAATTCAGGTGTACATCGCGGGGATTCCACAGTTACATACACTATGAAACCTTCGCCCCAGTACGTGTACTTTACAACCCGTCACCATGTGGAACTTGCACGTTACTGACTGCATTCCCTTTGCCGCTCACCCCTGTGACTTACTTTATAACGGGAAGTTTGCATCTTTTCATCCCCTTCTCCTATCTCACGGATACCCCACCGTCCCAGAGCTTCAGCATTTCTTCCCGTTACAGGAATACCAGCATTCATTTAAGAGTAAGTAGGCATACCGGAGTGTCTTTCTCTGGTAGCTGATTTTCGACCCCAGCTGCACGGTACAAATACAGGGAGTTCTTCTAAAATGCAGATAGCCCCCACACCCCACCCGAGCCTGGTTGAGCACAAATCATCAGGTTTTTGAAACTTTACATGTGGTATTCATGTGCACCCAAGAGTTGAGAGCCTCTGAGGGGCAACTGGCTGGCTCAGTCAGTGGAGCGTGCCACTCTTGATCTCAGGGTTGTCAGTTCGAGCCCCACATTGGGTGGAAATTACTTAAAATCTTAACAAAAATGTTGAAAGCCTCTGCCCTGAGAGTTTGCCCGACCTGGTATCATTCTTGGTGAATCCCGACAGATTTCAGAAAGGCCCATCCCTCTTCATTTCTTTAACTTTGAACCTTAACAAAGACCAACCCTGGCCCCGCTGCTTCCCAAGTGTCATTCCTGTCACAGCTTGAGCGAACCGCAACCCCGCAACATGATGACAAGCAAACAGTTGCTGGCTTCCAAAGACCGTTCTTTCACGGAGTCTGGACACCCAAGTAATGAAAGCGGCTACTGTTGAGCACCGTGCAAAGCAGCTAATGCACAGTCACTCTAGTGGTGACAGGTTCAGGTCCTAGTCTGAGGGCATTTGGGGTTGGATCCCTCAGCTTCCTTCCCCCGCTCCAGGTTGTGAGATTTCAGAGGCTGTGGCTCATCAGAATCTAGGGTGGGGCCTCTAGCTTGACACCACCTGGGTCCTGGGCTCCTGCGATGCAGGTGACTAGACTTGAACTCTTAAGGAAGCCTGCTTTCAAGCATTGATTCTATTCACTGGGAAACACATGAGGCCCAAGTTCAGGTCCCAGCAGCTTTTATGCATTTCGAGACAAATCATCCTGGGTAACAGAAAACTGGTGAGTAGTTCTGCTGTGCTGCCTCTGCTTCCAGGGCCCTAGCAGGGGCCCTGCCAGGGAACACAGCTGGCTCCTGCAAGCAGGTCCCGTCTGTGGTGGCAGTACAGGGCTTGGTTAACAGGAGCCTCTGCAAAAGGTACAGGATTCCTCCTCAGGTCAATCTTATTTCATCTGGCTGAATCCTGGGAGGGTTGGGGCAGTCGAAAGAAAAGTTGTAGTAGTATGGTTCTTAATGCCCCACCCCGCTCCTGGGCAGCAGTGTTGTGTCCCAGAGTGTCAGTTTTGGAAGCAAAGTATACACCACAAACTTCATTTTGTGTAAATGAGTTTATTGACGAAGACACAAGGTCAAGCTTCCCCCCAACCCCCACCCTCCCCAAGAACAGATCCGAAGAATGATAAGCATTCTTGGGGCACCATTTACCCCTCCCACTCCCAATTTCTCTCCAGAGTCCCAAGCTGCACAACACAGACACACGAAACAGGCTTGGGCAAGGATAGACACTCAGGGAATCTCTGACCAGCAAGAGTTCTGGGTGTGTGCGTGCTTCCCTGCCCTTCGTATGACACCGGCCGACGTTAACAAAGACAAACCGAGGCAGAGGAGAGAGTGGAGGGCAGGCTCCACTGCACCTCCCCACTTCAGCCGAACTCAACATGGGCCAAAAGGGAAGCTGCAGGGGAGGCAATAGGTGCTGTCTCTTCAGGAGAGAGGTCCTCTTCCAAGGAACAGAATCCCTTCCTAACCACACAGGGCAGCCTCCCCAAGGCGTGAAGAATTCCCAGACTGGCTCAGGAAGGTGAGCTGAGAACAGCAGCGGTTACACACTGCTGCTGGGGAGGTTGACAGAAGCCTCGTGTCGGGGGCAGAGGGACATACTCTGGTATAAAACTGTTCTGTCTGCTTAGATGACACATACACTTCCTTGTGGAACAGCAGTTTGCTCTGAGATGAGAACACGGTATTTGTAGTGTGAACCTTCTTCATTGCCTGTGTCCATCCGGCTCCATGAATGATTTGCCAACAAGGAAACTACCAGCCCGCTTTTCTACCTAACACATATATGCCCTGTGCTACTTCCTGTTCTCCACATGCCTCAGGGGTGCTGAGTGCAGGATGCAAGTTCCTCCCCTTTTCCCCGTACCCCTGTCCCAGTCATTCTTCTCGTGGAATCTCAAGGTTTAGGAAACTGCTTTGGGGGACCCACTCCCCCCAAGCTCTGCAGCTAGTATGAATCAGGGTCATTTAAGATATGCTTGGACTCTGGGGTGGCTTCTGCTCTTGTTTTCTAGGATTCCTCTTCTTGGCACTCACTCTGAGTTCAACATGAGTCCTTTGGGCCCCAAAGTGCCTGTTACTTGTGTAGGGCAGCTGAGAAGAGCGGTCATGTTCATAGATCCTGAATACTGGGTACCAGGCAGTATGACAAGTGCCCAGAGATGTAAGTGTGGACGCTGCTACAGTTGGTGCTTTGGGCCCAAAGCATCCTTTGGCAAAACACACCCAAAGTGTTAAGGAAAGGGATTTCACACCTCCCACCTTCTGAGAGAGGACAAGATTGCCTGACCCTCTGAGATGGTCCCAACTGCTGTGGAGCCTAAGTAATAGGTCAGATCAGAAAGCTAATGGGATGTAGTGAGTCTGTGGCCTCTCTGAGCACACCCCATCTCACTTCATCTGCACCCGCCCTGCTGGCCTCAGGAACTGGGGCTCCAGGAGCACGTGGGGAAAGTGTACGCTCTCACTCTGGCATCTGGGGGTACCTTCCAGTGAAGAGAGATACTCTGCTGCCACCTGATGCCAAGGAACGGACTGCCAAAATCAGTGTGGAGTATGAGAAGAGCCATAAAGGAGGAGGCACGGAGAGGGCAAGAAAAGGGCATTGAAGAAAGGAAAATCAGTGAGACACTCCTGTAGTGAAAACAACACTGATGCCGATTTAGGAGACCAAGTCCCTACCCCGCCCAACAGCTAAAAGGCCTCAGGCAGCTAACATCTGTTTACCTTTTGTCTTTTGCCTTTTGTCTTTTTCCATTTTAGGAAAAACAGGGCTGGTGTTATTAGTTAAAGTCTGTTTTAACACTAAAACAATGATTTTTGATCTGAATTGGACCTGAGAATTAAATTAAATCCAGGGAAGGGAGTGAGGGAAGCCCATTTTGGTTCCTGTTCCCCATCTCTACAAAAACTCCTTGGTCAGCGTAATCTGTGTGTTAGATGGAGGGAAAGGAATGTAGTAAGTTCTAATCTCTCTAAGCTGTAGGACCGAGAGGTCCTATATGCTGCCCCCAAAGCACCTGACAAGGAAGACCCCCATTCCCAACTGCAGAGCTATCAAATGAGGTAACACGGGGTAGGTGGAACTACAAGGAAAGGGAGTTTGGAGACAGAAAAAAAAGTGAAAACCCAAATGACGAGGGACAAGGTGGCCATGGATAAGGAACCCTTCCCAGGGTGGGCAAAGAACCACATCTCTTCCTCCAGGACTGTGTGGTTCCTGGCGGTCATTTGTTTTAACACTTTCTACCAGGAATGACGCTATTCCCTCTCCTTCTCGTATGTACAAAAATATAAAACAATAAAGTGCAGTTTATGTTTCAGTGACACTTTTCCTTGCTTTAATATTTTTTGTCTTTTTCTGCTTTTGAAATGAGCTCTCAATTACAAAATATCAAACTACACTCAAAAATGCCAGCCACTGGCACACTACGGAGAAGCTCACAAGTAAGGACAGATCGCAGCGGCAGGTGGCAAGAGGTGGGACGTGATCGAAGCAGTGGTTACAAATGTTCACAGGAAGCTAAAACTATCCAACAGGTTGTGCCCTAATGTTAGCACAGGTTACACTAGTCACTACCTTGGTGGGTGGCCTCAGTGTGTTTGAGTTCAGATTCTACACGGCAATATGACTTCTTCCAGTTAAGAGTTCTTGGCTTTGCACCAATCACAGCGTGGCCGGAGGGCCCCGGACCAGTCTATTAGTTTTTCAAAATGCTGTCGTAGACCTGATAGATGTACTGGGAGACTTCAGGAGCTCTGCACTTCAGTGACAGCTGTTAGGAGGAAAAGGAAAAGATTAGTATGGAGGCTGGCATGAGCTCAAAAGGTATCCAAGACTCAATTCAAGAAAATCTCTTTCTGTTTCAAAGAGAGAGGAGCTTCTGTCACTGAGAAGCCAAACCAGGAGATTCTGGTAAGAAGTTCTGTGGGTCTGAAATATTCAATTTAATCACTGTCAAGTAGTGCTGTGTTTCCACCTAAATTCTCTGTGGGTCCACGAGATTTGTAATACTAATACTAAATACCAATACTAATACTAAATACCTCAAAACCCCTGGCTGTAAGGGAAAAGCTGCTCCAGGGCTTTGCTAAGAGTCACAGGGGTTATTACCAGATGAGAAGGTAAGGGCTAAACCCTAACTCACTAGTGGTCACTTCGACTGCCTGCCCCAGTCTCCCACTCAGATAAGGATGGTTATGTCAGGCCCGGTTCAACAGGATGTACGATCAAGTGAAATAAAAGTGCGGTACGTCCAAGGTACTAGTCCTTTCTGTCTCACATCGAGGACACCAAACACACTGTTAGGGAAGGAAAACAAGAACATGAGAGACTTCGCGTACGCAGACAGCGATTCATGGCAACAGCTTCCTCACACACTTGCTGCCTCCTCCAACAGGCAAATCAGACACTCCTGAGGCCGCTCCTCTGCCCCCTCGCTTCCTCCCATCTCACAGTTACCAAACCAACATAAAGACACTGAAAATGATTTCACTGCTGAACACTGAGGTTTTCACTTGGAGGTTCAATGAGCACAAAACTTAAATCCAGATTCGAAATCTTTGTATCAGATTAGGAAAAATATTATTGACACTACATAATAGAAACCTGCAAACAGCATTTAGAACCACAGAATTTAATGTTTGCTTTCTGCATTACTGACAATATTGTCCTCCTCTGTTAGGGCCGACAGGAGGAAGTTGTCCTTCATGATGCAGCACTATGAGATTTTAGAGTCTTTTACTTCTTTATTCTCAGACACCAGATGATTTCATACAATACACAAAAGATGAGACTGTTTTTGGCAAAAATATCAAGATATTGGTCAGCCCTGAATTTCTTGAAAAACCTCACATCCTCAAAACTTAAAGTAGGATTTAAAAAATGCAAAGGACAGGGGTGCCTGGATAGCTCAGCTGGTAGAGCAAGTGATTCTTCATCTCAGAGTTGTGAGTTCCTGCCCCACCTTGGGCATAGAGATTACTTAAAAAAAAAAAAAGAAAAAAAAAAAAAAAGGGAGCAAAAAACAAAACAAAGCCAGCCAAACAAAGGAACATCAAAAAAGGCTCTATTTACAGCTTTAATATTCAGTCTGTAAGGCACTTCCAAAGTTACTGCTTGACATTAATCAGGAAGACAATTCTGACAAATGTAAACACACACACACACACACTCCCAATCAAAAAAACCCCAACTACTTTAAGAATATAAATATGCATAGAAAACAGCTCCCTACTTCGTTCAAAGCTGCAGCCATGGCATGTCCCTGACTTTCAAGCTCCCTATAGAGGCAATTCTGTACCTCCTCCTCCACAGCCTCTCCACTGTCACTGTTGTGGAAAATTCTTGTGGGAGAGTAAGTGGGTTCAGAAGAGGAGGAGGAGAGGAAGCTAAAAAGAGTAAGAACAGCCTATGGGAGTTAACTCTTAGACTAAAGAGGGGTGGTTCCTCTCCCCCCAAATATTTTTTCCACATCTTTGTAATAATCCTTGAACATCTACCAGTTGGGAGACAGACTTTTTTTTTGGGGGGGGGGGTTCATGACTGATAAGGAAATGCCTCCCTCTTCAAAAGCCCAATCTGCCAAGGCCAACAATGGGAGGAAAGGGGAGCAGTCATGGACTGATCAGACCTGGACTTTGAGTTTCTGGTACTCTTTGGAAAGGGGCAGGGGTGGTGGTGATGAGGAAGAATCAGTCTCTCCCTCTCTCTCTCCCCTATATCATACTATGCTCTTCCATTCCCCTCCCCCACCAACCGCCAAGCCATGCCAACCTTTAACAAAGGGTTGGGTTTAGACTTAAAACTCATCTGTTGCCTTCCAACTAGTACAGCTAAGACAAGCTAGAATGAATTACAAAAAAAAAAAAAAAGAAAGGAAAAGAAAAAGGATCTTGTTAAATCCTGAAGCAAGTACAAGGGAAACATACATTATAAGAACAAAGCAGCTACAGAATTTGACTTAAAAAGCTAGGACTCTGTGACTCATTTTGTATGGCTTCTAAGGGAAAAGAGACCTTATTAAAGTTTTAACTTTTGAACTGCTGGTTTACTTATGTGAGATATCTTTAATATCAACCACTCAGGAATTATCACCCCTCTAGGCCCATCAAGGAAAGAAAAGTCACTTTTCACGGCTAAGTAAGCCAAGGGCTTAACATATCTGCTTCTGGTTTATAGTCTGGAACACGCTGTTCCACCAGAGACAAGTTATCTTTCCAAATAAGATGTAGTTACTTGGAATGATGGGGCCTCATCCTTATAGGATAAACATTTCAATACAGTAAAGACTGGGTAAAGGGTGGGGGGAGTGATTTATCAACCCCTTAGGAGGCTAAGGGACCACTGGTCCTCCTGCATTAGTACTGGTTCAACCAGATTGCTTTCCTCCTTAATACCTAGTGGAGACAGAGTAATATTGTAATGGGTGTTTAGGGTGATAGAGGAAAGGGGACGGACCCACGGGATTCTGAAGTCTGTAGCACCATTTAGGGAATGAATTAGGTCTGTATCAGATGTTGAGATGGAAAATTTGGATTGTTCTGTGGGCAGAAGAAATCTAATCACCAGATGGATGGAAAACAGGAGAGAGGGCAGGTTGGTGTAGCTATAAAAAGGCACCAGGAGTCAAGGTGGCTCAGTGGGTTAAGCATCCAACTCCTGATTTTGGCTCACATCATGACCTCAGGGTCGTGAGATCAAGCCCTACATTGGGCTCTGTGCTCAGTGGCAGTCTGCTTAAGATTCTCCATCTCCCTCTCCCCCTACTCTCTCTCAAATAAATAATCTTAAAAAAAAAAAAAGGCATCATGAGGACAAAATCCCACTGGATTATTTCTTACAACTGCACTTAAATCTGTAATTATCTCAAAATAAAAATTAAAAAAAAAATACATAGGCA
Source organism: Mustela nivalis (assembly GCF_964662115.1). NCBI lineage: Eukaryota > Metazoa > Chordata > Mammalia > Carnivora > Mustelidae > Mustela > Mustela nivalis. The sequence continues at coordinate 25,633,522 of NC_139036.1, read as the reverse complement.
GCCCTTTCCTTTTGCAGCCATCACAGAAGCACCAGCAGCCAACATGAAGTTCAATCCCTTTATGACTTCTGACCAGAGCAGGAACCGTAAATGGCATTCCAGTGCACCCTCCCATATTTGCAGGAAGATGATGTATTCCCCACTTTCCAAAGAGCTGAGACAGTACAATGTGCGATTCACGGCCATCCGAAAGCATGATGAAGTACAGGCTGTGGAGGACACTGTACAGAGGTCAGCAAATTGGCAAAGTCGTCCAGGTTTACAGGAAGAAATACGTCATCCACACTGAACGAGTAGAGCAGGAGACGGTGGACAGCACACCGTCCACAGGGGCACTCACCCTGGCAAGGGGGTTAGCAATAGACTCTAACTGTACAAAGACTGCAAAAAGATCCTTGAGCAGAAAGCCAAATCTCATGAAGCAGGAAAGGAAAAGGGGCAAATATAAAGATGAAACAATTGAGAAGCAGGAATAGGGTAATCTTATGTATGACTGTAATTAAAAACTGTTAAAATGGAAAAAATATATATATAGGGGAAGAAATGTCTTTCAACAGGTGAATGGATAAGCTGTTGTACACCCATATGGGGGACTACTACTTGGTCATAAAAAAGAACTTTAGATACTTATTTAATGACCTGGGTAAATGTCAAGAGTATGGTGCTAAATGGGGAAAAAAAAAATCTCAAAAGATTCCATACTGTAAGAATTTAAATTTATATAGCATTCATGTGAAAGCCTATAAAGGGAGAGGGGGAAGAAGGAATGTCTGTGGTAATGGACGGTTCTGGGTCCTGCCAGTGGTGATGGTTATCTAAGTCTACACACGTATGATAAGACTACACGGTGCTATACGCTCCCTGACTGCCACCATCAGCAACAACAAATAGTAATGCAGGACTTGGAAATATTTAATAGTGTTGAACCAACATCAATCCCCTGTTTGAAAAATGTACTATGGGGGTGCTTGGCTGGCTCAGCTGGTACAGCATACAGCGCTCGATCTCTAGGTCGTGAGTTAGAGCCCCATGTTGGGCATGGAACCTGCTTAAAAAAAAGAAGAAGAAAAAAAGAAAATGTACTATGAGTGTGTAAGATATTATCAATGGGGGAAAACTGAGTGAAAGATACATAGGAACTTGGAACCATTAAAAATTTTTTTTTGTGGGTCTCATATTATTTCAAAACAAAAAGTTAAAAATTTTAAACAGGGGTGGTTTGTCAAGCATCTGCCTTCAGGTCAGGTCATGATCCCGGGTTCTGGGATGATGTCCCACATCGGGCTCCCTGCTCGGCAAGAAGCCTGCTTCTCCCTCTCCCACTGCCCCTGCTAGTGTTCCCTCTCTCACTGTGTCTCTCCTCTGTCAAATAGATAAATAAATTCTTTAAAAGAAAAAAAAATTAATCAAATTATATTTAAGACAGTGACATTAAGAGGTCCTTCTCAAAATTCTCATTATCCTTATAATGAATACCATAGGAAAGGTCAAGAGATAGCCTGAATTCTAAGCACAACACACCTACCAACAAACTACATGATCTTGAACAAGTTGCTAATCGTTCCTTATTTTAATTTTAATTTTTAATTATTTATTTTTAAAAGATTGTATTTATTTATTTGACAGAGAGAGATCACAAGTAGGCAGAGAGGCAGGCACAGAAAGAGAAAGGGAAGCAGGCTCCCTGCTGAGCAGAGAGCCTGATGTGGGGCTCGATCCCAGGACCCTGAAATTATGACCTGAGCCAAAGGCAAAAGCTTAACCCACTGAGCCACCCAGGTGCCCCCCTCCCTTTTTTTTTTTTTTTAAGAGAGCAGGAGAGAAGGTGGTTAGAGGGAGAGGGAGAGACTCTTAAGTAGACTCCAAGCGCAGCAGCATGGAGCCAAACATGGGGCTTGATCTCAAAAGCCTGAGATCATAACATGAGCTGAAACCAAGAGTCAGACGCCTGAACTAACTGAGCCACCCGGGCGCTCCAAGTCATTAATCATTCTCAACTTTGGTTTTCTCATCTGCAAACTAGGAGTAATCATGCTTCTTTAACTTAGCTGAGATGAAAGACTGTACACAATAAAATGGATGATAAAACAAAACACACACACACTCTCTCTCTCTGAGCACATTTCTAAGGAAGAAAATGGAAGTTATTTTACAAAACCTTGATTTTATAGTGAAGACCTGCCCTTCCAAGAACAGCACAGAAGGGCTTTTTCCTTTCTTAGGGAACTCAAAGTAAATGATGGGGATTTTCTTTCCAAAAAAGACAAGACTGTTGGAGGACAAGGTGGGTGGGAGGAGTGTCTACTTCATGGAGGAAGCCTGAAGTTCCCCACTCACAAAAATCTAGCCTGACAGGACCAAGCACGTGTGCGCACACGTGCACACACACACTTTCCCAGCTACTTCAAGGGAGGGAACTAGTTGGGAAAACACCAAGAATTCTCAGTTCTGGGTGGTACTATTCCCTTGATGAATGCTAATGAAAACAGACTTGGCTGTTAAAATTACGGAATGCGGTCACAGGCTTTTCTTAGCTAAATGGCTAATATGCCCCCTTAGTCTCCTGTTTAGCCATTCAATATTGAACGGTATTCTCTTCTGTCCCTTCCTTCAAAACAGCCTACAGAAGCTTCAAAGATAACCAAAGAAGAAGATATTGTCCCATCTCAAGGGCTTTTATTTTACAACAGGCAATGACAGGCAGCATCCTACTGGGATATCACACTTCACAACAGCAAACACATGTCCGGTGCCTGCAGTGTAGTCTTTGTTGTTCAAGGCAATCGCTCCTGCTCTAAAAATATTGCCAGATTTAAATTTTGGTCCAGTATGGTCCTAAAGGAGTTTTCCCAACTACAGTCCCCTTGTCGTCTTCCAATGGTGTGCCCCAGTTTTGCCTTACCTTTCTCAGCAGGGTCTTCAGGGCATACAATGCAGCTAAAAAAAAGGCTCATGTGTCTAGGACTCTGACAGCCTTAGATCATGAACTCTAAAGCAGGAAAGAAGGCCTTCAGAAAATGAGCTATGGAGACAGGCCTCTGAGCAGCTTGTTAGAGCACCATATGCACAGAAATGCTAGGTGAGTACTGCGAGTCACTCAGCAAACACCAGGGGAAGTCTGCAGCACTCCTTAGAGAAGATCACTGGGGACTTCTTTACTAACTGCCTGTTTTGGCTATCTGGGGTCTGAAGCACCTCTTCCAGGTCTTTCCACCAGGCTAGAAAAAATGAAAGGGCTCTGACCTCACTTCTCACACCCATCTACCTCAAGAAAGGACTTACCGTATAATTTGGGTTTCCTGGCTGGATACGTAGCTCAGCCAAAATCCAAATACCATTAGTGAGCTTCAGGGATTGGTACAGCATGTCCTGCCCTTCCACATTCCTCTTGGCAATAGTATAAACATTGTTGTTTTGCAATTTGCTGGAAACAGTGTCTAGAAACAGAGATTAAAAATTCCACACCTTCAGTTAAAATATCAAACAAATGTGCTTTCCTGACATCCGTATGAGCCGCGTTCGCACAGTCTCTCAAGACGTGCTGTCGTGTACGTGCACACGCACATTTCAGACAGCCCTGCTCCCGCAACAGCACAGGATGAGGAAGAGGCTCTTGAGGCGCCTAACAGATTCCAGGACAGAAAACAGAGGAAGGTGCAACTAGACATGAGTGTAAACGTCACCTGTGGAGATTATGGTGGGTCAGCAGAGTGGGTAATCTTAAACTAGGCATTAGACAGATAAAAATGCTCCGAAGTAGACACAGACAGCAATGGGTGTATGTGTGGTGCCACAGGGACTGGTGTGTAGGTGTTCGTTTCCAGAACCCCAATCCCAGAGCTACAGGGATACACAGACTGGTGCTCAAATCCACACTCACTCCCCAAGTCGCTGCTACTTCACCGTGAGCCACTCTGGCCTCAACTGCCAGAAAAGGGCACAGAGTGGCAGAAATCGTGCAAGTCAAATTTATTAACTTGGAAGCTTAAGAATTTTTTTTTAAGCAGGTAAATCATTTCTTAAGCCTGTACGGAATATCATGCCTCCAAATGAATAAAGAAAAAGTCTCAACCAAAGATGACTGCCACCAAGCTCTATATACCCTGATCTGGGGCTGCTAGTCACAGCAAAAGCCTTTGGAGTCACCAACCCAGGGTGACAACAGGTTGGTGTTTGGGGTCCTTCCTGTGACTACCACATCAAAGAGACATGAAAGTCTGGAATGAAAGGTCATTTCACTCTCCTTGCTCTCTCACTGCTAAGAGGAGAGATGCCAAAGCATCAGAGAAAGAAACGTAGAGAATAGAGACGGCAAACACTGCTTCTTTTTTGATAGCTTAGAATGTTCATTTCTGATGAGAATTCTAAAATTCTCATGCTGACTTCAGTAATTCTCCACATAAAAATCCATCCTATTCTGGTGCACTCTCTGGGAAAAGGATGCAGTGATGGCTGGCCTCGCTGCTTTCCAAGAGCAGCAGCTCTCTGAGCACAGGGATCCTGGAGTTTTTCATCACTGTGCTTCCCCCGGGTACCAGGGACACAATGGGCACTTGCCATCGACACCTGTGAAGAAGCCTCCGACTCCAGGGTTGGAGATGCCGAGACTGATGTACTGCCGCAGGCACTGGAAGCCACCTGCAGTTCTTGCTTTCGTGTCTTTTCCCCACATTCAAACCAGCAACAGCTTGGAGAGGAGGCACGAGGACCCAGTCACTAAACACCTGTGCCACATTTACTTGTGACTTGACTCTTGGCCTTTTTCCTCCAAGGTTTCACCAACACCAAGCAGAGCAGCTATAGCTTAAGAACCAGCTATCTTTGAGGAGCTACAAAGTCCATCTCAGGATCATTATATGCAATACTGTTGGAGGAGGGGGCCTCCATGTGCTTTTTAATCACCTTCTCAGGGGTCAGGCAGTTCTGCCACCTTGGTTCCCATAATGAAGGGCTCTTGCTGCTTAGACTGAGTTGCTAGGCAACACCATCAGCTGGAGTTTGGTGAATGCGTTTTGATAGGACTGTCCTGTTTTAAGCCATGAGGGCTTGTTTTAAGTTGTAAAAGTCACTCTAACTTTCAGGGCTCTTGCCCATTTCCGAAGAAACAGGACACACACAGGAGCCTTTCTTTACCGAAGAGCCGCTTTTTTGCACAGGCGCAGACACATTCTAGACTGTGTATATAGTAAAGCCCAGGTTCCTACAGACTTCTCATCATTTTACCAGTTAGGGAAGAGAGGATAGGCTAAGAAATGAAAGCACACAAACACATTCACCCTTCCAAAATTAGAAAACAGGTTAAATAGTTTATAAATAGGGAGAATAAACAAGTTGAATGAAGGTAAACTTTAATACATTTAGGAAATATTCTGGTCAGAGACCTGGCTCTGCTCCTACTGAATGGCTATATACGATTTCTACCAGAAGACTAAATGAAGGAAGGGCTCTAGAACTAAGTATATGAGTCAATTTTTATAAATCTTAGACATTGGGTTAGAGCTTGAGGATGTAGAAATGAAAGAGTAGTTAGACTATGCTAAATGTTCTCGTTAAGAATAATGATGGGAACCAGATGCTAGGAGGCTTCCTAGCCATGCTGGATACACTTTTTTTTTTTTTTTTTTAAGTTTATTTACTTATTTATTTTTAGTAATCTCTGCATCCAATGTGGGGACTGAACTCTCGACCCTGAGATGAAGAATCACATGCCCTTCTGACTGAGACAGCCAAGGGCCTCTTGACTGGGATACACTTCTTGACAAGACAGAGTTTTTCCTGGGAGTTCAGGGAAATCATATGTAATCTCACCACTGTTGTGAGAATCTGAGAATGAGAAGGAAATGTAAAGACATGGAGATGGGCCCCAAAGGAGAGAGTAAGAAAAGATGTCAAATAGGTTTATGTTTGCTTTCAGATGTGATTTCTTCCGGTTCATTTGTCTTCTTTCCCAAAGCTGGATCTTTGAGTTTGGGGCCTAAACTCTGAGGAGGTGTGGATATGATCTTCATCTTCCTACTTTAGCAAGGTCACACTTTTTCCAGAAGCAACAGGAGGGAGGATGGTACTCTTATTAATAAGAGAATGGTAAGGGGATATTTGCACTCGGGGCCAACCAAGTCCAAAACTACCATGACTGTTAGAAACAACACTATTTACTGCTCGAGCAACCAAACTATATTTATATTCTGGCCAGTGAAGCATTTCATTTATGAAATCTTCCACAAGATAGGATTAAAGCAAAACAGAGAAACAGAACTCACCCCTAACTAAGTTCTCACACTAGAAGAAAGATCTGTCCTTTACCATAGTGCCTAACTAGTGCTTATAGACACAATATGCCCCAGAGATTTTCAGAATAAACAATTAAAAAAAAAAGAACAGGTTTGTATACTGCTTGCCAGAAAGATTGCTTTCTAGAGCTGCAACTAGTTCTTGTGCAGTTAAGATAGTGGTCCCAGATATATGCTAACCCCAAACATAGCCATCATGGTAGGCTGCAAAACAGATTCATGCAGAACTGAACACCAATAGAGATGACAAGGCTAGGAAGCAGGGCGGCCCATACGTTAGTGCCTTCAAGATTTAAAATTTTCTAGTATTTACACAACTAGTGGTCCCACAAGTACCCCATATCATACATACCTTTCTATTCAGATCTGATTAATTATTAAGGCTTGGAAAGAGGGTTTCTTGTTTCTTCTCTAGAAAGAAATCGAAGAGCAAAAGTAAAGGCAGAAGGCTAGGTTGGTAAAGTCCTTAAAGCCTGTGACTTTGTACAGCCCCCAAAGTGTTAGTTCCATCTGTCAAATGTCTACTCTGGCACAGAAAAGCTATTTAAAGTGTTGGTGCTACTGTGATTAGGGCAGATCAGCTGGAAAGGATGGTATTTTTAGCTCCCAGCTAGACCCAGGGTGTTGAATCAGAAGGCACTAAACCTGGAAACGTACTGTTAATAGAGCCCTCAGGACTGGAAGGAAATATAAAGGCCAGGCCACTCCAGACCTTGGGATGGATGCAGAAGAAAAGCTAGAAAGATCAGTTGCAGGAAGTGGTCCTGCAAGATTAGCTGTGACTTTGTGTGGAAAAGATGGCTTTGGGCTCCCAGAGAAAAGAAAAATGGCCCTTCTACTCCATGTGCGGTGTGGCCATAAAGTGGTATGTCACTGAGAAACCGATTTGCTGGTATTTGGAGCACCCAAGGCAGTGAGGCACTGGCAGGAAGCCAAGGCAGAACTGATCAAAACTGAGTTTGCTCTAAGAAACTGTGCCAGGCTACAGCAGAGGACGCAGCCCCACTGGGAGAAAGGCCAGACACCTCCTCTTTGGCAGGATCATAAATGTACACCGAGATGCCACAAGGGTTCAGAACTCCAATCTGGAAGGAGGGGGATCTTTTCTATTATTTTGGCAGGCCAGACTAAAACCATCAAACCTCAGTCATCCAGGCTTTTTTTTTTCTTTTTGAAAAAGCATTTCCCTTTCAGACTGGACATCTGAAACCAAATCTTCTTTCCCATTACCCTGTGACTCTTTTTTTGTTGTTGTTCTTTGTAGGCCAGTGTTTCCCAGATCATGCTCAAGGGAACACTGGGGTTGGGGCGCCTGGCTGGCTCAGTCAGTGAAGTGTGTGACTCCTGATCTCGGGGTTGTGAGTCTGAGCCCCACATTGGGTGCAGATTACTTAAAAAGAAAACCTTAAAAAAAAAGGAACACTGGTGTTCTACAAGATATTAAAAATAAGCATTTTGGGGCACCTGGGTGGCTCAGTGGGTTAAAAGCCTCTGCCTTTGGCTCCGGTCATGATCCCAGGGTCCTGGGATTGAGTCCCGCATCGGGCTCTCTGCTCGGCGGGAAGTCCGCTTCCTTCCTCTCTCTCTCTCTCTCTGCCTACTTGTGATCTCTCTCTCTCTCTGTGTCAAATAAATAAATAAATGAAATATTTTTTAAAAATAAGCATTTTGTGGTTTTAAATTCTATGGTCCATAAACTTAGTTCACAATGAGTTAAACAGATTTCCTCAAGGGCGGACTCCTCAGCTTTCATGTGTGCTCACCTACAATGGCAACATCCAGCAGAGGCCCATCACATGCTGCATTTCTCAGCTGCCACTGACACAGAACCCCCTTCTATTCTTTGGGAGAGAAGTGTTCCCAAAAGAGCAACACATGAAACGCTGCCATAGGACCAGCTACCACAGGAGTGACTATAATGAAGGGTCTCTTCCAAACCGGGTACGGCAGCTGCTTCTCTAACAGGATCCGCTCTGGTTCTCACCGGGAGCCACTTTGGATTCTGCACTTGACAGCTTCCTGCAGCACAGCTTTTGACCACGGAAGGCTACCCAAGCTCCTCCACTCATGACATGAGGTTTGTGGTAACTGACCATGAACCTCAGAGAGGGCAGATAACACTGTCTCCTACCTAGAATACGGCACCAAAAGCAGCTCAGTTTGAGTATGATTTTTTGGTGAAAATGCAGCAAAAATGTAGGTTTTGTTTAATAAACATACACACATAACCAGTCGGGGTGAGAAATCTAGACCAAGAAATGTTAGGAAGAAGGCAGATGTGTGGTGTTCCTGAAGAGAATCAACTTAGTAGTTACTCCAATGGAAATTATACAAGACTATCTCCTCAGACACCTCGCCAAGGGCTCAGGAGAAGCCCCGTAAGAGAAGATTTGTCTGAACACAGAGGATGAATACATTGCAGAGCCCCAAACGATGACAGTTAAAAAGAAAAGGTTGGAATGAGAGGACTGTGAGTTTCTCCCCCTTCTCTGAAGTCCCATATTGCCTCTTCCTCCCAGTGTTATGCTCTAAAGACACTGGGACAGCAGCACGCCAAAAACCCCACACGAGAAACACCAACACACAAGGAGGAAATCAATAAAAGAGAAGGTACTGACTTAGCACCAAGGCTCATTTTCATTCAAACTCAGAAGGTTGTGCACTAGTCTCAAAAAAGAGTGACTGGGACCAAGGCAGGACAATGTGGAGCTCAGGGCCCTTGGATTCCTGAGGAAACTTCGTGAAACAAGCCCTATCACTATCAAGCTCTAGGGACTGATAGCTACTATTTCTCCTCTTGGGTTACTGCTTTGATGTTCTATTATGGTAATAAAATGAACTACAGAAGGGTCTCGGGCTTTTTAATGATGACTAAAGAGGTTAGTATTATCCTATGAAAGTTGATACAAGGGAAGTTTAAAAAAAAAAAAAAGCTAATTTAATCAACTATGATTAAATTATTTTTTAATAACAAACACAAGATTCTACTTAAGGATCTCAGAGAGTTCCCTTTCTTCCAATACCACAGGCTGATAGAGGAGAGAGTACTCTTAATTCCCAGGAGGGTTTACACCCTCAACTGGCGCTTCAGCCACTGGAGGCTCCCCAGAGGGCGCAGTGCGCATGTACACGACTAACACCGGTCTGACTACTGAAGAACTCGGTGGATGGACCCATCCTAGTTTGTTTCTGAATCTGTCAGCTTGGAAGTAATCTAGCACCTACATCAAAACACCTCAAGTTCTTAAAGAGAAGTTTACAGGTCAAATATCTACCATACATCCATCAGAAACAGGCAGATGTGGAAAGAAGAGGTAAGTAAAGACAAAAATTTCAAATATCTAATAAGATGCACATGAAATTCAGTCATTACTCACCAGCATTTAAATGGCATTCCTTAATCTGAAACTGAAGTTCATTTTCATTGGGAATATCCTTCCATGTGGCAAGGAAGACCTGGCGCTCTGTATGGGGAAACAGAGGGAAAGGACGGGTGTGCACAGTCTGTCGATATTCTGATTTCTGGCACATTACCCCATTTCTCTTTCGGAGTTCTGGCTCTTACAATACATCCAGGAGCAGCCTGGAACTGGAGCCAATTCTCAGCCATGCAGAGGTGCTACATTCCACATCAAGTATTCTCCTATCCGCAGCAGTAAGACACACCAGGAGAAACTCACATCTAGGGTTTAGTCTTGGCTCCACTGTTTTCCTATGTCATTACTTTGGGTAAGTCTTCTGATCTTTCTGATCCTTAATTTCGTCATATATAATTACATCTGTCCTGCCTACCCAAAGAGCCACTGTAAGAGTCAGATCAATTCAGTACCAATACAATTAATATGTACCAGTATAAGCAGTTTTATTAGTTGGCGGTTTCATAAGTAAGAGAAGAGAGAAACATCAATAACCACATGGAGTGTACTGATGTTTATTACAGATTACTTAATTCTTATTTTGAGACAGTAAGAATTTAGTACAGGGCTGGCTAAGTGCTCAATTTGCATGTATTATCTCATCCAGCTTTTACAATAACAGTTTCTGCTTTGCAAACTTGGAAACAGAGACTCAGAAAAGCTAAGCACCTTGTCACAATCACACAGCGAATACACAGCCAAGGTGAGATTCAAATCCGCATCTCCTTGTCACCAAACCACTGACTCCGTGCTGGTGTGACTGGATTATTCAGGTAACTAGCAATATGATACAGAGACCAACAGCAAGGCAAGATAAACTGTGACTCATGAGAATCCATATGATCAGCAAGTATTCGACCTTTAGCCTTAACCCCCCTCCTCCCCAAGCCCCCTTTTTAAAAATCTCAAAAGAACTTGTACTTCTGGGTTATGCTCTGCCTGACATTCAGAGGAAGGGCAACAGTATATTTGGCAGAAGGACAGGAGGACATACTTACCCATTTTGCCATCTTCTACAAAAAGCACATTGAGTGGGATGAGGCAGCTGAAGTAAAAGACATCAATATTGTTTTTCACAGCCACCTGCCAGGAAAGTAATGAGGGAAAATTAGGACATCACCGGAAGCCAGGTAGGAGGGAAAAGGCAGTATGTGTCTGGAAATCTATCACTCTATTTCTTTCCTCTCTCAGACAGTTCAGGACTCCCCAGACCAAGACCTACCAGCCCATATGCTGCAAAGCACATCCTTACTCATTCTACTGTCAGAGCACTGTGAGAACCTGCAACTCTACCTCTTTCTAGAAGGAACCCCTGGAGGGAGAAACTGAAGACACAAGTTCTGCATCAATAACCCCCTGAGGAGCACCTGGGTGGCTCAGTGGGTTAAAGCCTCTCCCTTCAGCTCAGGTCATGATCCCAGGCTTCTGGAATCAAGCCTCACATTGTGCTCTCTGCTTGGCGGGGAGCTTGCTTCCCCTGCGCCCCTCTGCCTGCCTCTCTGCCTACTTGTGATCTCTGTCAAACAAACAAACAAAATCTTAAAAAAAAAAAAAAAAAAAAAAGAATAACCCACTGAGCTATTGTTTGTTTCTACAGTTATTAATAGAAGCTCCTGTTACCACTTACTATTAATGATATTACTTCTTTTTTTTTTTTTAAAGATTTAATTTGTCAGAGAGAGAGAGGGAGAGAGAGCGAGCACAGGCAGACAGAATGGCAGGCAGAGACAGAGGGAGAAGCAGGCTCCCAGCTGAGCAAGGAGCCCGATGTGGGACTCGATCCCAGGAAGCTGGGATCATGACCTGAGCCGAAGGCAGCTGCTTAACCAACTGAGCCACCCAGGCGTCCCTACTTCTTTTTTTAAAAAAGATTTTATTTATTTATCTGACAGACAGAGATCACAAGTAGGAAGAGAGAAAGGGGGAAGCAGGCTCCCTGCTGAGCAGAGAGCCCAATTCGGGGCTCGATCCCAGGACCCTGGGATCATGACCTGAGCTGAAGGCAGAGGCTTTAACCCACTGAGCCAGCCTGACGCCCTCTTTTATAAAATCTTATTTTTCAAGTCCTACAGTTGGAAAAAGCTTGCTGGGTCAACCACTGTTAAATCTGATGACTAGAAGAAGGAAAGGTGCAAGTGAAGAAATGCAACCTCTCTTCACAAGATGCGGCTCTGACTTAGGTAGGCTGCAATTTTACGCCAGCCCTTTCAGCTCAGAACATGCTGTTTGCAGTTCTAAAAAGCTACACTAAGTACTTTTATTTAGGGGTGACACTGATTGGTGAATATACCCAGGGACAGGCAGGTTCACTGCAACAGATTACAAAAACCACAGACTGTACGAAGGGAGTGGAGGAGGAGGAGGAGGCGAATTGCTCTAAACCACCACTTCCCACTGGTTTCTGTCACTAATGACTCTCCCATCTACGGTCTTGGCACCACTGGAAAATGTTTCTCTGGGCAAGTTCTATAATCAGTAACCGTGTCTATTTCTCTTTTATTTTGTTCTAAGCAAATAAAGTAAAAAGCTGCTATCCCCCCGCCCCTTCAGGGCCAATGTCTACACTTCAACAGCATATCTAGCTTTTTTTTTTTTTTTTTAAGATTTTATTTATTTATTTGAAAGACGGAGATCACAAGTAGGCAGAGAGGCAGGCAGAGAGAGCGAGAGAGGGAAGCAGGCTTCCTGCGGAGCAGGGAGCCCGATGCGGGGCTCGATCCCAGGACCCTGAGATCATGACCCGAGCCAAAGGCAGCAGCCAAAACCACTGAGCCACCCAGGCGCCCCAGCATATCTAGCTTTTTACCAAAACTTTGGCAATCGGATCCAAATATCCTTTTTTGAAGTCCTTCCAGTTCTTTTGTGCTTATTATCAACTCATCTCCCCCAGCTTCAACAGTACCTTTATTTCCTCTTCATAATGTGCTTATGTCTACTTGACACTGTCTTTCTCTTTTCTCTCCCATAAGAACCCATCAAATTACTTTCTTTGTAACTTGTGCTTTTCAATTACCAGTCCTCTAGGAGTTTCTGACCTATGTCCCATAATCTGATGTCCAGACGGCAGGATTCTTGAAAAGCTTGAGTCTGGTAAATATAAGCAGAGTAACTAACTGCAGGAAAGAGGTCCTCAAACACCCTTTTAGATGTACTAGAGCACCACTCAGAAAGATTTGTATCAGTTGTGGGCTGCTGGGAAAGAGGTATTTTCTAATTCATCTGGTACTCAGCAATAAGAGAACTGTTACTTCAGATATGGGCACCAAGAAGATCTTGAGGTAGTGCCAGGCTCTGCAAAGGTTATTCAGAAGAGAAAGCTGGATGGTATAGGTGACCCTGTCTGGGTTATAGAAAGGTCTTATGTGAAATGCAAGTGATTATCGTTACTATTATCTTTAAATAAAAAGCAGTCCTATTTCACAATGTGCCAGTCATTCAAACATTCATTAAGGTTTACTATGTCCCAAGCATTTGAGATACAATGAAGAATACAGAAAATATAACCTTTGTCCTCCGGGGGATTATATTACTGGTTTTTTTTTTTTTTTTTTTTAAGGATTTTATTTGAGAGAGTGAGCAAGAGAAAGAAAAACAGACTCCCCGCAAAGCAGGGAGCCTGTCATGAGGCTCAATCCCAGGCCCCTGGGATCATGATGCCGAAAGCTAACTCTTAACCAACTGAGCCACCCAGGCGCTCCCCCCACCATTAGTGGTTCTTTTTTTTTTTTTTTTTTTTTTTTTTTAAAGATTTTATTTATTTATCAGAGAGAGAGAAGGGGAGAGAGTAAGCACAGGCATACAGAATGGCAGGCAGAGGCAGAGGGAGAAGCAGGCTCCCTGCCGAGCAAGGAGCCCGATGTTGGACTCGATCCCAGGACGCTGGGATCATGACCTGAGCCGAAGGCAGCCGCTTAACCAACTGAGCCACCCAGGCGTCCCCCATTAGTGGTTCTTAATCAAAGACATATTAGAATCACCTGGAGAGATTTTTCAAAACTGATGCCAGGGCTTCATCCCACGTGAATAACGATCTAAATCTGGGACCTGGTGTGTGCATTATGGACAAAGTCCCTAGGAAGATCAACCAGATAAGCAATTAATTTAGAACAATGTGAGCTAAGAAGTCAGGACAGGCTTGTAAATATCTTCTTGTTCTGGGGCAATCCTTCTAAATGGAGGTCTTTAACAACAGACAAGACATGAAAAGCTTTTCTAGGTCAGTAGTACTAAATCATTCTGTCTCGCAACCCTTTTGACAAATAGAAGTCATGGACCCTCTTCCTGAAAAACGTTTCAGACTATGTTTGGCACACAAGCAAGGGTTTCAGGACATCCTGAAGACTATCCCTGGACTTCTGCTCTAGAATAATTGTGAGAAGCTGGGACACCCAAATCAGAGGCAGCAGACTCGTGGGTTTGTGGCTTGGGAACCAGACGAGACCACTTGATTTCAAATTCTGACCCTGGCATGCTTACTAGCTGTGTGACTTTGGGCAAGCAAGCAGTACTCAGCTCAGGGTCCTGTCTGCACATGGAGACAATGGCACCGAACACATGGGCTGCTAGGAAGAGTGGGTTAACATCTGCAACGAAGCACCAAGAATGGTGCCTGGCTTACAGTAAGTAATAGAACAAGTGTCTGTGAAAGAAAAATTCCCTCTTTCACCCATTTATTCAGAATTTTTCATAATAGAAGATAACCATAGTAGGCATAAGTGATATCTTCCATGTGCTCAAACACAGTACTACTGCTATGCCTAAAAGGGACCAGACGAGAGGGGAAAAATAGGCTTATTAGCAAGCCCTTGGCCTAATTATTCTTCTTGCTACTGTGTCCTTCATAAAATATCTCTTTACAGGGTCAACAGCACAGGTCACTCTGCGGGAGGCAGCTCCCTTCTCTTACAATAGCTTTTCAACCTCTGCATTTTGCAGCTCTCAAAGTTTTACTCTTGGCTAGAACTCCATTTCATTCAAGAATATATGGTTCTCTTGGATCCACCTCTCCAGCCTAGTTCCTTAATGTCAACCATATCAAAATTATTGCTTGTTCCCCCAGACACTGAAACTCACAGCTCTGTGCCTCCTTAGTTGTTCTTTCTGTTTAATATATTCTCCTGAAGCTTCAGCTCTCTGAAAAACCCCTATTTAATGTTAAGATTCAGTTCAAGCTTAAGATTTCTCAGGAAAACTCTAATCCCGCCCCACAACACCCCTGCATACACCTCTAGCACAAGATAAAATAACTGTTTGTTTCCATCTGCCTCACTCACAATATAATGAACTCTGAGTACAGGGGCTCTCACTTTCACTGGCATCCTAATAGCTTAAGAAATATTTGTTGCATGAAATTAAGGGGAAGATGTTGAGCAAATGGAATGAAACACTGGTTTCCCAACCCCTTTTCTACCTCTATTATCATTTGTATGCATAACACAATCCCGTTAGCATCTCTTGATGAGCAAACTGTACTCAACAAGGCTGGGATGACAGATAAATGCTATTTTTATTTCAAATTGCTGAGCTAATATAACATCTATATGCTAAGAATAATATAGGTAGTAAATCACAACGCAAATACTTGATTCTCCAAGGATGTGCCAATCACTCCTTAAGAGTTCAGGCCAAAAAGAATCATGGGAAAAACACAGTTATGAAGCCAGTTCGATTCCAATCTGGACGGCAGCTCCTCTCAAAAAGAACCTTAAAGAGTGTAATACTGATTGCTCCAGAGTTTTCTTATTTTCAAATTCGCCATCCCAATAGGTACAGAATGGAAAGACATAATCCGGACAAGCTGGAGAACTATTTCCCGAGAGCTTTAAAATCAATGCCTAACTTGCCTATGGGAAATCAATGAAGACATATATATATATATATACACCAACTGCCTTAGTATCTTCACCTGAAAAACTAGTATCTCAAAATGAACATGTCACAAACCAATTTCTTGATCTCCCCTACCATCCCTAAAGAGAAACTCCTGCTGTCTTTCCAAACACAGTAAACAGAATACCACAAAGCCTTCTAATAGTGCCCTTGCTTCTGCACCTGCCTCCTCCACCCTCTGTAACACTTAGCTTCCCCAGTCTATTCTCAACACAGCAGCCAGAGGGATCCTAAAATGTGGGTCAGCTCATAAATACCTCTCTGTGCAAACCTCCAATGACTTCCCGTCTCACTCAGAATAAAAACCAAAGTTACAATTGCCTATAATCTGATGCCTATTACCTCTCTGATGTTATGTGCTGTGACTCTCTCCCTGCTAGCTCCATGTCAGCCAAAGGGTCTGCTGTTTTCCCCTGCAGAGTATCAGGTACTCTGCGACCTCATGGTTTGTGCATTTGCTCTATCTTCTGTCTGCTATTCTCTCCCTCTCCAGAAATCTGCATGCCTCATTCCTGGCTTCCTTTAGGTCTTTGCTTAATCGACTATTATCATTCCATACAGGTCTTCCATGACCAGCGTGTTTATAAAATCACACCACTCAATCTCTAACCCCAGGACTGTCTATCCCAGTCTCTGGTTTCTCTTACTTCCTCTGCCCTCATCTGACACACTATTTTACTTATTTGCTAGTTTATCACCTGTCCCTGTACCCCAGCCTCCAGCAGAATATAAATGCTATGAGAGAGGGGGTTTTTGTCTCTTGTTCACTACTATATTCTCAGTTTCTAGAACAGTGACTGGTACAGAGTACTCAATAAGAATGCTAATTGGAAAATATACTACTCAGAGTGTCTGAAAACCACTGAGGTTTAGACAACATATAAACTTGGTCTCAAGTTTCCAAAAAGACAGTACTTCAAGTTTTTTTCTAGTGTACTTCCCTTAACAGAAGAGGAAAGGGGGCGCCTGGGTGCTCAGTGGGTTAAAGCCTCTGCCTTTGGCTCAGGTGATGATCTCAGGGTCCTGGGATCGAGCCCTGCATCGGGCTCTCTGCTCAGCAGGGAGCCTGCTTCCTCCTCTCTCTCTGCCTGCTTCTCTGACTACTTGTGATCTCTCTGTCTCTGTCAAGTAAATAAATAAAATCTTAAAAAAAAAAAACAGAAGAGGAAAGTATGGATGTCTATACTGGGGTGGAAGTAGCAGGAAGGGTCAGGGTTGGGGGTCTGGGGGTGTAATATGAAGTAGCTCACCATAAGAACAAAATTTCTTTGAAGTTCCATGCTATTCCATAGTGCATCTGTATGTTTTAATATGAAAATGTGTTTATCCCCTTACCACTGAGTAAAACTGATGCTCCAGGAAAAATGTGCCACATGTATTCCTCGCTTCAAGTACCTCCTAGCATTGTGTTTAAAATTGTGGATTGTGACCAAGTGATGCTTCTTAAAATTAATACAGTGGGGGACTCCTAGGTGTGCCCAGGCTGAGTGGCTAAGTTGTTAAGCATCTGCCTTTGGCTCAGGTCACGATCCCAGGGTCCTCTGATCGAGCCCTGCATTGGGCTCCCTGCTCAGCAGGAAGCCTGCTTCTCCCTCTCCCTCTGCTTATGCTCCCTCTCTTGCTGTGTCCCTGCCAAATAAATAAATAAAAATATTAAAAAAAATTTTAATATAGTGGGTTGAAACTGGCATAAAAAAATACAATAGAGGGGCACCCAGGTGGCATAGTCAGTTAAGCCTCAACTCTTGATTTCTGCTCATGTTGTGATCTCAGGGTCATGGATTGAGCCCTGTGTCAGGCTCTGTGCTCAGTGGGGAGTCTCTCTCTCTCTTTCTCTCTCAAAATAAATAAATAAATCTTCAAAAAAATAAAATAGAATGGAAAATATCACTGTGCATCTGATGAAGAGTTAAGTGATGTTTCCCAAAACTGTTTCCGTTTTATGTGTTGTGTGTATGTGTATGTGTGTACTGTGTAAAACACATTTCTTCCTGTAAGTTTCCATCAAGAAAGTATAAAAGCCATAATATACACCCTGTTAAGGGCAAGCAGTGAGGAAATGGATTCACTGGGCAAAGGAACAGAATGCAAACCTCAGCTTCTGCTCGGAGGATGCCTAAAGAAGATCACAGATGGTACCAAAGGGCAGATGACCTAATCCTCCAGTACTCTGCTCTGTCACATGCAACATGTGGCCACAACAATACGAACCTGCCTGTCAGGGACATCAATAGGAGGAGCAAACAGAAATGATTATGGGGCACTCGGAAAACACAAGAGCAGGCTATAAACGCTTAATAATAATAATGATTTTTAAAAGTTACTTTCCGTGGCTGCTGGGGAAAGTGCAGCCTGTCAGTGTTAGCCTGTAACCACCAATTAGTTTCCCACCATAGTATAGGAAGCCCGCTGCAGTAGCTACAACCTCTTTATGGTGCACAGCTGGAGACGAACAGGCAAAATTAATATTCTAACCTTGTTCCAGTGTACTCAAAAGTACTATAAAAAGGTACGAGATGAACTCAGTCTGAACTCTGGTAAATGCGGCCTCTCGCCAGAGATAACCGCAGGAGGCACTGCCACAGGAAAAACCCAGGCAAGTGGCACACAGCTCACCTCTGAGAGTGTATCATCTACTCTTCCATGACGTCACTTGTGACCTTTCCAAGTCTCTGAAGAATTTTTTTTTTCTTTCATTCCTCCTCTCCATTTAGCTTTTGGAAAGATTATTTGCAGGCTGGTCCAAGCTAGGACCAGGCAGTGACGCCAACCATCACCAGTTCTCTGAGGAATGATGATTCAGATGTGTTTTAAGCACCACACCACCTAGTCCACAGATCCTAGGGGATTGGCTCTGAGTGAAGGTTTTAACGGCACACAACTGAGTGATGCTGTCGTCTGGAACTCCAGCAGAAGTAGCTCTTTCTGTTAGCTGCTGGAGTTACTAGCTGTAGTTCTGCATTCCTGGTCAATGCCAAAAAAGTATCTACCGTCTTTCGTATAAATATGGTGTTCCATTTCAAACCCCACTAAAAAATCGAGAATTCTCAGAAATTGAAGTTTAAAGGAGAAAAGAAACTGCAGTGAAAAATACAGCAGAAATAATCACGAGATCCACCACAGAAAGTGTCACTTTACCTTCCTTCTGATGCTAATTCAACTTGAACTTGAAGAGCATCTTTCTTTAGTTTACTTCCAAGATGGAGATTCAAACAAGAACCCTCTAGCTCTGTATTCTTTCTTTCTGTATTCTTTCCAACAAATCACATGGGATTACCTGGCGGCTGAGCAGCTCTCCAACAGTAACAACCTGGTGCCGATTGTAGATAAAAGCCACACTTGTTTACTCTCAAAAGGTTAGGACTTCTCTCACTGTTAAGAGCATGTGGACAGGGGAACTCTGTGAATTGTGACAGGTTCCCCATCTCCTGCTAAAAGCAGTGGCCCCGTGTCTCTAATCTCCTCTTGGAAACAACATGCATTCCAGCATTTGAAGGTTCTGTGTTCAAATAGCACTTAGAGGGGGAAGGAAAGCTCTGAACAGACCTCCAGGTGAGCTCTTAAACTATATATATAACTATGGGCCTTTAGAACAGTAGTGAGATCCTAAGAGCCAACCTCTCTTAGTAGGACCAGTTTCGAAAGGAGGTAGAAAGAAACCAAAACAATAAGGCTCCTTCTGCGGTCCCTACCTTGTCAGGAGATTTGCTTTATCTCAATGCCAAAAACTCCCAAGAGTTTACACCACGAATTAGAATGAATTAGAATGCAGGCCAACTGAAATCTCCAGAACACCAAAGAAAAGATGGAAGACTGTAAAGTGGTAAGGATAGATGGTGGCTTAAAAGACTTCTGGATTAAACTGTCAGAAGCTTCTCATTTGGTCAAGAGGACATCAGAATGATGACTGTCCGCCAAAGACCCAAGGCACTGCACCAGCGCCACAGCTACTGGAACCAAACCGTGTAATGCTTTTGAAAATTAAACCAGACCCTCAAGTACTGCTTTAAAAAAGAAACCCATCTCCTTCAAAACCATTTGGAAATAAGGTGGATAGGTCACAATGTTCACACAAGATGACCCATATGGCGGGCAGGCCCCGCAGGTAGGCCGAAAGCACAAGGCCAGCTTTGTGACAGCTCAGGCTGGCATGGATTTCAGCCCCGAAGGGTCTAGACCCTTTTTCTCCTTATCTCTGAATTCATAAACAATCATACCCATTCCCACCAAAGTATACTTTTCTGATACCAAGTGCAAAAATTCTGGAACTGGGAAGTGCTAGACCATTAACTTTACTTTTTATTATTATTTTTTTTAGGGTTCTCTTTTCCTATAAAGGCAAAAGTTAGATAGTTTTGAGTATCTGAAAAAATTGTTTCCTAGCAAAGAATGGAATGAGATACAGTGATTTGCTGGCAAAAATAATATTTTTTGCTCTTCCTATTAAAATTTGTCTCCCTACAGCTTTGTGTCTATCAGGATTGTGAAAAAAGCTTCTTTCTGGTCTCACAGTAAAAGGGAATTGTTCAGCTCTAATTCCTATCAGGCATCCAAATGATTTTGGTTTTCTCTGAAGCTCTAAGACACTTACAGAAGACCCTTCAGCTTCCAATTTACTCTGAAAATATCATCCAAAATAGTCTTAGGCAATTAGGATAGCAGTTTAATAAATAGTTGCATGGTGGCAATTTGTTTTATTTAAAGTGGCACTCAGACATAGGTTAGCAACAGAAAACATTCTCCAAATATTAGAACAGTAATATATTCTATTTTCCTAGTTATCTCCAATCTTGGAATTAGGGTCTATTAATGTGCTGTGCTCTTACCCCTTCAAATACTGATGAGCAGAGTAAAGAAACAACAGACTCTAATGTTTGCTCTGCCCACTTTGAGAGAAAATGAATTTGAATTTGTAGTCCTTGGAATAAAACTGGAACAGGGGGGCACCTGGCCGGCTCTGTTGGTGAAGCATGTGACTCCTGATCTTGGGGTCATAAATTCGAGCCCCATGTTGGGCATAGAGATTACTCAAAAATAAAATCTTAAAAATAAAACAAAAACTGGGCCTGGGGCCAGACCTACCCAGGTAAAAGGGTATTAAATCAGAGTCATGGGGTAGGCTGTGAGGCCACTGAGAAACAACAGGCAGAGACAGAGTCTGGGGATACTCTGCCTGCTAAGACAAGGAGATGGCCTTGCTGAGTTTAGTTCAAGAACCACATGCGGGACGCCTGGGTGGCTCAGTTGGTTAAGCAGCTGCCTTCGGCTCAGGTCATGATCCCAGCGTCCTGGGATCGAGTCCCACATCGGGCTCCTTGCTCCGCAGGGAGCCTGCTTCTCCCTCTGACTCTGCCTTCCACTCTGTCTGCCTGTGCTCACTTTCGCTCGTGCTCTCTCTCTGACAAATAAATAAAAAATCTTAAAAAAAAAAAAAAAAAAGAACCACATGCATCTGATATTTGTAAACACTCCCTTAAATGAAAACAAAAAGTTCATTCAACAACAAATATTTGTTAAGTATTCTGTGCTAGGTATTGTTATTGTTCCGGGCACTGGGAGATAATACCAGTGCACCAGAGAGTGCCCTTTTAGCTTGCATTCTAGTGGAAGAGGAGGTGGAGGTGATAATGAATAAGCAGGTTAAGCAGTATTTAACAGGGGTAGGTGCTCTGGGGAAAAATAAGGGTAAGGGAGGGTCCAGAGTACTGGGAGCCCAGAGTGGAAGACTCGTTAAAAAGGTACTATTTTAGCAAAAGCCTGAAGGAGGTAAGTAAGCCATGTAGATATGCAGATTGGGAAAAGGAACATTCCAGATATGGGAAAGAGCAAATTCAAAGGCCCAGCCGTGGCAGGTACCCTCTGAGGGTCAGCAAGGGAGCCAGTGTGGCCACAGTGGAGTAAGGCATGGTGGGCCAGATGCACTTAAAGAGGAAAGGCACGGCTATTTCACAAAGGGCCCTAGAGACTACTGCTGGGATTTTGGCTTTTCCAATTAGAAAAAAAAATCAAGTGCAAGTTCTTTCAGATTGGTGGGATTTTAACAAGGCAGTGGTATAACAAAAATTAAGCAGTCATCATAACTCTATAGAACCATGCCTTGTGGGGACACCTGGGTGGCTCAGTAGGTTAAGGCCTCTGCCTTCGGCTCAGGTCATGATCCCAGGGCCCTGGGATTGAGCCCCGCATCAGGATCTCTGTTCGGCAGGGAGCCTGCTTCCCTTCCTCTCTCTCTGCCTGCCTCTCTGCTTACTTGTGATCTCTGTCAAATAAAAAAACAACAACAAAAATCTTAAAAAAAAAAAAAAAAAGAAGAAGAAGAAGAACCATGCCTATGTGGACAGGGTCACTGGAGAGGGCAGCTGATGCCTCATGAGGAACCTGGGTCAAGGGAAAAGAATGCTAAGACCCATTGCTTCTGTTTTTGCTTCAGGTAGCTCCCACATTTTTACAAAGTTTTAGATGTCAGACAAAATAAATCAGAAATTTTTTTTTTTTAAAGATTTCTTATTTATTTATTTGTTAGAGAAAGAGAGAAAGAACACACAAGTAGGGGGTGCAGCAGGCAGAGGGAGAAGCAGACTTTCCACTGAGTAAAGAGCCCAATGTGGGACTCGATCCCAGGACTCTGGGATCATGACCTGAGCTGACGGCAGACGCTTAACCGACTGAGCCACCAAGGAGTCCTAAAATAAATCTGAAACTTAACAGCAAATGTAAATGTGATCTCTTCAGCCAATATAGAACCCACCTGCCATACTATCTTGACCAATCTGGTTACTATCCAGAAACCTCTACTGCAAACCCCAAATTCTCTCTTCCTCCAGAAGCATTTCCACAGGCCTTTCAGCTTGCCTGACAATTCTGCAAACCCTACGGTCTTATCTTAAACAGGTTCTGCCAGATCTATATAGGCTTTAAACCTCTCTCTGTCTTTTCCTTGAGAGATCTGGCTGATGTGCCCCTGGCTGCAGCTGCCACCTCTTAGAGTACCACTTCCTGTGATACCATGAACTGTTTGCTATGTAGGGCTTACTGTTAAACCTAAAAATAAATTTAATACATACTGTACTGAATGATAAAACCGTGAAGACAGGGCCGGTAAACTACCAATTAAACGGCAGCAGGGTGGCTCAGTTGGTTGAGCGGCTGCCTTCGGCTCAGGTCATGATCGCGGACTTCCAGGATCGAGTCCTGCATCGGGCTCCCAGAGATTTGGGGAGTTTGCTTCTCCCTCTGACCTTCACCTCTCTCATGCTCTCTCTCACTCATTCTCCCTCAAATAAATAATAAAATCTTAAAAAACAAAACAAAACAAAAAACCTACCAGTTAAATCTGACTAGATAATCCACACCCCCAGTCTGGTATGTTGTGAAACAGAAGACCCAATGGTACTCAAAGACCTCAGTAATGAGAGAGAAGGAATATTACTCATTTTAAAATCTTAGGCTAAAAGTGATCTAGAATCTAAACTAGATCCTAGGTAATTGACATACAGTCTCAGATTAATTAGCAGCAAATCATAAATTAAATGGGTTCACAGGTGTGCCAAAGCTCTGTTCTGCTGTATTAATTGAACCTTAACATGGACAAAAGGAGGACATCCAGGTTCCAAGATGCCCGGGCACACAGGCAAGCCCCCATGTGCAGAAGCCGGCTCCGACTAGCTTTACTGAAGCAACAGATCAGACACAGAAGAGAGAGATCATTCTCAGGAGCATGAGCTATGGAATTGAGAAGTTCTGTGCTTTCATCCTTCTGATTCCTTCAATGGCTCCTGGAAAGGATCACTGTTACCACACGAAGGACCACCATTTATACTCACATTTCTCAAAAACGATTAAATAATATTTTCCTTGGTCTCCAAACTGTAACTGATTCTAAGTACATTTATGAATGTCTCTGTTTCTAACCACTTTTTATACTTAAAATTAGAACAATAAAACTGACATCTATTTGCAGTGCACACAAAGAAATGTCCTTCCATAAATTTAGGCCTTCCTGAAGTGGACTGAAAGGGAAAATGAATTCAGACTGAATATATTTTCATTATAGGCCCACCTAACTGATTTCCAGATGAACCTTGAACCTTGATTCAGAAAGAAACTTGTTCTATAAAACCACAAGCTGTAGAACGAGGATCTACACATAGAATCTAAAAGAAGACATATTTTAGTTCAACATAAATAACTTTAACAGTTTTAAGATAAACGGACTATTTTGGGGTAGTAAATCATTAGTAGTATTCATGCAAATGTTGAGATGCATCACTGCTAATACAGGGTAAACTCCATCAGAAATAGGGCTTGGGGCTGGGTGGCTCAGTCAGTTAAGCGTTTGACTCTTGGCTTCAGCTCAGGTCATTATCTCAGGATTGTGAGCTGGAGCCCCTTGTTGGGTTCTGCCACTCAGCACACTGAGATTCCTTCTCTCTCTTCCTTTTCCCTCTTGCTCTCTCTCTCAAATAAATGAATAAATAAAAAAAACAAAACAAAACAAAACCAGAGCTTGAAAGTTTTATTTTCAAGGTCTATGGACCTCAATACCATGAAGCCTATGCATAACTCCTACATAAAAATTATGAATAAAGCAAATTCTTTTATCTCATTCAACATGATACTCCAGCAAAATATGAGTGTTAATATGAATGAGGGCAGGCTAGGGCTCTCAAGTGGGCTTCAATCCAGCTGAGAAAAACCCCAGTGAGCTCTCTTTAATTCCAACTCGTGATGTAGTATAAAGCTTTAATGGTTTGCATAAAGATTATTAGCCATAATGAGAACATAGGGACTAGAAAGAGGTACCTGCTTTTTTTTTTTTTTTTTTTTTTTTTTTTTTTTTTAAAGATTTTATTTATTTATTTGACAGACAGAGATCACAAGTAGGCAGAGAGGCAGAGAGAGAGAGAGGAGGAAGCAGGCTCCCCGCCGAGCAGAGAGCCCGATGCGGGACTCGATCCCGGGACCCCGAGATCATGACCTGAGCCGAAGGCAGCGGCTTAACCCACTGAGCCACCCAGGTGCCCGAGGTACCTGCTTTTTATTCAGAATTCAAAGTCCTCTACTGCATAAAGATCACATGGTTACATCTACTTCCCAATTATTTATTAAATCAAAACCACAAAATTTATTCAATTTTTTAAAAGATTTTATTCATTTATTTGACAGAGAGAGAGAGAGAGCGAAGAGAGAGGGAACACAAGCACAGGCAGGAGAGGGAGAAGCAGGCCTCCCGCTGAACAGGGAACCCAATACAGGGTCCGATCGCAGGACTGTGGCATCATGATTGGAGCCGAAAGCAGACGCTTAATGACTGAGCCACCCAGGTGTCCCGATTCCATTTTTCATCATCCACTCCTAAGTTAACATCATGACATAAAGAAGGCTGGGATTTTAATAGATAAAACCCACAAATTTTTTTTGGAAAATTTTTAAAATTTTTATTTATTTGATAGACAGAGATCACAAGTAGGCAGAGGCAGGCCAAGAGAGAAGGGGAAGCAGGCTCCCTGCTGAGCAGAGAGACTGATGCGGGGTTCGATCCCAGGACCCTGAGATCATGACCTGAGCCGAAGGCAGAGGCTTAACCCACTGAGTCACCCAGGGGCCCCCACAAATCACTTTTATTAACCACTTTGGAACTACTGTATGAAATTCATTATTGCTCAAGATTTGCAGCTTGGGGCTCTGTTACTTAAGTAATCTGATCTCAGACCCACCCCTCCTTTTTTTTTTTTTTTTTAAATGAGGAACTAGGTCTCAAGCTTGGGTGTTCTGAGAACTGAATTCTGGATTCCAGGAACAACTGTGTCCTGCCACTGATGCCAGATTTATGATCCACCTGGACCAGCTCTGCTTATCAAAATACAGAATTCTTGTCTACTGCTTATGGTGGTTCTTCAAAGATGGAAGTTGCTATTAATAGATATATCCTAACAGAGAGTCTCAGAAGCCAGTATCTGAGTGTCGGTTACAGAAAGACAAAAGATACTGCCCAGTAGAATCTTGATTACCTTAATAAAAAGGATAAGGAATATTCTCAACAGGGATAACCTAGTAAAAAAGCAGTATCTAGTACATAAGATACTCTAAATTCTCAGATGAGACATGAAAAGTACATCATATTGGAAGCAGCAATCACAGAAAGTAATTTTTTCTTTCTTTGGTAGTAAAATGTTTTAATCCTTCATAACCAAGCCTCCATGACCTACACAGTGCTAATGGAATATTTCAGGTTCTGTCCTGTCTACAGGGGTTATTTTCAGCCCTGGCTCTACCTGTCCGACCTGGGAATCTCTTACAGCTCCCATAAAATCTACCACTTCAAGGTCTCCACAGCTGTTCAAGCAACGTGCAGTCCCATAAAAGCAACCAGAGTGCATAGTCCTCAACTGTGGATCCTGGGAGACCAAAGGACGTTTTCAATACTGAACCTGTTTGGCTTGCACAACAGTCAAGAAAACTCAGCAAATGCCAAGCTGGTTAGCTTCATCTGATGGAAGCTGCTGAAAAGGTCTTCCATTTGGAAGCATTTATCAGTTTTTTTGGTGTAACAGCTACAGCTGTGGGCTTTCTGAGTGTGAACTGACATATGTAAGCCATGAAATACCAGGGACAGGGACCATCTGCAACTGATTGTCTCACAGGCTGCGACTCAAATGTAGGAGTAGCAAGGGACAGAATTTTCTCAAGGCCACACACTGGCAAAAAACCCTTTTGGCTGACTAAGATCTTAAAGATATGAATAAATAAGACTGTAAGATTGTGTTCTTTGCAGCTGGGAGCTTCAGCACTTTCTGCCCTAATCATTCAAACGTTAAAATGAAAGAAGTTGTTTTATTTTATTTTATTTTTTAAAAGATTGTTTTATTTATTTCACAGACAGAGATCACAAGTAGGCAGAGAGGCAGGCAGAGAGAGAGAGGAAGGGAAGCAGGCTTCCTGCTGAGCAGAAAGCCCGGTGTGGGGCTCGATCCCAGGACCCTGGGGTCATGACCTGAGCCGAAGGCTGAGGCTTAACCCAGAAGTTGTTTTAGAAGAGACATTCAAAGAAAAAACCCAAGAGACATTTTTGCTAAAATTCATCCTCCTATCTAACAATCCTTATGTAGGATTTAAAGGCGACAGATTGATAACAAACACCATATATAGGAAAAACCCAATTATTTATCCATAAGTTTACCTCCAAGGCTCCTAATTATAAAGTGGTATAGAAGGAAAGAAGAATTTTTATAAAGGTGCTATCAGACTTTCAGGTAAAGATAGCAGACTGAAAAATCACAATGATGATTTCCTTCTCCTGAAAGAAATTCTGCCATAATTAAAGAAAAAAAAATTTAAGGGTATAAATTATAAAGATAAGGTAGGAAAAAAATACAATAGCAACAAAGTCTGGGTGACTGTAAAAGACATGGATCAGCAGCACCACAATTCTCAAAGACTCAGGACTGGCAGCATGTCTGGAACTGTATGGGTTGGAGTGGGGGGACGCAGGGCGGGAGTGCCAAAAGAAAGAGCATTAAAATGCAGTTGTACTCCCAAATCCCCACCACCACCACTCTAAGCTACCTTAGCCCCTCAGCGAAAAAATAGAGATTAATTCTTTTAGAAGATAAAATACACGGTACTTTGAAGGGTGTCAGGCATGGCTGAGGGGTGGTGGATTCAGTGAATTTATGCATAATGAATGCTGACACTCTCCAGCCATCTTTCCCAATTTAGCTGCCAGAAAGCTAGCAGAAAGCCTTTATATTCTAGACAAGAGAGTCAAAGATAATTTTTGGAAGAATTAAGCCAGCCCAAGAAGATAGACATTTAAGTACTAACACAGAGGATTCCAGTTGCCCTCAATGATAAGTAAAATGGAGCTCTGGTCCTGGGTCTCATGGTTTAGAAGCCATACTCTGATCTTCCTCTGGCCTCCCCGCAACTCATGGACAGAAGAATCATCAGGACCAAAGGGATATGCCCAGACAGAACACACAGAATCTCCTGGCAGACAGACCCAACACTGTTTTCAGGGCCTGCTTGAGATACTTCTACTAATCATTTTTCCTGAGGGTCAGTTAGCATGCCCTTAGGTCCAAGGAATGACCAAAGGGTAGAGATAGGATGAAGGCGACTAGAACGTGAAAAACGTTTCTCCACTTACACTCCTGAGTGGATAAATGGGGAATTTTAGTAGAGAACCAAATGGAAATCCTAGAGGAAAGTACAACATGTGAAATGAAAATTATAGTGGATGAATTTAACAGAAAGCTGTAGTGTACAGAACAAAGAGTTGGGATACTTGAAGATATATCAATAGGAATTATCCAGTAAAAAGAACAGAGAGAACGAAGACAGTTTCAGTGATCTGATGGACAATATCAAGTAGTCTAACATTTGTGTAACTGGAGTTCCAGAAGAAGAGAGATAATTGTGCAGGAAAAATTTGAAGAAATAATGGCAAAATTTTCCCAAGTTTAGGTAAAACTATCAACTTACAGATCCAAGAAGGTCAGTGAACCCTCAGCCTGGTAAACACAAGGGAAACATCTAGGTACATAATGGTTAAACCGCTGAAAACCAAAGATATTAAGAATAAGAGAGGGAACCCACAGATCAGCACCATCCAAGAAAACTTTCTGTAAAGGTGGAAATGTTCTGCTTCCATAATGCCCAACCTAGTAACTACTAGCCACATGTGCACCAGAAATGTGACCAATGCAACTGAAGAAATGAGATTTTATTTTAATTAATTTCAATTTATATAGCCACATATGGCTAATGCCCATCATAATGAACAGTGTAGCCAAAGAGAATTATGAGATATCAAGCCATCATAATATGTGCACTTTAATGATTCAAACAAACAGTAAAAATAGAAACAAAACAGTTTAAGATATGGAGGTAACTGGAAACCTAAACACTGGGTATTTCATGTTAAGGCATTCTTATTAATTTTTTAATGGGAACAAAAGTTATTGTGGTTATATTTTTTAAAAGAAACCTGCTTTAAAGATATATATATTGAAATTTCACAGATGAAATGGTATGTCTGAGATCTGCCTCAAAATTAAATGGAGTAGGGCTATGGACGGGGTATACATGAAAGAGTACTAACTATAGATAATCACTGAAGCTCAATGATGGGTACGGTATACAGGGACTCATAACACTATTCCGTTTACTTTTGTAACATTAAGAATTTTCCACAAAAAGTTTTTAAAAAGTAGAGCAAAAGGAGAAAGATGGAAAATAAGAAGGTAAAACAGGGATTGGCTCAGGAGGGTCAACATCCAAATGACAAGACTTCTAATAAGAGAAACAAAAAATAAAGGGAGATCTACAAATTTAAAAAAAAAAAAAAAAATCCCAGAACTGAGGGCTACAAGTTTCCACTTTGAAAGAGCCCAGTGAGTACCTAGTACAATGGATGAAAAGGCTCATACCTCTTGAAGGACATCATTATAAAATTTCAGAATATGAGAGATAGAGAAAGGAACTTATAAGCTTTCTTTTTTTTTTTTTTAAGATTTTATTTATTTATTTGACAGAGATCACAAGTAGGCAGAAAGGCAGGCAGAGAGAGAGAGAGAGAGAGAAAGAAGCAGGCTCCCTGCTGAGCAGAGAGTCCAATGTGAGGCTTGATCCCAGGACACTGGGATCATGACCTGGGCCAAAGGCAGAGGCTTTAACCCACTGAGCCACCCAGGCGCCCTCTTGTAAGCTTTCAATAAGAAAAAAATCAAGAATCAGAACCACATCAGACTAGAAGGAAAATGATTCCTAACCCAGATACACAGAAACTGTCAAAAGTATGAAGTAGACATTTTAGAACATGTGAAACTTCAAAACCTTTATTCTCTATATACTCATTCTCAGGAAGCTACCAGAGGATATTTTTCATCAAAATGAGGAAGTAAACAAAGAAAAGAAACATATAAATAGGAGACCCAGCACTGAAACGAGTTGAAAGCAATGAACTTCAGAGTGATGATGAAGGGAGATCCCAGGATGACGGCCAATCTTTCACAGATAAGAAAATCAGTCCAGAATAGAGCAGGTCAAAAGACTCCAGAAGGGACTTCAAGAAAGTGAAAAGTGAAAAGACTCCTTGGAAGGGTCTGATCTCATGGGAAGTTGGGACTGAATTATAATTAAAAACACAAAAAGTTAAGCTAACAAGAAGGGATAGTTATTAACAGGTAAGTATGCAACTGCTTACAAAAAGTTTTATGGAGAAAAAAATAATTACACTTTTTAGCTCAGCTTTGAAGTATAGTCCTAATAATGTAAACACTGCGGGTGCCTAGGTGGCTCAGTCTGCTAAGTGTCTGACTCTTGGTTTTGTTTGGTATGATCTCAGTGTCATGAGATCGAGCCCCACGTTGGGCTCCCTGCTCAGCAGGGAGTCTGCTTGTCCCTCTCCCTCTGCTCCTCTCTCTCTGCCTGCCTCTCTGCCTACTTGTAATCTCTGTCTGTCAAATAAATAAATAAAATCTTTTTAAAAAAATTTGTTTATAGGGGGTGCCTGGGTGGCTCAGTGAGTTGGGACTCTGCCTTCAGCTTGAGTCATGATCTCAGGATCCTGGGATTGAGCCCCGTGTCAGGCTCTCTGCTCGGTAGGGAGCCTGCTCTCCCTCCCCTTGCCTCCTGTCTCCTTGTGATCTCTTTCTCTGTGTCAAATAAATACATAAATAAAATCTTAAAAAAAAAAAGATTTAAATTATTTTTAGGGTGGCTCAGTTGTTAAGCGCCTGCCTTCAGGTCAGGTCATGACCCCAGGGTGCTGGAATCAACTCCCACATGGAGCTCCTTGTTCAGTGGGGAGCCTGCTCCTCCCTCTGCCTGCTTTGCCTGCTCATCCCTCTGCTTGTGTTCTCTCTCTCCATAAAAGATACATAAAATCTTAAAAAAAAAAATGTTTATAAAATCATGGACAAAACTAAAACCAATGATCTCATAAGGGTGTATACAGTGAGAAAGGAAGCCAAGCAGCTGCGGGAACTTTACAGCATTTGTACAAAGCCCAGGATGAACACAAGTTATGTTGTAGTCTATTGTCTTTTTGCAGACACTGACTTAATGAAGCAGTCACTTGCCAGGTGTCAAGTTTGAAGAGGTATATTGGGAAAATGTTTCTAAGCAACGAATACAGATGAAATGAAAGTCAAGGATATCAGAGTCAGAGACAACTCCTTTAGAAGTTAATTCTAATTTAGACATTTGTTAATGTTTTTTGTTTTATTTAAATAGAGGGAACCAATTCTCTTTTTAAAAGAATAGAATTGTATGCTATAAATAAATTCAAAATCAGATCCCACCAGAGGCATGCTAAACTTCATGTACTGTTTATAAATTGGATTCACAAAGGCTTTAACAACCAACATCGGTACAGTAGGAGATATTTTCTTGGCTCACATCTCTACTAGGTACTTAATTCTTGTCTCTAACGTAAAATCTGTTTTACATTTTAAGAGAGAATAGTGTCTTTTCAACCTTTGAATAGCGTTTCAGACAGACCAGACAGACCATAAGCAAGTAAGTTATTTGATGAGCACTGTAATAAAACATTTTTTAAAAAATATTTTATTTATTTGACAGAGATCACAAGTAGGCAGAGAGGCAGACAGAGAGAGGGGGGGTGAAGCAGGCTCCCTGCTGAGCATAGAGCCCAATGTGCGGCTCGATCCCAGGACCCTAGGGTCATGACCCGAACCTAAGGCAGAGGCTTAACCCACTGAGCAACCCAGGCGCCCCTAAAACATTTTTGTATTAAGTTCTACACGACAGTTCTGGCAGCTGGGTTTATTTGTCCTATATATTGAAAGGAAATTAGCCAAAATAATTTAACCCACACTGCCTTCTGAATTTCATTTCCTCAAACTCCAAACATTTTTTCCTTTCCTGATTTTATGGTCTGAAGTAGAAAAGCACTAATTTTCCCACATGAGTTCCTGGGTTTAAACACTATGTAAATATAATGTTTAAACACCAATCAATCTTCACCTGGCTTCATCTGGATCTTTATGATCTAAGCTTGTTGGAGTTAATATCTGATTCTTTTTGTTTATACTGGGACAAGGGCAGAATGGAAGCTGGTATCTAAAGTTAACCACCCCCCTTAAGCTAGCCATTACTTTCAATAAGCACCAGCAGACATTAAATAGAGCTGCCCGTAGAAGAAAATAAGTGTTTTTCTTTTAAGTTTTTGCTTATTTTCTCCCTGGGAAATGTCAATTTATGAGTAAATAGTCATAATTATGACATCCTTGAAAGAAGATGTAAAATTTTTAAAGGTCTGCGTCCTGTAATTTCAAGTTTGCAAAAACAAAAATTTACTAGTCCTAATCAATACTTCTGAAGGAAGGATTTGAACTAAGACTCAACTACTCTTTGTTTTTTTTTTTTTTTTAAAGATTTTATTTATTTATTTGACAGAGAGAGATCACAAGTAGATGGAGAGGCAGGCAGAGAGAGAGAGGAGGAAGCAGGCTCCCTGCTGAGCAGAGAGCCCGATGCGGGACTCGATCCCAGGACCCTGAGATCATGACCTGAGCTGAAGGCAGCGGCTTAACCCACTGAGCCACCCAGGCGCCCAAGACTCAACTACTCTTATGAGGGTTCCTTATTCGGGATGCTCATTTCACTGAAGGAGAAATGGAATTACAGATAGGAAGGTAAGCTGACATTCATTTATTTATTGATTCCGTTTTAAAAGCAGAAAAATTTGCCCTGGTTTCTGTGACCCAAATTCCCTTTCCTACTTCTACAGTAAAGCACTCTTGCATTCATGCTGACTGTCCTCAAATACTGTGCTGGAGGCTCTGTGGGCCAACAGGAGGTTAGATTTCAATGCAAAAGGAGCAGGTGTAGATTTGGGTTAGTTCCTTACTTCAGGATTCTGTGCTGGAAAAGCCCCTTAGCACACTGCTCTCATCATAGTAACAGCCAGTTCCATCTACACAGTAATCCTGTTTTGTTCTTCTAGTCTGAGCCAAGTTCTTTCATGACTCACTCATCATTGCTCCAAATCATTATACCCTTTGCAGAGAAAGAGGCATCCACTAACTGGCAACAAGGTAGGGAACTGGTGAACAGGCTTGGTGTGCTGGTATTTAAACTACTGAAAGAACATTAGTCTTAACTCCAAGTAACTGCACTGGTGATGTCTCACCATCAGTACTAGGATGCACACTGCTATTTCCAGAAGATTGAGCAATGGTATCCCACTTGTCTTGACTGGAAAGTGGAAGGTTGATATTTTTCTTTAATCATTTTTAACATATTTTATATTTTTAGTCTCATTCAGAATATTTATTTCAAGTTCTTGGTGGAAAGGGAATACTCATCCTCTGTCTGCTGTGTCTTCTGTCTTTCACAGCACACCTTTCCCTCTTTTTATGGTTCAATTTGTGAGCTGTTTTTTTTTTTTTTTTTTTTTAGATTTTATTTATTGATTTGAGAGAGTGAGCAAGCACAAGCAGGGTGGAGGGGCAGAGGGAGATGGAGTTGCTCAACCAACTAAGCCACCCAGAGGCCCCTGTGAGCTCACTTTCAAAGAGATTTTCTTTCAGCTGGGAGTTCTGATGGCTCTGAAGTTTAGAGCTGTTGCAAAACCAGTGGTTTTGCTTCTGCCAGGTACCCTGAGTTTTACCAGCCCTGGACCAATTTTACGTTAAGTTACTGGTGTGGAGAACGCTCTATCTACATATCTTGTATAAATTTAGACTACATGCCCATATATTATACCATGTACGGCTAAATATTGGGCCCTGGATTTGTCGTTAAGAGGGCATACAGAATACTTGCCAGAGAGAAACTTTTCCATCACCTGCCTTACTGGAAACATTCTTCCCAGTTTCCCTTCCACTGTGGAAGTCACCCTTCCAGGGTATCAGCTCTGTGCAGAGACCAGTTACAGTTCCCAATCTCAGGTGGACCCAGGGTTGTCTCTCTTGTCCTTACAAGCATTTAAAATCCCCGCGCCTGGGTGGCTCAGTGGGTTAAAGCCTCTGGCTTTGGCTCAGGTCATGATCCCAGGGTCCTGGGATCTAGCCCCACGTTGGGCTCTCTGCTCAGCAGGGAGCCTGCTTCCTCCTCTCTCTGCCTGCCTCTCTGCCTACTTGTAATCTCTGTCAAATAAATAAATAAAATCTTAAAAAAAAAAAAACCCACAACAGCTAGGGATTATATCTGTCTTAATAACCCTTTGATACTGCTACACTTGAGCTTATAAGCTTACTAGTCTGCCTTCATTTACCTGAATATAAGCTTGAAAGGCTTATATTTCAAAAGAGAAGTTCAAAACAGATGAAAACTGAGTGAAACTCTCAACTAGTACTTAAGCATTCTAAAAAATTCAGCACTTTCAAGATCAAGAGGCTTCTGCAGACCTGATAAAGTTCTGAGCTCCAGTAAGACGCTGCTACTTACAATAGTTATGTGCTAATAGGGA
The DNA here is from genome assembly GCF_964662115.1 of Mustela nivalis. Taxonomy (NCBI): domain Eukaryota; kingdom Metazoa; phylum Chordata; class Mammalia; order Carnivora; family Mustelidae; genus Mustela; species Mustela nivalis. Next base: position 25,599,488 of record NC_139036.1, on the reverse strand, counting down.
GCCTTTAAATCCAAATAACCGTATTTGTGGTTGTGTGTTCAAAGACAGCCTCTACATAAATCTGTTCTCATATAAATGACAAATCTGCTTCAAAAGTCTTTAGAAAAAAAGGTTTGTAAATAAGTAATACATCTTTACAAGTTTCTAAATATTTGTTAAGTAAAAGAACGAGTAACTTCCTATGTCAAGGTATGACTTTTTTTTTTTTTTTTTTTTAAAGTAGGCTCCACGCTCAGCATGGAGCCCGGTGTAGAGTCTGAACTCACAACCCTGAGATCAAGACCCATGCTGAGAGTGAGCTGGATGCTTAATGGACTGAGCCACCCACATACCCCAATCTGTTTTTATTTTTTTTTTTTAAGATTTTATTTATTTATTTGACAGACAGAGATCACAAGTAGTCAAGCAGGCAGGGAGAGAGAGGAGGAAACAGGCTCTCTATGGAGCAGAGAGCCCGATGTGGGGCTCAATTCCAGGACCCCAGGATCATGACCTGAGCTGAAGGTAGAGGCTTTAACCCACTGAGCCACCCAGGCACACCCTGTTTTTATTTTTAAATTAAACTCTACACCTATTGTGAGGCTCGAAATCACCACCCCAAGACTGAGTCACATGCTCTGCCAAATTAGCCAGCCAGGCACCAGAGTGACTCGGTTTTTTTTTTTTTTTTAAATTAAAAAAAAAAGGGGGCGGGGCCCAGGTGGCTCAATCATTAAGCAAACGACTCTTGATTTCAGCTAAGGTCATGGTATCAACCCCTGAGCTGGGCTCTGTGCTAGGCATGTAGACTGCGTAAGATTCTCCCTCTCCCTCTGTCCTTCCCCTGTGCCCTCTAAATAAACTTTTCTCCCTAGTTATTTCAAACCTGAATATTCCATGACCAAATCTAATATGAGGAAGAGAGAGGGGCTATTTTTTACATAAGTGAAATAAAACTGGAAAGGTATCAAGTTGTACCCCTTCAGTGAAATAAAACTCTAACCTGTAGGTTATTCAGAGGTTCCATCTTCATGACTGGGCCCAAGGTGTTGAGAGGCAGGGAGACGTCAATGCTCTGGTTCGGCATCAGTGGTGTATGGATGGCCAGAGGAGTGCTAGGGATGACACCAAAGCTAGGAAAGTGGATGAAAAAATTCCAGAGGTTAATCAGGAGGCAAGCTTTAGCCACATCTTTGGGCTCCAATGATTCATTGCTAGATTTGAACATAATTTTCAATAAAATTAAATGGAAAAAACAATGGAACCAAGATGCTTAATTCTAATTTGCTGTAACACTGATTACAATATAACCCATTTCCCATTAAATGGATTTGAGGAAGGAGAAAACATTCGTAAGTACAGAACTGCTTTGCTAGTTTCTTATGTTTCATACCACTAGAGAGACAGATTTAATAAGTTTCTTCCTCTCTCTTTTTTTTTTTAAGAACATCTTTTCTTAGAAAATCCTTGGGAGAAAGAAGACTTAAGAATACACATCCTGTAAAGTACGATAAATTAACTTTACTTCATAGCTTGATAACCTGCCTCAGCAACCCAGAAGATTATTTACTGGTAATTCTAATTTTCTTTTTGTTTACCAATATAAGACACAATTACTGGAAAAGAGACAATGAAAGTTAAGCAAAATTCACTGGCTTAGACAATCCAAATAACTAGGACAAGCTGGTCACTTTCTAAGCCTAAGGCAGGGAGTGTGTACCTACCAGTTTGACTTCACAGAGAAGCCTAATAACAATCAAGAATAGTAAAGAGATGGGAAAAACCCGATTCTGGAGTTACATAAATAACAAATACATATGAGAGCAGACATATTTTGGTTTGGCTTTTGTGTGTGTGTGTGGTGTTTTTTTTTTGAGCAAGAGTGGCACTAGAGAAAGCGAGCATATGGGCAAGCAGAGAGGAGGAAGGGGCAGAAGGAGAGAGAGACTCTTAAGCAGGCTCCACGCTCATGACCCTGAGATCATGACCTGAGCTGAAATCAAGAGTTGGACACTTAACCAACTGAGCCCCCCAGGTTTCCTAAGAACAGATGTGTCTTATGTACAAGAAATACAAGAATTTCAAATAGATGGAGCATAAAGGGAAAAGTAGACCTACAGGTGTAACAAATACACAAATGAATGATATAAATTTATATTGAATTTGTGTTCTAATTAGCCTCAGGAAGGAAGATGGGACTATAATATTTATAAAGTAACTATAGAGTTTATACAGGTAATACATATAACTATAGGGTTTATATAGGTAATTATCTTTCAAGAGTCATAGGATGGCAGAAGAAACATTTTCTTTTTCTTAACCTATGCTTTGGAATATCAAAATGTAGTAATAAAGTGATCCTGAGAATAATTCACGACTCATTTTGGTGTAATATTTATAGATCAAAAAACCACTGTGCTCTTTTGATCCTGTTCTCATGGTCAGCAAACTCTATCTGAAGGCAATACTGGGATAGAAACATGACAGCAGCTTAGTTCCTAATCTTCGAATTGCTCCTCTTGGAAATGATACAGAAAAAAACAAAGAAAAATTCCTTGCAAAAAATTCTCTACCCACAGACAAAATGATTTATCTACGTAGAAAACTGTAAGGAATCTACAAGAAAGCCACCAGAACTAATAAGGGAATTTAACAAAGTTGCATAAGTTCAACATAGAAAAATAAATATTACTTCTGTATTAATGAGAATGCTATTTTTTTTAAAGATTTTATTTATTTATTTGACAGACAGAGATCACAAGTAGGCAGAGAGGCAGGCAGAGAGAGAGAGAGAGAGAGAGGGAAGCAGGCTTCCTGCGGAGCAGAGAGCCGATGCGGGGCTCGATCCCAGGACCCTGAGATCATGACCTGAGCCGAAGGCAGCAGCCCAAACCACTGAGCCACCCAGGCGCCCCGAGAATGCTATTTTTTATATCATCAAAACTACGACATACTTAACTCTGATGACAGACATGCAAGATCTATACAAGAGAAATTATAAAACAGTGCAGAGAGAAGTTAAAGATAACCTAATAGAAAAAGCAAGCTGATGGATTAGAACTTGGTATCGTTTGATATCAATTCTCTCCCAAACTGATCTACACTCTCAAAATCCCAGCAGGCAAAGGACCTAGAATTGCCAAAACAATTTTGAAAAAGAGCAAAAGTGGAGAGTTTGTACTATCTGATTTCAAGGCTCACTATGGAAAAAAATAAGTTCATTTTGACTCTCTTACTTTACACCACATTTAAAAATTATTTCAAAATGGATTATAAAAGTTAGTGTTAGAGCTAAATCTATACCACTTCTATTAAACACACACACACACACACACACACACACACACACACACACGAAAAACGTTCTTTGTATCCACAGGCCAGGCAAAGATTTCTTAGAACACAAAGCGCATAAGCAATACAAACCTTTTTCTTTTTGAAAGACACTGTTAGGAAAATAAAGGCACAGAAAATATTTGCAAGACATATATCTGACAAAGGATTTGCACCCACAATATATAAAGAACTTTTACTACTTGATAATGAAACTGAAAAAAGAAAGATCTGAGCAGATACTTCACTAAAGATATAATAGTCACTACACTGATGAACAAATTACTCAATATCATTAGTCATTAGGGAAATGCAAATCAAAATGAGAAGTAAATTAAACTGCAAGTCACTATAAACTCATAAGAATGGCTGAAATTGGTAAATAGCTGGAAATAGAACTAGTCTGACAAAAGGAAACACAGACTTTCTAGATAAGTGATTTCTAATGTACCTAACTTTCAATCTAAGGTATAAAAGTTATTTCCAAATGCCTAGAAATAAGTAAGGCAGTCACTGATATAAGTTGTTACTGACAGATTTTATTAAATCTGCTTAAAGGTCCAATTACTACTTTATCAGAAACAAGTGTGATTATCTTTTTTATGAATAAATGGACCTGCCATCAAAGTCTAGCAGGCAGTTTCCTGAAGCATGATATTTAATATAAAACAGTGATGTTTCAGAACTACAGAAAATCAGTATTTACATCTTCATGGTCCCTTCCTTATTAAGGCAAAGAATTCATTGCTAAAAGCAGATCGCTTGCCTACATTACTTAGCTAACAGGTGGAGAGACTATGTTCATCAACCAATTATGTTCATTTTCCCCACCAAAATGTGGGCTTTGGATACTCATCTGTTTTGTTCACTATTCTAGCCCCAGTACCTAGAATGTCTGGCACATAGATGCTACAACATTATTTGTTGAATGTATAAATGCATTTCAATGAAAACTTTTTGTGTGTGTAATTGGTTTATTAAAAACTTCCTAGTCCTAGAATCCTTTAAGAAGGCAGTAAGTTCTGGTTTCCTTTTTTTTTTTTTTTTTAAGATTTTATTTATTTATGCAACAGACAGATACACAGTGAGAGAAGGAACACAAGCATGGGAGGGGAAGTGGAAGAGGGAGAAGCAGGCTTCCTGTAGAGCAGAGCGCCTGATGCTCGGCTCAATCCCAGGACCCTGGGATCGTGACCTGAGCCAAAGGCAGATGCTTAACGACTGAGCCACCCAGGCGCCCCTGGTTTCTGTTTTCCATATGGATGAGTTTCCCAACAAAATTTCAAGGGCCTCCAGAGTGAAAGCTGACAAGTGAATAGACATGCAAGACCAGCTCTCACTCTACACCCAAATGTGCCAACATGAGAGTTTTAAACAAATTGTTAAAAATGGAATATTGGCAGGCACCTGGGTGGCTGAGTTGGTTAAGCATCTGCTTTTGTCTCAGGTCATGATCCCAGGGGCTTGGGATGGAGTCCCACATGGCACTCCCTGCTCAGCTGGGAGTCTGCTTCTCCCTCTGCTCCTCCCTCTGCCCCCCCCCCGCTTGTGCTCCCTTTCCCTCCCCCCAAAATAAATAAATAAAATCTTAAAAAGATCATCTCTCTCACTCTTCCCCTATCCCTCTTCACCCTAATAAATAACCAAAACAAATAAAAAAAAAAAAAGGGAACACTGGCTTGTTGTACACAAGGCACATTGCTGTTTCATGACCAAGCTGAGGACTCAGACTTCTTACCTATTCTTGTTAAACTGGATTGCAAAGTCTGTCATGTGTTGCAAAGCTTTGTTGGTGAAGTTCATTTCCATATAGATGTGCCCTTGGCGGTGAGTAAATGTTCCGGAAATCTCCAAGCCTTTAGCTTTTACTGCAGGCAGCCAGACCTAAGAGACAGTATAGAGCCAAGTGGAACCACACACGATTTATCTCAATGCTATTTATTTTGATTATATAAAGATGAAATTAAGATTTGGCTTCTTCAGGCAATTATGGTGATTTTTATACTATATCAAGTCAGATGCAAAAGGCTCTAGATATTCTCTGAATTTTGAGATTGTTCTCAATTTAAGAACCAAACCAAACCAAACCAAACCCACACAAAAACAGTTTATGAAAAACCTGGCTAGTTCTCCATCTTCTGTTCAACTTGGTCATTTTACTGCTTGACTACTGCTACCAAATGTATATACAAGGAAAAGAGAAATTCCAATGAGCACAGTGTGTTTTTTTTATTAGCCCCTCTGGTAAAAAGCTTAAAAGGGAGAAAACTGAATCGACTAATGAAAATAGCATGTCTGTATCTTTGAATACTTCTTTTTTTTTTTTTAAATCATCACTAAAACCATTATTAGTAGTCTTAAGGGCAAGGGACTTACATATATATGTCTTATGTGTATATATATATATTTTTTTTTTTTTAAGATTTTTTTTTTTTTTTAAATTTGACAGAGAGAGATCACAAGTAGGCAGAGAGGCAGGTGGGACAGGGTGGGGGAAGCAGGCTCCCCGCTGAGCAGAGAGCCCTATGCAGGGCTCAATCCCAGGGCCCTGAGATCATGACCTGAGCCTAAGGCAGAGGCTTAACCCAATGAGCCATCCAGGCACTCCTCTTACGTATATTTTTAACTCTTACTACAGTTTCTGGTAAATAGTACTTATATGTGGCTTAAGTAATATGAATGCCTGTCTTCTCTATATAATCCATTATTCATCCTTGACCCTAGAACCTGTGATAATCCTGGACTATATGAGTTAATTAAAAAAAAGTCCGGGGGCACCTGGGTGGCTCAGTGAGGTGTATGACTCTTGATTTTTGACTAAGGTCATGATCTCAGGGTCATGAGACTGAGCTCCAAGTTGGGCTTTGAGCTTAGTAGGGAGGGTGCTTGAGATCCTCTTCCTCCCCTCTGCTCCTCCCACTCTTGCTCTCTAAAAATAAATAAATCTTAAAAAAAAAAAAAAAAAAACCAGGAAATTCATGAACTGTTCTAACCATCTAAGACAAAATACCAAAACATCAGTAGGTGGTTGAATAAATATTAAAACATATTCAGCCATGCCAAAGACAAAAAGGAAAGGAAGGAAGAAAATGAAATCAAACAACCACAAGATATTTTTCATCTATTGGAGGGTAAAAATCCTAAAAGTCAATAATACTCAATGGAAAATTTAAGCAATGTGGCACTTTGTACTGTGTTGCTGGAAATATAATCTGATGTCACCTTTTGGAAGGTTTGAGGAAAATGTCTATTTTAAAATGTTTAAATGATCAAGCACACTGCAGGTTTACCTTATAGCCATACTTACAAAAATATACCAGGATAAAAAATATCTGTATACCAGGATATACATATACAAAGATGTTCACTGCAACACTGTATTAACAAAAAAGGGGAAGGGAGGTGGTAGGACCAAGCGAATAACCTGTATGTCTATCAATAGGAGAATGATTAAATAAGTTGTGGCACATCAATAGAGTGGATACAGACATTCAAAATAATAGAGTAGGGAAAAAATAAGATGCAAAACAGTATATTCCATGGACATAATACTGTTAAAGAACACAGACATACAGGTACACGCATAATCCTTTTCTTCTGGTAGGACACACAATAAAGTTAATAGTGGCTATCCGTGGGAAAGTGAGGACAGAGAAATTAATTTTTTCTTTTTTAAAAATATTTTATTTATTTATTTGACAGACAGAGATCACAAGCAGGCAGAGAGGCAAGCAGGCTGGGGGTGGGAGCAGGCTGGGGGTGGGAGAGGTGGAAAGCAGGCTCCCCGCTGAGCAGAGAGCCTGATGTGGGGCTCAATCCCAGGACCCTGAAATCATGATCTAAGCAGAGGCTTTAACCCACTGAGCCACCCAGGCACCCCGAGAAATTAATTTTCTATCTGTCATTTCTATATTACTTATATTTGTTATTAGTATGTATTACTTTAATGTCAGTAAACAAATGCATTAGAAAATCTTAGACGCAATAATTAAATTCTGTGGGATAATATCTAACACAGAAACCTCACAACCAAGTTACTGTACTGGGCCAAAATATTATGGCTCAGTTTTAAATCCTATTTTTGGCTGCTCTATTCAGTAGCTGTGTAGACAAACTTATGACCCTAGACTGGTCTATAGCTCTGTAACAGGGTCCTCCAGAGTCAGATGAGAAGGCAGAGAATTCAGGAAATAAACAGGCATGTTGTTCCCCAGAAAGGCACAATTACAAGAAACTGAGCTACTATTCCCAAAGGCTGAAATAAGCTTCACTTACAGCAGTTTCCACTTTTGAAACTCAGTCTGAGCAGGACATTAAGCAAGGTTGAGACTAGAAAAGCACCAATGACAGAAACCTAAATCAGAACTCTAAAAAGATAAGCTAAAATCCAAACGTGAGGAAGAGCACTCTAGAATCCATATGTAACACCAATCAAAAGGGGAATGGAAGGAAAGAGAAGTAAAAATGTTACTCCTCTTCTCTATATTCTGCACTGCCCCCCCCACTTCCACTGCCTCTCACTGTTGCATTAACCGGACTTACACTAGACTGACGTCAGTGCTGACAAACCAGAAAATATTTCTAAACAAGAGAACAAAACACAAATATTTAATATTTCCAATTTTAAGTCTAATTATAAAAGAAGTTACAGAGGATGCTATGGTGCTTCATATTGCTAAATTTCAGGCTACTTTTCATCTTCCTCTTAAACTCTCTAGGACAAGGGCCCAAACCTTGGATTTAGTATCAGTGGAAGTAACAAAAAATGTTAGTAATTCAGGTATTGTTCATTAAGAAAGTATCACTTTACTTACAGCCTTAGGAGCCACATATCCACCAGGTGCCATGCCTATTCCCGTGGAGAGTTCAAACAGGTCATTCAGACCACTGCTGACCACAGCAGGAGTAGGTGAAGGAGCAAAGGTTGCAGGCACTGATGAGGGGATGAAGGACTGTCCCACCTGCAGGGAAAAAGGCAAGGGGGAGGGAAACCAGGAAAAACAGATTAATAGCCCTTAACATGTTGCTCTGTATTTTAGTAGTATTGATAAAACAGTAAGAACATAACATAATTACAATATTCTTGGAGTTGAATTAGTATATTCTTTATCCTCTTAATCATCACAGTTATTTTTTCATCATTGATAAGGTACAAACACTCTTTAGAAGTTCTATCAGAAAGTAATCAGTAGGACCAGGAACAGAGTGATCCAAGATCTTTTCTGTTTGTTTCCAATTTTAGCTTCCATGATTCTGTGCAAAAGGCCTACAGGTACCCTAATAGAGGGGAGTCTGTTTCTATAGAAAGAAGAAGCATCCAACTTAGAAAATAGCTCTTTTCCCACTTGGGTGCAGACATTTAGGCATAAATATCTAGTAGGAAACTCTCCTGGGTGGGGGAGCTGGGTGGGGGAAATAGATATTCATAGCCCCCAGCCTCAGTCACTTACGAGGAGAGTCTCCCTCTGAGTCCAGCTGACTCTCTCAAGTTCTTTGTAGATGACACAAGAGAATAAGAGCTTTCTCCAGTCAAGATGGGAGGTTCCACTTCCTTTAGCTCTTTAATGTCAGGAAGACAAAGATCTCTGTAGACACCAGAGCACCAATCCCTAAAGATGTCCCTACACCACATGTGGTGTACGCCTCTGAAGAATCCAAGTAACCCTATGCTACTTTCTACCCTTCATACACTGCTATAGAGGTTTTGGTGTACAATGCTAGACAGCAGTGGTGGCTCGTCTGAGAATGTGTGCATAGGAAAGGCATCAAACAGGTGGCAGCGCATCCCATGGTGAAAAAAACGGATGGCACTTACTGCCGGACTTCCTCCAATGCCCCCGCCAAGGTCACTGCCAAGCTGAAAGAGAGAAAGGAGAGAGAGGAGAGAGAGGTAGAGTTGATTTAGCTAAGTACTAGATGCCCATATAGAATCTGTATATTGCTCTACCAAGTTGCTGGGAATACATGCTGTTCAACTTGACTCCCAAAGCCTAAAGAAATTCTAGATTGCAAAGAAATACGTTCTAGGGCAACTGAGTAGCACTACTGATGGTATGTGTGAGTTCTGAGAAAACATGGAAAGAAGATGGAGCTGGGACATCTCAGGGATGTTTCAGATCCAATCTTCCCACTGGGGTACATAGGCACAAACTTAAACCGGATTTAAAGATTTATGTATTCTAAGAAGCTCTAACTCTAAGCAGTAATGTCGTGAAAGTGTTTTATTTTTCTCCTAAAAAGAAACTTAAGGGAGAAAAAAAAAGCAAAGAAAAACTAAAATGTGCTTTGATCTACAAAACCTGCTTTCCCACTGAGAAGGTGGGAACCAAACCAGTATTGAGCAATTTCAACCTTCAAAAATTATAGGAGGAATAAGAGTGATTTTTTAGAATTTAGAACTTTTGTAAGAAAGAAAACAGCTGGGACAGGTCAAGAAACCCTACCCAGGGAGGAAGTAGGAAGGCATGCAATGCTTCAAATCTCTTTCACAGTCGATAGTACTAAGGAGAAATGCTGTGAGTTTTCTGGAGATCATGTAAAAGGATGCTAACTATTGGAGAATTAGATGGACTTAATTAGCTCGGTGACAGGAAAATCATTCCACACAGTCTTGAGCTGGCTTTTCTCCCACTCAGGGCTCTGACATAATTCATCCCAAAGTAAGGCTTCCATGACGAAAGCATTAAAGAAGAACTGAAGCTGAAAACAGCTGGCGTGAAGAAATATAAAACATATACATGACCAACAGTGCTGTATAAAAAGCAAACACCACCTTTTTTGGCTACAGTTCCACATCTGCCTCTTCCCTAGTTCTCACTGTGCATCTGAAATTCTTCTCTGAATCACCAAATGCCTTGTATGCTCTACAAACACTGTTTCCTTTATTATCTGTCATTTAGTGGTAGAAACTTAGAAATCTCCGTGCTGTTGTTATGTTAAAAAGCAAAACCTTACTGGTTTTCAGAATTTGAGAAAGGATTTTATCTTCTCAATGAAAAAAATACATGAAACAGGGTTGCTAAAATCTAAATAATAATCTATTCTGAAAAGCACTGAAACCTATGACAAAATCCCGTTTCCACTATGACAGAAAATGGGCCGGGCAGATGCTTCATAACTAGCATTAGTAAGCATTCTCTTCACTAAGATACAGAGCACTCCAAACCTTGAAGAGTGGTTTCTAGAACCTGGTTCCTGAAGCTTACTTAGTGGTTGAAAATAAGCCAAAATCGCACGTGTAAATAAATAAAAAGGTCACCACAATGAAAAATTTTAACAACTGGAAAAGTCTGAAAGCAAATAGAAAAGATATCACACATCTGCTTTTTTTCTGGTTCTGGAAAGCACATATCTGAAAACCACGTTTTATTCAAACAAACACTTATATAACATCAGCTGGATACAAGGCACTATGGGGAATGTAAAGATGCCAGGAAATGAGGGGAATATGTAGATGAATAAAATCCAGACTTTGCAAACTGGCAGGAGAAATAAAACATGAATGCAAAACCACACAGAATATACTAAAGCAGGGGAGAAAAAAGGAGAGAGACACAGAGAGAAGTACTGAAGGGAAGAGCTTCCTTTTGGCTGAAGAATAATGAAAAGCTACAAAGAGGTGGTAGTGTGGGATTATAAAAGCAAAAAGGGGGAGGTTATTTCCCAAATAGCATGCACAAATGCTGTAAAAAAAAAAAAAAAGAAGAAGAAGAAAAGCAGGATCAAGAAGAAGGAGTAGGCCAATTAAACTGAGCACAGGGTAGATATGTATAAAAAAAAAAAGTCACAGAATAAATTTGCAAAGACAGGCTTACTATGGGAGGTCTTTAATTTTTTCATTTCCCCTTCATAAAACCTTGGAAGTTTCATAGAATAAGATCTAAACTTTTTTTTTTTTTAAAGATTTATTTATTTATCTGAGAGACAGAGATCAGAAGGAGTCAGAGAGGCAGGCAGAGAAAGGTGGGGGGAGCACACTGCCTGCTGAGCAGAGAGCCTGACGCGGGGCTCGATCCCCGGTCCCCGAGACCGTGACCCAAGCAGAAGGCAGAGGCCCAACCCACTGAGCCACCCAGGCGCCCAGACCTAAACTTTCTAAGATTACTAATAACTACTTCAGTTATGTTCTATTAACTATGGTTTTCAACCTTAGATACACTATTAAATCAACCACTTGTGTGTATGTATCATATAGGACATTTAAAATACTGATTCCAAAGTCTCACCCCCAGAGGTAGTGACTTAATTGTTCTGGCGTGGAGCCTGGGCATCAAAATTTTGAAAAGCTCTCCTATGTGATTTTAGCATTTAGATAAGCTTTAAAACTAATGCCTTAGATAATTAACTAATGTTTGGAATCAGGAAAGATTTACCTGTTTGAAAATTACTTTGGAGCTAACTCCTGAATAAGAAAGCTAGACCTTAATAAGGAAGAAGAGGATGCATCATGTCTCATTCAACCTAATGCTTTAATCTGCTTTGACTTTCTGGTGGGCTGACCCCTCCTTCCCTCCACCATTCTCCTCCCTTCTGGCCGGGCTTACAATCCAAACTTAAAAGAGATGGAATTCTGTATGGACCTGATTGACACTCAGTGGCAAGGACCAACACACCAGAAGAGAAACAGCAGTTTTATCCAATATGCTAGATTCAATAAAAGGCATTGAGAAAAGGCACTTGCTGGTGGGGTTACTTCCAAAGGAAATAAAGCCCATGTACAGCCCTTATTTTCTTAGATTTCATTCTTATCTTTGAGTATTATATGAACATTATCTTAGCTGGATAAGATCTGAATGTACTCTCCCCGCCATGCTGCTTGTCAATTTTATTCAAAAACATGAAAGAAACTGAAAAGCAATCCCAATAGTCCCATGTTTATGTTTAGTATGTCAGCTACAACTCAGCTTCAACACAGAATCAAGAACTCTGATCTTGAGATAGGATCCAAAGGCCATTAAGAGACACGTAGACAAAAATATAAAGGTTCACCTAACTGTGCTGTTATGTCCAGAGAGCAGAGGGAAAGGACAATTTCAACACATGTTTTCTACCGAGCAAAATTGTAACTTATTCAGACTTCATTCAGCATCTTTCCTTTTGACTAAAGAAGGTCCTGAGGGAGGTTATTATCCTCCTCCTCTCAGAAAATCTGATAAGTGTGATAGCACAGTGATGGGCAAAAGTGAGTAATGAAGAGATATCAGCAAAGATAGGAGCCAGGGACCCAGGGAGCAGCCCCTCCTGTCCACAGTGACAAGCAGGATGATGCACATGGTAGTCAAGAAAAGAAGAAAGCCGCAAGGCGCAATAAAGCACAGAAAAGTTCACATGCTGGCCCGAACGAGCCATTAACCATGTTGGTTCAGTTGCTGGTATTATCTGGAGCCAGACAAGATGCATCTGCCCAGTCACACTTATCACATAGAGTATAAAATCAGCCAAATGAGGACCTGTAAAAATTGGGGGTATCTATTACACAGTGAGCTGGTGGGAGCCGAGTGGAAAGGGCTAGGTGTGCAGGGCATGGCTTTAATCTCCATCTTAGGTGTCCAGCTACTATTGTGTTTTAAGTGTCTCCTGGAGTTAACCACTTCCCACTGTTCCCAGGATTACCTTTTAAAAAGCTGCCATTTTCTAGGGGGGTTTGGGGGGTAGGAAAGGAATAAATGAGACAAGATGGGATCGGGAGGGAGACAAACCACAAGAGACTCTTAATCTCACGAAACAAACTGAGGGTTGCCGGGGGGAGAGGGTGTACGGAGAGGATGGTTGGGTTATGGACATTGGGGAGGGTATGGGCTATGGTGAGTGCTGGGAAGTGTGTAAGCCTGATGATTCACAGACCTGTACCCCTGGAGCTAATAATACACTATATGTTAATAAAAAGTTTTTTTTAAAAAAGCTGCCATTTTCTCCATAAAGGAAATAACGTCAGGATAGAGGAAGACAAAGAAAGGCAAAGTGCCGATTTCAGCACAAGAATATTTCAAATGCTGAAAACTGAGCAGAATTTTCCTAAAGGTGTACAGCTGATGCCCACATCCAAATGGTGGCATGGTTAGTGGTATATAAGCCATAGTGGTTTGGTTCCCCTAATCCCCAATCTAAATCATAGTAGTTATAGTTATTAAATGGCACTGATATTAATACTAACATTTGGCTACTGCCAAAGAGTGGCTACTTTATCATCTCTGAAGTAGTGCTGAATTAGGCTTGGTTCAGGTTGTGTCCTTGCAGTGTTAATCAAGTAAACGGATGGAAAGCAATGATTTCATGGTGACTTACAGTAATTTACAGGTTAAAGGGATTTCATCACAGTTACGTGATCTCTGAGACGGAGCCAGGTTGAGTCAAAAGTTTAAGCTCAGTCAACCCACAGCTCTAGTTCAGCTAGATACCAAAAGGAAACACCCTCATCCAATGGCAATATACTACAATAACAGAAATACAGAAGGAGAACTCATGAGTAAGGTTCTAGAAGGCAACAAATCCACCTGACTCCAAGAAGTCTTTTATAGGAGTATCCAAATGAGATGGCCACTAAATAGACCAAAAGAAAAAAACATCCCATAATGATCACAATGGCTGATTTTGCTTGGTTAGCCCCCTTCAGGTATAGACCTCTGATCAGTCCAAAATAGACCTACTTTCTTCTAAACCTACAGTGCTGAGTATCTGAAAACATTCTCTTAATTAGGGGTGCAGATCTTAAGCTCAGAAATTTCTCTGCTTCTATCTAGTGTTACTACCTTTTTCATGTGATGCTTTTCAGAATGTATTTAATTAAAGGGAGCCTAAAGCAATGTTTCCGGTCATATAGCTTACTGACAGTTCTCTTATTCAGAAGTCAAAATAGAATGGTGTAAAAATAGTTTACAGCAATTGCCATGATAAACGATGAAATTGAGACCAAAATCCTACTGGGGTCAAAAACATCATTCTGTGTTTTTTCTATTAGGATTTTATATTTTAGAAGGCACATACCATCATTTAGGTAAAAATGTAATTTTCAGCTGTCTGGCTACAAACATTAATTTGATCTTCAAAAAGCTATTCAGAAAAGCATCATAAAATATAACTAATTAAATTGGTGAAAAGAATCTGTAACCATGCAAAAACTATTAAAACTAATGGCTAAGAATGGACTTGATATGAAACAGTATGAGTTGAGATCATATAAAATCATCCAAAGCCTCCCTGGCTTAATAGAAAAAAAGGCTTATATCAACAGAAAAGTAGGGGGATGTAAAAGAATACTTCCTGAGATGGGACAGGGGAAGAATGTGTCACTACTGGTCTCTTTGGTCTGAAAGAATCCCATGATGAATATGGTAAAAGTCCACAGGAGAAGCTATGCATCCTGTTTAATTTTCTTTTGCAATACTTACTACCTGACTCTTTAGTTGTTATCTCTCTTTCCTCTACTAGAACACAAGCTTGCAAGGGCTAGTCACAACTATATTCCCAGTACACAGAATAAAATCTGATATAGAATTAGCACTCAAATATTGATTCAGTGAATGGATGTTCTATTAACCATACAAGCAGGGATACTGGCAATATTACTTCTCAGGGAGGTAATTTGGAAATGAATCATTTTATTGGAGAAAATTATCACAAAATGGACAGAAGTCTGATGAAACCATTTCATCAACTGGCCTAGCGCATTGTATTGGCCCTGACATTTCTAACACACAGGAACAGAACCAGTTAGGGAAAAAAGGGACCCAACCCCCAGCCCAAGTCCTTTTTAGAGAAGAAATGTATTACTGTCTGAACAGTTCTGATAGCAAGTCTTCCACAGCAGAATGCCCTGTGCATCATTTACCGGCTCTGAAAGCACTGGTGTGTTTTGTATCACAGCTCACCATGAATATGGTAAGGAATCTGACAAACAGATGAGAAGATCTGATATGATTTCATGGCTCTACTTACAAGAGGCTAAGATGAACAATCTTGTTCCTTTTGTTGCAAGATAGATGTATGAACTTATCCAGTCCTTCTTTTCACGAATGAATACACTTCTAGCCTTTCTCAAATGTTCCTAGGCTTCCTAGTGGCAAATCAGCCCAAACTCATATACCCAGAGCACCCGGGAGGTACAGTGAGAAGAGGCAGAGGGCAAACAAGCTTTGTGTTCTGGCTTAAGCATTCATGCACTTTTATAGTCTAATCCTTAACACAGCAGTGTTTCGTCGATGTTGACTTTGCTTACCATCACGTAAGAATGATATTGCAAGATGGATGAGCCGAATTTATTCTGCAGCTACAAATGCCTCCTGCACTTTGCTGTGCACTCCAGACACTTTGTACCCCGCCTGAGCAGGACCAATGTGAAGTGAGACTGGACTCTATTCTAGAAGATGACAATAACAAACTGGAGGAATCTCAGGAGAGTCCTGGGTTCAAATATTGATTCTGAGATTGCCTTGCTATGCCACCTTTAGTTTCCTGTTTTGAAATGGGGCCCAATATAATTTCCCTGTAGAATTATTTTGGGGATTAGAAATTATAAAAGTTCTAAGCACAGGAAACTAGAATGGCAACAGAAACTCAGTATTGGGTAATTATTCCCCCAAACTGTCTGATAAAAAGACAGTGGTACAGAAGCCACATTAACGAATTTACCAGGCAAAACTGGGCTGTAATTCACAAACACTTCTTCCAACACCACCAACTCTAAAACTTAAGCTCTTTAATCATTACAAATCTTTTTCAGAGGAAGAAACAGGAAGATGCAAAATGAGTATGTAGTAGTTTAGTCCTATGGGCTAAAAAAAACTAAGATTATTACTAAAATAGTACCTGACTTAAAACTTCTGAAAAGTAAAAATAAAAATCTGCAAGAAACAGGGTGGGAGGGTGCACTTATCATGACCAACACTGAGAAATGCAGAGAATTGCTGGATCACTATATTGTACACCTGACATTAACACTGTACGTTAATTATATTGGGGGAAAAAAACAAATAGAGTGGGAGGATTTGAAAAACATACACTGCATTTAGGGCAAGGCAGTTTCTCCTCTAGCCCACACTATTCCAGCTGGGTACACTGAAAGGACATTTTTCTGGCTGGAAAACCTCTGTCAGCAAAGAGAAAGGGCACTCTGGATAATGCTTCCTTTCCGGTCTGGATGTACAATAGCACCATTTATCTAAATAGAAGAATGCACAGCACCTTGGGTGAACAAAAGGCTATAATTTAGCCAAGGCCTTGCTGACAGCCTGAAAATAAAGGTGACCAAAAATAAAAAAAAAAAAAAATCAAGATTCAATTATTACTTTAGTGAAATCTCACAGATGTCAGAGTTAGTAGGAAATGGTCTATTTTTACAACATGTATGCAGGAGACATACACATGGGCCTCAGGTCACCTCCCACACTACACCAAACCAGGATCTGCACCATCAGTAAAGTCACACTACCCAGAATGAGCACTTTCTCAGATTCCATATCAGAGGCAACAAAAGACCTACACAACATTTCTCAAACTACGAAACAAAAAGACTGAAGCAACTTTTTAAGCCTACATTTAGACAGTACACTGTCCTGCTTCACATGTAGAACCCATCAACCATGTAAATTTTACTACATTCAACCTACATCAAAGTGACAGTTAAGTTTAGAGTAACAGAAGGAGGAAAATATCCACAGAGTTCAAGCAAAAGAGAATACACTAAGGCAGGTAGAAACTACAAACAGGGATATTTCAGTAAGGAGACTTTTGAAAAGAATATGGAGAAATCCATTTTGATTTGAGTCTTGTGATGAAAAAGCATTCCACTTAAAAAATCTGAATCTCTTCCTAAATCAATGATTTTCAAAGGTGCCTGCCTCTAAGATAAGTAAGAATCAACTAGGAAGCATGGAGTGTGTGTATTTTCTTTACATCACACCAATATCTCCCTCCACTCACTTTTCTTTGTTTAAAAATCACAGCTCTTATGGATCACTATTATTGATGGAAGAAGGATGGTGTCTTCAGGTATGTTGTGGCAAACAGTAATAATGATAAAGTAAATAAATTAACAGATAAGTACTTCCTTAATGACAATTCTAGAAAAAGCCTCAATTCACTAAATCTTAAAATTCTGCAACAGTGAAAGAAGGTAAATAAGATCTAATGTAAGGATCACCAGAACATGAAAAGACAAGAATAGCTCCCTAGGGAATTTTCAAGTTTTAAGACAAAAGTACAGAGGGGCAACTGGGTGGTTTGTTGGTTAAGCGTTCAACTCTTGATTTTGGCTCAGGTCAAAATCAAAATCAAAGGACTATGAGATTGAGCCCCATGCTGGGCTCTGCACTGAGCACGGAGCCTGCTTAGGATTCTCTCTCTCCCTCTGCCCCTCTTCTCCACCCTGTGCACACACTCTCTCTTAAAAAAAAAAAAAAAAAAAAAAAAAAAAAATTTCAGTCTCCAATTATACAAAGTGAGCAAAGGTGAAAAGAACCCTGGGACTGAGCAACTACATCTAAATTGGTCAAATTCAACTTTTGGTCAATTTCTGGTTGGCTGGACTACCTCACTGCAAAATATAATAAAAATGTCCTGGGGAGGGGCACCTGGGTGGCTCAGTGGGTTAAGCCGCTGCCTTCGGCTCAGGTCATGATCTCAGGGTCCTGGGATCGAGTCCCACATCGGGCTCTCTGCTCGGCGGGGAGCCTGCTTCCCTTCCTCTCTCTCTCTGCCTGCCTCTCTGTCTACTTGTGATCTCTCTCTGTCAAATAAATAAATAAAAAATCTTAAAAAAAAAAAAAATGTCCTGGGGAGACGGGGAAGGAGCCGAGGTAGTCAGAGAGGCCTGTTTTTGTAGAAGGTACTGAAGAGGCTCACCTGAGTATAATTCTTCAGTAGAAATCATTGCCTTGGCTTAGAGATGAATTTTTAACATCTCTACCGAACTCCATTTGGAACTTCATTTGGCTCAATGTTCTGAACCTTGGATGCAAAATTAAAATAACCTGGCTATCTTTCCAAAATATCAATGTCTAGGTCCTGTCTCCCAGAAATTCTGTTTAACTGCTCTAGGACTGGGCCCAAACACTGACAGCTTGTTTTTCTGTGTGTGTGTGTGTGTGTGTGTGTGTGTGTGTGTGTGAGGGAGAGAGAGAGAGAGAGAGAAAGAGAGAGAGAGAGAGAGACAAGAGTCGGGATAGGGGCAAGGGGAGAGGGAAAGGGAGAAAACCTCAAGCTGACTTCCCAGTGAGTGTGGAGCCTAGACGCAGGGGTCCACCTCATGACCCTGAGATCTTGACCTGTGCCAAAACCAAGATTCAGACACTTAACTGACTGAGCCACCCAGGCGCCCTGATAGCTTTTAAAAAAAAACTATGGTACTAATGTGAAACTAACTATGCAGCTGGAGCTGAGAACCCCAAAAGCTTAAATAAAAGGTCTGTAGCTGCCATACTTCATAAGCAGCATGCCACTGGCCCCTGTGGGTAGGTTCCCTTAGACAGCAATGATAAAAGCAGCAGTGACCACACAGAGACCTTGCGGCCCACCCTTCTGAAGTGAACACTGCAGTAACCTGAGTGCTCCATGCCAGATGAGCACGTAACTCTAACCCAGGCCAAATTTTACATCGGGGTCTGGGTGAAAAGCTACCACTCCCAGCAACACTATTCTTCCTAGCCAGTAAAAGAAGGCCCTTTCCTTCTTTCATTACTATCCAAAAATAATTTTAGGAGTTTCTTGCCCTCCCTCAATTTGGGGCAGAAGAGAACCCCTCTTACCAGGAGTGTGTTTACTGCTAAGTCAGGAGAAAAAGGCATCTGGGTTTACCAACAGCTATGGGTCAAGCACCACACTGAAGTGGTTCACAGTGGTCCCAGAAATTGTACAGTTTTATGCAAAATATGGCCCACGGAGCCAGGAGCTTGTTAGAAATGCACTACTCGGTCTCATCTCACACCAACTAAATCAGAGTCTGCCTTACACAAGTTCTCCAGGAGATACATAGGATTTATACAGACTTACATTATAGTTTGAGAAGCACTGCCGTAAGGAAAAGATTCACTCAAGAAACAGCACTATCTATACAGATTAAGTAAAAACTCTGAGGACTACTTCCTTCTTTAGATAATTTACAAAACAACAATAAAAGCATTTTAAAACGGCACAGTCTACAGCTGCCTTGGAAACTCACCTTCCGTGCAGCCAGATTTAGGCTTTCCTTGTGATGTTCTCTTAAAAGGATCTTAGTTCTCTGAGTGAATATATATTTAACTCCGTACAGATCCAAAGCAAAGAGTGCCTTTACTGATTTTGATATCTGAGATATATTTGTACCATAGAATAAGCTGAAAACTGTATGACTTTTCTAGGGCTGTAACACCAAGTATACCATTTTGAATCCTGAAGTCAGGAAGAGGTAAAATACAGAGTTACATCAGAACATTACTGGGCCTCCATAGCAAAAAGGCTGTGTGATATTTACAAATCCAAATGGGAAAACAATGTACTCCCCACCCCCAAAAGAACATCCTTTACAAAAAGAAATAAAAAGGCCCATGTGTGATTCTGGCTACCACAACCTAAAAATTTAACATTTTTTTTCCTATTTGAAGTAGCACTTGTGGGAATTTTAACAGATGAGTAGATAGTTAAACAAAATATAAGGAAGAAAACTCATGGGCATTAAGGGCCAGCAATTGCTAATACAAAGCCACACGGAAATATCACGTCCCTTTCTTTCCATGCTAAAGTGGGTCAAGAAATAAGAGTGTAAAATCCAGACAACATTAAAATACAGGGCCTCTTTCTTCCCTCCCTCCTTCAAGCTTAATTTCTTTGTCATTTTTAGGTTCATGTTGTCAGCCACCAGGTAAATTAATAAATAGGGTTGTTAAGGCATAAACTGGAGTTGAGGAGGATGTAACATTTAACTTGTGGGTGATGTGTCAACAGAACAGGAAGAGCTATTTCAAAGGTTACATGGAATGTCTGGGAGAATTCATTAAAATTTCAGTATTCACTTTTTAGTCTCCTGAGAGATTCCACAGATCCTTCTGAGTCGACAGGGAGGCTGTGTAGCCAAGCAGAATGATCATATGAGGAAACTATTCTTACATAATTGGTCAAATCCACTCATTAAAGATATGAATATAAAAAGCAGATGCTTCCATTCCCAATAAAGATAATAAGCGCTACCTGCATCCCTATGAGCTGGTGTCTATGGCTTGGTTAGTGTACAGACTCCAAAAGCAGTGACTTTCCATTAGTAAAATGCACAATTCACAGAGATATGACTGTAACCCTATTTTCTTAAAACCTCTGCCAGCCAAGAATTAAATGTACCTGTATTGGCTGGCATAAATCCCAGACATAATGCTCCTCCTAACACAGAAGAGAAAAGGCTGGTGTGTGTAGCAGAAAATGAGGCTGTTTCATTTATGTAATCTCTGAGAACATATTTTCCTATCTATGGCATGTCTTCCAATTTCTGATATTGGGAAGTAAGTTTGTTGGCGTCTTTGCAGACAAACATGTATAAGTGTCTAGCTAAAAGAGCTCCTCTAATTCCACCACAATTGGTTTGTAGAGAGCCATATGTTGTGACATATAATATATACACATATACAGATATGTGTGTGTGTGTGTGTGTGTATACATACACACAAATAAATAAAACTTATACATAAGTTATTTTTATGGCCTTCTCTACACAGATGGAAGGTCATCCTTAATATTTCTCATTTATCTTGTATAGCAACGAAAACTAATTTTAGTTCCTATTGGTGGCACATATTCACAGATACTCTGGACTTTGGAGCCTTTTATTATTAGAATCCTGGAAGCTAATTAAATTGGAAGTATGGGTAGGAGGAAGAAGGGGGACAAATAGAACCAATCAAGCAGTACTCCCCAACTGTAATAAAGGTTCATTTTTTACACAAATGGTTCATAGGGCTGCCTCAAAACCTTTCAGAATTGGGGCATAAATCAATAAAATATAAAAAAGGCAAAGATTTGAAAGCCTCAAGATAGGATGATCTCTATGAGGTCATTTAAATGCTGTTCAGGGAAGAAGGAATTATAGGGGCTATCCAGAGTTAATAAGCAAGAGGAATAAGCAGCTCTGGAAAGAACACTAAATATTAAGATTGCTGAACAACAGGTTGGCTAAATATCGAAAGTTCTATTCAGAGGCAGGACAACAAAACAATCCCGCATAGTTACAAACATGCCCCATAACAATTAATTAATTGACAATATCAAGTAATTCCAGGAAGACAAAAAATCCTGTCCTTTATCACAGGACATTGTTCTGCTCATCAAGGAAAGGTCTAGTTCTAAAAAGCTGAATAATCTAAAGCTCTTTAGCTATAAAGAATTTAAAATCATGAAAGAAAGAAGGAAGAAAGATACTTACCAAACTATCTAGTCCTCCTCCCAAGAGATCCACTGCTCCCATCTGCATGGAGGACACCTGTGGCACATTGACTGGGGGACCGAGGTCAAGGTTTAAAAGGTCTCCTAGAAGGTCACCTTGAGAGGGGATGACCTGAGGCTGTTCCAGGTTCGTGGCAGTGGTGGTGCCAACAGGGCTGTCACCTGCATCAGTGCTGCAGTGACATACACAAGGAAGGGGAAAGGAAAAGTCAGTTTTATCCAGGACATAATAACAAGGCGTAAGTGAATAACAGATCTGTAAGACACAGGAGGAGGGGGCACCTGGGTGGCTCAGTGGGTTAAAGCCTCTGCCTTCAGTTCAGATCATGATCTCAGGGTCCTGGGATCCAGCCCCGTGTTGGGCTCTTTGCTCAGTGGGGAGCCTGCTTCCCTTCCTCTCTTTCTCTGCCTGCCTCTCTGCCTACTTGTGATCTCTGTCTCTCTAATAAATAAATAAAATCTTAAAAAAAAAAAAAAAGACAGGAGAGAAAACAAAAACAAAAAATAAAACTTATCTTTTTAGCAGTATTATTTTTTAAAAGATTTTATTTTTAAATAATCTCTATACCCAATGTGGGGCTCAAACTCACAACACTGAAATGAAGAGTTGTATGCTCTACCGACTGAGCCTGCCAGGCCCCTCAAAAAAACTATTTCATAATCATCTGCTCATGAATAGGAAGAGATGACTGCGATTCTTATCTTTATCAAAATATGGGTACTAAAATGAAAATAAATGTATACTATATAGCCTCAGCAGTCAGTTTTAACTGAGCACCTAAACTATGATGGAGCACCCTAATGAGAACCTTAGGGCCATATTTTTAAAAAAGGAAATGTATTTCGTTTGTCCTCAAATAATTTAAACAACAAAAAGCAGCATTTACAAAATGACTGCAAAGCACATTCACCATGTAATACAACAGCAGAAATGAGTACTATAGGAGTGTCTGCAAACTGACAGGATATAGCTGAGAAACAGAACAAGTCAGGTAGAGCTGATTCTAAAAGCTTCTGAGACTGGTTTTATGACTAGATTTTGAAGAAAAGCACAGCTATGAGGAAATAACAGGGAGAGACTTTCCCTAAAGGAACGGATGGTTTGTGCCAAGGCAAAGAAATGAACAATGTGACATTAGGAGTGGTGAAAAATTTATATCAGCAGGAACAGAAACCGGGATTAAGATTTTAGGAAAGAGAAGATGATGGGCGCCTGGGTGGGTCAGTCATTAAGCATCTGCCTTTAGCTCAGGTCATGATCCCAGGGTCCTGGGATCGAGCCCTGCATTGGGCTCCCTGCTCAGCGGGAAGTCTGCTTCTCCCTCTCCCACTGCCCCTGCCTGTGTTCCCTTTCTCACTGTGTCTCTATCAAATAAGTAAAATCTTTGAAAAGAGAAGATGCGAGAGAGAAAACTGAAAACTAGCCTGGGGAGTTAATTTTTATGATAGGCAATGCAGAATCACTTTGATTTGTTGAACCAAGAACTAAAAATAACATTACAAAAACATTACTCTAGCAGCTGTGTGTCAAAAGGACTGAAGTTGGAAGAATGAGTATGGAGATCGGCTAAACTGCTACTGCCACTGCACAGAAAAATAAAAAGTGGTGAGTTCCAAGAGATAACAGATGTTGTAGGGTCAACTGGGCAGCTGTGTGAGGAAAAAAAATGAGCCTTGACTCTTGTACCTCACAAAATAAAAATGAAAGAGACAAAGCCAACTAAGTGTGAAGGGAAAAACCTAGGAGAGTACCTTGATGGCCTTGGAGAAGACAAAAGCTTCTACAGAAAACACTACGTATTAAAGGAAAAAAATGATTATCTGGACTTCACTGAAACTGAGAGCATCATTTCTTTAAATAACACCATCTAGAGAGAACAAAATAAAGTATATTTCACAGACTACAAAAAGATGCTCACAACGCATGTATCTGACAAGACATGTACCAAAAATCACATAAAATATTCATATAAATCATTCAATTATTATATAAAGAATTCCTACAATGAAAAAGAGAACCCATTAAAAAATAAGGAGAAGATCTGGCATGTCACAAAACAGAATCTACTAGCAGTCTATACACCTGAAGAGGGACTTAAGCTGTCTCTACTCAACAGGAAAATGCAAATGAAAACTAGAGCAAGAATCCATCACGTATCTGCCAGGATGGCAAAAATGGACATGACTGACAACCCCAAGTGCCCACCAGCATGTGGATCACCTAGAACTCATAGACTGCTGGACGTGCACACTGGTACGATCTCTTGGGAAAACTGGCAGCGTCTCCTATAGCTACATATACATCTATTCTGTGACCCAGCAATTCCAATCCTAGTTGTACACACAAGAGAAGTAAATATGTAAGTTTAAGACATACACAAGAATATTCATAGCAGTTTTATCCTTAAGAGCCCCAAAATGAAAGCAATGCAAAGGTACATCAACAAAAGATAGAAGTAAATTGTGGTATATTCAGGCAATGAAATACTATACACCAATAAAAAGAAATAGAATTGATTTCTATTGTGTTCAAGAATAAGCAAAACTATAGTGACAGAAGTCAAAACAATGCGGGCGCCTGGATGCTCAGTGCTAAGTGGGTTGAGCCTTCAGCTCAAGTCATGGTCTCAAGGTTCTGGGATCAAGCCCTGCACCAGGCTCTCTGCTCAGTGGAGAGCCTGCTTCCCCCTCTCCCTCTGCCTGCTTCTCTGCCTACTTGTGATCTCTCTCTCTCTGTCAAATAAATAAATAAAATCTTTAAATAAATAAATAAAAGAGGTCAAAACAATGGTTATCTTTGGAGAGTGGGTATTAACAGCAAAGGGGCATAAAGAATCTTCTGGGTGCTGTAAATATCTGATCAATGCAGTTATGATTATATATATATGGAAAAACCTACTGGGCTATACATTAAAGGTTAGTGCACTATTAAGATTATTATAAATGATAATCAATTTAAAAAGTGGAGGAGGGAAGGGAGAGGGGAAAATCCTACAAAGAAAATTCTACGTTCAGATGGTTTCACTGTGAATTCTTCCAAACATTTAAGAACAAAGTTAAACCAATCTTAGACACTAATTTTAAGAGAAGAGAGAATGACAATTAAGAAAATCCCATGGTAAACTTCTGGGAAATAACTGCATAATTGTCACCAAAGCAAAATTTTTAAAAAGGTGAGGTTTTGCTAAAGTAGACAACTATTTACCATCTTATCCCCTGCCCCAGAGCAGCTGACAAGTTTTAGTAAGCGATAGCCAACTAAAAACCACCTTTTCCTTTCCCAAGTGATTTTAGAAGATTGTTAAGTAAGCATTTTTAGATCTCTAGAAGAGTCAGAATAAAGTTTTACAGTGTAACTGTATTAATGTTAGCGGCACAGCACTTTTTTTTTTAAGATTTTATTTATTTATCTGACAGAGAGAGACACAGCGAGAGAGGGAACACAAGCAGGGGGACTGGGAGAAGGAGAAGCAGAAGCAGGCTTCCCACAGAGCAGGGAGCCAGATTCGAGGCTCGATCCCAGGACCCTGGGGTCATGACCTGAGCCCAAGGCAGTCACTTAAAGACTGAGCCCCCAGGTGCCCTGGCATAGCACTTCTTAACTGAATGCTGCAGAACAGAGGTAGGTAATGTCAGTACTATTATGGATATGCCATTTGCAGCAACCAATCATCCCAGTTTATTTCAAAAGGGATTTTTATGCATTTGTGTTTCCCTTAAAAAGACAATACAAGTACATGGGGTGCCTGGGTGGCTCAGTGGGTTAAAGCCTCTGCCTTCAGCTCAGGTCATGATCTCAGGGTCCTGGGATCGAGCCCCTCATAGGGCTCTCTGCTCAGCAGGGAGCCTGCTCGCCCCCCCCTTTTTAAAAATATTTATTTATTTATTTGACAGAGATCACAAGTAGGCATAGAGAGAGGAGGAAGCAGGCTCCCTGCTGAGCAAAGAGTCCGATGTGAGGTTCAATCCCAGGACCCTGGGATCATGATCTAAGCCAAAGGCAGAGGCTTTAACCCACTGAGCCACCCAGGCACCCCCCCGCCTTTGCCTGCCTCTCTGCCTACTTGTGATCTCTGTCAAATAAATAAATAAAATCTAAAAAAAAAAAAAAAAAAAAAAAGACAATACAAGTACAAATGCAAACACACACACAGATTATCTAAAAAGAAACTACATAAGGGATTGTGAAGGTAACAAATTATAAAGAGACTATGAATCAGATAAAGACCTTATGTAAGAGACTGTTTCTTTTTAGTTGAAATACTAGTCCTTTTCTTGTGTTCTAGAAAGGGTTGTTTTTATTGATTGATTTCGTTTGCTTCCCCCCTCTGAGGATCAAAAGTTATCATGAGAAAGGTAATATAAATGGTCTATAAATATGGTTACAGAGGCAAGTTAAAAAGAAAATCTGTACTCGGTGCCTGGGTGGCTCAGTGGTTAAAGCCTCCGCCTTCAGCTCAGGTCATGACTCCTTAATCTGTTCTGTTTTTTTTTTTTTGGTCTCTATTTCATTTATTTCTACTCTAATCTTTACTACTTCCTTCCTTCTACCAGCTTTGTGCTTTCTTCTTTCTCTAGTTCCTTTAGATATAAGATAAGGTTGCGATTTTACTTGCTTCCTGAGTTGGCCCCAGGAAGGTACTGCTATAATCTTCCCTCTTAGAACAGCACTGCTGCATCCCAATTCTATCTAAATGCTCTCATCAGAAAACACAGGGTGAATGAATGGATAAAAAAGCAAGAGCCACCTATATGCTGTCCACAAGAGACTCACTTCGGACCTAAAGCACATGCAGACTGAAAATGAAGGGATGGAAACACATTAACCATGCAAATGGAAGCAAAAAGACAGGGTAGTAATACTTACACTGGACAAAACAGACCTTAAAACAAAGACTATAAGGAGAGGAAAGATGGACACCACCTCATGAAGAAAACAATCTAACAAGAGAATACAATTATAAATATTAATGCACCCAACATGGGAGCACCCAAATACAAACTAATAATAGACATTACAGAAGAAACTGACAGTATTTCAATAATAGCAGGGGACAACAACCTATTTACATCAGTGGATATATCATCTGCACAGAAAACCAATAAGGAAGCAGTGGCTTTGAATGACACATAGGACCAAAATTTTTTTTAACAGATATATTCAGAACATTCCATCCAAAAACAGAATACACATTTTTGTGTGATTCCAAATGCACATGGAATATTCTCCAAAATAGATCACATTGTAGGTCACAAAACAAGTCTCATAAATTCAAAAAGTCTGAAATCACATAATGCATATGACCACATGATCACAATGATATAAAACTAGAAATCAACCACAACAAAAATTCTGAGAGAAGAACATAAATACATGGGGGCTGAACAAAATGCTCCTAAACAATGGGTGAGTCAATCATGAAATCAAAGAAATAAAAAAATACATGGAGACAAATGCAAATGAAAACATAACTGTCCAAAGTCTTTGGGATGCAGCAAAAGGTATTCTAAGAAGGAAGGTAAAAGCAATATAGGCTTACCCCAAAGAGCAAGAAAAATCTCACACCTAATCTTAATCTTAAATCTCACACCTTAAAGAGATAAAAAAAGAACAAAGCCCAAAGCCAGGAGAAGGAAGGAATCTAGATGGTTTTTATAAAACAATCCTGCAATTATTTCATTTTTAGCTTTATAGCACAAAAGGCCTATCTGCTAACGTTATCCATAAGCTTCAACCAAAGTTACACTCAAGGCAGGGGCACCTGGATGGCTTGGTCAGTTAAGGTGGTAACTTCAACTCTGGTCATGATCTCAGGGTCCTGGAAGCCAGCTCCATGTTGGGCTCCTTGCTCTGCAAGGAGTCTGCTTCTCCCTTTGCTATCCCTTCCTGCTGCCCCTGCCACTTATGCTCTCTCTCTCAAATAAATAAATAAAATCTTTAAAACAAAGCAAGCAAGCAAGCAAGCAAGCAAGCAAGCTGAGGGTACACAAAAGCTTTCTTCTCAATTTTCAGCCCTGACAAGCTCTCTACCCTCAGCTACAGATTTAAACAACTCTCAGACTTTAACAGTTTAGAAGGTCTTCACCATTTTCTAAAGCCATTATCTTATCTACTCCTACATTAGAACACAGAGGGCCTTTCACCTATTATGTTTGTGGTCACTGCTATTCAGATGAAGCCCCTAGGGCAGTACAGCAGGTTTGTAAAATGCACAGCAAGTTCTTTCCTAGACTATAAAAGCATGAGAAACACCAACTCTGTCTAGAGAGTTACTTCTCACTCAAAACCTAGTTCAGGGCACCTGGGTGGCTCAGTGGGTTAAGCCTCTGCCTTAACCCACTCGGTTAAGGCTCAGGTCATAATCTCTGCTCAGCAGGGAGCCTGCTTCCCCCTCTCTCTGCCTGCCTCTTTGCCTACTTGTGATCTCTGTCAGATAAATCTTTAAAAACAAAACGAAACCAAAAACCCCATCTAGTTCACCTGCTTACCTCCCGTGATGTATTGGCAAGTGTTTGCGATGGATTCCATGACTTCCTTCCACAAAAGCATTGGGAGGCTTATGGTACACGGAAGCCAAAGATCCAATATGGCAGATCAGCTCATCCAGCAGAGTTGGCTCGATAAGATCTGTCTCCTCAGAGATCAGTGGCTTCTCAGACAAGACTACTTCTTTGGCTGTGACAGGGTCCGTTGAGAGAAGGCGCCAATAAATATAGCCCCGGTCTCGAAGGTCAGGATTATCAGAATCCTAATGAAAGGTAAGGGCAAGAAGGTTTAAATGGAACTTTTCTCCATACAAAAACCCATCCTACTTAACTTTTTATCAAGGCAATGCTGTAGTGATTTATAAAGAGTTGGCTGTTAGGATATTTAAACTCAGGTGCCTAGCTGGCTCAGTGAGTTAAGCATCTGCCTTCGGCTTAGGTCATGATCCCAGAGACCCAGGATCCAGCTCCCTGGATCAGCTTCCTGCTCAGCTGGGAAGCCTGCTTCTCCCTTTTCCTCTGCACCTCCCACCCCATTTGAGCGCTCTCTCACTCTCAAATAAATACGTAAAACCTTAAAAAAAATATTTACACTCAACTTTGTTTTAACACAGTCATAATTCTACAATCTCTAATGCTTCAAGGAATTTAAATATAAATTGAGATGGGTTAGTCCTAAGACGGAAATTCAAGGGAAGTTGGGAAAAGGAAAACAGAAGTTTAATCTGGTAAAAATTAATTCCTCGAGAAGGCCTTGGAACATAAAAATAACGTTTTTTTAATTGCTATAAATATTAGCAGGATTACTCATGAAATATACCTCACAAATATTTCACCTGTACTTTCTTTCCTCATTCAAGGATTTACTAAGTATCTCCTGTGGTCGAGACATTAGGCTCTGGAAGTAAAGGATGACAACACACAGTGCCTGACTTTGACACGCTCTGAGTACTAATTATTACCATACAGAATGGGAAGTACTATTTTCTAAACCAATAAAAAATTTTCAAAGACAGCATGAAACTGAGTGCTTCCGAAAGGAGTGACATTTTGGGGGGTGGGGGACAGAAGGAGGAGAATTTTTTTTTTTTAAGATTTTATTATTCAAGAGAGAACACAAGGAAGAGGAGGGGTAACGGGGGAAGAACAAGCAGACTTCATGCTGAGTGAGAAGCCGGACATGGGGATCAATCCCAGAACCCTGAGATCATGACCCCAGCGAAGTCAGACACTTAACCGACCAAGCCACCCAGGCACCTCCACAAAGGGGTGACATCTTAATTTTTTTTTTCTGTAGTAGTTTTAAAGTAATTTTATACAAACTCACTGCTAAGAAAAAAAAATTATCAGTGCCACATCACAATTAGAAATTTGTAATATAAAAATAAGTCTCTGATGCTCCTCGCTGGCTCAGTTGGTAGAGTTAACAACTTTTATTCTGGGGTCATGAGTTCAAGCCGTATGCTGGGTGTAGAGATTACTTAAACATAAAATCTTTAGGGGCGCCTGGGTGGCTCAGTAGGTTAAGCCTCTGCTTTCGGCTTATGTCATGATCCAGGGTCCTGGGATCGAGCCCCACATCAGGCTCTGCTCAGCAGGGAGCCTGCTTCACCCCCTCTCTCTGCCTACCTCTCGGCCTACTTGTGATCTCTCTCTGTCAAATTAAAAAATAAAATCTTTAAAAAACATTTTAAAGACTTTAACAAACAGGGGCGTCTGGGTGGCTCAGTTGTTTAAGCGTCTGCCTTCAGCTCTGGTCATGATCCCAGAGTCTTGGGATTGAACCCCACACTGGGCTCTCTGCTCAGTGGGGAAGACTGCTTTTTCCTTTCCCTCTGCCCCTCTCCCTGGCTCAAGCTCTCCCACTCTCTATCCTACTCTGTCAAATAAACAAATAAAATATTTTTTAAAATAAATAATTAAAATAAATAAAAATTTTAAGTCTTCCCAAACATCCAACCCTTCCCCACTTTAACCCTCCAGTGTGATATGTATCCTTCCAGAAAGCTCCTCAGCATACATGTATTCATTTTATACAAAACAAGTTTCACATTATATTTACTGCGCTGCAAGGTACTTTTCACATTAGCACATACACCTGCAATTTTCCCTATATATACAGCACCGCATTATCACTAAGGCCTTTTAATGGACATTTAGATTCCTGCCTCTTTCTCCCTCCCTCCTGCCATTCATTCATTCACTCATTCATTCATGTGATCATTAGGGAGTGGAAATAAATATCCTGGTATCTACCTCTCAGAGTATGTGTATACGGTGGCATGTATGCCCATGCTGTTCCACTGCCACAACAGTAAGTCCCTGTTGCAGTTATCTGTATTTAAAATTCTACAAAAATATTTTCTTCAAAATTGGGCCAATCTGAGTGCTTCCATGTGAGCTGCTAAGTAAGCAGATGAACTGGTTTATGATTTAGCCACGTAAGGCACTTAGCATTCATCTTAATACGAGCAGTGAACCCAATGGTTTTGACTACATGGTTTTACATGGTTTTTCTTCAGTTATATATTATTTAATTTGCATCCACAGTGGATTACTGGTTTAAAAAAAAAAAAGCATAAAGAATACCAAGATACAGCAAGTTAGTTAATAGAGTATCAAAACTGTAAACATAACTTAAGATAATCTTTATCACATACACAGGGAGCATCACCAGAACAGAAGTACATATATATATATCATACATACACACCATATCAAAATGTTTGTAGTATTTGAAAGGCCAGAGTTAAAAAAAGGAAACAGTGATAGTACCCAATTTAAATGATTTTGTTTTGTTTTTGAGGAGTCAGGTAATTCATTTATAAATAGCAGCCTGAAACCTCCTCAGATTTTCATTTGGAAACAAACTTTGAAGATTATAAAATATAAATAAACTGGGGCGCCTGGGTGGCTCAGCGGGTTAAAGCCTCTGCCTTTGGCTCAGGTCATGAGCCCAGGGTCCTAGGATCGAGCCCCACATCGGGCTCTCTGCTCGGCTGGGAGCCTGCTTCCTCCTCTCTCTCTGCCTGTCTCTCTGCCTACTTGTGATCTCTGTCTGTCAAATAAATAAATAAAATCTTTAAAAAAATATACATATATATATAAATAAACTGATTTTTTATTAGCGTAGAATACGAGTTTCTCAAAATAACAGGTCGGGAAAGCAATCCTACCCCAGCTTTTGTTGATACATAAATTAAAAGTTAAATCTTTTTTTTTTTTTTTAGATTTTATTTATTTATTTGACAGACAGAGATCACAAGCAGGCAGAGAGGCAGAGAGAGAGGAGGAAGCAGGCTCCCTGCTGAGCAGAGAGCCCGATGTGGGGCTCGATCCCAGAACCCTGAGATCATGACCTGAGCCGAAGGCAGAGGCTTTAACCCGCTGAGCCACCCAGGCGCCCTAAAAGTTAAATCTTAATTTACATACTCAATCTCCAAAGCATACCATTTGAAATTCGTAGACTAATTATGCTTTTTATTATATAATTAAAATGAATAATGCACCTCATTGACTGGGAAATTCAGTCTTCTGTCTTTACAAATTAGTAATACTGATGAGGTATTAAACTTTAAAATGTAATTTAATAATATATTGATTAAAATACTTTTTAACTTCAAATTATTTATTTCCTCCATTGAACACATACTTAACCAAATGGCAAAAAGAAAAAATTCCTGTGGGAATTTACAAAATTATGTACATCTATAAAAAATGGTTTGAGGACTTCTCCCCTAACAAATTCAAAACACTGCAATAGGGCAAAATGCTGCATACAGAATCAATGGATTAAAGGGTAAACAGACAGGGGGTGCCTAGATGGCTCAGTTACGTCTGACTCTTTTTTATTTTTATTTTTTAAAGACTTTATTTATTTATTTGAGAGAGAGAGAGCAAGAACGAGCTGGGGGTGAGGGGAAAGGCAGAGTAAGAAGCAGACACTCCACTGGGCAGGAAGCCTGATAAAGGGCTGGATCCCAGGACCCTGAGATCACAACCTGAACTGAAGGCAGACGCTTAACAGACTGAGCCACCCAGGCATCCCCAGTTCAATCTGACTCTTGATTTTGGTTTAGGTCCACAGGATCATGAGTTTGAGTCTCATGTTGGGCTCTGTGCTGGGCATGGAGCCTGCTTGAGATTCTCTTTCTCCCTTTCCCTCTGGCCCCCTACCACATGCTCTCTCTCAAAAAAAAAAAAAAAAAGAAAGAAAGAAAGAAAGAAAGGATATACACACTGTAAATCTTAATAGACACAGACTTTAAAAATCAGACCCAGTTAAGGACTTGGGACATGAAAATACAAACTTTTTATGATTTTAGGGTGCCATAATGTGTTTGGTGGCTCAGAAAATTTGGTTTTCGATCTGTTTTTCTGCTAGCCCCAGAGTTCCTTGACAGGATCGGGGCGGGGGGGGGGGGCAGAGTCCATTTCTAAAAATCTGAGAGCTTCCAAAATAATTCTTCTCAGGCAAGCTCTAAAAGAACAATTCTTACACTGGACTGTGAGCATTAGCACACACCAGGAAAGGCCACTCAGCAGCAGATTCTAGGGCCACAGAGTTTCATTCATTATGTCAGGAGCAGGCCCAGGAACTGACACTTGCAACAAGCAACACAGGTGATTTTGATGATGGTGGTTTCTAGTTCACAGATAGAGAAGTCTTCATCTTAATTTTTCTTTCATACACTACACAGGGTAATTTTTAAAGTCTGGACACTTCTGTGTATTTCTTAACTAACTCCTCTCTAACTACCAAAGCAAAGAAGACAAATCTTTAAATTGAAGTTTTGGATTCAAGGGTTCATTTTCTTTCCCCTAATAATATTTCTAATTATACCACCACTTTATTTAAAATTAGAAGCATAAATATTTCACATATACTTTACTGAATTCTCAGCACAGGTAAAAAATAGTATTAACTCTACTGTAGAGATGGGAGAAGAGCTATATTAGAAAGAAATGTGCTCAGTCACGTCCTGAACCAGAGATGTGGCAGAAACAGAATCCCATCACCCAATTCCAATTAATACAACTTAGCAGATCACACTGCCCTCAATTTAAATTGGTACCAAAACCAAAAGTACTAGGTTCAGTGGCTCTTCCTGCCCATGGGTCTTGTCCCTGTGCTTTAGTAAAACCACCCTTTTGCACCAGTGTGTGTGTGTGTGTGTGTATTAGGTTATTATTCCACAAACTTGAGGGGGGGAAAAAAGGAGACAAAACTTCCAGTAGAAATTATATATATGCACAATAATAATAATTACATATATATGCATGATATATAAACGTGCTTGTTATTTGCTAACTCTTCAGATCTCATTAACTGGACAGAAAAGGCAGGGCTAGGGAAACTGCTTAGTAATTATTTATAACCAAGTATGAAATAATCATTCACAATGATCTTAAAACTACTAAGTTCACTTATATGTATGGGTAATGCACAAGAGTGCTTCAAGCAGGGAAAAGAAGGGAATGCATAGTCTCAAAGTCATCCCTGACCTTAGGACTGGAGAAGCAGCACAGCACAGTAGAGAAGGGCAAAGATGCTGAAGCCAGGCTTCCAGGGTTTGAGTCCTAACTCTGCCCCATACTAACAGGGCCATGTCCTAGTTTATTCATGTATAAAATAGGCATAATACCAGGGCGCCTGGGTGGCTCAGATGGTTAAGGTTCTGCCTCCAGCTCAGGTTGTGATCCCAGGCTCCTACGACCAGAGCCCCATGTTGGGCTCCCTGCTGGGTAGGGAATCTGCTTTTCCCTCTCCCTCTGCCCCTCCTCCTGCTCACGGTCTCTCTAGCGGTCTGTCGCAAATGAATAAATAAAATTAAAAAAAAAGAAAAAGGAATACAACAGTAGCAACCCTTACTGAGATTAAGTTAATATGTAAAGTACTTACTAGAATGCCTGGCACATAGTAAGCACAACACAAATGGTTATTATTAAAGATTCTACACTAGTCCTTGTACAAAAAGTCTATAATCAGGAATGTCTGATGGTTTACTTATATCTGCCCTGTCCTAGGAAAGGACTTAGCAAAGCTTACAAAAATGCATCTAAGGCTAGAGAGCCTAAGTCAAACTAAAAAGAGAAAAATGCATGCCACAATAACCTATACATTTTCTACAGGAGATACCTAAATTTGATTCTAAGGTTTACAGCTGATATAAACAAGAAACCTAGTCAGGTAAGCTATTCAGATGGGCAGTTAACTACATACCAATGCGGAGGAGAATCCAAAAGTGGTTAGGACTTTGATGGGACCTCACAGAGAAAAAAACATATACATGGAGTAACAAATAATTTTGACAACAGATCCAAAGAGGACAGTTTTTCATGATAACCCCTACTACAAGGTGACAGGATCCATACAGTTTAATAAATGAAATTCTATTAGGGGCAGGGTAAAATGCAGTCTAGCTAGCCAGCCCTCTAATAATTTGGCTTGATTCAGTGGTGAATTTCGACTACCAGTAAGAATAGAGTCCTTATATCCTTTAAGCAATGCTCCCCAAACACTTTAACTCAGGCAAGTTTTGACAAATACTAGGGGATGACAAGACTGAGGTTTGAACTCTTGAAAAGAATCCAAAATACAACTCTCTGATGATGCCTTTTAAATACAGACCCATAAGACTTAAATAGGAGATGGAGGTAGGGCTGAAAACTTGTGAATTACAAGGGGAACCTATCAAGGACAGTTGCTTGATTATAGGACTATCCTTACCTGCAGATGAGCAGAGAGAAAGGCCCAGATTCTCTTTAGAAACTTGTTTTAAATTCATCCTAACACAGATCCAAATGAATGATCAAGGTTCTAAGACTAGGAAGTCTAGAATGCTCCCTTCAACACAGGTAATATTAAATAACCACTTCCTTGATGGTTATAGAAACTGCTTTGCTTCAGGCAAAAAGGAAGATACTTAAAAGGGAAGTTTAAAAAAAAACACCACTTCAAAGAACTCTAACAAATACATTTTAAAAGATGTAAAATTAGTAACAGGAAAGACGACAAGTTAGAACTAGGCAAAGTATAGTGAAAGGATTTTAAATTCTGATAAAATACCACTATAAAGAGATGAATAAGAAAAATGATAAACTGAGTATCTGACTCAGATCTATATAGACACACACCTGAACTTCTGACAGCCTGCTACACTCAGCCTGTTCATAAATTCAATTAAGAACATAACTAAATTATGAATTGATGAATTGATGATTACTATTCTAGTTACACTAGGTAAAATAAATTATTTTAATCTCAGTGGATCTAAAACAATGACCTGATCTCTATGGCCGGCTGCCACATTCCTGAAATCAGAACTCATCCTAGGGAGGACCAAAAATATCCAATAATTAAGGAGGCAGCATAAGTACTTTAAAATTCTTTAAAGAGACGGGCAATCAACTCTAGAAGGTAGAACAATACCTGAGACCTTTGTCAAGGCATTTACCAGCATGGTACTTTGATTTGAATCTAAAACTAAGTCCCCCAAAAGGAAAGAGATGCAAGTGAATCACCCAGTATCACTGAGACTCAATGTCATTTTCATATGGTAGGTCCTTCATTGACAGTAAAAAAATCTAAGTTCAATTTTCATGAACTATGATAAAAACTGGTAAAGCCAAAGAACTAGCTATAATTCAGTGGTATAAGAGACACTGTTTTTATATTTTAACAGGTTCTAAAGACTTCACCCTTTTCAATTAAAATCTCTCCAAATGGGTCTTCTTAGAGTTTCCTAATTTCCAAAACATAACACCAGACAACCAAACCCACGCTTTTTCTAGATTTCATACCTGTGTTGCCAAACTCAAGACTTGCTGTACCAGCTCCTGTGTTTCTGATGGTTTCTTGAGAAACAGCTTCACGATGGCAGTAAGCAGAGTGAGCTGCACCTAAGAGCGTGACATAATTTAACAGATAAAGTGAAAGGCATCTGCATTATTCCCTACCATCATTTCCAAAGTAGTGCTTACCACCTATGAATTACTATGGGGGCTTCTGACAAAGCTAGAACTCAGCCATTATCAAAAACAGCAGGTCTTGGGGCGCCTGGGTGGCTCAGTGGGTTAAGCCGCTGCCTTCGGCTCAGGTCATGATCTCAGGGTCCTGAAATCAAGTCCCGCATCGGGCTCTCTGCTCAGCAGGGAGGGAGCCTGCTTCCCCCTCTCTCTCTGCCTGCCTCTTCATCTACTTGTGATTTCTCTCTGTCAAATAAATAAAATCTTAAAAAAAAAAAAAAAAACCAGCAGGTCAAAGGTATTCATCAATTAAGAACTTGGTAGCCTCTTATCCCCAAACTGCATTTTTGGCATCAAAAATTGCTTGATTATTTATTAAATCCTTTATTATACACTTCTGCCAAAAGATACAACTTAGGGAGAATTAAGGAATTATCTGTCATATTAGAACAAGAGCCAAAAAACAGTAAAATCATACCAGATCATGGCTAATTAAGAGTGGGTTGCTGAACCATACACAAAGCCACAGGCTTGTATGCATTCCTCATAAAGTCCATTCAAATTACTAAGGCAAGGGGCGCCTTGGTGGCTCAGTGGGTTAAAGCCTCTGGCTTTGGCTCAGGTCATGATCCCAGGGTCCTGGGATCGAGTCCCACATCAGGCTCTCTGCTCAGCAGGGAGCCTGCTTCCCTTCCTCTCTCTGCCTGCCTCTCTGCCTGCTTGAGATCTCTGTCTAATAAATAAATAAAAATTTTTTAAAAAAATTACTAAGGCGAATTATATACATGACCTTCAAAGTGCAGTGTGAGTGCAAATGCCAGGGGAAAAGGGTTTTATAATTTATCTGCTTGTCCAGGCCTGTGGCTCTGAGGTCACCTCTTCATTTTGGTAGAGGACAGATAGAAGATGGGGGGGGGGGGAGTCTTAACCACCCACAGAGAATCTTTCCAAACTGCACATGCTAGTCCTTACCCCAGCCCTAGGTGAGAACACCTGCTAACCATTAGGAACAGGAATAGGTCATCATTTACTGGTAAGAGAAAATTAAAGAGTGGGAACTACTGCTCTCAGCCAGTAGTTATTAGAGCATGGTTTTGGACCACTGGCAGCAGCAGCCCCTGAATCCAGTAAGAAATGAAAATGTTAAGCCCGTTTCAGACCCAATGAGTCAGAAACACTAAGGAGGGGGCCCAGAAACCCGTGTTTTAACAAACTCTCTAGGTTCATTCAAGTTTGAGAACCACTGGTCTAAGGCAGATTTGTCCCACCAGAAATTAGCACAAATGAAAAGATCCCTTTGGGGAGAAAATGTACATTCTATATATACATAAATTCTCTCTCTCTCTCTCTCTCTCTCTCTCTCTCTCTCTCACACACACACACACACACACACAGTGAAGTGCATAACCTTTACTTTCCCTGAAATCTTCCCCAAAAGATCACACACAGGACACAGATGAGAACTTACCTGGGTGCTCTCGTCATGAAAACCCTCCAGGAAGCTCTCTAGTAACTCATCTGCATTGTCAATTCTCTCAGCATATTCTCCCACAATCCAAATCATAGCTGCTCGGGCGTCTGGTTCATCCAGCGAGTCTAAATTCTCACACAGAGTGGCAATGATACTTTCATACCTGGTTTAACAAAATGAACTAGCATTACACTGAGCACAACGGAGAACTGTATTTAACAATGAAAGCTAAAAACAAAACCACCAACAACGTACCGTAAACCAAACCACCAAACTATAAAAATTTTTGTCAAGAGAATGCACAGGCTTTAAGCCAGAAGATTGTCTTAAGTTTCCCTTCAATTACATTTTCATAACTGACCATAAACTGTTATAAAAGCTCATCAGATACTCTTTTCACAAGGAAAAATTAACCTGTGGTATAAGATAATACCACTAATTACAATTTCTAACAATCTTTCTTATTACCTAGATCAGAGAATTTTCCTATGTATTATCCCACTTTGCCTTCACGGTAAAGGAACAGAAATTCTGCTATACTTTTAGGAAAGAGTTAGACAACAGCAGCATCCAGACTACAAACAGTAATTTCATCTACTAATCTACTAACTCTGCTTTTTATGGAGATTTTAAGTTCCTTCCTCCCAACGCACCCATACTAAGGACTTGTTCCTCCAAAGAAACAAATAATTCAAGTATTTATTTTTATTTGCACCGGTCTATAGTGCTCTCATTTGCCACATTGAATCCATCTCCGTGGCTAAGGTCATTTTAAACATAAAAATGACAATGTGGGCATGCCTGGGTGGTGCGGTTGGTTGAACGCCTGACTCCTGGTTTCAGCTCAGATCATGATCTTGGGGTCTTAGGATCAAACCCCACATTGGGCTCTGTGCTAAGAGTTTTCTCCCCCTGCCTTCCCCCCCGACTTGCTTGCTCTCTCAAAAATAAATAAATCTTTAAAAAACTGACAATAAGTAATAAATGGGATGTAGACCACTGAATAGTACATTTAATTGTTTGCCCTACTTCCACTAATTAAACCACATTCTTATAGCACTTTCTTAAACTGTCATAACCCCTTATTAATAGAAACCAGAAATGGACACATTTCTCCACTAACCACAATGAAATATACATCTCCACCCTTAATCTTTCTAAACTTAGAAATCCAACTCTCCTCTTTCCTGGGAGAGTGGTAATATCTTTTTCCCAAAAATACCACTTCTAAAATTTTAAAAAATGTATAAGTAATGCTAAATAAACCACTACTTTGCTAAATAAAGTATCTCTTCTAATTCTGAGTCCACCAACGAAGTTAACTTATTGCAAGCTGCTTCATTTAACACTATCTTTAAAGACTAATCAGAATCTTCAGCAAAATACCTCTATGATTATATGGTAAAATGAGATATAGGATGCTTACAAGACCTGCTCTTATTTCGCCCTTTCAGGTCCTTTAATCACTTGCCTTCAAAATCAAACCTAATTAAGTGTTTTTGCTTCATCGACTAAGAGGGCTCAATGTGAAATATTTATTAGAGTGCAACTGTAGATTTTGCACACCTTTATGGGAATAGCTATAATACTGCAGAAAAAGAGACTCTGATAATTCGTAACATGTTCTAGAACTTTCTACAAAGTAGTAGGTAACATGCAAAGTAAACAGTGCAACTGTCACCCTCCTGGCTTTTACAACCATGTAGCTATTTATCATTCAAACTGAAACATTTATTTCTGAGAGTGAAAAGAAGCACAAATGCCCTGTAATAGACATAAACTGAAATATGCCTGGAAAATCTGTAATACGTGGGCTTTCTATTTAATAGTAATGTCACCAAAAAAGAATCTAGTCATCTTCAGTATATGCCAGCTAACGGTCATTCAGCTCCGAATCCTCTCAAAGTAATAAAACAGGATGAAAAACCAGGTTTTTATCCCTGTGGTAACCACCTGATATATATTTTTTAACATTAAAAAAAACTTTAGTGTTTTTAATTGTTTAATTTAAAAAGTATTTTTCATAATAAAGTATCCTATTTTAATAAAGTATCCTATTATGACCAGTTATTTTACAAAGAATAATTCTTACCTACCCAATTTCAAAGTGCCTTACTTAAACATTTCCTAAATGATCTGAGGAAGAAGGTAGAAGTATTTGGACATACTTGTTGGGGTATTTGCGAAAGATGTCCCTGATGACGACAATTGCCTCTTGGACCACATAATTTACTTTGGTCTGGATGAGATCAAGCAATGTGCTCACGCAACGCTCTGCAGATTGCTACAAAAATGAACATAATAAATGACAAGTCAGATGGTCTCCCAATAATGCAACTTCAACATAAAAATAACTTTGAAATGGTCTGGATGAGATCAAGCAATGTGCTCATACAACGCTCTGCAGATTAAATAAGTCAGATGGTCTCTTCAATAACGAAACTTCAACATAAAAATAACTTTGAAACATACAAGTGCACCAACTAAACTAAACTAAAAGATCAGGCACTTAATTTGACCAAGCTATACTAGAGGCTAGGCTATTTGATGGAGATACCCAGAAGTTCCAGATATAGCCAAATTTTATTCATTGCAACACATACTGACAAATAAGTTGAGTCAAAATAATCATCTTGGGTAGCCACAGAGAACAAAAATGAGAAGAAAGAATGAGTCAAGGTAGGAGGAAAGAAGAATGAAAGAATAAGCCAAAGTAGATCTTTTTCTGGAGTTCATGGGTAAGTGGAGACAGCAGACAGCTTCTTTAAATGTCTTAAAGTGAAACTGCCAAATTGCACATGTGCATACAAGTATATTTTCCAGGGAAAATATATTCCATAGCTTTCATTATATTTTCAAAGTTATCTGTGACTCAAAAAACTAAGGAAAATTTGCCATCTTCTGAACTATAAAACTGAAAGTCTACAGCCTTAAACTGCAATTTTCCCCAGCCTATACTTTATAAAATTTAAACTCATCTTTTATTAATGAAGGGACTTGGGAGAATACAAGTGATAAAGCTAACATACTGAAACTGTAAGTCACAGCTTTTAAAAGGCTAAGGATTTCAGTCAAGAGATCCTAAAAATCAAGGACTGATTTATCATATATCACAATGTACTATGATAGGTCACTCTATTACCTCCCTCCTGATAAGATTCAACAGAAAGTACACAGCATCGCCTAAGACTGAAGATGAACATTACCAAATCTCTAGATTTAATTATCTACAGGGGATGGCAGAATGAGAAAAAAACAGTATCACTAAAATACAACCAGCCAAATCCAGACCCCAGGAAACTGTACAAGCCTAATGACCTAGTCCCTTTAATAAATGGCACCAAAAGTAAGTAAGTTATGACTTACGAGACATTAACTAAATGCAATGTGCGGATCTTCTTTAGATTTTTATTTGAACAAACCAACTATAAAAAGACACTGAAGGAGCGCCTGGGTGGCTCAGTGAGTTAAAGC
This sequence comes from Mustela nivalis, assembly GCF_964662115.1. Taxonomy (NCBI): domain Eukaryota; kingdom Metazoa; phylum Chordata; class Mammalia; order Carnivora; family Mustelidae; genus Mustela; species Mustela nivalis. The sequence goes on along the minus strand of NC_139036.1, from coordinate 25,558,378 downwards.
CTCTGCCTTTGGCCCATGTCATCATCCCGGGGTCCTCGGATCAAGCCCCGCATCGGGCTCTCTGCTCAGTAGGGAGCCTGCTTCCTCCTCTCTCTGCCTGCCTCTCTGCCTACTTGTGATCTCTGTCTGTCAAATAAATAAATAAAATCTTAAAAAAAAAAAGACACTAAAACACAACTAAGGAAAATTGAACATGGGCATGGTCTCCAATGAGATTAAGAATTATTGTTAGTTATTGGGTACAGTAATGGTATTGTGACGATATATTTTTTTAGGGACCCTCCTATTAGATACACATACTGGACTACTCTAGTAAGATCCTATCTGGGATCTGCATTAAAATTCAATAGCACTCCACTCCCTGAAGGAGAGACTGAAGATAAAAGCAGCAACATGTTGATATTTGTTCAAAATGGATGAGGTATACACGAGAGCTCATTATCAATTCTTCTTTAGTGGAAACTCTACGTTAACCTGAAAACTACGATAAAATCTTTTAAAGGTACTAAGTTAAAGCACTCCAAGCAATTAAATGAAAACAAAATTGCATCTTGAGGTTATTCATATGATGACTCTGTTGCACCATGAAATGATTCTGCCATCTTTATGTATTTTTTCCACTTTTGGATTCTATTTTATTAATTTTTAGCTAGTTTTTCCTGTGCAGTTACTGCAATAGCAAAATAACTGGAAAAATTTAAACATATAAATTGTGATCAATTATAAAGTAAATAGGATAAGGTCTTTAAGATTTAAATTATCATAAATTAAATAATATAGATATAGTGGCTAACACAGGGCTTGATATAAAGCTCACATTTAGTGAGCCCTTCCTATCATTATTATAATAAAGACAAAAGGCCATTTCCTATGATGCATCAATATTTGGAAAGCATTTAAGTCTGGGACAGTAATTTTCAAGGAAATTGTCATCTCAACCATACTGCTTTTGGGTTAAAGAAAAAAAAAAAGCCTACCATTTATTACAGCAGTATGGCAGAGGGGCAAGGGTAAACATCCAATCACTATTCAGACAAGTCTGGAAACAGAGAAAGGCATATGCACTTACAACAGTGAGGAAAGGATGATTTGTTCGGATGTTTGATCCTCACCCTCATATTTTTCACCAAAACTCTTTCTAATTGTTTTAATTACTAAAAATATCTTTAAGTGTAAAAAACCATTTTTATTTGCCATAAAAATAGACAATACTGGTTGAGTCTTAGTTGGAGGTGAAGCACAATCTTCTAGGTGTGCCACTAAAGAACTACTGCGAAAACAACTCACCACATAAGCAAATGTAAACTTCTGTTCATCAAGACATCAAATGAAATCAAAAGGAAAACAAATTGGGAAAATAACTGCTAACAAAATGAGGGATTAATATCTTTAATTATAAAAGAGTTAAAAAAAAAATCAATGTGGAAAAGCCCACTGGAAAAAGGTGCACAGGACTATGAACAAGCAATTCCAAAAGGTTAACAAATGAAAAAATGTTTGCTTTCACTAGAGATCCAAGACTTAGCTACAAAGTCTTCTTTATACCATTATTTGGAAAAAGAGCACGAACTTTAAGGTCCAACAATAAGAGGAAGGTTAAGCAAATTATGAAGCCACCAAATATTATGCCTATAAATCCACTAAAAATGATGTCAAATGTTAACAGTTACATGGGAAAATGTCCATGTATAATTTAACGAAAAAGGCAGAAGACAAAAAGAAATAGCATTTTTAGGATGATCTCACTTCTGTAAGAAGTACACCTGTGTGTGAATGACTACATAGACGAAGACTGAAAATCACATTCACATTGTCTCTGGGAAAGTGAAATAGGTAGGAGGAAACAGGGTTTCATTTTTGTTCAACATGTCTTATTTTATAGTTTTATTTAGGAAACACATATGGCTTTCCTAACAGGAAAAATATAATCTTTGTTTTAAAATTAAGGGATGAATATGGTGGCTAACTAAACATAATACATACATACATACATACATACATACATACATATGGGGATGAGACACATATCAGTATCTTATCTTGATTTATAAAAAATAGAAATAGTAAACACCAGAGAACAGAGGACTAGGAAGTTGAGAACTTACTGCCCAATCTCTCAAGGAAATAAAACCATTTGATTTTATTTGGAAGACTAAGACTAAGACTCCTAAGAAGGACAGGGGTTTATCGCCTCCTTAAAGAAATAGGTATACACTGTAAATATATACAATTTTGTCAATTATACCTCAATAAAGGTGTGGGTCAGGGAGTAAAATCTACTTAAAAAAAAAAAAAAAAACAGACAAAATAGAAATAGGCAAAAGTTACTGAAAAAACAATACTATGGGATTACCTTTCCAGTGCTATTTATTGGTTGAACAGCTTACTGCTTAATCTTTAACCTAGCCAACTGGCACAAAATTTTATGTATTTTTTCACCGCAGCATACTTATAGCAACACAGAAACACCTGTATTTACAGTTATGATAAAAATACAGCATAAACTCTTAAAGACATCTAAACTTTCCAAAAGGCCCTGCTCTCATTGCTAAGCATGAAACTAAAATTCATTTTTTCACATCTGTCATATCTTTGGAACTAACTACAAATTAAAAAAGGGTAAGATGCCCTGAAAGAATGCAACAGGTTGGTTTAAAGGCTACCCAGAAAGTCTACAACAATCCCTTCACTGGTTCTTCCTCCTTCCTGTGGATGCTTAGTTAGAAACAGGCAATTATCACCTCTCCTGCCACAGTGACTGTGTTTGGGCCAGGAAACTCTTTCCAACTGATAACCTTCATGACTGAAACAGGCCTAGGAAAAGTGCTCCAGCAAATGCAGGCAACCTGAGAGAGCATCAGCTAGAAGGCAGGAACCTTGAAGGCTGATCTTACTCACCTCCAGACAAAGTTCATTCTTCACATACTCCCATATTCCCACCAGTGCACCCGAGTCAAAGGAAGAAGGGAAAGCCATCAGAAGTTTAACCCTTCCCAGAGAGTATGGACTATTTTTCCATATTAGTCACAAAACACGGCATTAACAGCCTCTAGGAATCCAGATGGAGAATGCTTTCTAGTAATTCCAGGGATAGAAAATCTCTTTTAACTTCGGAATGATACAGTTTTGTATGACTCTTTGGAGCTTTGCCAAGGAAGTAAAAAAGACAATGACCGTCTGGCAATGAACAACACAAAATTAGTCTTTATGCTACTAAAATCTCTCTGAAAATTAAGTAAGTGGGTAAGAAAAGGAGTAAGAAATGAAAAAGAAAGAAGAAAAGATAAGAATGTGAAAAGGGATGAGAAAAAGAAGATGTAATGCATCAAGACCCAATAATCAGACATCCCCATTTCTCAGTGGAGGAACAGAGTACATTGAGTCCCTGAAGCACTAAGATATAAGAACCAGAAGCAGAAACCAGGGTGAATGAGTGTCTTGCTCCAACCACTGGACTGCTGAGTGACTTATCGACGGTAACTACGTGAAGCAGCCCCGTCTCAAATAAAAACAAGGAAGGCCGATCAGAACATGGCTTTCACAGATGCTTCTCTGACACAGCATCTGTTTCCTTCCGTTCCTAAGAAGTACTGGACAGACCGTACAAATTATTTTAGTATCCCTGAGAAATCATATGGTCCAACTCTCTGACTCTAAGCAGAACTGCACGCAGTCAAGTAGCAAGAAGAAATAAGGAGCTCTGACTCCACACCATCACAGCCAACAGAGGCCTTCATTAATCCCAATGCATTTCTGAATGATGAACAAATGGAGGATTGGAGACTAACGAAGCAGGGCAGTGTAAGCAGCAGCCCCTAACACCAACTGGAAGGCTACAACCAAACTAAAAATCAATCTGCCCTGGAAGATCACAGACAGGCTCTTTCAGAGGGCATGGAAGTAAAGATCGACTGCCCTAAAGCAAAACCTGTTAGTCAGCGGCCCTGCCTATGCTCACAGAAGTCCTGATTGACCTTTCTGTTCTGTCATCCTTAAATATAAATGGGTTGCAATTTATTATACGTGTGTTATGCACCTCAAAATATTACATACAGACATGCAACGGTCACCATACACTACTCCAGATAATTAAATTTAAACTGCAGACACAAAACACTGTAACTCATATCCCCTAAGACTCAAGAAGTTATTGCAATCACACACAAAAGAAATGCTGCAAGAGAAGTACCAATAAGAAGAAAGAGCTACGAAGAGAAGCCCCATCCAATGAATGATGGCTGTGCTGAAGCCAAACAAGCAATACGCCAGACTGAAGCAAGTGAGAGGACAGAGGACCGGGAGACAGAAGTGTCCAGGACAAAAGAAGGTTTACAGGTTTGATACTATGCTTGAAAATCTGGAAGAAGACAGAGATGTTATGAAAACACACAACACAAGGGGGAAAAAAGGCCATTATATAAACTCCAGAACAAAACAAAAGACTCTAAGAAAGAAAATATAATAATCTGTATTATACCAACTCTACAAATTTGGCCACAACATGCAAAGTTTGCCTAACATGCAAAGCAAAACACAGAAAGTTTTGCAAGCCTTTAGTTGACAGAACAATAAATGAAGGCATATTATCTCAATTTACAAAGATAATACAGGAACAAAAAAAAACTCATGATAGAACTATTGGAGAATAGGAGGGTTCAAGCACAAAGGTGGGATCCACGAACTGTTATTTAACTCACAGCACAAAAATCAATAGATAATATCTATTATTGATAAATCAATAAATACCATATTATTTAGAAATACAGAAGCAGCAGAGTAACTGAAACAAGGAGTTAAAAATGACTCCCTCTAGGAATTTTAACTATGTGCTTTATTATTTTAATACATTTTTAAAAATGCATTTTAAAAAAAGGATCAAGGAGAACACTCTGAATCCTGTGATGTCATCACAATAACCAACAGACACTTGCCTCCACTTTGATGGCGCACCGCCCGATGGCCCGCACAGCCTTGCGAACAAAGTCAACATCCACTTCTGTGGCATATTCCTTTAACTCTGCCAGAACCTGTTAAAAATCCAGAAAATGGACAATCACGAAGGATTCTGGAACACTGATTTCATGGCCGAGCTGCTTCTGAAGACCAGATCTTAAGATCTAAGTGATTTATAGACCTGAATCTCCTTGAAGTCTGACCTGAGCAATGTTGGCTTGGGATGCTAAACGTATCATGATGTCCAATTTCTCTAGTTTAACATAGATGGGATCGTTGTACTTCACAAAGAAGACTTTGATTTCCTGCTTCAAGATTTCAGGCCTGTGGTACACAGAAATACATTTGATAAGGAAGGTGAGACATATATTGATACATCCTCCTAAGTCTCTATGAATAGCTAATCTGTGCTCCAGCCCCTCCACCCTAACCACCAAACCTCACAAACTTCCTTTATACCCCTCTAACCAGTTTCCCATTGGGCAGACCATTTTTAAGGGCTAGAGTACGTTTTGCTAAGAAGTGCTGGAAGAACAACCATCTGGCTCGAAACGATGGCCTAAGCCGTAGGAAGCAGGCACTAGCTGGTACACTCCTAGGAGGCCCGCCCAGCAGAAAACAAACCAGAACAGTAGAGCAACACCAAGTGTTTATCACAGGAACACTCCAAAAGCAACTGTTAGCCTCCTGATCGCGGCAAGCTGCTCTGCCATCCGACATTTTCATTTCCATATATTAAAAAGAACTTAACACTGGCCTCTGTAATACTGGTATTATCAAGCTTAACTCAAAATCACAAACACTTTAACCACCAATTCACTGTTTCCCAACCTTTTCTGGACAATTAGATTGATATTCCTCAGGGCGACGTACTGCACCTCTGGCTCCCCAGACAGCAAAGTGACAAGTGGAGGGGCCAACTTCTTCAGCAGCATATTGTAGTAGTCAGAGTCCTTGGGTAACAACTCTAGAAACTTCATTAGGACTTTTACCGCTGAAAGCACCACTGCTGAGTTGGCATGAGACAGCCGGGGAGTTACACGCTCACAGATACTGAGGGCAGAAAAGAAAAATTAACATCTTGAATTATGATTTCTTTGCTCATCCAGCCCATTGTGTATTGGGTCAGAGTCCCATCGCCCAAGTATCAAGAAAGTAGAGAATCGATTGCAAAAGTCAAAGCTCCGTGTGTAAACAAAACTGGGATCCTACACTGCGTGCAAACTGCAGACAGAGTAGGGACGTCAGAAGACTTTAGGAAACCAACCAAGGAAACTAGGCAGTACCCCAAACACTTGAGGCTCACACCATTTACCCTCCTGTTTTACAGTCTTCTCCGTTTCCCCATATCACATAAGGGCTTGCCTCACAATTCATTTCTCTTCAACCTACAGGATGCCAAGTTAAGTTTTAAGAGATACTTCATAGTGAGAGATACCAACTGGGACTAAAGGTTTCATAAGATGCTGGAGGAAGTGAGTTGAACAGGAAAAGCACACAACCCCTTGTCTTCACGATCATAAGGAAATCTCTCAATTTTTTTTTTTAAGATTTTATTTATTTATTTGACAGAGATCACAAGTAGGCAGAGAGGCAGGCAGAGAGAGAGGGGGAAGCAGGCTCCCTGCTGAACAGAGAGCCCGAAGCGGGGCTCGATCCCAGGACCCTGAGATCATGACCTGAGCCAAAGGCAGAGGCTTTAACCCACTGAGCCACCCAGGTGCCCCTCTCAAAGGGTTTTTAAGTAACAGAACAACACTGCAATATTCTCCCAAACCCCTCCCCCGTTCTCCTAACCCCTGCTATGTAAACTTAAAGGCTTCACTAAATCTTGAGTATGTAATTATCTTTTGAGGGTTCTTCAGAAATTAATCTAATTTTGATAGCTCTTGGGCAACATAAGAGGCTAGGTAATTATTCAGCTGAGGATTCAAGATAAGTAAGCAGGGTTTCTCTCCCTTCCTCCAGTATCTAATTGGCTGACTCCCTGACCTCCCTCAGGTCTTTTTCCAAATGCCACCTTCTCAGCAAGGCCTTCCCCAGCCTTTTACAAAATACAACTCTTTATCCCCAAATGTCCAGTATCGCTTAGATCTCCTCCCTACTTTATCTTCCCGTTCAGTGCTTATCATCATCTGACATGTTATACATTGTATTATATATACCTCTGCCCCATCCCTCAGAATGAGTGTTCCACGAGGGCTGCAATTCTGTCGACAGTATCCTCAGGGCCTAGAACAATGCCTGGCATGCAGCACAAACTCAATAAATACTTGCTAAGTGAATGCACGAATAGTGGGAGATGTCAATGACCAAAAAAAAAAAAAATTTCTATATAAAGCTCTTTCCATAAGATACTGTACTTTTTTTTAAAGATACTTGTACTTTTGATAATGGAAAGAAAGGATCACGGTGAGCTTTACTTAGGTCCAGAGGGAACAATTTCCCAGCCAAGTGAAGAGAACTTATGTTATGGTACCTTGAGCTTCAGCCAGGCAAAGAAGGTTCTTATCTACCATAATTAAAATATGTCAACTTTAATGAAGAGCCAACATTTCTTCTGAAGTACTTTATCTACTACAGTGCCTATATACACAGAACACTCAATAAAAATTGGTGGTAAGTCTAATTCCGTAAACTGTGTTTAGGTGCATATGAAATTTAATAGTCAATTTGTGATGGTCAAAGAAAATTTATTAGGGTTGAGCAGATCAACCCAGGTGCACCTTCCAAAATCTTTTTCAAATTCAGAATGACATGATTTCTGTATCTAATGAAAGATACCATATACTTTGCAGGCTTCAATACATCTCCACTACTGAGTTGTAGGTATAGTTCAGCTCAGTAACTAGTATCAAGCCACTTACTATGTAGCTAACAGGATGAAAGTTTGTCGCCAAGATGAGACACTCAAAAACCCTTGTGTGCCAAATGGCCAGAAACTGCTGTATTGGAGATGTGGGACCATGATGAGGGAGACTTTAGCAGAAGGTAACTGCAGTATTCAAACAAGAAACGAAAAACACACATCTTTTAGGAAGAGCTATTTTTGCATGGTTTACTCCGTCACCTAAAAATGTTCCTAAATCCAGTGAGAAAATACCACAGGGATAGCAATATCTACCCCATAAGCCACTGATCTTTGCCAACATAAGACACCCTTATTCTAATACAGACAGTAGAACTTACTCAAACAGGCAAGTCTCCCAAATACTCTCGAGGAAAACAGAACTGACCTCTGAGCCTCCCGGTCATCTTTAGGGTTATAATTAGATAGGCAGTCCAAGATGAAAATCTGGCCCCATTCAGTGCATTCATTCAGGGCTGTCAGCAGCTTGTTAATGTTCTGTGGGTTCAGATCGAGTAGGTTGCTGTTTGGGTGAGATTCACTGATTTCAGATAATGCTGCTACAGCATTAGCCACCACCTGGGAAAGAAAGAGACATGACCTTGATTTACCAAGAACAGCACAAATATAAACAAATACTCTATCTTCTTTGGATCACTTCATTGATCTCAACTCATAACTATTCCTGAACATTTCACCTAGTCAGCTAGAAACATAAACTGCTTTCAAAACAGGTATTAAACCACCAATGATGGCATATATAACTTCCTGGTGGTCAGGAGCCCAGAATTAAAACAATTCATTTATTTGCAGATAGTCACACATAATTTGCTATTAAGACATTAATATTTTAATAATAAATTAGTAATTTTAATCAATAATTTTAATATTTTAAATTAATTTTTTCAAAGCAAAACAAATTTATTCCTATGTATTTTTTTTATTTTTAAAAAGATTTTATTTATTAATTTGACAGAGATCACAGTAGGTAGAGCAACAGGCAGAGAAAGAGAGGAAGGGAAACAGGTTCCCCACTGAGCAGAGAGCCCGATGTGGGGCTTGATCCCAGGACCCTCAGACCATGACCTGAGCTGAAGGCAGAGGCTTAACCCACTGAGCCACCCAGACATCCCTATTCCTATGTATTTTTAAATACCCAAACAATAATATCTACTTCATTCACATATATATGCATTTGTAAACAGCAGAAAACATGCATGGGGATGATATACATCAACTTCACAAATGTCGTGACCCCTACAGAAAAAGGAATGAGCAAGAGAGCATGTATGAAGCTTTAGCTATGGTTGCAGTGTTTTATTTCTCATAAGAGGAAAAAATTTATTTTGGAGATATATACATTTCTATATGGTTCCATAAAGTCATCCCACAAACTGGCTAATCCCTGTCCAGATTAGATTAGGGATTTTTAATTAATTAATTAATTTATATTTTTTAAAATTTTATTTTTTCAGTGTTCCAAGATTCATTTTTTATGCACCACATCCAGTACTCCTTGCAATACGTGGCCTCTATAATACCCACCACTAGGCCTTCCCACCCCCCGCAACCCCCTCCTCTCCCAAACCCTCAGTTTGTTTCTCAGGGTCCAGAGTCTCTCATGGTTCATCTCCCCCTCCAATTTTGCCCAACTCCTTTCTCCACTCCTTCAGCCAATGTCTTCTAAAATTATTAAAATTGAATCATTTTAAATTAATAAATAATTTTATAGTTTTTATCTTTAGAATCAAGACATATGAACAGTTTTAAGATAAATGAAGTTTAAACATGTACATCAGGCAGGGAAAGGACTGCAAATTTTAGGACTAAATGGGTATGCTTCTTTTGGGGGGGGTGATACTGTCAATCATGTCATGAGTCTCACAGTAAGAAAATGTGAGCTTTGAAATCTTGACATCCTGGGAGATGTTCCTCATCTGAAACCTGGAGATAATTTAATCCACCTCACAGATTAGTTGTAGTTTAAGGATCAAATCAGATGACACATGTATAAGTGCTTTCTATAAAGCCTTAGGCAAATTTTAGGTGGTACTATTACCTAACTCATCAAGACTAAGTTGCACAGTTTTTCACATTAACATCTCTGAAACTGAGATGCATCTTATAATCAAAGGCATTGTCAGTTTGGGGTGCCTGGATGGTTCAGCCAGTTAAGCACCCAACTCTTAGTTTTTGTCTCAGGTGGTGATCTCAGGGTCATGAGACTGAGTCCATGTGGGACTCCACACTCAGAGCAGAGTCTGCTTAAGACTCTTTTTCCCTCTCCCTCAGCCCCTCCCCCACCTCATGCTCATATGTACACTCTCTCAAATAAATAAATCTTAAAAAAAAAAGTATGTCAGTTTAATAAGAAGCACATTTCTTTCCAAGTAATACAGAAAATAATAAGGCATCTTATAACCAATTCCATCTCAGAATCAATGAAATACCGTAAATATAACCTTTCAGGCAGTATAATATATGAAAAACTGCTACCAACTATAAGAAAGTAAACTTGTGGGGCACCTGGGTGGCTCAGTCAGTTAAGCAACTGATTCTTGATTTCAGCTCAAGGCATGATCTCAGGGATGTGAGATCAAGCTTTGTGTAGCACACCACACGGAGCGTGAAGCCTGCTTAAGAGTCTCTCTCCCCTCTCTCCCATCCTTAACCCTGCTCACTCAGTCAAAAAAAAAAAAAAAAAAAAAGTAGTACAATTGCATCCTGACTTAAAGATCTGGCAATTGACTTTAGTTACAAGAAAAAAAGTGAACACTCTTTATGAAAATTATAGAGCATTTCTGATATAACTAATACATTTACAATCAATGATGCTTAATTTAAAAATTGCAAGAACACCCAAAACACACACACACACACACACAAAACTATACTATGGTCTATACAATTGAATTTAAAGCCATATTTTTTAAAAGTACTCTCTATGCCCAATGTGGGGCTCGAACTCAACCCCAACAACAAGAATCACATGCTCTACGGACTGAGCCAGTCAGGCACCCTGAACACCATATTTTGCAGTGAAGCTCCCAGATGTTACTAGAGACTAGCAAGGTAATGTTAACTATCAATGAGATGTGATAAGAGATAGAAGCTTCAGTAATTACACACGTTAAAATGTTCTCAAAAACATCAACTCATTCTTGGTTTTTACTAAAGTGCCTTCCTAAAAGCTTGAGAAACCAAGAGTTGTGTAATTATCCTTTTGCCAAAAAGTGAAGAACCATAACAGCCACAATTCAACTACTGATTTCAGTAGTCAGTTTATCTGAGTAGTCTGCAGTTATCCCAAAAGATAAATGTCTAGAGAATATGATTTTTTAATCATATAATGCATTTATGGCATAAAAGGTATATGTCACGGAGTGCCTGGGTAACTCAGTCAATTAAGTGACCAACTCCTGGTTTCAGCTCAGGTCATGATCTCAGGGTCATGATCTCTGTTCAAGTGGGATCAAGCCCTGAGTCAGGTTCCTCCCTCCACACAGAGTCTGGAATTCTCTCTCTCCCTCTTCCTCTGCCCCTCTCCCCGCTCCCATGCACATGCTCTATCTCTCTCTAATCAATTAATAAATCTTAAAAAAAAAAAAAAGGACGATGGTACAAATCGAATCATCTTCAGCTACAACTTAGTGACCATAAAATTCCAAGATGAAAAATCAAGGGCTCCTTCATAAGTACGATTATACTATGATATGATTTTACTGTTATTAAGAAAAATCAGGAAGAGGGGTGCCTGGGTGGCTCAGTGGGTTAAGTCTCTGCCTTCTGCTCAGGTCATGATCGCAGCATCCTGGGATCGAGCCCCACATTGGGCTCTCTGCTCAGTGGGGAGCCTGCTTCCCCCTCTCTCTCTGTCTACTTGTGATCTCTCTCTCTGTCAAATAAATAAATAAATAAATAAAATCTTTAAAAAAAAAAAAAAAGAAAAAAATCAGGAAGAATTATCTAGTCTACCTACCATATGGTAACACGTATAAAGCTCTTTTCTGACTTCATTTTTGTTTGCTATCATCAAGCATGGGATTCAGTGACAAACAAAAGGCATAAAGAGTGAAATACTAATCCCCTCCATCATCTCAGGTGCTTTACATGCAGAGAAAAGACATTTCCCATGTACTACACACTTGATAGGCCTGATTATGGATAAAGGATCAAAATGTCATATCAGAAGACCAAATGCCTGTTTTCAACTATTACTGCCAACATATGCCCAATATTAGTTACTGGCTGTCCAAGAATAAAGTGTCCTACCACAGCTTACCATTTCTGCCAGTTAAATCATTTCCATGTTAAAAAAAGATTACATGTTAAATATAAAGTCTGTTAATAGGAAATGTAGAAAAAGAAAAGGTCAGAACTGAGGGAATTTATAAAGGCAATGTGGAGGAAAGAGAACAGAAGGATGCTGAACAGAATGAACAATTAGAATTCCTCTGTCATTATTATAGGCAATTAGAAATTAAACCAAGTGTATAATGTGGCTAATGAAGTATATGTTCTAGTGGCAAAATAGGCAATTTCCACTCATTATCACATTAAAACAAAAAAAGAAATAGAGAAAAGTAAATCTAATTAAAAGATCCAGAGAGACCAGATTATAGGATTATGTTTAGAAAAGCCGGCACTGAGAAGAGAGATTACTGCCAAACAGTTCCTGAGCCAATGGCCAACCAGAGAAAAATGCATCCCCAATAACAAAATTCTGTTCCTCTAAAACTTCAAGTTCCCTCTGTTCTACCTATCCACTTTCATCTCCTAATGCTCACTGGCTGTTATGATTTCAGAAACATATGAAGGTGAGCCTGTAGGGATTGCTTAGTGTTCTCCTGGTCTCACCCTAATGGAAACTTAAAATAAGCTAGTCACACCGAATGTAAAGTAGACAGAGAAAAAAAACACTTCAAGACAGCAACTGGGTGGTTAGGATATGCAGGACAGCTCACCCGTCAACATTTATGCTCTGTTTCTTTGGAATTTTGTATTCTGTACATAGCAATACATTATCTATTTCTAAAAATAAACTTTAAAAATAATAGACTGAAACTTAAAATTTCCTTCTTCTTTCCAGAAAGATTACTCCAGACAGTAATTCAACATCACAAAGGACAAATCGAACCCCTTCAGTAACTGCCTTGATATACCCGTGTACTAAAAAAGGTTGTGTTTCTTTCACTTGAACCATCACTCTGAATTTGAACAAACACTCACATGCATAACATTTCTCCCCTAGAAAACTGGCATTTCTCTTAGGATAAAAGACTGCCAAAAAGAGAACAAGAGCCTTTTAACTATAATCTCAAAAAAACCCTACAATTCTCAATAAAGAGAGTCTTTTTTTTCTTTACATTTTATTTTTGAGTAATCTCTACAGCCTACATGGGGCTCGGACTCACAACCCTAAGATCCAGTGTAGCATGTTACACCGACTAAGCCAGTCAGGAACCCCAGAAAGAAGTTTCTAAAGAAGTTTTGCTTAAAAATGGATGGATAGGGTTTCTAAAATTAGTTTTCTTAACTAATAAATGAGTTGATATATAAAAAGTTGGCATCTAGGTTACAAAGGAAAACATATATACTGTAAAAAAAAAATTTTTTTTTAATTCATCTTGTCTCCCAATTATGGTGTCTCTTAGGGAGACTGCAACTAAACATTCCTCCTCCCTACCCCACCACTGTAGACCTAATCTGTATACTTTATACAGATAATAGACAAAAACATCTATGCACATACTTAGGTACAAAAGCATACATATATAGATGCATATAAAATCACATTCCCTACTAGACAAATCTTTCTCTGCTTTAACTACAAACTTCTCTTCAATGTGATCGTTCCTTATGGACCCTTGGAGTCTGCTTAGTTTTGTTTTTTTGTTAAAACATAAGCAATTTGTGATTTACTTTCTACTATACCTCATAGAGAAGGCTGTACAAAGAGATAAAAGGCAGTTAACTGCTTAAACATATTGAACACTTACTATGCACCATTAACTCCAACAGCAACTGAGGTAGTTGCTATCAAAATCCACCTATTACAGTTAAGGAAACAGGTTTCTTTTTTTTTTTTTTTTAAGGTTTATTTATTTATTTATTTGAGAGAGTTATGCTCGAACAAGCAGAGGGAGGAGAGGATCTCAAGCAGACTCCCTGCTGAGTGCAGAGCCCAATATAGGCCTCAATCCCTGGATCCCGAGATCATGACCTGAGCCAAAATCAAGAGTCAGATGCTTAACCTACTGAGCCACCCAGTCACCCCAAGGAAACAGACTTTAAAACTGAATTTATAAATCAGTTTAGAGAAGTTAGTGACTTGCTTATGAACAGCTAGAAAGGGATACTGCTTGAATATGAACTCCAGGTTTGAGTATGATTCCAGTTTCCGAGTACTAATCATTCTGCCACTAGCATAAATGCCAAGAACCAAGTGGCTTGAGCTGTGAACTTCAGCTGGGGGAAAAGGGAAAGAAAAATCAAGAGATGGGGGAGGATAATATAATCAAAACATTATTTCCAGGCAAGGTGACATGCAGATTTATACAAGGAGAAAAATGTAATCTTCTTTATATATATTTCAGAGATAATTACCTCCTGACCGCACTTAAAGAGGCAAAATTTACTATCTAGCTATAAAATCTGATTTATAAGCTACCCCTATCTGATATGTACCAACTGAGAGGACATAAATTTCACTTCACTTTTTTAAAAAAGGAACAAGCTAGAGCTGTGGATATGGTTAAAAATGATCCCGTAAAAAAAGAACTCTAAAAGGGAAATGTAGGTCTACAGAAGGACTGGAGTGTCACAGACAGGAGCTCCTTTATGAGAAATCTCCCACCCGTGCACCAGTCCCTTTGAATGACTTTCATTCTGCACCTTCATTTCCATACCCTCAGAACCCAAGACAGAGATCACTTTCCAGTATAGTGACTTCCCCCGATTAACAAATTACTACTTAAAGAACGTTCATTTCCAGCACTGACCTTCAAAGTTACATACTCTGAACAGATTTCTACTTCAGTTTTCCTCTTCCATTTACAATCCTTTGGATTGATACCCTAAAGACTTAATTAGATCAAGTGAAAGCAGAATAAATGACCGAAACTATTATGCTAAAATATACAGGTGGTATATATTTTTATCTTCTTAAAAATCAGCAACATAGGATTTTCACTTTCTATTTCACAGAGCTGCCCCAAATGAGGGGTTAAAGCACAGGGCAATGTTTATTTGTTCTAAGCATGTTCCTGTCTTTATCGGCTCCTTAAGGACACAATGACTATGTGGTACCAGTTAATTTTCTTCCCCTCAAATAAGTAAAACAGAGCTCCTACTTCAATCCAGCACACATCCAGAATGCCAGCAGATAATATGCCCACTACATTACGTTCTATAATGTGCCATCATTTGCCCTCACCTTCCCAGGAATAAGGAAGTTGAGTCAACACAGCTCATTATGACAAGAAGGTCTGCATACCTGGTAACAAGATTTACAAATAAGACTCAGTAAAATTCATTACTTAAGGTGGCTTAAGATACGGTCTGATAAAATGCAAATATTCTCAAAACCAAAATGCTACAAGTTGGTGTCTACAAGTACACAAAAGGCACTCCTAACAACCAGAGTTACTTTGCCCACAAACCCTAAAATTACACCAGAGCAAGGTGCAACAGAAACAAAACAAAAAATTTATTATCATACCACTATTATCTTCCTTTTGAGAGCAAAGTAATCCCTGCCACATTAAGAGTATTAAGATCATCTCAAAGAGTACACTAAGAAAGGAATGAGCTGTGATCTTTTGGGGCACTATGTACAACAGATTCAGTTTTCCAGAAGCTGCTGACAAAATCTGCTTTAAAATTTTATCCTTGAGGGACACCTAGGTAGCTCAGTCGGTTAAGTGTCCACCTTCAGCTCAGGTCATGACCACAAGGTCCTGGGATTGAGCCATGCATCAGACTCCCTGCTCAGCGGGCAGCTTGCTTCTCCTTTTCCCTCTGCCATTCCCCCTGCTTGTGCTGTCAAATAAATGAATAAAATATTTAAAAAAAAAAAAAGGCATTATTCTTGAATAATTACCTTTTAAAAGTAACTCTGCAATGATGTAGTCAGTAACACTGTAAATACACTTAGGTTCATTTGTGGGTAAGCTTCCCTAGAAAATTACCCTAAAAGACAATGTCAGGCTTTAAATAACACATACAAGAAAATCAAACTTTTTTTTTTTAAGATTTTATTTAGGGGGTGCCTGCGTGGCTCAATGGGTTAAAGCCTTTGCCTTTGGTTCAGGTCATGACCCCAGGGTCCTGGGATCGTGCCCCGCATCAGGCTCTCTGCTCAGCAAAGAGCCTGTTTTCCTTCCTCTCTCTCTGCCTGCCTCTCTGCCTAGTTGTGATCTCCGTCTGTCAAATAAATAAATAAAAACTTAAAAAAAAAAAAGATTTTATTTACTCATTTGACAGACAGAGATCACAAGTAGACAGAGAGGCAGGCAGAGAGGGGAGGAAGCAGGCTCCCTGCTGAGCAGAGAGCCTGATGTGGGGCTCAATCCCAGGACCCTGGGATCAAGACCTGAGCCGAAGGCAGAGGCTTTAACACACTGAGCCACCCAGGCGCCCCCTAAATAAAATCTTAAAAAAAAAAAAAAGATTTTATTTACTCATTTGACAGACAGAGATCACAAGTAGACAGAGAGGCAGGCAGAGAGGGGAGGAAGCAGGCTCCCTGCTGAGCAGAGAGCCTGATGAGGGGCTCAATCCCAGGACCCTGGGATCAAGACCTGAGCCGAAGGCAGAGGCTTTAACACACTGAGCCACCCGAAAATTAAATTTTTTAAAAATAAATTTTCAATTGAAAGATTAACCTTTCTAAAATTATTAATATACAACTTCACAATGACTATACAATATAGACCATAAATGGTAGTTAACTTATAAAGGGCTTCCTCTATACCAAGTTTATGGTTAAGTGCTTTGCAAACCCTCTATCCTTCAATGTTCACAAAGATCCTATGATAGAAGTATTATTTATTAATAAGTTTAATAAGTTTAGGGAGCTAAGAAATGCCAGAACCAGGACACAAACCCAAGTGTTTTGGCTCCAGAGCTTGAGTTTTTTTTTTTTTTAAAGATTTTATTTATTTATTTGACAGAGAGAGATCACAAGTAGGCAGAGAGGCAGGCAGAGAGAGAGGAAGGGAAGCAGGCTCCCTGCTGAGCGGAGAGCCCAATGTGGGACTCGATCCCAGGACCCTGAGATCATGACCTGAGCCGAAGGCAGTGGCTTAACACACTGAGCCACCCAGGCGCCCCCAGAGCTTGAGTTTTAACCACTATGCTATACAGTACTGGGCAGGGGGGAGTAACATTTTATAATTACAAAGCACTTTTTTGTTTTTTGTTTGTTTTGTTTTGTTTTTTTTTAAAGATTTTATTTATTTATTTGACAGAGAGAGATCACAAGTAGGCAGAGAGGCAGGCAGAGAGAGAGGGAGAGGAGGAAGCAGGCTCCCCGCTGAGCAGAGAGCCCGATGTGGAACTCGATCCCAGGACCCTGAGATCATGACCTGAGCTGAAGGCAGCGGCTTAACCCACTGAGCCACCCAGGCGCCCCCACTTTTTTGTTTTTGAGATACTTTTCATACCAGTGTGAGTCAACTCTTTATAAAAAGAAGTAATTAAATGCAATTTGCTATTTTGGACTGAATCCTAGAATAGCAAAAGGACATTTGTGTTGAAACAGGTGAAATTCAAACAAAATCTGTACTTTAGTTAATAATAATGTACCCATGCTAATTTCTTAGTTTTTGAGAAATGTGCCATGGTTATATAAGATGTTAACATTAAGTGACATTGAGTGAAGAATATATGAGAACTTTCTGTGCTATCTTTGCAACTTTTCTGTAAATCTAGAAATATTCCTCCCAAATGAGATTTAAAAAAAACCCTGTAAGTTGGTAATAATTGGTAAAATAAAAACCAATAGTGAATTTTTAAAAAGAAATGAAAATCACAGAAAGATTTCCAGAGTTTATTATAAAGGAAAACAAAAACTCTGCTTCTCCAGTAAGCAGAGACGGAAAAGAATTCAGATCAACCAGTGGGAAATTCAAGAGATGGGCAGTCAGCTTTATATCAAAGCAGACCTCAAGGATTCTATTTACTCCAACTCTGCAGAAACTAATGGTGGATCCTCTTTTAGTCCCAAATATAACATTACTCACTTGGGAAATCCCAGACAGACTGAATATATTACCTCCCACATTACTGTTATTAAGTGCCTACCACAAACTGACACTCTCACACATGCCTAAAATTCTACCAGCTCTAGAACTCCTTTATGGACTTCTGGCATGAAGGGCATTATCCATTTCTAATTTCACTTATGTATAAAATTCTACTTTAAAACTCTCTCACTTATTAATATACATTTAGGGATAAGAGAAATCATACAAAGTATTAAATTAAATGAAGTCATTATGTTTTTCTATGTGTTTCTAGATCTATCTTTTACAGAAAATTTAACATAGCCCACAATGACATCATTTATACTGATAAAAATCCTTGCATTCACGGGGCACCTGGGAGGCTCAGTGGGTTAAAGCCTCTGCCTTCGGCTCAGGTCGTGATCCCAGGGTCCTGGGATTGAGCCCTGTATCAGCTCTCTGTTCAGCAGGGAGCCTGCTCCCCACCCCCCTCCGTCCATCTCTGCCCACCTTCCTGCCTACTTGGGATCTCTGTCAAATAAATAAAATAAAATCTTTTTTAAAAAAAATTCTTGCATTCACAAAATGACCTAGAGACTTAAGTTTTTCAATATGTATCATCTTAGACTGACAACAAGCCACAACACAACTTTCTAAGGCCTAAATAAAAACTACAATGATCAGAAAGTACGCAATGTTAGCTCTGTTCCTCAGTAGCTACAGTTTATTAAGCACTTACCAAATATCAGGCATTAAAATTTTAAATTACTCTTCTTATTCGAAATAATTGAGTAAAATAGGCATTATCACACTCATTTTACAGATAATGAAACTGAAGCTCGTTTTAAACAACTTGCTCAAGACAACGTTTTTAGTGAGCAGCCACATCAGGACTCAAAACAGCAGCCACTCTGGCCCTGAAGGTCATATACTATCTCCATAAACCAAATTTTTGCAATTTAGCACTACTGGATATGGGGATGGATAACTGTTCGCCATAAGGCTCTGTCCTATACATTATAGGATGTTTAAAGTATCTCTGGACTCTACTTACTAGATGCCAGTAGCACCTCTCCCATTAGTTTAACAACCAAAAGTTCCCACATATTGTCAACCGTCTCCTGGGGAGCAAAGCCGCTCCCCGTTGAGAACCGCTGTCATGACATGCTGCTTCTACATGCTGGTGTTGGGGACGGTTACCAAAAACATGTGCCTGGCAACCGACCTGTGAGCTGGATCCCCGCCCCTACCTTGGAGGCTTCTCATCCTACATCTATCCTTGGAATGGGGGTTCCACTTGTCTTTCACCTGCATGGTATACGTGACTAAACCCAGTTAAGGCCTCTTTATAAACGTTTAAGATCTGGCAGGCAGGGGTGAGGATCCATGCTGTCTTGCTGCTGCCCAAAGGCAAGCCTTACAGCTCTCTTTGCTTATTAGAACTGCCACCTACCAACCTGGAGGAGGCTGCCTCTCTCTTTGGTCCCTCTCTGCCCTCCACTTAAAGGGGGCTGGTTTGAGATTACACCACAGAAGCTTCCAGAAAAATGTGTAGCCTGATGATTCACAGACCTGTACCCCTGGGGCAAATAATACATTGTATGGTAATAAAAATAATTTAAAAAAAAATAAAAGGGAGGAAACTGAAAGAAAAAAAAAAAAAGAAGCTGCTGCATCCATAAGGTTTACAAACCAACAGCTGGCTAGGATACAGTTAAAGTATACAGTTTTTCTGAGAAGAGGTTATTTTTCATAAAACAACTTTCTAGAGTAAGTTCTAATTGAAAGAAGCTGGTGGTTTTAGCTAGAACCTTTGCTAAAGGCCACTGCAGGTCAAGCTGAGGCAATTCTGAGAACATACTACTTGTCCAGAACACTCAGCAAACAGAAAGAGGTTTTTTATTTATTTAGTATTTTGAGCTTGGCAGACAGATTCAGAGCAGTGCAAGAGGGCTTCCTGGAGGCAGCTCTCAGAGTGATGGAAGCAAAACTGAGAAGGCTTGGAAGACAGAGATCAAAGATAAAGTCCCTAAGTCAAAGGGAAGGACTCAGGAGAACAAAGTTCACAAACAAAAGCAAACACTGCTCAGTGGGGGCTGTTGAGAGAGTCTCTGAAGTGGCTGACTCCAGCATGCACGTGTTAATGGAAGTCAGAATACATAAAAGCCTCAGAGGGGAGGAAAAAACATAGTAAAGAGGTTAAATCCTAATATGTGGGCAAAAAGCTACAGAATAGTTACTATCGCTCAAAAGCACTTTTTTTTAAGTATACACTTAGTGGAAATTTTAAAAATTCTGACAACTGTGAAGAAATCATGGGAGCTATTTTCCTGTAGCTCCAAAGTGGTTCCTCATTCTGGATACAGGTATACTTTCAAAATAAAGAATAATAAAACCCGCATCTGAAAAGAAGTTTGGCTCTAATTTCTCAGAAAAGACTGTACTATATGTGTTTGCACAGTTATCAAAGTAATCAGGACATTTTAATTTAATACTGTAGCAATAATGTTAACCTTTGCCTGACGTCTACTTCATCATTACAGGAGCAGCACCAATCACTCCCGTGAGTTCCCATAAGCCAAGTACTTGAATATGTGCTTTTTTATGCAAGAGCTCAAGAAATACTCCTGACACCAGTCTACAATGGTTCCACTCATTCAAAAGAAGAGGAAACAACTCAGGGAAGTTGAGCTAGAATTTAACAAAGAATTTTTTTTACTTTCAAGTTTATCTTTTCTCTCTCAAATAGTATTGCTATGAAAGATTGCTCTAACTGGTAAAAATGGCTTAAATGCAGGAAAATGAGGCATGATCCACCCTCCCTACCCCCAGAAAGAGAATGAAAACATATTAAAGTTCTCCTACTTGCTGCAAGGTACACTACACCCAGGAATAAGCCTGGAGATCCACAAAAGTCACAAAGTATTCAGATCTTGATCAAAATTTCCCTCAGATTTCAAAGTCACTTCTGCAAGTGTTCAGGTGCTCTTACATCTAGGATGCCCTTCTGAAGTGAGCTCTAAGAAAATGACTAAGGCAGAAGCCGCTGGAAACGTTCGTTTTGCAAGAGATTCTAATATTTGCTGTTGCGGTGCTGCCACCATGTGGAACAACTTCAGAAAAAGTGGAACAAAATTACTCCTCAGGAGCAGTAAGACTCCTACCCGTCATCAGAGTAAGAACACTGAGAGGATCCCCACAGTAAAACAGATCATTAAAGGCCTTCATATGTTCAAAATTTTTACCATTTTGAGAAAATAAGACAGTTCTAAATATGTATGTGTGAATATACACACTTAAATTCTATCATATGCATACATCCATGAAGGCAGTGACCGATAATGGGACTCAGAACTAGGTTAGAATCCTGGCTATAATACCACTAGCTGTCAGACTTTAGGAAAACCTTGATCTCTAATATGGAATAAACTCTACTTCACTAAGAGGATAAGAGAACTAAGTAATATAACTGAAAGCATTTAACTGGCATAGAATGCAATCAAATTTATTTTTTTTTAAAGATTTTATTTATTTATTTGATAGGCAGAGATCACAAGTAGGCAGAAAGGCAGGCAGAGAGAGAGGAGGAAGCAGGCTCCCCGCTGAGCAGAGAGCCCGATGTGGAACTCGATCCCAGAACCCTGGGATCATGACCTGAGCCGAAGGCAGAGGCTTTAACCCACTGAGCCACCCAGGCGCCCCCAGCAATCAAATTTAAATACCCTTTTTCCTAATGACACAGTCATCATAAGTCTTAGGAACTTCTTAGGTGTTTGAGCTGCTACACTTTACACTCGTGCACTCCTCCGCTCCCTATCAACAGTCTTTGACCCAGTTGACAAAAAAGTAAAATCAGTGGCCTAAATGTTAGTTCTAACACTTTTAGGTAAAAAGCAGGACATCCAGTTTGAGACGAAAAGTATGGGTTCAAGATTAAAAACAGGCCTGTATGTCTGTTGACTACCTTAATCCAAGCTTTTCAGTTCTTCATTAAAACGAGCATGAAGAGTTCAAAAAATGATCTGAATGTAAGGCAGGGATAGGAGTAGGGCAAGCATGGCACACCTCACTTTCAGGTTTGTGTGGGTACAGACTGACACCTGAATGTGAGCACCACCTTAAATTTTGCAGCCTGTATGCCTTGCTAGCACTCAATTGAACATATCGGGGAAAAGTTCTGCTACCGAGAAATCTGACAAGAATCAAAAAGATTTTCTATTTATTTATTTTTAAAAGATTTTATTTATTTATTTGAGAGAGAAACAGTGAGAGAGAGAGAGCATGAGTGAGGAGAAGGTCAGAGAGAGAAGCAGACTCCCCGTGGAGCTGGGAGCCCGATGCGGGACTCAATCTCGCGACCCCCGGGATCATGACCTGAGCTGAGGGCAGTCGTCCAACCAACTGAGCCACCCAGGCATCCCAAGATTTTCTATTTAGAGGGCAATAGGTCCAATGATAATTAACGCTGATACCTGCTCTAAGAAAATTGGTAATAAAGACGGCAAAACAAAAGTCATTCCTTGGGATGCCTGGGTGGCTCAGCTGGTTGAGCATCAGCCTTCAGCTCAGGTCGTGATCCCAGAGTCCTGGGATGGAGTCCCACATTGGGCTCCCCGCTCAGTGGGAAGTCTGCTACTCCCTCTCCCTCCACCTGCTGCTCCCCCTGCTTGTGCTCACTTTCTCTCTGTCTCCGACAAATAAATAAAATTTTAAAAAGAAAAAAAAAAGTCATTCCTGAAACAGTTTCTCAAAATCTACCAAGGAACCTTAAATTTTCTCTAAAAGTTTTCTCAAAGATAACTGAGTATAAGTGGAAAAAAGACAGTCTCTTCAATAAATGGTGCTGGGAAAACTGGGCAGCTATATGTAGAAGAATGAAACTCAACCATTCTCTTACACCATACACAAAGATAAACTCAAAATGGATAAAAGACCTCAATGTGAGACAGGAGGAATCCATCAGAATCCTAGAGGAGAACATAGGCAGTAATCTCTTCGATATCAGCCACACCAACTTCTTTCAAGATATGTCTCCAAAGGCAAAAGAAACAAAAGCGAAGATGAACTTTTGGGACTTCATCAAAATCAAAAGCTTCTGCACAGCCAAGGAAACAGTCAAGAAAACAAAGAGGCAACCCACGGAATGGGAGAAGATATTTGCAAATGACACTACAGACAAAAGGTTGATATCCAGGAACGAAATCCTCAAACTCAACACACACAAAACAGATAATCATATAAAAAACTGGGCAGACGATATGGACAGACACTTCTCCAATAAAGACATACAAATGGCTATCAGACACATGAAAAAATGTTCATCATCACTAGCCCTCAGGGAGATTCAAATTAAAACTACATTGAGATATCACCTTACACCAGTTAGAATGGCCAAAATTAGCAAGACAGGAAACAACATGTGTTGGAGGGGATGTGGAGAAAGGGGAACACTCTTACACTGTTGGTGGGAATGCAAGTTGGTGCAGCCTCTTTGGAGAACAGTGTGGAGATTCCTCAAGAAATTAAAAATAGGGCGCCTGGGTGGCTCAGTGGTTAAGCCGCTGCCTTCGGCTCAGGTCATGATCTCAGGGTCCTGGGATCGAGTCCCGCATCGGGCTCTCTGCTCAGTGGGGAGCCTGCTTCCTCCTCTCTCTGTCTGCCTCTCTGCCTACTTGTGATCTCTCTCTGTCAAATAAATAAATAAAATCTTAAAAAAAAAAAAAAAAAGAAATTAAAAATAGAACTTCCCTATGACCCTGCCATTGCACTCCTGGGTATTTACCCCAAAGATACAGATGTCGTGAAAAGAAGGGCCATCTGTACCCCAATGTTTATAGCAGCAATGGCCACGGTCGCCAAACTGTGGAAAGAACCAAGGTGCCCTTCAACGGACGAATGGATAAGGAAGATGTGGTCCATATACACTATGGAGTATTATGCCTCCATCAGAAAGGATGAATACCCAACTTTTGGAGCAACATGGACGGGACTGGAAGAGATTATGCTGAGTGAAATAAGTCAAGCAGAGAGTCAATTATCATATGGTTTCACTTATTTGTGGAGCATAACAAAAAGCATGGAGGACATGGAGAGTTAGAGAGAAGGGGTTTGGGGTAAATTGGAAGGGGAGGTAAATTGGAAGTGTCATGAGAGACTATGGACTCTGAAAAACAATGTGAGGGGTTTGAAGTGGCGGGGGGGTGGGAGGTCGGGGTACCAGGTGGTGGGTATTATAGAGGGCATGGATTGCATGGAGCACTGGGTGTGGTGGAAAAATAATGATACTGGGACGCCTGGGTGGCTCAGTTGGTTAAGCAGCTGCCTTCAGCTCAGGTCATGATCCCAGCGTCCTGGGATCGAGTCCCACATCGGGCTCCTTGCTTGGCAGGGAGCCTGCTTCTCCCTCTGCCTCTGCCTGCCACTCTGTCTGCCTGTGCTTGCTCTCGCTTCTCTCTCTATGACAAATAAATAAATAAAATCTTTAAAAAAAAATGATACTGTTATGCTGAAAATAAATAAATGAAAAAAAAAAGATAACTGAGTATAATATAACATTATAGTAAACTATAATGCTCTTAAAATTTCTTAACCTGTTTTTACTACAACAAATCAGGAAGTGATTTGGAGGGGTTTTCAAAGAGACCCACTGATGTGTTGCCTGTTTAAATTCTGTACACATGGGTATGGTGTGGGAGAAAATAGCTAAAAACAAGACTGGCACGTGTTGATAATGATTGAATCTGGTAATGTTAAATGGGTTCATTTTATTTATCTATTGTTTTCATTTAGTCACTCTAACTTCGAATATATTTGAAAATTCCCATAATAAAAAGTATAAATAAATAAATATATGTATAAATACATGTATTACTTGAGAGTATTGTGGGCTGGACAAAAACCAGTTCCTCCTCCACAATGAAAACTTAAAATAAGTCAAATTAGGCTTGCTCCAGATCATTCCATCCTCTCAACTAATCTGGATAAAGATCCAAGTGCTTGGGTACAACAAATGAACAACAAAACAAAAAAACTCTTTACTAATGGGGGCCTGGTTGGCTCAGTGGGTTAAAGCCTCTGCCTTCGGCTCAGGTCATGATCCCAGCGTCCTGGGATTGAACCCCGTGAACTCCACATCGGGCTCTCTGCTCGGCTTCTCTTCCTCTCTCCCTGCCTGCCTCTGCCTGTTTGTGATCTCTGCCTGTCAAATAAATAAATAAATTCTTTAAATAAATAAATAAATAAGACTTCTTTACTAAACCATCAGTTAGCCCCTATCCCTCATCATCTAATTTTATAGGTTCTATTTTGAAGAATTTACATTGGTATAAAAATGCCTTTTTTCTCCCCAAACTGGAATTACCTATGAGTTAGAACTCATTTTCATCTCACTCCATTCCACACTCCAAGCTCCACTGAGTATGAGTGCACAATATCCTGCACATCTGGAACCCTGAAACCTGGAAGCATGGAGCCTAAACTCTTATCTTCTCATTTGTCCTCAAGTAGAAAATTTCAAAGACAGCTGCTCAGGGTAACAGTGACTCAAAAACAACACCAAAACACAACTTGGGACCAGCTAAACATTCTATAAATAGACACTAATGCCTTATAAATTTATTTCTTTACAGAATTTTTTTAAAAAAGGTGCTACATGGTCCTACTTGAGGGAAAAAAGGAGAGGCTGAATCTTCTAATACTGCTGGTGATACCTTTCAGAAGTCATGGTTTAAGCACATACACACCCACACCAACTTCTGTGCCTAGAAGGTAGCTAGACAATTCCTGAGGTAGGTAGTACCATAATACCTTAAAAAAAATGTGGCTTTCTTCATCCTTTGACTTTGACACTAAACTTAAAGGCTCATAAACAGAAGCCAAGGCTAGTCAAAGAGTAAAATGACCCAAGTGAAATACCAAAACAGAGATCTGAGCACATGATTCACAAGTGAGAGACAATGTCTATTTCAAGGGCAAATTCCAACTCTATTTCAAAAAGTTCACAAAGAAAGTGTTCAGAGGTGATCTACTAATTAACTCAAAGTTATTCACCTCCAAGTAAATACTGCATTGGGCAAAAAGGGGGAAAAAATGGCCATATTCCTCTGCCTTCTCAATAATGGTACCTAGTGATCAATCATTCCATTTGAATGAGCTCCAGTTACTAGTAGTCAACATACAACTTGGGACTTTCTCCCTTTCATTATAAGGACAAAGTTAAAAAAATTAGTAAGAGAAATAAAAGGTCCCTAAACTTTAAAGTATTATGTTCTAGCTGCCAAACATTTAGAACATAAGCTGAGAGAAAGAATTTTGTCCTAGAATTTTCCTGTAGAAGATTGCATTACAATAATCAACCAATAAATATAACTGTTTCTATTTCTACACTACCAGAGAAGACCAAAAACATCAGAAGAAATAATCCTTTAAAACTGACATAAATTTAAGGTAAAACCCTCTTAAAAAAAGATGAAAGAACCAGTTTTTGAGGAAATACAGGGGTAGATATGATACAAAGATTTGCTTTAAGACCCTTGTATTTGCGGCGCCTGGGTGGTTCAATGGGTTAAAGCCTCTGCCTTCGGCTCGGGTCATGATCTCAGGGTCTTGGGATCGAGCCCCAACATCAGGCTCTCTGCTCAGCGGGGAGCCTGCTTCCTCCTCTCTCTCTGCCTGCCTCTCTGCCTACTTGTGATCTGTCAAATAAATAAATAAAATCTTTAATAAAAAATAAAAAAAGACCCTTGTATTTTAGTACTTGGTTTTCATTCAGAAAACACCTACATAATCTGAGGGACACAGAGAATTCATGTTTCTCATAGCTAACCTTTTTCAATGCCCCAAAGATTTGTTTTAAACAGGCTTTTTAAAGGAACCTATTCTAAGTACTGCTCTCTTTATAAAAGCAGAAGCTTATTACCATTGGATTTGAATCTGCTATGAGATCCCGCAGAGAATCCAGAAATCCCTGATCTTCCACCATTTGGGCATTGATATCATGGAGTTTTGCCACACAGACCGCTGCTGTTTTCCGAACATAGGGATCTTCATCCTTCAAGCACTTGCGGAGAGGCTCACAGAGATATTCTGTAATCTTGTCCACCCGGATGCACCCCATGGTCCTGACTGCTAAGGCCCGAATTAGAGGATTGGGATCTTCACAGTCCTTTTAAAAAAGAAAGAAAGAAAAACAATCATTGACAACTACAAGTGTACACAGTGACTAAAGGAAAACAGTCTTGTTTCCATAAGCCACAAAAGAACACTTTCTTAATGTAAGCTTCCAGTTATATTCTGTATCATAACACTGATCTCCTACGCTTTTGTTTCCTAAGCACAAATCTTAGTTGCCTATTTAAGAGCTTAGGTTAGGGCAACTGGGTGGCTCAGTTGGTTAAGCAACTGCCTTTGACTCAGGTCATGATCCTGGAGCCCCAAGATCAAGTCCTGCATAGGGCTCCCTGCTCAGCAAGGAGTCTGTTTGTCCCTCTGACCTCTCTCCTCTCATGCTCTCTCTCTTTTTCATCCTCTCTCTCAAATAAATAAAATCTTTTATTTATTTATTTATTTATTATTTATTTTTTTTTTTTTACAGAGATCACAAGTAGGCAGAGCAGCAGGCAGAGAGAGAGGGGGAAGCAGGCTCCCTGCTGAGCAGAGAGCCCGATGCAGGGCTCAATCCCAGGACCCTGGGATCATGACCTGAGCTGAAGGCAGAGGCTTTAACCCACTGAGCCACCCAGGTGCCCCTAAATAAAAAATTTTAAAAAAAAAGAGAGAGAGAGCTTAGGTTAGGAATTCATTTAACTGTTTTACAAAACACAATGAAGAAACGCGCAGTAGGATTCAATCAAGGAGTAGGTGGAAGCTTAGTGACCTGGTATTATCATTGCCATGGCCATTAGTGGATATGCCTTAACAACAGAAAAAAGAAAAGAGGAAATGGAAAGATATGTCCCATCCCAGAGTCAGTCTATAAATATCAAGCAAAGAGAAAAGAGGGCTGAACTTTGTGGGGCCTACAGCTAAGAAAGCAAAGGAAAACAGAATGGTTTAGGGCTGACCTAAGTGTCTGGAGTTAAGTAGCAGAAAAGGCCCTCTGAAGTACCTTCTCCATTTTTTTAAAATGAGCGGTTTATTTATTTATTTAAGAGATTTTATTTATTTATTTGATAGAAGAGATTACAAGTAGTCAGGCAGGCAAAGAGAGAGGAGGAAGAGAGCTCGATGAGGGGCTCAATCCCAGGACCCTGAGACCATGACCTGAGCCGAAGGCAGAGGCTTCAACCCACTGAGCCACCCAGGTGCCCCTATTTATTTATTTTAAAATAATCTCCACACCCAACATGGGGCTAGAATTCATGACCCCAAAATCAAGAGTCACATGCTCTACCAACTAAGCAAGCCATGTGCCTGAACGTTCTCCTTTATTAGCAAATGCTTCCAAATACAGTACAAAGAGAATGCTCCTTAAACTGTCTTACATTAAAAAATTTCTTTAAACATTATAAACCTATGTACATGCTAACTTCCAAAAAATGTAAACTAAATTATCTTTCCAATGATGTAGTCCATCTATGAACCACCAGACAGAAAGAATGAAAATGTTGTGTTCTCTGATTCTATACTACATACCTAAACACAGGAAAAGAACAAAAATTCCATGAGAAGAAAGCATATTGTATATTTTTCAAAACAGTCTAATAGAAGCTAATTTTAGAAATGCTGGTTATATTTGTTTTTAAAGATTTTATTTATTTATTTGACAAACAGAGATCACAAGTAGGCAGAGATGCAGGCAAAGAGAGAGAGAGAGAGAGAGAGAGAGAGGAGGAAGCAGGCTCCCCGCTGAGCAGAGAGCCCGATGTGGGGCTCGATCCCCAGACTCTGGGATCATGACCTGAGCCGAAGGCAGAGGCTTAACCCACTGAGCCACCCAGCCACTCTGATATTTTTGGTTTTTTTAATGGAGACTAAATTTCCAACAGAGAAAAAAACACTAGTTTAAAAAAAAAGATATATATTAATAGGAACCACCTCATTATTATGTCCATCAAATATAATGACAGGAAAAATCTGACTGCATATTCAATAATAAGAAATTTTTTAATGGTCAATTCTTTTTAGGATGTGACAATAGTATTGTAGTTATGCTTTAAAAAGAGATCTTGGGGTGCCTAGGTGGTGCCATCAGTTGTGCACTGGACTCTTGGTTTCAGCTCAGGTCATCATCTCAGGGTTGTGAAATCAAGCCCTAAGTCTGGCTCCAAGCTCAGTGCGGAGTATGCCTAAGACTCTGTTCCCCCACCCCGCCGCATCTGCGCTTACACACTCTCTCTCTCAAATAAATAAATCTTTAAAAAGAGATCTTACTCTCACAAATATAAGGATGAAATGATTTTTCATCTTTATGATGTTTGGAATTTGCTTTAAAATTATCCAGTAAGAGAAGGAATGGGAGTTAGGAGAGCACATATGGGGAGAGTACATTAAATAAGACTGGTCTTGGGTTGGTAACTACTGAAACTACAAGATGGGGATTTAGGAATTTATAATACTATTTCCTCTACTTGAATATGTTTGGAAGTTTTCATAATAAAAAAAAAAAAAACTGAGTGTTAAGAACTATTAAGTAAAACAAAACAGAAGTAGTCACTCCTGCAGTTTCCACTACTTCTGACCCATAAGCATAATTTCTCCAAACATAAAACAGATAAAGCCCAGGTTACTGAAACTGCAATGATACTCCTAACCTTTGTGAGCCTGGCAAGGTAAAACACTGAGGTTTCTTCACCTGGCTTTCTTCTCCCATCTGGCAAGGATGCACCAAGACCAGCTAACAGAAGGCTCTCCATATGGTTTGAACTGGATGACGAATGCTGGCATAAAGAATGCTTAAAAACATGAACACTCCTAGTCACTGCCAGTACTTCTCTAGAGGTCCTCTTTTGGAACAGAGGTGGCTTATTTGCAATGCAGACATTAATTATATCAAGAAACACTTCTGAAAAGGTTACTTGAGGTAGATGAGACTGGTTCCTGGGAAGGGGGGGAAATGTTACCTTCACAAAGCTGTTGACAGCCATGATGGCCATGTCTGGCTGACTCTTGGCGTAATTCATCAAATAGAGATAAACAAGTTTCTTTAATTCCAGGTTGTCAGTTTGCATACAGTTCACTACATCTGGAAACAGAGAACTGAGAAGACAGGAGAAAAGAGAAAAGGAAAATGAGTAGGTGCTAGTGCCAAGCTACTGGATGGAACATGAAGAAATGGCCTTATTTACCCAAGTGATCTGACGCAAGGAAATACATCCCCACTGTGGTAACAACTAAGACTGAAATGAATTTCTAAAGAAACTATAGTCCTGGTCCCAAGAAGGTCTCTAAAAACAGATTTAAGAAACTTTTCATTATGAAAATTTTCTAACATACAAAAGTAGACAAAGCAGCATAACAAATGTATCCATCACGCAGCTGCAAAGAAGTATTAATACACATCCAATTTTGTTTCATACATATCCTCAATCCATTCTCCCTTCCCCCACCCCTATTCCAACTAATTGCTCTGGATTTTTTTTTTTTTTTTTTAAAGTAGGCTCTACAACCTTCATGGAGCCCAACATGGGGCTTGAACTTACAACCCTGAGATCAACCTGAGCTAAGATCAAGACTGGACACTTACTTAACTTGACTGAGCCACCCAGAGCTGCTACTCTGGATTATTCTTAGCTAAATCTTAAACATTATATAATTTCATACATATTTTATGGCACATCTTTAGGGATTTTGTTTTAAAAAGCCACAATCTTTATCACACAAAAAAATTAACAGTAATTCTATATATCAATTTATTGCAGGTTCAAAGCACTATGGTTGAGACAAACCATAAGTGACTCTTAATCTCACAAAACAAACTGAGGGTTGCTGGGGGGAGGGAGGTTGGGAGAAGGGGGTGGGATTATGGACATTGGGGAGGGTATGTGCTTTGGTGAGTGCTGTGAAGTGTGTAAACCTGGTGATTCACAGACCTGTACCCCTGGGGATAAAAATATATGTTTATAAAAAATTAAAAATTAAAAAAAAAAAAGCACTATGGTTGCTATACTTTTAATGTTCATATTCTTCTATCCTTGGTCAGTGGGGACTTTTACTCAGCTATCTTCTGAGTCCCTGTGATGCAGTCCTACATTTTCACCAGTTTCCTCACTTTCTGGTAGGACATGATGCTATACCTGGGATTACTTGGTACATTTCTAAACTCACAACTGAAACCAGTCATTTTTCTAAGAAGTCCTGATTCCTTTCTAGAATTTCTTTCTTTATTCTTTTTTAAAAATTTCTTTACTCTTAACGTTACAAACTCAGACAAATGAAAATCTGAGTGTCCTCAAATAGAAAAGGAGTTTACACTTTTCCCAAATTCAAGTCATTGCATGATTTACTACTCTCTTATAAAGCCAAAGGAGAGTAGCTTTAGTTTGGAATGGCTCCCAAACCACTAGTTTGGAAGGGTAGCATATTTGATTTTAAAGTATAAGCTGTATTTTTAAAGTACAGATTAACTGTATTTTATGAGAGTGTGGTAATTAACCTTCCCCCAAGGCTTTATCAAAGTACTATATAAATTTTAAATGCCTTTTTAAAAAATTTATTTGAGAGCGAGAACATGAGTGGGAGGAGCAGAGACAGGAGAGAGAATCCCAAGCAGACTCCATGCTGAGTGCAAAGCCCTATATAGGGCTCGATCTCAAAACCCTGAGATCATGACCTGAGCTGAAACCAAAAGTCAGATGCTTAACTGACGGTGCCACCCAGGCGCCCCTTAATTTTAAATACTTCTTAACATCTTACAAGTACAGAAAAATGTCAGAATATTTCTACAGGACAGAGAATGACTGAAATAACTAGTCACACAGTACAACTCCTGTACAGACACAATAAACACAAAGTTATTTACAAAAAGGAAGATGGATTGCAAAGTCAAAGCATCTACCTTCTCTCCAATGAAACAGTCTCCTGAAAATCATTTAACCTGAATGTACATACCTAGTGTAGTTTCATGCACATGTAGATAATCAATAAACACTAATTAACACTCTCCCAAAATTAATGTTCTTTCCATTTTCTAGAATAACTCACGGACAAAACAACTGTAAAACTGCTAAAAAAATGTGACATATTAACCAACAGTAAATTTAAGATCCTGAGTAATTTAATTCCAACAACCTACATAAGATCAAGAAGATCTCTATCAAGAATAAGTGCTAAAGGTAAAAACCAGGCATTTAGGTGGCTCAGTTGGTTAAGTGACTGCCTTCTGCTCAGGTCATGATCCTGGAGTCCTGGGATCGAATCCCACATCAGGCTTCCTGCTTGGCAGGGAGTCTGCTTCTCCCTCTGACCCTCCATCTTCCGTCTCAAATAAATAAATAAAATTTAAAGGTAAAAACCGTTAAGTACCAACTTATAAAGCTAGAAACCTGAACTTTCCAGTATGGTAGCCACTAGTCATATGTAGTTACTCACTGGCAATGTGGCTGGTCTGAACTAAGATCTGATGTACGTATGTAAGACACATATTGGGAACGCCTGGGCGGCCCAGTCAGTTGGACATTGGCCTTTGGCTCAGGTCATGATCCCAGGGTCCAGAGATAGAGCCCCGCAACGGGCTGCCTGCTCTGCAGAGAGCCTGCATCTGCCTGCTGCTCTGCCTACTTGTGCTCTGTCAAATAAATAAATAAAATCTTAAAGAAAAACAACAAACACACATTGGATCTTCAGACTTAGTATGAAAAATATAATGTGGGGCACCTGGGTGCCTCAGTCAGCTGAGCATCTGCCTTCAGCTCAGGTCATGATTTCAGGGTCCTGGGATTGAGCCCAGGGTCCCTGCTGAGCAGGGAGCCTGCTTCCCCTCTCTCTGTAGCTCCCCCTGCTTGTGGGCTCTCTTGTCAAATAAATAAATAAAATTAAAAAAAAGAGAAAAGCATAATGTAAAATGCCTCATTAATAATTTTTATATTGATTTCATGATGAAATGGTACTTTGAATGTACTGTGTTAAGTAAAATATATTATTCATATTAATTTTACTTTTTTAATTTGGCTATCAGAAAATTTTAAATTATATATGCCCCATATTGTATTTCTATCAGACAGCACTGAACTTGAAATTACTTGCAGGGGAGACTGAAATATGATAACCTAAGAATACCTAATCTCTATTATTCTGCATCTTTGAGCTATCTAAGCACAGTACAAATTCCATCTCCTCCAAAAAGCGTTCTTCAACTGTTCCTATTTACATGGATCTCTCTTTCGAAGAACTCTTACTATCTTTAATATACATACTCTGGTACCTATTACAAAACTATTATGTTATTATTCCCTAATTTTTCAAATTTTGGGTCTCTTCAACTAAGGCTGAGACATCTATTACCCTTTTTAAATTATGACACGTGGAATAGCATAAGCACAAATTATTAGCAATTAACAGATTAACAAGTAGTGTTTACCAAGCATACAAAAGGAAACTCAAAGAGGTTTCACTTTTGTAGGATACATGAATAACCTTGGTGAGAACACAAATGACTTTTACCAGTTTACCAGTTATGTTGACTTTTACCAGTTCATCAGTACCGATGCTCTCAATCTAGATTTAATACTTGG
Source organism: Mustela nivalis (assembly GCF_964662115.1). NCBI lineage: Eukaryota > Metazoa > Chordata > Mammalia > Carnivora > Mustelidae > Mustela > Mustela nivalis. Next base: position 25,524,683 of record NC_139036.1, on the reverse strand, counting down.
CAAAAATAGCCCATCAGTGACTAGATCGATCCTGGACAGGAAAACCATAGCCTGTGCACAAAATACAGCCCACCACTACTTTTGTATGAGCTATAAGCTAAAAATGGTTTTCAAATGAACATTTAAAACTGATTTGAGCCTCTGCCTTCAGCTCGGTCATGATCTCAGGGTCCTGGGATCAGGCCCTGCATTGGACTCTCTGCTCAGCGGGGAGTCTGCTCCCCCACCCCCGCTTGCCTGCTTCTCTGCCTACTTGTGACCTCTATCAAATAAATAAATAAAATCTTAAAAAAAAAAAAAAGAACCAAATGCTAACAAACTAAACTCCAATATCTGAGTCATTAATTGCCACCGTTTCCACCTGGGCCCCTGGTCTGGTTGGGGGAACTACTCTCACCCTCCAGGTCTCAGGAAACCCTTTACACTAAAAATTCTTGAGATCCCCAGAGAGTTTTTGCTCCTGTGGGTTATACCTACTGATATTTTATGCTATCAGGAATTAAAACAGAAATACTTTAAAAAACACTGATCCATTTAAAATAATAAATGTATTTCATATTAACAAATATTTTAAAGTAAAAATTTTGTATTTTTTAAAAATTAAGATGACAGTGTATATTTTTGCAAATCTCTTTAATGTCTGGTTTAAGAAAAGACAGCTATCTGGGATCAAGCACCACATCGGGCTCTCTGCTCAGTAGGAAGCCTGCTTCCCCCTCTCTGCCTGTGTCTCTGCCTGCCTGTGATCGCTGTCAAATAAATAAATAAATAATAAAAATCTTAAAAAGAAAAGAAAAGACAGCTGGATCTTCATATTTGTTCCTACATTCAACCTGTTGTAGAATACTGTTTGGACTAAAAAAAAAAATGATACACATATGTTGGTGGAAAAGGGAGCAGTAATTTAACAGCTTTATCAGATTAACTGGATATTCTTTGATTCACTGAAAAGCTAGACAAATGCTATATTTTTTTCTTTTTTCAGTCTGCAAATGATAGTTCTCTAAGAGTTAGTTGGAGGGACACCTAGATGGCTCAGTGGGTTAAGTGTCTGACTTTTAGTTTCAGCTCAGTTCATGATCTTAGGGGTCATAGAATCCAGACCCTCATCAGGCTCTGGGCTCAGCAGGGAGTCTGCCTAAGATTCTCTCTCTCTCTCCCGCTGCCCCTTTCCCACTTGCGTGTGCATGATCTTTCCCTATCTCTAAAATAAATAAATAAATCTTTTTTAAAAAGGTTAGTTGCAATGAGGAATCTGAAACCATATCGAGCTTTTAATATTTAATTGCATTAAAATGCATTCATTTATCAATTATTTTGACTGGATCTTTTACCCACACATAGTTTTGTGATACATGCAGTGGTCATTTCGGAAATACTGGCTGAGTTATGCAGATCTTCCCAATGAGACAAATTTCACCACATAAATTTGAATGTAAATAATACATTCACTAATTTCATTACCAAGCTCATTAGAAAAGTCTGTAAGTATTGGGAAGCTGTCAAGCTCATGTTGTGAGATACAAATTTTCCAACAATCTAATTTTTACTTTAAAGCTCAAAATGTATCCAATGTCAAATTTTTTCTCTAGAAGTGACAGGTTCACTTTGTTCATTTTTGATAAAATGTCTCCCAAATACTGAAGCCTGATTAACTATAACCTATCAATCATTTTTTCACTAAAAAATGGGGTTCCCAATTCAAACAATTTTGCAAGGGTTTTTCTCCAAGTCAACCATCACTTTGCTATGCAGCAGAAGTGCTTTATGCATAATTCCTGCTTTATCACGTGGAATATTAAAATGACCTATAGTCAAGATTCAAAGTTTAATAAAATAAATTTTTTTTAAATAAATTTTTTTTAAAGATTTTATTTATTTATTTGACAGACGGAGATCACAAGTAGGCAGAGAAGCAGGCAGAGAGAGGAGGAAGCAGGCTCCCTGCTGAGCAGAGAGCCCGACGTGGGGCTTGATCCCAGGACCCTGGGATCATGACCTGAGCCGAAGGCAGAGGCTTTAACCCACTGAGCCACCCAGGCGCCCCTTAATAAAATAAATTTTTAATGCTTCACGAAAAACAGTCATAAGTATAACTGCCTATTTGCCCTCCAAGTATATAGTGGTGACGAATACAATGACTACTGTCACAGTTTGGCACTGCTAACTTGATTCACACTAAGGTACCTGTAGTGCAAATGTCAGCACAGTAAAAAAGGCAAATAATACCCAAGTATTAAGACAGCTTTGGGGCGCCAGGGTGGCTCAGTGGGTTAAGCCGCTGCCTTCGGCTCAGGTCATGATCTCAGGGTCCTGGGATCGAGTCCCACGTTGGGCTCTCTGCTCAGCAGGGAGCCTGCTTCCCCCACCCTCTCTGCCTGCCTCTCCATCTACTTGTGATTTCTCTCTGTCAAAAAAAAAAAAAAAAAAAAGACAGCTTTGACCTCACAAATCCCCAGAAAAGGATCTTGTGAATCCTCAGGGGCCTGTAAATAATCTGTACCTATTTCCAAATGGTCTGGCTGAATTACAGGGGGGGAAAAAAAAGACAAAATGGGCTTTGTTAACATTGATTTTCATCTTTAACTCAGCAACTGAATCTACAGTTGTAGAGTTAAGGACACTAGCTTGAGCCAATTAAAGAACGTATGAGCTTCTGCTTCTCAGTACACTTTTAGCATCTTCAACAGAAGACGTGTAACTGTGCCAGCTCTCAGGAGGTTTTAGGTGAGATCTCAATGCAACAAAATCAAACTGGTTTCATTCTTCAAAAAAACTTGTCACAAAGTTAATGTAAAAGCAAACACTTCCTCATGATCTTTCAGTGGGACAAACCCATTTTTATAGATTCTATGATTACAACAGTTAAACAAAAAGCAGTAGAAGCCATAAAATAGGGTATGGGTGTAAAGTGACCAACAGCAGGAGTGATTACCCTTACCTAACGTCCTTTCCCACAGTCATGGCAGCAATCACTTTCTTCACAGCCTCCTTCCTCTTTTCTTTCTTTTCATTATTGAGTTCAGCCTTTAATTCAAAGATTTCTCCTACAAAAAAAGAGAGCAAACTGGTGAGATCTCAGGACCAGAAAACTAGACCGAAACACTACACTCTAATACATAACATGACCACTGACCAGAGGCAGGGTAGCAATTGAAGAAGAAGAATTTAAAAACTATAGGATAGGTACAATTCAAGTCCACAGACTATTAATTGACCCACTGACAACAATACCATCTTTGAGATTATGGCCAGAGAAGAACATAAAATCCAGATCTTGGGAAGTATATGGGTGGGGAAAAAACAAATCTCATGATATCCTACTACGATAGGGAGAGAACGGCATCTGATTGACGAAGATCTTCCATCAGAATTTTCAAGGTCCCAAGGAAAAAGAAATGTAGGCACGAAATGGGTTCACAAATCTGTTTTCAAACCAAAGAGATTCCAGATATCTGCTCATTCACCCACCGATAAAGTACTGAGGTTCAAAGATCACAGAGTGAGTTAGTGACAGAGCTGCTCTTAGAACTGTGCCTCCTGACTGCTGAATCCAGAGGTTTCCAACTAAATATTACCTGGGAGGTATTTAGAGAATAACAATGCTCAGGTTCTATCAGCATGTCAAGAAGAGCTCTCACATTCATTTTTTTTTTTAAGATCTTATTTATTTATTTGACAGAGAGAGACACAGTAAGAGAGGGAACACAAGCAGGGAGAGTGGGTGAGGGAGAAGCAGACTCACTGCAGAGCAGGAAGCCCGACACAAGGCTTGATCACAGGACCCTGGGATCATTACCTGAGCCAAAGGCAGATGCTTAACAACTGAGCCACCCCAGTGCCCCGTTCATATTTTTTAAAGTTCCTCCATGTGATTCTAATGCACAACCAGGGCTGAGAATCCCTGCTCTAATTAGCACTTTAAGGCTTCAAGGCCCCATCCTATCCAACTGGTCTGATGGAAATAATAAAATTGAAGCTTCAAGAATGGTACAGGGAGGGGCGCCTGGATGGCTCTGTGGCTTAAAGCCTCTGCCTTCGGCTCAGGTCATGATCCCAGGGTGCTGGGATCGAGCCCCACATCGGGCTCTTTGCTCAGCAGGGAGCCTGCTTGCCTTTCTCTCTCTCTGCCTGCCTCTCTGCCTGCTTGTGATCTCTAATAAATAAATAAAATCTTAAAAAAAAAAAAATTGAAGCTTCAAGAATGGTACAGGGAGGGGCACCTGGGTGGCTCAGTGGGTTAAGCCTCTGCCTTCAGCTCAGGTCATGGTCCCAGGGTCCTGGGATCAAGCCCCGCATCAGGCTCTCTGCTCAGAGGGGAGCCTGCCTCCCTATTTATGATCTCTGTCAAATAAATAAATAAAATCTTAAAAAAAAAAAAAAAGATGGTACAAACCAGACTTTTTTTTTTTTAAGATTTTATTTATTTATTTGACAGACAGAGATCACAAGTAGGCAGAGAGAAAGGAGGAAGCAGGCTCCCTGCTGAGCAGGGAGCCAGATGCGGGGCTCGATCCCAGGACCATGAGATCACCACTGGAGCCTAAGGCAGAGGCTTTAAGCCACTGAGCCACCCAGGCGCCCCACCAGAGTCATTTTTAAAGGCACAATCTTGAAGGAGTGCTCAGGTTCTGCACAGTGAAATGCCAGGGCTGCCATGGTAATAAACCTCAACTGGTTTTAAAAGAAAAAACAAAAGACACCACTGTGTCTGTGAAAAAGCAGTCGGCTACTCCCAGTTCAACCTTCCCTCTATAGCCTTCAGCTCTTCGACAATACTGCCTCATTTTCTGCCATGTTTGTATGACTGTGCTTGATGTTCATTTTAACGAGATCTCATTCACCACTATAGAAACAGTGGGGACAGCAAACTACGTGATCCGCTAAAGCCTTAGGATGGGAAGGATGAAACTGGTAAGAAACACAGAAGCTGAGCACTAAAAAAGCTTGTTACGTCAATATCCAGTGCCAGCAAGGCAAACAAAGTTACAAAAATCGGTTTTATTTTAATCAACAAATGCAAAAATAGTACAGTCCCAAAGGCTGGTCCCTTTAGAGTCATTCTCCTCTCCACCAAGTCCTCTGCTGCCAAATCCAGTTCTTAGGGTTCCCATCATTTACTTCTAGGAACGGTAAAGGACAAGCAGCAGGGTTTCAGAAGTCTGCACTGTGAAAAGCAGCAGAAGCTGAAGAATCAAAACAGGATGTAACTGAAACTATTCCAATTCTAGCATAAACAAAGAATATGTTCCAGTGGCAGTTCTGGTGGGTGTTGCAGGAAGTAAAAGGAACAGAGTCTATCCATTTTTTAAAATGTGGTATTTACCCACCAGTGATGCAATCTGTAGGTCTTAAACTTTTACAGATCACTGAATTTAAAAAGGTTACCAGGATTCATTACAAGAGAAGGTTTGAAGAGTTAGGTAAGGGTTTTTTAAAATTTAATTAAATATTTATTCATTTATTTTAGAGGGAGAGGGAGAGAGAGAGGAAGAGGGAGAAAATCTCAAGCAGATACCCCGCTGAGGGTGGGGCCTGTTGTGGGGCTCAATCCTACCACCCTGAGATCATGACCTGAGCCAAAACCAAGACTCAGATAGTTAACTAACTGAGCCATCCAGGTGTCCCAAGTTAGGTGAGTTTTTAAATGACATCTTTTTATGTCAATATAAACAATATCTTGGTCATCAAAGCATACGAAATGTCAACAATAAATAGCATTTCAGAAGGTCAGAAAAAAAGCTGAAAATGAGCGACAATGGTTAATGGTTTTTGTGAAGTGTGACTAATCAAGATAGAGAAGTTGGGTGGGAGCCACGAAGCGCATGAATTGAGACATGGTATAGAGAAAGCATGACTCACACACAGGAGACACTCAATAAACATTTTCTGAATAAATAAACAGAATGAATAAGTCAAGGGAAATGGACTTTGTGGTTTTTGTTTTTGTTTTTTTCTTTTAAAGATTTTTATCTATTTATTTGAGAGAGAGAGTGAGAGCAAGAGAGATCACAGAGGGAAAGGGAGAAGCAGACTGCTCCCTGAGAAGGCAGCAGGATGTGGGGCTCTAACCCGGGACCCTGAAATCATGACTTGAACTGAAGGCAGACAGCAACCAACTAAGCCATCCAGATGCTCCAAAGCTGGTCTGTTTTTAAAGGGAGGGTCATCTACAGCATTAGAAAGGAGCTGTTATTTGGAAACTATTTTACAAAAGATGAGGAGGCTGGACTTTCCCAGGAAGAATCCCTAATTCCTAGCCCCATAGCTGTATGTAAAAAACAGTATATTTCATATACACACACACATACACACACACTCTTAGAGATTTTACTTTATATATATACACACACACACACACACACACACACACACACACATACACACACACACTTTAAAGATTTTATTTGAGAGAGAGAGGATGCATGCCCATGCACATAGGGAAGGAGGAGAGGGAGAGAATCCTCAAGCAGACTCCATGCTGAGTGCAGAGCCCAACACTGGGCTTGATCTCATGACCCCAAGATCATGACCTGAGCCAAAATCAAGAGTCATACACTCAACAGACTGAGCCACCTAGACACCCCGTAAAGCAGTATTATATTTCTGATTACAAAGACTATGAGGTTAATAAATTCAAAGCTGTTTTCAAGTAATCCACAGACTATGACCTAAAAATCATGGAACTGACTCTAGAGGTTCCCTTTTTTTTTTTTTTTTTAAACATTTAATTTATTTATTTGACAGAGAGAGAGAGCACAAGCAGGTGGAGAAGCAGGCTCCCTGATGAGCAGGGAGCCAGATGTGGGGCTTGATCCCAGGACCTTGGGACCATGACCTGAGCCAAAGGCAGATGCTTAAGGACTGAGCTACCCAGGCATCCTAGAGGTTCCCTGTCTTAAGTACAAAAAATTTATTTAGACAACACCCAAAGAATGAGGTAAATCTATATATGGAGGGATATGAAAATACCAAGTTTCTATGTACTGTTGCATGACCTCTTTTTGTTAAAGATAAAAAACTGCTTAATCATATGGATTAATACTTTCATTTATATGCATAGAAAAAAACTAAGGATACACCTGAGTTCACCTCAGGAACTGGAATAAGGAGAAAGAGAATTGCATTTTTATTTTTTACGTGACCTATATTGCTTTAATAGTACTGTTCGTTATAAAATATTTCCAAGTAAAAAAAAAGAGAATGAATGTGCTGCTGCTGCTTCTGCCTTCCTCAGATCTACCAATCTTCAATGGATCCAAATTGGATTTCATCCTCTTACCAGAATAGAACCTTCAACTCAAAATCATGTGTATCATAGCCCTATCTTTACAAACCTATCCTTTAATAATTTATTCAAATACCCAGTTCTATACAAACAATAGATCCCCAATGAGACTGTCCACAATATGCATGTCTGAAGAGGTCAGGAACATTCTAGGGGGAACAATTTGACACTATAACTTTTGAAGAACTCAAACTCAAAGAACTCAAAAGTTCTTTGATCAAGTTTTCGTACTTACCTTTTTTATTGGTTGTGAAGTACTTGGAGTCAGTCATGGTTTTGGATCTTTAATGTGCACCTATAACAAGAGAAGAAAAAATGATTTATCCAATTTAGTGATGTCCAGCAAGGCATTGATTAATTTTAATAACATTTATAAGAATTTCTATACTCAGGGGCACCTGGGTGGCTCAGTGCATTAAAGCCTCTGCCTTCATGATCAAGTCGTGATCCCAGGGTCTTGGGATTGAGCTCTGCTCAGCAGGGAGCCTGCTCCCCGCCCCCCATTCTCTGTGCCTGCTTTTCTACCTACTTGGGATCTCTTGTCTGTGAAATAAATAAATAAAATCTTTAAAAAAAAAAAAAAGAATTTCTATACTCAAAAATGGGTATTTTCTTCCTTACCACCATTACTGGTGATTCAAGACATGCAAAGATAATTAGGGATGTTAACTCTTGCCTCAAGGAACTATCTGGGGCAAAATCCATAGGCTAAATGGCATGAATTGATAATCTATTATGGCCTTGTGATTTTATGCATAATTATCTCCTCCAAGCCTCCAAGACCTAAAGCTAGACCTTTCTGCAAATACATCTTCAATTAGGCACTCAAATATTAAGATAAGAAAAAGTTTGTTTTGAAAGATCTCCCCATTACTTTCCATTAAGGAAAATCTTTTTTTTTTTTTTTTCTTTTTTCTCCCCCCTCCCCCATTAAGGAAAATCTTATTTACTCCCTACCTCAAGATGGAGTCATTCCAAAGCACATATCCTGAAGCAATAGTAAGGTTGAAAGAGAAAACTGTGCCAACCTATTCACCATTACATGAATCTCTTGAAAAAAGGAATCTCAGAATAAAAAGCCTACATTAATAGGACAATATTCTTTCACAACAAATCTCTAGAGGCAAATATGCCTCACACGTGGATTTCTTAATTATAGTTTTCATATTTCCAACTATCTATACTTAGCCCAAAAGTATTCCCAAATAATAAATAATATCACTTTACAGCTAAAAACAAGGCAAAAAAAAAAAAAGAGATAAGATATTTATTCAGTCACACTGCATACAAAAAAGAACCAGAAGATGTTAAAACTCAAAAGATCATGGATCCCAGCCTCAAGTTAATGCTTCAAGTTAAATGGAAAATTAATCCAACTGACACTTGGTTCTACTAGTGAAACAAAAGGGCATGGACTGGCCACATTTCTCCCCCTAATAATGAGACAATGTTTTCTGATTTAAGAAACTTTTAAGACTTTGTCCTAGGTAGTTGATATCTTTAACTTTATTTAAATTTCCATGTAGTAATATTCCTTCCGCACTCAAAAATGTGTATCTTCTTCCTTACCATCCTCATTAACAATGCTTATTACCAAATTTAGGACTGATGCCTGGCACCTGCTCATTATTGTCAAGCCAAAACAACATGAGTGATACCACATTTGGCAAACAACAGTAAATATGGATCAGAGAGAAAAGACCCAAGCAATAAACAAATCAATGTAATTAAGGAAAATAAAAAAGAGCCAAATAAACATGAAATAATGAAAAAAGCCTGGCTCAAATCTGATCTCTACATTGTGCTACTTGGATAGCCTAAGGGAAATTAAACTCAGCTGAGCTCTTTCCAAGTAGCTTCTATTTACAGTCCTGATCCTTATGCAAGAGTGCTTTAGGTTGTACCAGAATTTCCCTGAATTACCTTCTATGTGAGCTAGAACTCACAAATATTATAGAATACAGAAATTCCCATTTTGATATAATTAAAAATTAACCTGTGACAGAGGCTTGCTTTTTACAATATTTTCATAATGCCTTCCTAGCAAAAATTCAAAGAATGTTATAATTATTTAATCCATTCACCATGTACACTAAATGTGAAATGGGCAAACTGAAGAAAGGAGTCCTTCATGTATAAGATCTGAAATAAATCTGAAGTTATTATGTAAGAACTTACACATACAAAGAGAGAAATAGCTATACAGAAATGATTTCTAGAACCTGAGAGCCAGAGCTCAAGGCCAATATGGTCTGTCTAGGATGTTATTATGCCATCTTAAGTCCAAAAGAATCCTCAAAACTTAAAACTTACTTAGGATTTAAAAACATAATCTGGGGGTGCCTAGGTGACTCAATCGTTAAGCCTCTGTCTTTGGCTCAGGTCACGATCCTGGGATGGAGCCCCACGTTGGGCTTCCTGCTCTGTGGGAAGCTTGCTTCTCCCTCTCCCACTCCCCCCGCCTGTGTTCCCTCTCTGGCTGTCTCTCTCTGCCAAATAAATAAAAATCTTTAAAAATAAATAATTACATACATACACACACAATCTGGATGTTATTTTTCACTGTTTCTTTGAAAAAAGGCACAAAAATTGTTCTGTTTTCTAAAGATCTCATAAACATATGCACATATTAAATTCTTAACAAGAATTTTAACCACAGTCTGTTAATGATAAAGTTAACCTAGTCTTAAATTCTGCCTTTACGGGGCACCTGGGTGGCTCAGTGTTAAGGTTAAAGTCTCTGCCTTGGGCTCGGGTCATGATCCCAGGGTCCTGGGATGGAGCCCCACATCGGGCTCTCTGCTCAGCAGGGAGCCTGCTTCCCCTCTCTCTCTGCCTGCCTCTCTGCCTACTTGTGATCTCTGTCTGTCAAATAAATAAATAAAATCTTAAAGCTCTGCTGGCACCATTTAGAAAAAAGAAATTCTGCCTTTAGTAGTGACCCACACATTTCACTACCTCCCTTAAATTTCATTGTCAAGGAATATATTTCTGTCCTATTCACTGGGAGCACTGTGTTCCTAACTAAGGAACAATGTACCCACCCACAAAATTTCAGGGAAGAGAGACAAGTCATCTTAGCTCCTAAAATAAGAATCCCTGCTCTTAAAGAAAGGGAGAAACCGATCACTCTTAGTTAGCTTCCACTGCTGTAAACAATAGTAAATGAAGCATCCCTGACCCCTATTGACAGGGAAACCTACGTGCCTTAAGCCAAAAGAAAACTCCAAGAAAAATGAAAGTAGTCTAAACAAAAACAAGTGGGAAGAGGTGGTGGTTGCACAGCACTAAGAATGTCCTAAATGTCACTCAACTGTTCACTTTAAAATGATTAATTTTATGTTACGTGAATTACACTTCAAAAAACTATATATGGGGCATATGGGGCTCAGTGGGTTAAGCATCTGCCTTCCGCTCAGGTCATGATTCCAGGGCCCTGCATCAGGCAGGAGCCTGCTTCTCCCTCTCCATCCTTCTTTCTCAAATAATAAATCTTTTTTTAAAATTACATACTTTTTAAATGAGATAATCACATGCCAAAGATGAACATAACCAGGTTCTCAAAATTACAGGATGGTGAAAACTGCAGCCTGCATTAGAAACCAAAGGAAAAGTAGCTAAGATAGAGCTGGGAAAAAAAAAAAAAAAAAGAAGTAGTAAAATATTTGCTGAAGAGCCTCAAAAATCAAGCTCTTCCTGGAAAAAAAAAAAAAAATGTTTTTTTCTCCTAGAGGAAACCCCAGGAAAAAGTAAAGCCATCATGGAGTCTGAATTCACACCACCTTCCCACCAGATAAACGAGACAAGTCACTGACTGTTCTAGGACCTGCGGTAGGGCCTTGGGATACTGCTAAACAATGGCGACCACAGGGAAAGCACACACTCACTCTTGTCCTAGCCCGGCTAGCCCAGCATCTGATGCCTGCATTTTCAGAGGAAGCCTCCCTCCCTACATGGGATGATATATCTGGATTTAACATAACCTAGCTTCTACCAAATACAGCTTGTGAAAGACCCTTCTCTTCTATTCCCCCTCCTTACAGTGCCCCTAAAGAAAATAAGGCCAGAAAAAAATAGGGTCTCAACGTCAAATGGCTCTCTGGGAAATGGCAGCTAAATTAGACTTGGTGAGGCCACTAAATCTCTTCTTCTCACACATAGTTGGCTTTACACAGTCTGGAGCCTGTAGCAAAAAAACTGGCCGGAGCTAACCCAATTATAGGGCAGAAAGGCCATTTAAGACATCTTTCGTTACAGGGGTGAGAAGCACTGAGATTTCAAACTTTTTTTCAAGATTTTATTTATTTGACACAGAGAGCACCCAGGCTCTTGGCTGAAGAGAGAGCCCCACGTGAGGCTCAATTCCAGGACCCTAACATGATAACCTGAGCCAAAGGCAGATGCTAAACCAACTGAACCACCCAGGTGCCCCTCAAATATTTCAATAATTAGATATTTCAATGCAAAGATAATAGTGTCTTCCATTATCATTTAGCTCATAAGAAATCACAAGGCTCCTAATTATAACAAACACGCTTACGATTTTTTTTTTTTAAGATTTTATTTATGTATTTTAGAGGGAGTTTGTGGCAGGGAGGAACAAAGAGAGAGGGACAAGCAGACACTGCGCTGAGCTCAGAGCCTGACATGAGGGCTCAATCCCATGACCCTGAGATCATGATCCGGGCACAAAGTAAGAGCTGGAGGCTCAAATAATTGAGCCACCCAGGCACCTCCACACCCGTGATTTCTATTTAACTATGTCAGACTACAAAGTAATTTATTATTATACAGTAAGAAAGAACTTCAAAAATTTTACATCCAATTTTTAAAAATTTTATTAAAGAGAGAGAATGAGCAGGGAAAGGGGTAGAAGGACAAACAAGCTCCTCACTGAGCACGGAGCCAGACACGAATCCCAGGACCCTGAGACCATGACCTGAGCCAAAGTCAGATACCCAACACACTGAGCCACCTAGGTGCCTCAAGTTTTACACCCAATTTTTTTTTTTTAAAGATTTTATGTATTCATTTGAGAGATAAAGCACAAGTAAGAGGAGAGGCAAGGGGAGAAACAGAGTCCTCTCTGAGCAGGGAGCCCAATGAAGGGCTCCATTCCAGGACCCTGGGATTATGACCTGAGCCAAAGGCAGATGCTTAATGGACTGAGCCACCCAGGTGCCCCTTAGATCCAATTTTTTTTCTTTTTAAGATTATATTTATCTATTTGACACAGAGAGAGACAGCAAGAGACGGAACACAAGTATAGGGAGTGGGAGAGGGAGAAGCAGGCTTCTTGCTGAGTAGAGAACCCAATGCAGGCTCAACTCCAGGACGCTGGGATGATGACCTATGACAAAAGCAGAGGCTTAACTAATGAGCCACCCAGACACCCTCTTCCATCCAATTATTAACTGAAACAGCAAAACTCTGGAAAACTGAAGCCTAGAAGTAAAGAAGGAAGAAAGAAGAAGGTATCGTATCTAATTCACTGCTCAGCTTGAGTCAAACCAGTACATAAAATGTAATATTTTTAAATATGGATGTTTAAGGTGGGGGAAGATGAACTGAACTCTCTTGAGTCACAAAATGTTAACTCTGTGTTAATTTTACCACTCAACTTTCATTGAGGCTGTTTGCAGAACACACTATCCTTTCTGCTTCCTCGGGAGTTTAAACTGTTAAGGTACCTGCAAACAGTTCTCACCTTACCACCACGCTTAGTCATCACTGGAATGTGTTACACGCTTTCTTGTACAGTTGCATCTCCTCCATCTGCTTTCCATTATTACTTTGTAATTGTACCCTGAGGCTAAGCAATACAGGCATACCAGAAACTTAATTAATCATTTAAATTGTCCCTCATTCAGACCACTTTCTGGGTCACTCCGCCTTTTCGAAACTTACTGTGCTTTCTTTACTTTTTCTTTTTAACCTCAATGATTATCGTAACAGCATCTGGCATTCAAAACACCTATTTCTTTTAAAAATCAAAGTTTAATTAAGTATCCACACTTTATGCACACTGCTTCATAATGAAATAGCCAGGTAAGTTCAATAAAAGCCTCCCCCCAGGTAGAAGACTGCTCTGAAAAGAAACAGCTTAAATTAATCCTTTGGATGCAAAGAATATGGAAATAACAACACATTCCAGTTTCTTTGCCTCTGGCTTAGCCTACAGCCTTTCCCAAACGAGATCATTCCTGCTAAACCCAGAAAGAAAAAATTCGGGGCTGATTTACCCCTATTTGCTTCCCCCTCTCTCACATCGGGTCTGAAGGTTTCTCTTCCCTTCCCCCAAGTGTCAGGAATTCCTCTTCAGGCCCAGGTGGTCAAGATTCTTGGGATATATTCCTCCATTACGAGATGGGAGAGAGGAGTCGTTTCACCTCCAATTACCGGAGACAGGAGAGTGCTGCCCGCCAATGGACAAACCTGTGGGGGAATCCCTTTCGCCCTCTACTTAGCTGGTCAAGTCCCAGCCTCCGAATGAACGACGCCAAGCGGGGCATTAGGAAGGCTCTCCCGTTTGGCCTCCAGCCCATACCGGCCACACCCCTGGCCTCTGGCCCCAACCCCCGACCTCGAACATATCCCCCTTCCCGTGCCCTCCGCCCCACCAATTCCCAGCTGCCACACCCGAGAATTCCCTCGTCAGGCCGGAGTCGTGGAGTCCCTCTCTCCAACCCTCTTCCTCACAACGGTCACACCCGACGGCTCACTTCATCCTCAACGGTCACGCTCCTAGGATTTCTTCTCCCGCCCACCCCACCAGCCTCCAACTCAACCTGGGGTCCCCCTGCCATCAATGAGGGACACACCCCGAAGTTAGCCGCCTTGAACTCACCGGAGGCGAGGGCGGGGGTGGCGGCAGCAGCCAGAGAGCACGGCCCGAGCGGTGTTGTAATGGTTTCCTGCACGTCACGACTCCTTCTCCAGGTCTAAGCCACTGCGCAAAACCCACTTTGCCAGGGACAAAAATGGTGGACAGGAAACTCTGACGTCAGAGAACCTCGACGTTTACCGTCATCCCCGCGCGCGGGAGAACCAGAAAGGCGGCGATCTTTGTCCCCTTGGAAACGGACCGGTCTTTTTTGTTTTTTGTTTTTGAGCGGAAACTGGAGACTGGACCCAAGAGGAAGTTCGGGGGCTATGCAGAGGACTATATTAAACAAACTGACGTTCCCTGGATTTGTTTCCTCGCGCAGGAGTTCTCTAAAACCTCTCACATGCAAGGGATTGAAATATCGTTTCTTTTATTAAAAAAAATTTTTTTAAGGCTCAGCTGATTTCGCAGGCCAGCTCAGGACTGTGGACAATGGTGAGAATGTGACTGGGAAATCACTTAACATGTCCTTAATCTTAGTCTTTTTTTTTTTTTAAGATTTTATTTATTTATTTGACAGGCATAGATCACAAGTAGGCAGAGAGGCAGGCAGAGAGAGAGGAGGAAGCAGGCTCCCTGCTGAGCAGAGAGCCCGAAGCGGGGCTCAATCCTTGGACCTTGGGATCATGACCCGAGCTGAAGGCAGAGACTTTAACCCACTGAGCCACCCAGGCGCCCTCTTTAATCTTAGTCTTTTTTTTTTTTTTTTTTTTTAATCTTAGTCTTAAATGCGAAATGAATCCAATCATCTCTCTCTGGCTTGTGAAGTTTAAATGGGATAATGTAGGTAAAGCATCTGGCTTATAGGAGTGCTTACACAAAAATAAGTTACATTTGGAAACCAAGACTTAGAAATCTCTGTACCTCTCCCTCACTTGTGCTGTGAACCTAGAACTGCTCTAAAAAGAGTAAGATTTTAATTTTTAAAAAATGTGGAGAGCGAGAGAGCCTGGGGCAGAAGTTGAGGAAACCAAAATGCAAAGCGGACTGCAAAGTAGAAAGAAAGAAGGAAAAGCAGATGGTTATAATGTTTCAGCATGTTTTTAAGAGTTCTATGAAAGCAGGAACTATACCAGTCTGTTCACTCCTCTATCTGAGACCTAGCCCCCCTCCCCAAAATTTGTTGAATGCATAAATGTATTGAGTGGTCAACAATATCAGTTGCTATAGAGAAGAGGAGGAAGGGCTCAAGTGTCCAAGGATTTAGCAACATAAAGGTTATTTGATATCATGGTGCCTGGGTGGCTCAGACAGTTAAGCAACCAACTCTTGATTGCAGCCCTGGTCATGATAGCAAGGTTGAGATTGAGCCCCACATGGCTCTGCACGGGGCATGGAGTCTGCCTAATATTCTCTTTGCCCTCCCTCCTGCCTCAGCCCCCCTCCCTCTGAATAAATAAGTAAATAAATAAATAAATAGTCTTTGATGTCATCGCTGCAACCATCAGTAAAGATATGAAGGCAAAAGCCATGCTGCAGAAGTGTGAGGATGAATGGGAGGCAAGGACATGAAAACAGGAGTTGTAACTTCTAGCTGTAGGACACCTGGATGGCTCAGTCAGTTAAGCTTCTGCCTTTGGCTCAGGTCATGGTCCCAGAGTCTTGGGATCAAGTCCCACTTCCAGCCCTCTGCTCAACTGGAAACCTGCTTCTCCCTGCTTTGCCCTCTGCCTGCCACTCCCTGTGCTTGTGCTCGCTCTCTGTCAAACAAACAAATAAATAAAAAATCTTTTAAAAATATGGCTGCAAAGAGTATATAGGATATTTAGGAGAGAAAATAGCAAAGATTTTTTTTAAGTTTTTTTTTAAGTTTTTAAAGTCATATATTTTCTTTATACTATACTTTCTTTACACTATACTACTTTTCTTTATACTATACTATCATGAACCATGAGTTCAATGATTGTTCCTACCCATAAGACTCCTAAAGCTCTATTTCTAACCTTGACTTATTCCTAACTTCACCACCAAATGCTAACCACACTGATGGAAAAATCTGTATTTATTATGGCCCACCCAAATTAAATAAATCATGAGATGAGGGAGGAGGGTGCTGAAAAACCTGGTTCCAGTTAAAACTCCCAGAAATCAGAGGAGGATTTTGTAAAGAAGATCCCACCAGAAAAATATTTATTAAAGGACTTTGATTCATGTCCTTCTCCTATTCAAAAACTTTTAGCAGATCCTCAATGCCTAGTAAATCCAAACCTATCCTTCCCTCAGTTTCTCCCATCTCTATGCTCTTTAGTTTTCTCATCTGTAAAATAGGGGAAATAGTAATATTCTATCATAATATTATTATAAGGACAAAGGGAATTGATATATGTAAAGCACTTAGAAGTACGACTGCACACAGTATGACTATGCAGCATTTGCTACAGTTGTGTTTATCACAATAAATTACACTAAATTGATCAAGCCAGAAACCTGGAGAGTCATTCTTGATTTCTCTCTCCCTTAATGGTCACATCCAAACCATCTCCGAGCTGTCAATCCACCTTCAAAATAACCCTTTTCTTTTTTTAAAATATTTTATTTATTTATTTATTTATTTATTTGCCAGACAGAGAGAGAGAGAACACAAGCAGGTAGAGCTGCAGGCAGAGGCAGAGAGAGAAGCAGGCTCCCCACTGAGCAAGGAGCCCGATGCGGGACTTGATTCCAGGACCCCGGGACCATGACCTAAGCCGAAGGCAGTGGCTTAACCAACTGAGCCACCCAGGCGCCCCTCAAAATAAACCTTTAATTCATCCAATCCCCTTTATTTCACCTCATTAATCTAAACCACCACCTAGTGCCTGGGCTACCAGAAACCTCTACTTTCCTCCCAACCATTATCCATACAGCAGCCAAGTTATTTAACTTATTCTCAAGTGTGCAACAAACATTTTTAAGAAGTGCACACATAATAAATGGAAACTTTGGAAGAATTTTCACAACGTAAACATAATCACATAAACATTACAGGATCATCTTAAAAATACAAACCTCATGATTCTGGTGTATAAATCCTTCAAGGAATTCCAATTGCACTTGAATTAAAATCTAGTCTCCTTCCCATGGCCAGAGTCCTTGCACGGTTTGACCCCTACCTCTAACATTTTATGCCTTTCAGTTACTCTGCATTTCCTCTTTTGCTATCGCAGCCCTCACATATGCCACACTCTTTCCCATCCTAGGGTCTTCACAAATACCGCCCCTCCTGACTCATAATCAACAACCCATCCCCATGGTTGGCTCATAATTTGGTCTAATTGTCATCCCCGAAAAGCACTGTTTCCCCAATCTAAAAGGCTCTGCCCTCCTAGCCCACACTGCCACACCATCCCAGCACTTATTCCATTTATAAATTATGTGTGTTTATTTACTTATTATCTCCCTTTTCAACTAGAGTATAAATTCCATATCTGTTTTTACTATTTCATACCCAGCACCTAGCATAATGCCTGACACATTACTCGGTATTTATTAAACAGATGAATATCCACAGGCAAAGAACTAAAAGTACCATTTAAGACCTTCCGTAATCCACCTAAGTGTATGCTCAACATACTCTGTTATTCCTTTCTGTAGCTCTACAGTTAAACTAAACAATTTGTTCCACCTACATACTCCCTACTGCTCCCTTAGCCTGGAAAGCCCTACCACTACCATGACTTGCCCCAAATGTACTCATTTTTTGAGATCCACCTAATTTACAGAATTTTCTCAGTGGTATCTGTTATGGTACAAGGTACAGAAGGTACCAGGTTACATCACTGTATTAGAAAGCAACTGGCAAAGAGAAGCTGAAATAAAATATAAGGATAGAAATGTTTTTCGCTTTGGTTACATAGGCCAACATAGGGCTTCTATTTAAGCTAGCTTGTAGTGCCTTATTTCTCCCAGCTGATAGTTATCTCTTCCTCCAAACTCACATCAGACTAACCTATCTGATGGCTCTTAATACTGCTTTATATATATATATAATACCTCTTAATATATGTATAAATATATATAATGTTATTTTATTATATAATAAAAATCTATATATAAAATATATATAATGCCTCTTAATACTTAAGTATACTTTTTATGTGTCTTATCTATTAAAACATAAACCTGAGAGTGTGATCTATGCTGAGGTGGTTACTATTTGTTGGCTGCAATAATTGGTATTAATTGGGGGCACCTGGGTGGCTGTCAGTTAAGTAAGTATTCAACTCTTGATTTTAGCTCAGGTCACGATCTCGGGGTGGTAAGATGCAGCCCCGCATGGGGCTCTGTGCTCAGTGAGAAGTCGGCTTGCGATTCTTTTTCCCTCCCCCACCCCCAGCTCGCACACTCTCTAAAATAAATGAAATAAATTTTTTTAAAAATTGGCATTGGTTATTTTTTTACTGCTTCTCTTTTTTCTCTTGCAATAATTTCAATTTACTTTTGGGTCATCCTCAAAAGACTATTAATCAAGATGTCTTGCCTTTTCCCCCCGCCCTAAGATTTGTTTACTTTAGAGAGAGTGAGCAAGTGTGCGGGGCAGGGGTGGGGAGGCAGAGAATCTTAAGCAGACTCTACAATGAGCACGGAACTGGGTACCAACCGATCTTACAACCCTGAGATCATGACCTGAGCTGAAACCAAGAATCAGACACCTAACTGGCTGAGCCAGCAGGAACTCCAGTCTTGCCCTCTTCTAAGAGTGAAACAGAGTGGAGAGGAAATCTGAACCAAGGTAGGGCAATAGCCATTTGAATCATAAGTACAGTGACAGAAAGTTGTTGAAGCTTTTTCATGCAACAACACTGCTTGGGTGAGACTACTAATTCTTGCTGGAGACATCCAATACAACTGTAGTTCCTGTCCTTTTTAGAGATGGCTTTCCTCATTTTGTTAACTACTCCATACATTCCCAAACATTTAAAAAATATTAGCTTGCTTCTTCTGCTTGTAAACAAAGAACCCTAATTGATAAAAACGTTTAATTTCCCACTTGTAGTTGATGCTAAGTCTCAACTTCGTTCTTTTGTAGTAGCTACTATTTGTAACCCTGAAACTAATAATACATTATATGTGAATTTAAAAAATCCTCACAACCCTATGATACATTATGGGTACATTATGATTTCCACTTTATAGATGAGATTGAGACCCAGAGAGGTTATGTCAGTGCCTAAGGTATCAGCCACAGTAAGTGGGGGCTGAACCAGAATCGAACTTACGTAGTGAAAACTGAAGTCTGGCCTCATATTTTATGACTCTGCGTTGCCTGAATCTTCCTCTTCATCCTTAGCAGGGTCAGTCTGCCAATGCTTGAGGTCTCCAGTGATGGGGGAACTTAATCTGGTGTCAGCCCCACCTCTCCTTTCCTACCTTGGTTGTGCCACTCCCAGCCCCTCTGCCACACTGACCTGTGTGAAGTTCTTTGAAATAGAACTTCACTGTGTCCTTTCCCTATCTGTCCCTCTTTATGGCGCTGCTTTCTGTCTGAAATGTCCAGCCACATTGGCTGGAAAATGCACTTCAAAATCTGATGTATTCCATGGACTCTAAAACATCACTGATTTTCAAGATGCACCTTTATTTTATGTTCACTTGAGAAAGAAAAATTCTACCAGCTAAACTTTGACATAATGCCTTCTTATCACTTGGAATTTTATTGTTAATGAAAGAAGCTCATTAGATGACGTTTATCGTTTACTACTCGCGCCCCTAGAAAAACATAACAGAAATAAATTGGGTAAGTTAGTCCTTTAAAAAAAAAGCTATTGTTAAAACACCTAATACTTGTCAGGTGCTTTATACAGATACAGTATCTCTAGTCCTTGAATTTCTGTAAGGCAAAAGTCTTCCATCAACGTGATTGTCGCTGGCAGGTTATTTGGTAGAGTAAAAAACACGTTTAGAACTGTAAGATTAACTTGCAAGACTTTATTGAAACAATTAAACCCAAACCTTCTTTTTGAGGGTTCTCATTATGCAAACCAATGATCTTTACGCCGTAAGTTCCTGTTAGGCCGTGAATACCTTCTATTCCTAACCACTTAGCATAGAAGTGGGGAGGAGCTGGAGAGAAAGAGGAATGGTTGAACTTTAACTCACTGAAACTCAATAAACCCGTATACGCAACTCAAACGAAGCAAAGTTGCACACGATGTAAAAGCATTTTGCAAACCCTAAGGTAAATTACGTTAATTCTGCAATACAAACAGTGAAAAGTACCATCTGCCAAGCGTCCCCAGTTCATTCTAGCTAGAAGACACCAGGATCCCTCCGTCTTAACACGTATTCATCCCCCCGTGACACATCCAAACGTGTACGGCAGCAGGAACCATTTTCATCGAGTGTGCAAGTGCCTAGTTACGCTTGAACACAACTACACCTAGGAGACTGTTAATCTACCAGCTGGAATGGAAAGTAAGAGTTCCCAGTTCCAACGGACTGCAGGAGCCTTTTTCATCCTATCATCTTTTTCATAACTAGCAACAAAGCTAAAGCCTTCTATCGCCAGCTGCGTCGCTCCAAATCCTTCCCGGAAGGGGGCAGAATATAAATTACCTACCGCCCCCGCCGCGCGCACAGAGACCTTCGGTACGTCCATATTCCCTTTTGTTCCCCCACCCCTAACTAAATCGCCCAAGGGAACAGAGTCCTCAGCAGCAGGCCCGAACTCTTGGCTCCCGGCGCCAGGTGTCCCCGCAGCGCCCCGAACATCTTGCGGAAAAGACCTCTGCGGGGGGAGATTCAGAGCTGTGGTTTCCCACGGAGAATGCGAAACAAAATCAGCTTCAAAAATAAATAAATAAATACCACAAACGGACAGAGAATTCCACTCTAACCCCCAAGTGAATTCTTTAATTTCAGCGGAAGCGGAAGTCTTGGAGGGAATCATAGAGTTTGCTGCTTCCGGTTCCCGGGCCACGTTCCGAGCTAGAGCGCCTCTCTACCGTCGGTCGTCCCAATCGCCGGCCCCTTCTATTTCCGGGTGCGGCTTCTGTCCGAGCGGAGGCCTGTCTTCAAACGTGGCGTCTTGGGTCCCTAGGGCCTCGCCGGGGGTCCGCGCACAAGGACCCGCGCGGGCACTTTGCGGCTAACAACTGGAGCCAGCCCTCGCGTACCGGGTCCGCACTGGCACCTCTAACCCTTCAGAGCTGGCTGGCTTTTAAGCCCTCGCGATTGAGAGCCCTTGATTCGCAGCCTCCAGGAGAGCACCCCTTCGGCTATACCTGTATCCCATAGGCATGCTTTGCCCTGTGAGGTGCAGCATTTGACAAGTCACCCCTACCCCCACGTTACCACTTCCACCTCAATCTCTGCCACGTCTGCCTTAATTTCGTTCTTAACCTCCTTGATTTGAGACCCCTCCCCCTCTCTGCCTCCAGAAGAGGTCTCCCCCCGCACCCCCAGTTCTGTAAAAGTTTTGGGTCTCTTGCAGAAAGATTGCCTTTAAGACTGAGCACCCGTTTGATAACCAAAACAAGTTCATGCTTGCTAAAGAGTTTGTGGGCAAAGCGAAACTCAGTGCACATAAGAAACTATGGCTGAGCACGGGGCTCACATCACAACTGCTTCTGTGGTGGATGACCAGCCATCCATCTTTGAGGTGGTAGCACAGGACAGTTTAATGACAGCAGTGAGACCTGCTCTTCAGCATGTGGTCAAGGTAAGATATTGATTCTCTGAAAGGTTTTAGGGACGACTGGGTGAAAACCAAACAGTTTACTTGGTTGTCTAGGTTTTGAAATTGCCAATTAGCATGTAATTCATATCCTGTAGTTTAATGGTTCTTGAGTCCCTGTTATGTGTAGAGCCCTGTACTGAACACCTAGCACTTCAGAAAGGATAGGGAAGATCCCCAAAAGAAGTAACTTGTTTAAGCCCAAAGTATCAGAATTTAGAGGGAAATAAGGAAATGTGAATACAACACATAGTAGTTGTGAAATGGAATGAAATTCATTTATTAATTTACTTTTAGGTTCTCGCAGAATCAAATCCTGCCCACTATGGCTTCTTTTGGAGGTGGTTTGATGAAATCTTCGCCCTGCTAGATCTTCTGCTCCAGCAGCATTATCTGTCTAAAACAAGTGCCTCATTTTCTGAAAATTTTTATGGCTTAAAGCGCATTGTAATGGGGGACACATACAAGCCTGAGAGACTGGCCAGTGCTGGTCTCCCGAAGCGGCAGCTGTGGAAGTCAATTCTGTTCCTGGTTCTTCTTCCCTACCTGAAAGTGAAGCTGGAGAAGCTTGTTTCTAGCCTGAGGGAAGAGGATGAATATTCTATCCACCCCCCTTCTTCCCGCTGGAAACAGTTTTATAGAGCCTTCCTGGCAGCCTACCCATTTGTTAACATGGCATGGGAAGGCTGGTTTTTTGTACAACAACTTCGATACATCCTGGGAAAGGCTCAGCATCACTCCCCGTTGCTGAAGCTGGCTGGAGTTCGGCTAGGTCGACTTACAGTTCAAGATATACAAGCTCTGGAGCACAAAGCAGCTGAAGCCAGCATAATGCAGCAACCAGCCAGGAGGTAAGGCTTTAACATTTCCCCAAACCTTTCACTAAGAAATTCTAAAATTTTAACCTAATTTTATGAAACTCACCTTCCTCAGTCCACTTTGTGGTATTTCATAAATCAGAGAAAAATTCTTGTGTCCATACAAGAGTTGCCCTCCCAGTAACCTTCCTCATCACACTAGCTACATTTTTATGAATGCTTGCTGTGTGCCAGGCCCTGTGCTTGCTGTTTGCTTCATGTACATTATCTCAATCCTCCTGACAACTTAATGAAATAAATTCATTACCTCATTTAAGACCTAAGGAAACTAAGACCTAATAGCCAACTACCTTGCCAAGGCCACATAGCTAGAAGGTGGCAGAACTGAGATTCAAGCCAGATCAACAATTCTCAAGACTGTGCTCTTAACCACAATGCCACTGTTTCTAGTTAGTATTTA
Organism: Mustela nivalis; assembly: GCF_964662115.1. Lineage (NCBI taxonomy): Eukaryota > Metazoa > Chordata > Mammalia > Carnivora > Mustelidae > Mustela > Mustela nivalis. The sequence continues at coordinate 25,501,577 of NC_139036.1, read as the reverse complement.
TGTTCTCCTACAACTTCAAATATACAGTCCTCGATATTGCTAAGTTATTTTTGTTAAGTGAGTTGTTTCTTTTTCTTGATATACTATCTTATACACACACACACACACATCTATATAACCAATGTCTTACCAATTTCTTTCTAAAAACAAAAAAACAAAACCCTAGTCATTAAATACAAAATTTAGTTCCTATACTCCCCCAAACACTGGAGGTCAGAAAAAGGAAATAATTTCGAATGGATAGTAGAGGAGATGGTGCCAATCTAGCAACTACTCAAAATCCAAACTGAATCAGTGATTCTGATGAAAAGTACAAGAGGTATATTTATATTAGTCATTCTGTGATCAAACCTAAGTAAACAGTTTCTCCTTTTGCCTCTTTGTTCTATTCTTCTACCAGTGTTGGTGAGAAGATAAAGTCAGCTCTGAAGAAAGCCTTGGGAGGTGCGGCCTTATCCCTCTCTACTGGCCTTTCTGTGGGAGTATTCTTTCTGCAGTTCCTTGAGTGGTGGTACTCATCTGAAAATCAAGAAACTATCAAATCACTGACTGCTCTGCCTACTCCACCACCTCCTTTACACCTAGACTACAATTCTGATTCTCCTCTGTTACCTAAAATGAAGACTGTGTGCCCCCTGTGTCGCAAAACCCGGGTAAATGATACTGTTCTTGCCACCTCTGGCTATGTGTTTTGTTATCGCTGTGTATTTAATTATGTGAGGAGTCACCAAGCTTGTCCCATAACAGGTTATCCAACAGAAGTACAACATCTAATTAAACTGTATTCCCCTGAAAACTGAAAGGGATTAGCATTTTATTTCACAACAAAATTATTGCACCATAAGGCTGAGAAACTGATTTTCAGTTTCAGTACATAGCATTGTTTGAATTGTATGAAAACTGATTTTCAGTTTGAGTACACAGTATTGTTTGATTCTTCTCATCCTCAATTCATAATTACATGAACTTGACACAACTAGAGTTGACCCCTGAATGACATGTGTGTTAATGATGCCAACATGACCCCCCCAAGTAGAAAATTAATGTATAACTTTGACTCCCCCAAAATGTAACTACTAATAGCCTACTATTGACCGGAAGCCTTACTGCTAAAAGAAACAATTAACACATTCTGTATATTAGATGTATTACATATTGTATACTTGCAGTAAAGTAAGATAAAGAAAATACTTAAATCATAACAGAAATACATTTATACTGTGAAAAATCCACATATAAGTGGACCCACACAATTCAAATCTGTGTTCAAAGGTCAACTTATGGATTTCTTTAAAAGGATATATCCATTGATCTAAACTTTTAACCAGCTCTCTAGACTCCTACTTAAGAGTTTAGCAAGCTAGCTAGAATAATAGAATCAGGATTGACAGGGGACGTGAAGGTCAGTGTAGAGGAAATGGATGAAAGAGGATAGTACAGAAGCTTTTCCTTAAAGAACAAGAGGTATAAAATCTCAGGAGAAACCCAAGATAGACCTCATAAAGTGGGTGATAGGGAAGCAGAAGCAGGCCTTTTCTTGAGAAATGAAAGCATTTATCCACCCTGAGAAAAAGATTTTATCAGTTTGCAAACAATGTGAAATGTTGACCTGCTCTTCACAGAAATACTTGAAAACACTTGAGAAAAACAAAGCACCTTCCATATACTGTGACCCACTTTAAGTAGCATATGCTACAGTGTAATCAAGTAAGATTCCTTTATGAGCCATACATATCTTTTCTTGGGGAACCAGTTAAAGAAAAATAGGGGTTGAGCATATACACAGAGCTGTCTAAAGATTTCAGTGTGATGAAAGCAAAATGAATAAGCAATCAAGAGATGACGTAACATACTGATTTAACTATAATTATGCAAAAGAACCTTTTAATAAGCTCTTTCTTCTTGCTGTTAAGAGTTTGCTAAATGGGCACGAGTTACTCTGGCTATTACTAAGTTTCTATGAAACGCTTAAGTAAATTTTAAAAATAAATGTTTTTGGCAAAGAGTCGTTCCAAGTAGTCATAATTATTTGGAAACTTAAAGCTTACTTGAGGTGGGGACGCCTGGGTGGCTCAGTCGCTTAAGTGGCCTCCAACTCTTGGTTTTGGTTCAGATCATGATCTTAGGATATTGAGATCAAGCCACACAGTGGGCCCTGCAGCTCAGCATGGAGTCAGTTTGGGATTCTCTCTCCCTCTCCCTTTGCCCCCTCCCCGGCTTACCTTACATGTGTGCCTGCACATGCGTTCTCCCTCTCTCGCTCTCAAATAAATAAATATTAAAATTACTCCAGGTATTTAAAGTACATTTTTCATTCAGACCACCTGTGACTTTGAAGTATTTTTGTATTGACATTTTGCTTTTTTTTTGCTAATCCAATACTTGGGAGAAAAAACCTCTACTTCAACAGCAAGAATTCAGCTTGTGTGAAATACCCTGTATGAGAGATACCATAGAAACACTTGAGTTATGTAGTAAAATTCATGCCACTGAGTTTTTGGGTTGGTGAAAATATACGGGTAGAAGAACGATGAAAATAATATAAGCATCTCTGCTGAGGTAAATGTTTTCTAATATTTTGATTCATTTAGCAATTCAAAGCACATTTTCTGATAGCATGAAGTTGATCAAATTAAATTTTGAAATGGAATAACCTATGAATTTGAAAATATTAACATTTTTCTGTATCATAAGAAGAATGTAATGGATATTTGTTAAAGTTCTTGTTAAATTGCAAGGTTTTACCAAAACAAACACCATAGCTAATTAAACATTTTTAATAAGTAATAAATCAGTAAGAAAACTGAACCAGATTCAGGATTGAAAATAATGTAGTCCTCCACGAAGATATCAAAGCCAGATTCTCAACCTAAGAAGGAAAAGATGAAAGTATCAGCAATCCAAAAGAGTATCCAAGAAACACTCTTATACATAATAAAATCAGTATCCAAATAGAAAAGAACATTCCAGTGTGGAAAAACCACAACCAGAATCAGCTCAGAGAGAAGATTAAAGAATCATACCCTGGTCAGAGCCAGCACTGAGGCAATGGCAATACCAGGTCAGACTATACTTCACTCATCATCGCATCATTGTATTTCACATCCTTAAATACCTAAGAGCAGCCCATTCTTTTTTTCGATTCCAAGAAGACTTAGGTTAACCTATGAAAAAATAAAGGCTTATATATAGTTAAGTTTCAATCAACCATGGGCTTTTAATAAATATTTTCCACTATGCTTGCTTTACAGACTGCTGTACAAAAAAATGCAAACTTGAGGAAGTTTTCGTTTTGAGGAGCTTTTTTGTTTTTGAAATATAGGCATGGAGAAGCATTTTTGGTTCAAAAACTTTTTTTTTTTTTAATGAGTCCAAATACCATGCATGATAAAATTCCAGAGACATCTGTGAAGGGATTTACAGTCTAATTCTAAAGCAAAAACTTTAGGAAAGATCTTCGACTAAATTCCATTATAAAGTAGCCTTCTGTTCATTTAATGTAAAAATATGATTTACAATTCTGCTGCCAACAAAAATAAAAAGTATAGTCAAAGTTTTTATATTGAAATCTTCTATCTTAAGAATGCTAAACCCCGAGAGACTATGTTTTGCCAAAGGTCTACAGCAAATTAACTAACAGTAGAGCTGAAAGAGAACAAAGGTCTGATTATCAGATTTCTATTTTTTCACTACCAACTAATCTGAGGTTTAATGTCAACTTTCTTCAGGCCACGGGCAAGATAAAAGAAGCAATGCAGGGGCTCCTTGGTGGCTAAGTCAGTGGATCGTGGGACTCTTGATCTTAGAATTGTGAGTTTGAGTCCCACATTGGGTGTGGCGATTACTTAAAATCTTAAAAAGAAAAAAAAAAAAGCAATGCAAAGTCTAGGTAATTCACAACCTGAATAATCAATTTCTGAATAAGGCGGCTGACTGCATTTCATTTATTCTAAATGACACCTGCTGGTGGTACGCTATCACCGACATGGTAAAGTACTCGGATCACCATGTCACCCTCCCCATCCTACCGTAGGGAAGTTACCATTCTGGAGACAGCGCATGCTTCCTTCAGCCATCTATAAATGTCAATAGATTGAGGGGCACCTGGGTGGCTCAGTGGGTTAAAGCCTCTACCTTCTGCTCTGGTTCTGATCCCAGGATACTGGGATCGAGCCCAGCATCAGGGCTCTCTGCTCAGCAGGGAGCCTGCTTCCCTTCCTCTCTCTCTGCCTACTTGTGATCTCTGTCTGTCAAATAAATAAATTTTTTTTTTTAAAAATGTCAATAGATTGATACTCCTTAGTTTAAAACTGGCAGCTGTTGGTCTGTGTTGGCCATTCAGCAACTAAACTCCATTAAAAGAGAAATTAACAAAGCGCCTGTTTTACAGGGTTTCTGCTTGAGCCTTTAGCTCATCAGCCTCTACAGGTGAAGTACATGTTAAAAATGAGGAAAGCAGAGGCTGAGAGAACTTTGTCTACAAGCATGCAACTTGGGAGCAGAGCTCCAAGTGAGCTCCCACCATACCCAGCCAGCACACGTCCCTAATTCTCTTCCTCAGCCCACTTTGCTCCATCTGGAGTGCCTCCCTCAGCCCCTGCAATCTGGAGAACGCCTAATTACAGTTTCACCTTCTCAGTAAAGTGGTCTCCAACCCTCAGCCATCCTCTCTTCTGCCTCCACAGCACTTCTCCCACCACAGCACGCATCCCATCACTTACTCACCCAGGCACTTCCCCCACATCCCGTCTATCCCACCAGCCCCCTGACAGAGTTCCCAAAGAACCAGGGCAGCGTCTTACCGGCCTTTGCATCCATTACACTCAGAACGGTGTCTGGTACGTAGGACGAGGGTCAATAAATGAACAAACGTTAAACAATTCAGTCACTTGGCAACCTCCACCAAAACCTTAAGCTCCTCGATTATAAAAGCATCAGCCCAAAATATAAAGCCAACTTACCTCCAACATTGCAGGTGGGTAAGGAACATACCTCAAGCATCCCTAAGCCCTCCCTCCCCTAGCTTCTACCTCAAAGCTGTCTCCACGATGCCTGGCGCAGAACAACGAGTGCTTACATACAGTGGACCCTCGACCAAACAATGAAAATAAAGTCCAACGTTCCCAACTTCTGCAAAGACTGAGAGGAACCGTCCTTGCGGGGAAATGCGAGAAAGGCCGAAGCCAGGGCTCAAACCAAAGTCCCAGTCAGGAGTCCGCAACCCGCTTTCTGAACGCCTCAAGCTCCTACGCCCTATCTCGGGAGGCCTAGCAGAGACTAAGAGCAGCCGACCCTCGGCCTTTCGGTGGCCGGCTAAACCCAGTCCCGGTCCCGCTTCCCGCTTCTCGCCGGATTCAGCCTCGCGGCCCCGCGGGCGTCCCCTAGCCCAGTAAAGCCCTCGCAGCGCAACCAATCCTACGGCCGCCAGTGGGTCACGTGGGGGTAGCCAATCGGAAAGCGAGGTGACCACCTGGGGGGGGCGGAGCGGGCCGAAAGGCGGAAGCGCCTTCTGACAGGCTCTTCCGTGTGGGTTGTTCGATTGCAAGCTAACGCGTTTCTACGGTCTGAATGGTTCCTACCTTCCTCCCAACTCCCGCCTTTGGACAGTGGGACGTGCCTTGATTCCCAACTGCAAAGGGCATCTGAGAGAATTGTGCCTTGGCTTTCCGGGAAAAATGACCGATTCGGATAGTGATCAGCAGGAATTACTGCGCATGTCCGATTCCCGCGGGAGGGCTAGGGTTTGGGGGTGGGCAGTGGAGGGATAAGTGCCTTTCGTTTGCGGAACACTGGCTGGCCGGGCGCGTGGACGCTTCCTCAATAAGTTGGAGGTGCCCCAAGAAAAGTGCAGCCAAAAATCGAAGAAATGCGCAGGGAAGACTTCCTGGGAAAGGTGGCATTTGATCTGAGTCTTGAAAGTTGGATAGATTTTTAAAAATCAAGAGATTCTGGAAGAAGGGATAATTTAACGCCTGAATTAAGTGAGAAAGCTTGGGGAACTTAAGTTTAGGTAAAGTCGAAAAAGTATAGTGTTTCAAAAAATTCGGTGAGTTAGAAACACCAGGAAGAAACTTGACAATGTATATGTCCTCTAGCATCAAAGACAACAAAAACCCAAAAATGCCTGGGGCACAACCCAGATATTTTGGGATTGGAGCCCAGGGAATTGTATATTTAAGAGGTGCCCCATGGAGGATTCTCATTCACACCGAAGTTTGAGGACCACTATTAGTGCTAAAGAAAAGGGGCGGTAGGAGATTGAGCTGACAAATCAAGACTTTGTCAAGGATGGTGGCTTGCTGGCTATGCAGATTACTCTGGAGGTAGTGGGAGGTTTGAAGATTTCAAAGTCAGAGGAGATGGGTGATCAGAGCTTACTTAAGAAAACTATATGCACCTGTGTTTTTAAATCCATCAAAGGAAGGGGCACCTGGGTGGCTCAGTCCTTAAGCATCTTCCTTCAGCTCAGGTCATGGTCCCAGGGTTCTGGAATCAAGGCTGGCATCCCATCTGTCTCCCTGCTCTGCAGGAAGCCTTCTTCTCCCTCTCCCACTCCCCTTGCTTATGTTCCCTCTCTCGCTGTGTCTCTCTCTGTCAGATAAATAAACAAAATCTCATTATCGCTTCTTGGCCTTTTGGCTAAGATCAAGTGTAAAATCTTAAAAAAAAAAAAAAAAGATCAAAGGAAGGCAAAGTGAAAGAAGGGGAGCTATTGCAAGTGATCGCAATGGTCTAAGTGAGAGCTAACAGCCTAAATTAGGATTGTGGCAGTAGGAATGGAGAGGTGGCCTATGAAAGGCAGGTGAGGAATGTGATGAGTGTCAGGGATGGGTAGAAAGTGTCAACGTAAATAAAGAGGAAAACTGAGGCAAGCTTAAAATTGTCAAAAAGATGAGTTTATTCAGCAATAGAGGAGTTGCCATTCAATACATGCAAACTGTAGGAAACAACAGTGAGTTTCTTGAGGGTTTGGGGTTGACTATATATATGGGCAGGGAATGTAAGGAGAGCTCAGAGACTGTTAAAATAAAAAACAAAGGGAGACCAGCTTTGAAAATTCACCAAGCAGACAAAACCAGTCCAGTCATACAAACAAAACTCAATCCAGCTTCTTTTGCAAGACCATTCCCACCTGGGTCATTTTTTGTTCAGACCTCTGGAAACCATGAGCAAAACTTTCTAAGGCTGATATGAGACAACCCCTGACCAACTCCCTATCATTGAAGAAAATTCCAATGTCAGCTTTCCATAAGCCACAAATCAATGGGAAATGATTCTCTCAGTCCTTAAGTTTTATTTTCCTACAGGCACATGTGTGAGATTCTTCATTTTATATCCTCCAGTTCCATTTTCAGATGACAATTCCTTCATAAAGAACATGAAGAAATAAAAGGGAAGGGGCGCCTGGGTGGCTCAGTGGGTTAAGGCCTCTGCCTTCGGCTCAGGTCATGATCTCAGGGTCCTGAGATCGAGCCCCGCATCGGGCTCTCCGCTCAGCAGGGAGCCTGCTTCCCTTCCTCTCTCTCTGCCTGCCTCTCTGCCTACTTGTGATCTCTCTCTGTCAAATAAATAAATAAAATCTTAAAAAAAAAAAAAAAGAAAGAAAGAAATAAAAGGGAAGAATGAAGAAAAATGGAGTGTCTTCTGTACCAGACCTGTTGAGGATTTCCATTGTACTTTAGGGACATGGGAGGTTAGACAATGAAGATAATGGGTCTTTCTTTGCATGTGCTATTTTTCTCCCTGGTTTCCCCTTCCTTCCCCATTTCTCCCTCTCAGCCTGGTACATTCTTATTTGCAGGTTGCAGCCCACATGCCACCTCATTTATGAAATCTTATTCTCAAGAGCATAGTTATTGTCACTCCTCAGAACACCCAGAGCACACTGTTCATCCGTTGTTAGCTCTCCAGCATGGTGCTAGGGTATAGTGGCCATACATTTGCGGCTGTTCAAAGAGTTGAATGAGCACATAGAGAACACACAGCAGAGTGCTCACCTGATGTTATTATATATGTCATATTGCAATGAATTCATACATGTTTTCCTTGTCTAGACTGTGAGCAGGACATGTGTCTCATTCTGGCCAAGAGTAACGCTGCATGGCAGTGCTGGTAAATGAGATTTGGAATTAGATCGACAGAGTTTCAAATCCCAGCTCTGTTACTTACTAGATTTATGGCCTTGAGCTTTAGTTCCCGGAATTCAGTTTCTTCATTTATAAGATGGTGAAAAGAATGCATGTCTTACAAGTTGCTATGAGGACAATTTGAGACAATCAAAATTGCATAGCTGGCCCAAAGAAGGCAGTCACTAGATGCCAGTTTTTATTGTGACATGTAGCATAGCACCACATACAGAACACGGTAAATGCTTCATAATTTCTTTTCAAATAAAAATGGACATGGTACTGCAGGCACGATGCTAAGCTCTTTAAGTACATCATCTCATCTCATTCTCACAAGAATTGTACAAAGAAAGCACTATTATGATCTCCAATTTGCACAGAAGGCATCTGACGCTTAGATTTACATAACCAATGTCTCACAAAGCTACTGAATGCTAGAATAAGGATTTTAATATCTTTGGTGCTCAAAAACAAAACAAATAAAAAACAAACAAACAGGGGCACCTGGGTGGCTCAGTGGGTTAAGCCTCTGCCTTTGGCTCAGCTCATGATCTCAGGGTCATGGGATTGAGCCCTGCATCGGGCTCTCTGCTCAGCAGGGAGACTGCTTCCCCCTCTCTCTCTTTGCCTGCCTCTCTGTCTACTTGTGATCTCTCTCTGTGTGTCAAATAAATAAATAAAAACCTTAAAAAAAACACACACACACAACTAACCGAATGAGAAAATGAAGGTTGGGGGACTTACACAGAGTCAGGTAGTGGTGAGGGAGAGCCAGCACTGTTCCTCTTGCTCACTGGGCTCTCCATAGTCTTGGAACCATCTCTGTGAATGAACTGAGAATATATGGAGGCTGATATTTGGCAGTTTGTGTCTAGTATGTGCAAGGGCTGTAGCCTAACTACTCCTGTTGATAAACTGAAGTTCTTAGTGAATAAACACACCTTAAATAAACTGGAGGCTCTAGTGTTGAGCCGATTGGCAACAGCACGGCCAGATCATTTTCCTAAGAGCCAAGAAAAAGCATTGTCCAAGCTACTGATTTCAAATTGTTTTGTATCATGGACCTTTGCGTTGAGCTTATCAGAGTCAGGATATGAGATCCTCTCTGGCCTGATAACCTAACCATTCATATCCAGGGGGGTTAAGTAGGGAAATTCAAAGAAGGAAGAGAAATTTCCTCTGCTCATCATTCACATTATCCCTCTTTCTCCCAATTTGCACTGAAAAAGGAGGAGGAGGAACTGAAGGAGGTGAAGGAAGAAAAAGGGAGGAAGAGGAGGAAACAATCCAGTTCCTAGTTTCCTGCCCAAATAATGTTCTTTTTCTTTACTGGTAAAAAAAAAAGGGAGATGTTTAGGTAGATTTCTGATTTTGAAGAGTCCTAAGCAATCCCAAATCCCAAACTTGAAAGACATCAGAAGGAGTAGGAGCATTTGTAGTGGCGGACCTGCTTTGAGCCCCTGCTCTTCCCCTAGGGCCATGTAATCTCTGTTTCCGTGTGGTATGCCACATTCCCAGCTTGATCCCTGGCACCCCAAAGCACATCTCCAGTAAATGACGGTCATTTTTCTCTTTCTAAACAAAAGTAATATCAAAAGGATTTCAGTGTGAGAGTGAGGCTGAGAGTTAAGGCAGGTAACAGAACTAAAAGTGAGACCGAATTTGGAAGTGAAGTCAAAAAGCTGAAAGTAGGCCTTTGGCCAAAACAATTTACCAAAAACTTGGTCGTGTAAAACAAGAGAATTCTCTTGCAGCCAGAAGTTCAACATCAGTTTCACTGGACAGAAATCAAGGTGCTGGCAGGGCTCCCTTCAGATGCTCTAGGGAGAATCCACTTTGTACCTCTTCCAGCTTCCAGGGGCTGCTGGCATTCCTTCTCTTGTAGCCACATCACTCTCTGGACTCTGTCTCTTTGGTCCCATTGCCACCACCTCCTTTGTGTATACCACAACCCCTCTGCCTCTGTCTTAGGAGAACACTGGGCTTAGGGTTCATTCAAATGATTGAGGATAATCCCCTCATTCAAGATTCTTTTTTTTTTTTTAAGATTTTATTTATTTATTTGACAGACAGAGATCACAAGTAGGCAGAGAGACAGGCAAAGAGAGAGGGGGAAGCAGGCTCCCCGCTGAGCAGAGAGCCCGATGTGGGGCTCAAACCCAGGACCCTGGGATCATGACCTGAGCCGAAGGCAGAGGCTTTAACCCAGGCGCCCCTCAAGATCCTTTCTTAATCACATCTACAAAGACCTCTTTTCCTTATAAGTTAAAACTTACAAGTTCATAATCATAATCATTGGTGGCTATTATTCAGCCTACTACGAGAAGTTTGCTCCAATTTAAATTTTGTTGTTGTTGTTAAAGATTTTATTTATTTATTTGAGAGAGAGAGAAACAGAGATAGCGAGAGAGAGCACAAACTGGGAGGGGAAAGGAGAAGCAGACTCCCCGCCGAGCAGGGAGCCTGACTAGGGGCTTAATCCCCAGACCTCAGGATCATGACCTGAGCCAAAGGCAAACACTTAACAGACTGAGTCACCCAGGCACCCCCAAGCTTGCTCCAATTTAACCAGCATCCCCAAATGAGGTAACTCCCTCATCTGTTTATTTTTTTCATTTAATCGGGTTGTTTTAATTATAAAAACAATTGATGTTCAGTGTAGACATTTGGGAAAGACAAAAAGTTAAAGAAAAACAAAAAGGAAAGGAAAAGAAATTAGATTAAAAAATCGTGCGTAATCCTTTCACCCAGGAATAGTCAGCCCCTCACCAAGGAGCATTTTTTCTAGGCTGGGTCTTGTGCCCAACAAAAAGGAAGAGCAGGAAAAGGAAGATAACGGTAGATAGGAGAGAACAAGTGATTTGGAGGGCAATGGAATATGCTGGCAATTCTCATAACGGACATGTACAGGACAGCCTAATTTAAAATAAATGTAGAACTACAAAATGAAGAAATAATGTCAGCTGGGGCAGGAGACGCCTGAATGCAGATTGGCAGACGCGACACCGATCTTCAGAGGGGGGAAGTTTAGCTTTGGCCCCTCACTTGAAAACCCCTGAATGTGTCCATTACCACTTCATTCACTCCCAGAGGTCAGAGCCTGGCCTGCTAATCTGCCCTGTCATAGGCTTTTCTTGAGTCCTTATCAGCCTTCCTCAGTGGGTCAATGTTATGAAGACCAAGGGAGTCTGGCAGAGTTCCTGCTCCTCCCAGGCTGATATCAAAGGGCAGCAGGAGCTGTGACAGAAGGCAAATATTCAGACCAGAGCCAGACGAGGCACTGAAACAACAAGAGGAAAAGCAAGAGCATCAGGTAAAAAATAATAATAATTTTTAAAAAAATCTCATCCATCTCATCTTAGGGGTAATTCTTGTTTGAGAACACAAAGGGCTTAGTAAAAGAGTAGCTAACTTGTAAACTGGCAAAAGACAGCGAGTGAGTAATTTGGGAAAGTGTAGAAAGGATGTTCGCATGAAACTAGAATCTGGAAAACTTTGTATCTATCATAGTCATTATCGGCACCCAAGCAACATCCATGAGACTTGGCAGTCCAGAGAGTATAGGTCTGCTAGTTCAAAAGCAATTAGATTTCTTCTGTGGGACCCAGCCAGTGGAAATTATAGGAAGACAAATTACAACTGAAAAATCAGGAAGCAATTTCTTTTTTTTTTTTTTTAAGATTTTATTTATTTATTTGACAGAGATCACAAGTAGGCAGAGAGGCAAGCTGAGAGAGTGGGGGAGGCAGGCTCCCTGCTGAGCAGAGAGCCCGATTCAGGGCTCGATCCCAGGACTCTGAGATCATGACCTGAGCCGAAGGCAGAGGCTTTAACCCACTGAGCCACCCAGGCGCACCATAGGAAGCCATTTCTAACACAATTGTCAGAAAATAGAAGGGTCTAATCTGAGAAGTAGTGAGTTACTGGTTGCTGGAGGTGTTCAAGCAGTTGTTGGAAAGCAATTTGTTGGGAGTTGGGGATATCATAGAGAGGACTTAAGAATCAGACAAAAGGGAGGCCCTGGCTGGCTCAGTCGAAGGAGTATGTGACTCTTTATCTCAGGTCATGAATTCAAGCCCCATGTTGTGTATAGAAATTACTTAAATAATTTTTTTTAATCAGATAAATGGTTAGGCTGGAAGATCTTTAAAGTTCCTCCATTACTTCTGTGATTCCATTATGTGAACACAATGTTATCAGAAATTTCTCTATGAGCCATTCTTTGTACATTTACCTCCAGAATATGCTCCTGGATGAAAAAAAACAATTCATCAGGTTGATTCTGGTTTGCCTGAAGGAAGTGAGAAGAGCAAACTAATGGCAAAGGAGGATAGCCATCCTGCAGGATGCCTGTTTTTTCCCCCTTTGTGGGTATAAACAACACCCACATGGCCTCTGCTTGGCGAAGATCACACAGAAGAAATGGCTTTCTTCTCCTAGAGGAAGAATTTTCATCTGGGTTAGTAAATATTTTTTTTTGCCATTAACAAAAGCTCAGGGTGTTGTTTCTGAAACATTAGCTGCAGAGCCCTGATTTCAGTTTGGGTGGCTCTTCTCTGGTCTGTGAAGTGAAAAGGACATTGACTTAAGGACTGTGTCCCAAAGGCTCTGGCCTCTTCCAAGCCTCAGATGTTTCCACGGCACAGGGCAGAACTATTGAGAAGGGAAAGAATACTCCTGCTCCTACCTCACACTCTGTATGGAGAGATGTATTGAAGAAATGTATTTTTAGAAGAAGCTTTGAGGAGCTACACTTATTTCTGCCTTTGGTATCAATAGACGTTCTTTCAGGAGTAGAATTTTTTAAATGTATAAAATAGGGCATAAAGAATACCAAGTTTTATATCTGTCTGTTTGGTTTTTTTTTTTTTAAGATTTATTTATTTATTTATTTATTTATTTATTTATTTGACAGAGAGAGAGAGAGAGATCACAAGTAGGCAGAGAGGCAGGCAGAGAGAGAGGAAGGGAAGCAGGCTCCCTACTGAGCAGAGAGCCCAATGTGGGACTCGATCCCAGGACCCTGAGATCATGACCTGAGCCGAAGGCAGCGGCTTAACCTACTGAGCCACCCAGGCGCCCCCATATATTTGTTTTTATAGCAAGACCTTCTACATCACATATGCCCCTAGACTATTCTCCTTTAGTTCTCTATTGCCTTCCTTCATTTCTCCTTTGAATTGTAAATAGGAGCATCTTCTAATTTTAATCTCTGTTTCTGCGTATTTTCCAACAACTTTCTTTGGCTCCTGTGCCAAGCCAAGCCCTTTAGATCTGGACTCACTGTTGATTCTTTCTGATTCTAAATGAAAAACAACTAAAAACGTCAGCAATGTAATTTTTCTTTGATGGCAAAATATTAAGCATTCATCTTCATCTATGCCCATTCATGCTGGAAAGGCTCGGGGTCTTGGCAAAGTTGTTAGAGACCAGTAATATCTAAGATTATTTCTAATATTAAAATGGATCTCCAAAAATTTATGACTTTGAAGAAAATATTGTAATTGCTGGCATTCTTGTTAATGTAGAAACAATGTTTCTGTCCAGGTTAGTTACTGGAATCTCCTTCTGTTAACTGTTTGGAGCGCTGAGGGGCCGGTGGGATGGCCAGCTTCCAGACCGACATGGAAATGCTCTATCCCGAGACAGTTGTACACGTGGGCAGAGTGACTTTTGGAGAAGAGAACAGGAAGAAGATGACCAATGGCTATCTGAAAAGAACTGAGAATAAGAAAATCATCCAGGCCACGTGTGCCCTGTTAAATTCTGGAGGGGGTATGATCAAAGCGGAGATTGATGATAAAACCTACAGTTACCAATGCCACGGGCTGGGACAGGATCTGGAAACTTCTTTCCAAAAGCTCCTTCCTTCCGGTTCACAGAAATACCTTGACTATATGCAACAGGGGCACAATCTCCTGATTTTTGTAAAGTCCTGGAGCCCAGATGTTTTCAGTCTCCCCCTCCGGATTTGCAGCTTGTGCTCCAATCTCTACCAGAGAGCTGTGACCTCCACAGTCAACCTGAATGCGGTCAGTTCCCTGGAGCTCCTCAGGGAGAAGCAGTCTAGAGCCCAAAGAGGGAGATCAGGGGTGAAGGAGCTCAGTTCTCAGAAAGTTCCCAACAGAGACATTCAGGAAGAAGAAGACATGAGGACGTCTGCCTCAGAGTTGTTTCAAAAGGACAAACTCACATATAAGGAGAAACTCAATTTTACTGAGTCAACCCATGTGGAGTTTAAAAGGTTCACCACCAAAAAGATCATTCCCCGGATTAAAGAAATGCTGCCTCATTATGTTTCTGCATTTGCCAACACCCTCGGGGGATACCTCATTTTTGGGGTAGATGATAAGAGCAAAGAAGTATTTGGATGTAAGAAAGAAAAAGTGAACCCTGACTTACTAAAAAAAGAAATAGAGAACTGTGTAGAAAAGTTGCCAACGTTCCACTTCTGCTGTGAGAAGCCACAAGTGCATTTCACTACCAAAATCTTGAATGTGTACCAGAAAGACGTCCTGTACGGCTACGTCTGTGTGATTCAAATAGAGCCCTTCTGCTGTGTTGTATTCTCAGAGACCCCGGATTGCTGGATCATGAAGGATAATTCTGTCACAAGGCTGACGGCAGAGCGCTGGGTGGCCATGATGCTGGGTGTTCAGTCAGGTAAACAGAAGGGAAGTTGCAATCCCGTCCGCAGGGAGGAGCCCCTTCTGTGTCTCCTGCGGCTGTTCCATCAGGTGTTTTAGTTGAAGCATAGAAAGCTATTTTGCTTGCAAATATTCTCCCATTACAGGGTTTTAAAAAAAATACATTTTCAGTTCCAGGGTCCCTGGCTGGCTCAGTCGGTGGAGCATGCAACCCTTGATCTCCAGGGAGTGAGTTTGAGCCCCATGTTGGGTATAGAGATTACTTTAAAATAAAATCTTAGAGAAATATATTTTTCAAGTTCCAAAGACTCAGAATATGAACCTTTGAGGTCAAGAAATGCTTGGATATTAGTCCACTTTGGGAAAGTTATCTCATCAGCCATGAATTAGTGAAAGTTCTCTTTTACGCACGGTAACTGCCTATTAAACATGCACTGACAAAATGTGTCACTCTAAAGATGGTATTTGAGAGAAACGCTGTTTAAGGATGATTCCACTAATTCTTTCCAGGGAAGCTTGTTGACAAACTTGAATGGTTCCTGTAACATTAGGAACTAACACCTTATCCAGCAGGCTTGGGACACCACCAAGTGGGGAGGGAAACCATGCAAAAAGAAGATGCTAGGCTGATCTGGTGGGGGGGGGGGGGAGGTCAACTTCCAGTGCTTTCACTTCCTTTTCAGTTTGGCTGGGAAACAGCCCTGGTGATTTCTAATCAATCTGTAAAGGACCTACCGGCTGAAAAAAAGCTTATCAGCTTGCCTTCACGGTCAATATGTTTCCAATTTGATAAAAGAAGCTGGGATCAAGACTTGAGTGATTTTGCTGGACCATCCTCTGGTCCCAAATTTGAGTTTACTTTTCTCATATACACACACACCCCAAACTAGAGATCCTGCCACCTTCTGTTCCATCTAAACCTTGAATGGGGGGCTTAAACACATTATAGCAATATAAAAAAAATATTGTGCTTAACTTTTTCTGATCCTCCCCACTCCCTGCCTTTCCTCTTAGGGTTGAAGCAGAATCAGAATATTAGAGTTAGAAGAAAATGTAGGGGTCACCAGCTCACTTTGGCACGGGAGAGAGGACAAATGACTTGCCCAAGATGAGTCACACAGTGACTTTGAAGATGGGTGACGCCGCTGGAGTCCCCAGGCTGCCTTTCCCAATATATGTGAACTGTTTGAGGCATAGAAGGTGTGAGAGGGGCTCAGGCACGATGCACAGCAGATGTCAACAGCAGTACGAGAAATAGAAAGCAGTTTCTGGGGCACCTAGGTGGAGTCGGTTAAGCATCTGACCTGATTTCGGCTCAGGTCAAGATCTCAGCATCATGAGACTGAGTGAGCCTCAGTGCTGGTGTGAAGCCTGCTTAAGATTCTCTCTTTCTTCCCCATTTAACCACCCTCCCTCTCTCCCCCTCTTTAAAAAAAAAAAAAAAAAAAAAAAAGGAAAGAAAAGCGTTTTCTTTTTGATCTGAAACAACTTCCCATTATTTGTTTAGCAACTGCCAGTTTGACCACTGACTCCAGCTTTCCCCTGTGCACCCCAGTTCCAACAGCACTGGGAAGTCCATCATCTCCCATGAAAGTCCTAGAATTTAAGAGACCTCTACAACAACGTCTGTTTCCAGGTATTCCTTCTTCATTTCTGCTTAAAGGACTGTTTTCTAAAATTGAGTTGGGGGGCGCCTGATTGGCTCTGTCAGTCGAGTGTGTGACTGGATCTCTGGGTTGTATTTGAGTCCTACGATGGGCATAGAGTTGACTAAAGAAAAAAAAAGAAAAAATTAAGTTGGGAGGAATTGGTAGTAATTAGTCCAAGGCTTTCTCCTTAGAGGAGGTCAAATGTAGGATTCAGCAGATGTAATGGTCCTGAAACAATAAACATGATGACCCTTGATTCGTAGTTGTTGTATCCACACTACATTTTGGGGTGCTTTAGGGTTTCCAGTCACATATGGTTTTGTGTTCCAAATTTGAGAGAATTTAGTCTAAATTCCTTAAGTCTATACCACAGGAGAACTGCCCCCTGGCTTTCCAATAAGAAGATGGTGAGCCCTGGGGTCACCTGGACACATCCTAAAGCAGGGCTTCTCAGTCTGGAGACTATTGACATTCGGGCTGGATAATCCCTTTTGAGAGGGGCTGCCCCATGAACTGTTGGATGTTTAGCAGCATTCCTGCCCTCTACCCACTATAGATGCCTGTAGCCCTGCTGTAGTCATGACAAAAAATATTCTAGATGTTGCCAGAGGTCCCCCAGGGGGCAAAATTGCCACAGGTTAACAATCAATGTCCTGAAGGCAAGTTCTTACTTCCCTGAAGCATCAGGTACACACACACACACACACACACACACACACAGAGAGAGAGAGAGAGAGAGAGAAACCTGTAGCAGGAGGGAATACCTTCCTAGCAATAGCGGGCCACTTCCGGTTGAGGAGGGAATGCCAGCAGACTTTTCTGTGAGGACTCCTCCTTGTCACCTTCCCCTGCACGAGCTGCCAGAAATAGGAACTTTAGAGTTCTAGCCTGTGAAGAGAGGAGGTGCTTTCTTTTAAAAAAAATATGAATTAATTTTTAATTTTAATTCCAGTATAGTTAACATACAATGTTATATTAGTTTCAGGTGTACAATACAGTGATTCAGCATTTCCATTTACTACCTGGTGCTCATCAAGATAAGTGTCCTCTTAATCCCCTTCACTAATTTATCCACCCTCCCCAGCCCGCCTCCTCTCTGATAACCATCTGATTGTTCTCTGTAGTTAACAGTCTATTTTGGGGGTTGTGTCCTTTTTCCCCTTTGTTCATTTGTTTTGTTTCTTAAATTCTGCATATGAGTGAAATCATATGGTATTTGTCTTTCTCGGACTTATCTCCCTAGAGATAAGTCTCTAGATCCTTCCATGTCATTGCAAATGGCAAGGTTTCATTCTTTTTATGGCTGGATAATGTATTATATACCACATCCTGTTTATCCATTCATCTATTGATGGACACTTGGCTGTTTCCATAATCTGGCTATTGTAAGTAATGCTGCAATAAACATAGGGGTGCCCATATCCCTTCCTACTAGCGTTTTCATATTCTTCAGATAAGTACCCAGTTTTGTGATTACTGGATCTTTCTAGATAGGTCTCCCAAGGCAAGAGAAACAAAAGCAAAACCAAATCATTGGGACTACATCAAAATAAAGAGGGGGTGCTTTCTTTGCACCCAAGGAAACCCATAGTTCCATGGCTAGATTCATTTCTTCCTCTGATGTTGCAGGAATACTTACAATATGCTTTTGTAAATCTTAATTAGTAACTTCTATTTCTTGTATTTTCAGTGACATGGGAAGAGATACAATTTAAACCAGAATCCCTCTGTAAGAAGCTCTTCTCAGCTCATAAAGGACTCAAGGAATTAATGAAGACACAGATATATCCTTGTTCTCAAGGGATTGTGGTATTTTCTAGAAGCTGGGCTAGTGATGTTGGCTTAAGGAAGGAGCAGGATGTCCTGTGTGATGCTCTCCTAATAGCAGTGAACAGTTCACTGATACTCTATACGATCTTAATAAACCCTGGTTGGAATGGAGGGCTTGAGTATGCCCGAAATACTGCTCATCAGTTAAAGCAGAAACTGGGAACTGTCGGTGGTTACACAGGGAAAGTGTGTGTTATCCCGAGGCTGCTGTACCTGTGCAGCACACAGCATGGCCCTGATGAAATCCCCGTGCACTATCCCACATCCTACAGGCTTGCCACCAAGGATGACATGGAAGACTTGTTGCAGGCCCTTATCGTAGTCTCACTGTGTTCTAGATCCCTTCTGAGTGACCAGCTGGGCTGTGAATTTTTCAGCTTGCTCATAGAGGAGCAGTGTGAGTCGCTTTCAGAAAGCCTTCAGGAGACACGAGAATTGTTCATCCACTGCTTTCCAGGAACCAGGAAGACAGCCCTGGCCATAAAGATCATGGAGAAAATTAAGGATTTGTTCCAGTGCAAAGCTAAAGAGATCCTTTATGTTTGCGAAAGTGACTCCTTAAAGGATTATGTGACGTAAGAGTTCCACTAACTCTTGGTTAAAATAAACACTTTAAGTCAGTCTTTTCCCCAGGATCACCGAAGTTTAATTTGTGCTTTTAGATGTATATTAAATTTGGTTGTATCTTGCTTCCTCTAATATACTGAAACATACCATCAAGGAAAATTGAGCTAAGGAAACACAGTAGCAGTTCCAGAGAGGCATAGCCCTGCAGACTTGTAACCCTACTTGACAGGTAACAGAACTAAGAACCTCCTGACATTTTCCTTACCAAAATCTGGAGAGGCTTTGGTTTTGTACTATAAGTAAGTGGGGGAAATAAGACTTGCTTTAAAGGAATTTGTACTAGCTCATTTCTCTTTTGCACATAAAATTCTGTCTCTAGGGATCTGTTCTCCAGCTCTAAAAAGGACAGAAATTTAAGTAATCGTAGTAACAGGCATAAATTACTTTTGAGATTTCCTCTGCATGTAATAGGCTTGTCTTCAGAGATTGCCAAGCTGCAGAAAGAGACTAGCAATAGAAATAAAAATCTTCTACCTGGGTTCATTTCAAAAAGTTTCCCATGCAGATTTAGTTAGAGAGCCTCAAAGAGTAAGGTTTGCAATTATATATTATTCTGTCTGTCAGGTCACTTTTAAGTAGAGAGGGTTTTGTTGTGTTCAAGCTACCCCAGAATCAGAGTCAGACTCTAGGTGAGAACTAGCCTCTCATTCCAGTCTACCTAGCATTCTCTTGCTTTAGATGCCTGAAACCTTATTTTCTCTTGCATCCTTACAGCCAACAAACCACCTGCCATGCTGTGACCCGGAAGACCTTCTTACAGGGGGAGTTCCTAAAGATTAAACACATAGTGATGGATGAGACTGAGAATTTCTGCAGCAAATATGGAGACTGGTACCTGAAGGCCAGGAGCATCACCCACCCCAAGGTGAGGGGAGCTGGAAGTGAAAACCTTCATCGTGGGATTCTCTGGATTTTTGTGGACCCTTTCCAAGTCCGTCATGTGGATATTAATGGCCTTCCCCCTCCATCCGCTCAGTTTCCTCGAAAAACAATCACCAACGGGATCCACTGTGCTCTCGAAATAGCAATGCTCATGAAGGAAGAAATGAAGAGAATCAAAGCCAATCCGCCCTCCGGTATGTCCCCAGACACACTGTCATTGTTCAGGGAAGCTGCCTATGAGGAAGCAGCACATGCCCAGGCCCTGCCTGGGGTGTGTGAGACAGAGGCGAACCTGACTATGGAACAGATTGTGAAGCGGGTGGCAGAAAGGTGTCACGACCTGTTCCAGGGTGGCTATCGGCCCAAAGACATTGCGATTCTGTGCAGGAAAAGGGAGGACAGAGGACGCTATGAGCCCGCACTGCTGAAAGCAATGGAATTATTTGAAACCAAGGTTGTGTTCAGCCAGGCCTCCGGGGTTGGGGGCAGTCACATCATTTTAGACAGTATTCAGCAGTTTTCAGGCCTGGAGAGGAATATTGTATTTGGGCTTAGTCCAGAATGCGCCCTGTCAGAAGAAGCTCATAAGCTCTGCTTTGCTTCACGAGCCATTAAACACCTCTACCTGCTCTATGAAAAGAGGGCCGCTTTCTGAAAGTTATTCTCACAATACAGGCAGCCAGAAAGAGCAGAGTCCCTTCTCCCAGGCAGGTGGCAGCAAATCCTTCTCACGTATTATCAGTGAGGAAATTGAGGCACAGTAAATATGGCACGGAGCCACAAAAGTGTCTCTAGGGATTGACTCTTCCCCTCTATGTGCTGTCATTGTCTTCTTCCCCGTCCACATCACCTCCTGCCTGTACAGTCATAGCGGACTGTTGATTGGTCCCTTGCCTCTGGTTTTCCTAGTCCGGTCCATCTTTCAGGGACCAGAGGTTGTCCTAAATAGAGAACAGAGTGTGTGACATCCCCTGCCAATGTATCTGCAGTGAGTCCCTGAAGTCTTTAAGCCAAACCAATTTCCAGGTCTTTCCATGCTGTACCCTGACTTACTCTCCTAATGTAGCCTTTGTTCTATGTCTTCTCCCAATATGTCTAAGGTACCCCAGTCTCGCTGGCCTATGTTGGGAGTGGGAGGTAGGATGCCCTCCAGGCTACTAACTTTGACTCGGTCTCTCAAGGGCAGCACCTTGGTCAGACCTCCTACTGGCTATGGGTCTCAAGCTTTATGGGCCCAGAACTTGATTTCCTCTTTTTGTTAACTAAGGATTAGTCTCTTGGGAGTGGTTTTATGCTAATCAAACTCACAAAAAACCAGTGCACAGATGAAAATCTCACTCTGTCAATTCACAATGAGGACTGTAGTAATATGTGGACCAGATACTTTAGCTTTTCAGTCTATTCAATAGTAACATAGGAGGCCAAATTATATAAGCATAGCTTTGCAGCAATGGTAATCTCATTCAAATGTATGAAGACTCCAAGCATTGTCAGACTATTGCAATCATCTCTAAAATAGGAATATTTGGGGGGCAACTGGGTGGCTCAGTGGGTTAAGCCTCTGCCTTCAGCTCAGGTCATGATGCCAGGTTCCTGGGATCGAGTCCTCCTTCGGGCTTTCTGCTTGGCAGGGAGCCTGCTTCCTCCTCCTCTCTCTGCCTGCCTCTCTGCCTACTTGTGATCTATCTCTGTTAAATAAATAAATAGAATCTTAAAAATAAATAAATAAAATAGGGATATTTCCACCACAAGGATTAGACAGGTCCAGTTTACAAAATAAAGCAAATTTAGAATGCTGAGGGTGGCTAGGTAGTCCATATCCTCTGCCTCAGATGAAATTTCTCTTCTCTCCTAGTTTCTAAAGTTTCCAGGTTGACCACCAGCCTTCCCCCTCCCTCCTCCCAACACACACACATACTTTGCTCCCATTCATTCTCCACAGGTAGATAACATTCACCTTGGCTCAACACTGCTTGTACTCTGCAGCTGGCCTGGGAAGTATTCTGTCTCTAAGAGGTCTTTGCACATCCTCAAGCTCTTCTGCTATGACTTGGTGTTAATGTTAATCTAACTCTGAGTTTCCACGGAGCCTGGAGGGCAACTCTACTGCCTCTACCTCCCATACACACTCCTGGCTCCTGGCTGCGTTCTCTTCTCAGCCTTCAAACCCTCGTCTGCCCCTCTACCTGCTGAAATCCTTGCTTGTCAGTCAAGTCCTTGTTCAAATGCCCAACTCCTCAAGGAAACTTTCACCATCCTCCTACCTTAAATTTGGTCTCTCCTTTTGTGGCCATTCTGTGGCTTAAAAGACTTTTAATGATAATGCCAAACTCATTCTAAACGGCCAGAGATGTAGCTGTTGGCATCGTCAGATCACTAAATACCTTTCTGTCATGTCTTCTTTTCAAAGTATGTGAAATAGAAATAAAAATCAAAGTTCCCTTTCTCTAGTCAGCTCCCCCAAAGAGTGAAGCAATCTCGCTGTTCTGTAAGGATATTTACGTTGCTTTTGGAAATATTCTCATTTCCAGATTGTTTTAATTTCTGGAAAGGTTTAAGACAACCTTATTGATACTGGGGAGTCATGAATGCAAAAAAAGAGTGTGCAAATAGTCCTCTGGCTATAATTTCAGATAAGACCCATCAGCTTTCCAAGAGGTGGGAGAGCAGACAGGGCTGGAAAAGCATTCATAACAACCTTTTTAAATTGCTCAGGCCACCAGATGGGCCAGTCTGAACCCAATGGGCAGCTGTCTTGACGTATGGATTGAAGAAAACTTCTCCCCTGCTTCTTGCTCCTTCAATTCCTCCTTTTTATGTTTCCTTGGCGTTTGGGGAGTACTTTGGGTGGGAGAGATTGAGTTTAACAATTAATTAGCTTCCAATGAAGCGAAAGATACCAGTGCAGGAACATTTGGATAATGGGAGATGTGTGAATTCTCTAAAAATAATTTAAAGAGCCAAAAGTGGAGAGGGAGTAGGAGAACAGAAGAAACAGGGACCTGCTACATTTAATCACAAGCCTCAGTACCATTCAACTTTTTTAAACCATATGTATGTATTATATTATTTGATAAAAGAATTCATTTTTGAAGGAATTGTTTTATATATCAAATCGGAGAGTCTATCAGTTCTTAGTTTCCTCAAATGGCTTAGTCTGGCTTAAAGTAGAAAGCCTAACTCAGTGGTTCTCAACCCTGACTTCTCATTAAAATCAGGGTCAGAGGGGCTTTAAAAATACCTGTGATCTGGTGGGGGGGGGGGTGGTGCAGTCGGGTGAGCACCCAACTCTTGATTTCAGCTCGGGTCTTGATCTCAGGGTCATGAGTTCAAGCCCCAGGTTGGGCTTCACACTGGATGTGGTGCTTACTCAAAACAAACAAATAAACAAACAAACAAAAAACCTAGTGATCAGATCACTCAACCAAAGAAGCGTCTCCAGGCATGGGCTTGAGCATCTGTATTTGTTAAAAGTCACCCAGAAAGGGGCGTCTGAGTGGCTCAGTGGGTTAAGCCTCTGCCTTAGGCTCAGGTCATGACCTCAGGTCCTGGGATCGAGTCACGAATTGGCCTTTCTGCTCAGCAGGGAGCCTGCTTCCTCCCCTCTCTCTGCCTGCCTCTCTGCCTACTTGTGATCTACCTCTCTCTGTCAAATAATAAATAAATACATAAATAAATAAGTCATCCAGATGTTTGTAATATGCCACCAGATTGAGAACTATTGAACCCAAGTCTGTTCACCCTGTTCTCAAACAGATGTCTGCACACATTTCTCTTCCCATCAGACTGTGGGCTTCCTGAGAGTAAGGATGGTCACTTACACATCTTTATTTCCCCAAATGCCACTAGTGCAGTGCCTCAAATGTGGCAGGTGCTCAGTAATTATTTGTTGAATGGACTTGCTGCCTTCAGAAAATCAGAATCTGCTAGAGACAATGCCTCTATTCATTGAAATAGTTAGCTAATTTTGGAGCCTTCAAAGAGGTCAGTGTGCAAAATAATCAGCACTGAAATAATGAAGAATAACAGAATGAAGGAATTTAAGCTGTTTTTAGAAAGGGGCAAAATTAAAGGTCCAGATTACTGGAAGTTCATTAGATTTGAGTTTGAGATTTGGCACTGGTGGGGGCTAAGAGTAATTGACTTAGAAATGTAAACTTTTCTATATATTCTCAATATACTGCATAAAACTATTTGTTTGATGAAGTAACTTACCTGTGATAAGCATCTAAAATTTACTTTGAGGGGCACCTGGGTGGCTCAGTGGATTGAGCCTCTGCCTTCAGCTCAGGTCATGATCTCAGGGTCCTGGGATCAAGCCCCACATCGGGCTCTCTGCTCAGCGGGGAGCCTGCTTCCTCCTCTCTCTTTCTCTCTGCCTGCCTCTCTGCCTACTTGTGATCTCTGTCTGTCAAATAAATAAAATCTTAAAAAATTTGAAAAAAAAATTTACTTTGAAAAAGAAGGGTGATATAATTCTATTATGCAAATTTGAGAAATGGACAAAGACAAAATAAAAAGCTCTTACCATCTCATTATTCAGGCATAAGTTTTTTTTTTTTTCATTTTTGCTTATTTATTTGCATTCTTCTTTGATATACTAAAGTAGTATGTTATGATCCTGTTGTACAATCAGTTTTATATCCTGTGTGCATTTTCTCCTTTGAACATTTTTGTGAAGCATTGTTGTAGATTGCATTAGTGTTCCCAATTCTTCATCACTCTCCCTGCTATACTCTTTGTAGTTCCTAACACTAGATCAGGAGGATATTTCCCACCCCCATGGTATGCGTGTGGTCATGTGACTTCATTTGACCAATGAAATGTCAGTTGTTGTCATGCACACAGAGACTTTACCATTTCAGCAGTAGGCCTGCTCTCTTGGGCTTCTTCTCTGGCCACACAAAGACTAGGTTTGGGCAACCCACCAGTCACTGATGAGTGACAGATGGGAAAAGGGCTTGGCACTCAGCCAAGTTCGACTGATCCTGACTACGTTAACTGAAACCCAGCACATCTACAAATGCCTATGTGAGAAATACATGGTTATTATCGTCCGCCTGAGATGTCAAGGTTTTTGCAGCAGGTTATCATAATTTTACACTATTAAAATTAAGCCAGGCACATAGGCATACAGCCTTTTCTTTCTTTGGTATATTTATAAATCCCCAGAGAGGAGATTCCTGGATCAAAAAGGTAGCCTAGATAAAAGACTCACCTCATTTATGTAGGGTTTTGAGGGGAAGTGGATAGGAAAAGCCCAAGGACTGTACTTGACCATGCAGATGCGTCACCTCCAATGAGAGAACAAGATGCTGACATCAGATTTGATGACAAAAGAGCATTGGTGTCTCAGAAACAGCTGCATGGAGAATGAAACCAAGGCTCATCACCCTAGCCCAGGACCTAAGAGGAAGATCTTAACTTGGAGAATTACAGATGGGACCATTGTACAAACTTAAGATTATACAGAAAAGATACTCTGGTTACTTGAAACCAATGCATGGTACTATCTCAGAGAAAAAACAAAACAAGATGTCTTTGATCATCAAGGACTTTTTTTTCTGAAGAGAAACTGTAGCATGGAGAACCCCCTTTTAGGGAAAGGGGAAGAAGTGGAGAGGTAAACTAGATTTCCCAGGAAGCTGAGCTGCCCCAGTTTCCCTAAGGTTTTAGGGAAGCTGCACATAAAATTGTTTCCGAGAAGCTTCTATTTGAAATAAGTACAAAATTTAAAGTAACTGTATACGACTATCAAGTGCCTACTACAACCAGCAACTAAGGCTGGTTGCTAACGCTTTGCCTACATTCTCACATCTCTGTGAGGTAGATACACATTATCTCCATTTTAGAGATGATAAAACTGAGACACAGAGAATTTCATTTTCTTAAAGGTTCCTGTCTGGTAGGTGTCCACGCTGGGTAAATAAGTGGACCCTTCGATATGGTACTCTTAACCTTGAGAATGTATAAATACTCTGAAAATACTCTCCGGGGTGGGGGGTTCATGTTTGCTCTCAGGATCCTCTGTAAAACTCATCTCTAGAAAGCACTGTGTTCCACTGTAAGAGAAATAGCTGACTAGCCTATATTGTTTCCTATATTTAACATCTGTCACGTCTCCCAGAGACTCCAGATCACTTTTGTCTTCTATAAATCTCAGGATTACATTTGGGCCATATTCCTGACTCGTCCAAGGTCAGGTACTCCTAATAGGAAATGCTGCTGTATCTTGGCTTCTCCTACTGTGACATTGAAGGTGATTTAGAATGCAAAGTCTCCACATTCCTCTTCCTTTAAAATCCCTTAGAATATATTTATACCCATATCTATCTATCTGTAAGAGTAGAGCTTGCTGGTTATCAAATGAAATGGCATTTCAAAAGATTCAGGGACAGTGTTTTCCCTCTGAATCTACCTCCCCCATAAAAGGAAAAGGGGTCTTGAGCTGCCCCATCAATACCTTCCGTTGAGAGGGGTACATGATTGTGTCAGACTGACACTGACCTTGCATTTCAACTCTAAATTAATTTTCAGTAAATGAGCTTCAAAGAAATAAGTTTTCAATTTTGTTCCTTCTTTCATCTC
This sequence comes from Mustela nivalis, assembly GCF_964662115.1. Classification (NCBI taxonomy): domain Eukaryota; kingdom Metazoa; phylum Chordata; class Mammalia; order Carnivora; family Mustelidae; genus Mustela; species Mustela nivalis. Next base: position 25,475,228 of record NC_139036.1, on the reverse strand, counting down.
TGCCTAAAATGCAGAAGAATGAGAAATTAGGACGTAGCTACCATGTGCCTTCTCTTCTTAGTGTTTACGTTTTCAAAATTATCTCAGGCTATTTGAATTTAAAATCCACCTTCAGGGGTACGTGGGTGGCTCAGGCAGTTAAGCATCTGTCTCCTGATTTCTGCTCAGGTCCTGATCTCTGGAGCCCTGGGATCAAACCCTGGGGTAGGCTCTCTGCTCAGTGGGAAGCCTGCTTCTCCCACTCCCTCTGCCCTCCTCCCAGTTTGTGCTCTCTTTCTCTCAAATAAATAAATAAAATCTATAAAAAAAAAAAAAAGCAACAAAATCCATCTTTGGGGCGCCTGGGTGGCTCAGCCAGTTGAGTGTCTGACTTTTGATTTCGGCTCGTGTCATGATCTCAGGGTCGTGGGATTGGGCTCTGAGGTGGTCATGGAGCCTATTTAAGATTCTCTCTCTCTCCCTCTGCACTCACGCCCAGCTCATTCATGCTCTCTCTTCTCTCTCTAAAAATAAATAAATAAAATACTTAAAATTCACCTTCACCCATGCTTTAATCAAGGAAGGCTATCTTCTTGGCCCAATTATATAGCTTGGAAGAGGTATATGTTGGGCCAGGGTGGGGGAGTTGGGGAGTGAGGGATCCAGGAGCTTCCTTCCAAAACAGTTTGATATGACCAATACACACTATCAGTCAATGGGTAATCCATCAAAATACTTCTACAGGTCCATCCCTGTATCTTCTACTCTACAAGAATATAAAAAACCTATATATAACTATAACCTATATATAACCTATAATAAGTACTATGTGTCAGAAGCTGTGTAAAATGTTTTATTTTAAGATTTATTTATTTATTTATTTGAGAGAGAGGGAGAGTAAGAGAGAGCATGAGAGGGGAGAGGGTCAGAGGGAGAGGGAGACTCCCTGCCAAGCAGGGAGCCTGATGCGGGGCCCGATTCCAGGACTCCAGGATCATGACCTGAGCCGAAGGCAGCCGCCAAACCAACTGAGCCACCGAGGCATCCTGTGCAAAATGTTTTTTTTTTTGTTTGTTTGTTTTTTTTTAAAGATTTTATTTATTTGACAGACCGAGATCACAGGTAGGCAGAGAGGCAGGCAGAGAGAGAGGAGGAAGCGGGCTCCCCACTGAGTAGAGAGCCCGATGCGGGGCTCGATCCCAGGACCTGAGATCATGACCTGAGCCGAAGGCAGAGGCTCAACCCACTGAGCCACCCAGGCGCCCCAAAATGTTTTAAACATTGTATCTTTTATCCTCCCAGCCGCTGTTGAATTATATACCACAGAATAAGGTGGTGTTCAGAACAAGAGTCCTAAGGGTCAGTCTGACACTGATCTCAGGATCAAGTTAATCTCCCCTTTTAAGACTCCACTTCCCCTCTGTAAAACAAAGATGAAATTCATACCTGTGCCTTAGATAAAGATGAGGATTAAAATAAATAATACATTGAAGTAAATGTGACCAGTGGATGGAAAGCTCTTGATAAATTTTGGTCCTGATCAGATTTAATTTAGTTGAGGAAGCTATACTTAAAGGTAAATACCTTTCCCAAGATCACAGACCTACTAGGTTCTGAACCCAAGATCTGAAATCAAGTCAACCTGACTCCAAAGTCCATTTAAGCCTCTATGCCCTTCTGCCTTCCTGTACGTCAAAGCCGAACTCATGAGTCTCCATATTAACAGGAATTTATTTGATTTGATACTGAGACTAAGATTGGGTATATTTTGAATATTGTGATATTAAGCAGCAGGGTGATTGTTAACTTTTAAAAATTTTCTGCAAAACCAATAGGATACCTAAAATGACCTATATAATGGACATGTTTCAGAAAAGCATCTTCTACACTAAGAATCTTCAAAACTATACCTTTCATTACCAGGTCTATTTAGTGACATTGCAGAAAGATTCAGAGTAGAGAGGGACAAAAGAAAACTCACCCCCATTCCTGCTGCCATACCACACAGCTGTCCTTATTTCTGCTTACTCATCTCCAGTGTCAGCCCATCGGCAGATATATTTTAGCAGAGTTGTAATCACAGTGCACAATACATTTTGTATCCTGTTTGGCTGGATTGCTCTACATGCCCTCCTCACCCTGCAGTCTCCCGTACAGGAAGTGTGACATTGTTTGTGTGGCAGCTAAGGGAGGGGTGACTTTCAGGGCAGCAGAGACTCTCTGGTGTCCCTGTGGGTTTCTTCGATCCATCTACCTGAACCTCTGTCCACAGAGAGGAAGATGATGATGGGCCAGTAAAAGACGCAAAAGCTCTTGAGCAAACTCCATAAGATACTCGGATGGGAAGGGAAGTGCAGACATTTGAGGGAACTCAGCAATGGAGTAACACAATTAGGACAGAAGCATTCTTCTTCCTTCCTTTGCCCACAGGTCACTGTGGGAAGCTGGCACAGGGGGCTGTGTGCTCCCTGAAGAGTAGGAATTGCTGGGTGCACCGCCCAGGAGGTCTAGAAAACCAAATCCTGCTTGCCCAAAGGTACCTAAGCAGTGCCTTCCAAATTTACCTGACAAGAATCACCTGTGTGATTGTTAAATTCCAGATTCCTTGGACCCCACCCCCATGCTCCCTCAGCTCTAGAGCAGGTGCCTGAGAGTCTGTACTTTGGAGACCATTTGGGAAGCATTGTATTGAAGGTTGAAATGCATGGACCAGTGGTTGGATGATGGAAGAACACCCCACCCACTAAGGTTGCTTTGCAGCATTAACCATAGCTTCCATGGGGCTGAGCTTGAAGATATTCATGTACTTGTGTGGGTTTCAGAGTTGAATGTGACAAGGTTCAAATATGGACTCAAGCAGCCAAATGTAATCTGGGCAGGTTAACTGATTTTTTTTTTTAATAAAATGGAAAAGAAAAATCTCTCAGATGCTTGTTATAAAGATTAAGTGCTTGTGTTGTTGTTGTTGTTGTTGTTGTTGTTGTTGTTGTGTGCTTGGCACAAACCCGAGTGTCAAAAACAGTAGCTATTAAAACACTACTAGGGGCACCTGGGTGGCTCAATGGGTTAAGCCTCTGCCTTTGGCTCAGGTCATGATCCCAGCATCCTGGGACTGAGCCCCACATCTGGCTCTCTGCTCAACGGGGAGCCTGCTTCCCCCTCTCTCTCTACCTGCCTCTCTGCCTACTTGTGATCTCTGTCTGTCAAATAAATAAAAATTTTTTAAAAACCACTACTAAATTCTCAGAGCCTTGCATATGGTCAGACTCTGATTAGGAAAGCTATTTTATCAACAATGTTACTTAACCATTCTGAAGCTTAGTTCCTTCCCAGGGATCAGGAGGTACTATGAAATGCTTATTAGGACAGGGCTTGGCACAACACTAATCTTCTATGAACAGTGGCTATTGAGACATCCTCTGGCCCCTGCTGTGTTCTTCTCAGTGGACACTTTTCAAATATGATTTTTTTTAAGGTTGTGTCTCTCCAGTAATTTGTGGGTTGGAATACTTTTCTGAAATCAGATAATTAGCCACTCTGTTTGCCACACGTAGGCAATGTCATAAAGTGATAACGCTGGCCAGATTTGGTACAAATTGGATTTGGGTGGCAATCTGTAATACTAGTAATTGCTATGACAGTCCACCATGAATAGTAAGCCAATAGATGGTGATAATAAGAGACAGGAAGTAAGATTCTAGTAGTTCCCGAACCTGGCTAACCATACAACCACCGGGCATCTTACAAATACTATTGATTCAGGCTCTAGAAGGAGCAAGATGGCAGAGGGATAGGAGCAAGAGATATCATCAGGTCCCAGGAGTTCAGCTAGATAGTTATCAAACCATTCTGAACACCTATAAACTCAACAGGAGATCAAAGAGAAGAGCAGCAATTCTAGGAACAGAAAATCGACCACTTTCTAAAAGGTAGGACATGCGAAGAAGTGAATCTGAAGTGAGCGGAAAATAGACTGTGGGGGGAGGGGCCGGCTCCCAGCAAGCAGTAGAGCAACAGAGTACAAAATTGGAACTTTTAGAAGTCTGTTCCACTGAGGGACGTCGCTCCAGAGGCTAAGCAGGGGGTGGAGCCCTCACGGGGGCAGTGTAGTCTCAGGACCTGCAGGGTCACAGAAAGACTGCAGGTGTCTGAGTGTGGCAGAGCTTCCAGTTATCGGAGTGGGGAAGTGGGCTGTAGAGATGGAGCCAAGCAGTCGGTTTTCAGCTCAGGATTACCTTAAACCATGATCCAAGGCACAGTCAGGCCATTGCTTTTCAGGCAGGGACCCAACAAGCAGCAGATCTGGGGAGACCCCCATCTTCCTCTCCCAGGAGGAGTGGCGCAGGAGTGCACTGCAGGAATCTGCTGGGTTTGGAGACTCAAAATGGGGTTGTGCACCAGAGACAGAATGCTCAGTCACAGGCCAGGTGAGCACAGAGTGAGGTCAGAGATGAGGGAGATGGGAGGGATTGACTGCTTTTCTCTGAGGGCACACGGAGGAGTGGAGCCCTGAGCTCTCAGCTCCTATGGGCCAGAGACTGGGAGGCCGCCATCTTCATTCCCAGCCTCCAAAGCCTTACGGAAAGCATTCAGGGAACAAAAGCTCTCGAGAGCAAATCCTAGAAGAAGACTTAGCCTGGCCCCTGGCAAGGACAGTGCAATTCCACCTCGAGCAAAGACATTTGAGAATCATAGCAACAGGCCCCTCCCCCAGAAGATTAGTAAGAACATCCAGCCAAGACCATGTTCACTGATCAATGAGAACTGCAGAACTCCAGAGCTAGGAAAAAGCAACACAAAGAATTCATGGCTTTCCCCCCATGATCCTTCAATCTTTCAAAGTGAAAAATTTTTTAATTTTATTTTTTTCTTATTCTATTTTTTAAAAATTTTCTCTGCTCTGGTTTGTGGTCCCCGCTATACTGATGGTGTTGATAAAGTTTTCTTTCTCCCATTTTTTCTTGCCTTTGTTGATAACATTAATATATTTTTAGGAGCCAAGCATCCAGGGATAACCAGAGAGATGTAGCTCATATCATGCATTACGAGGATGAGACCAGAGATATTATTAACTGAAAATCTGCTCTCTTAGTACAAGACCAATGATGGTGGGTATTAAGGAGGGCACATATTGCATGGAGCCCTGGGTGTGATGCATAAACAATGAATGTTGGACACTGAAAAAAATAAAATTAAATTAAGAAGTTTTAAAAAATAAATACATGAATAAAATTAAAAGATTAAAAAATATAAAGAAAGCAATGCAAAAAAAAAAAAAAAGGAAACCATTCTTTTCCTTTTCTATTATTTGCTTACCAGCAACCTTATTCTTGCCTCTAATCAGATTTCTTTAAGTCCAGAGCCATTTAAACATACCTGCATTTCTTATCCTGGACACTCATATTTGGCCTCTTTTGTTTTTAAGCCCTTATACGGGAGTAAATAAATGACTGAGAGTTTTACTGATTTTAAGTTAGAGCACAAGCAATCTGGCCACAGCTACCAACATCTAGGATTTAAGGGAAGTATTTGACTCCAGGATTATGTTCTTTCACTTTCCCATCACCTAGCATAGATTTGGCTGCAAATGGCTGCAGCAACATGCATGTGACCCAATTTGAAATACACCTTTCAAGCAACTTTGACTTCCTCAAGCACTCTTGTGTTCCCAGGGATTTAACAATAATGCTTTCCAACATGTTATTTGTCTCACATATTAACAAAATCCCTCATCTAATTTCAATACATGTTTACCATCTTTTTGAGATTACAATCTTGTTTTCCAAATAAAAATAAAATAAATTAAGATTGAAATGTATCTCTCAAGATGAGACTCTGCCAAACTGGAATGTTCTGTAATTCATATGAATACTATGGTTTTGCCACTTCTTTTCTGTGTGGCTCATTTTACAGATGATAGCGTGAGGCCCAGGCAAGCTAATTGATCTCAGGGCACATAGGTGATGTAGCATCCTGTCCTCTTAGTACTTCCACACAGCCACCAGGAAAAGGCAGCATGACCAAAAAATGCCAGGGAGATGAGGTCTTCTAAATAACCCCATGTAATTTTTCAGTTGCTGCCAAATGTCTTCTTAGCAAATGTCAGTGAAGTCTCAGGTATCTGGTCAGGATAGAACCACTGTTATTCAAACAGCAAGAGAAAAACAGACCAGATACTCTCTAGTGCTGAAAAGAGGAAGGAAAAATGGTCACTGATTCTACCTATTGTTTCAGAGAAAATATCTCTCTTCTCTGAACTAGACGATCAGTGAGGCATTGGCTTTGCCCAAACTAGGCTATTAGTGTGATGACAGAATTTAACAGTATGTGCGACTCTTAACTATTATCATCAAAGTGGCAGCGAATACTATCTTGCTACCATCTGAGAAAAATAGCCTGTAACATCAGCCTTAATGGGCAATGACAGCCCCCTTTTCCTGGCAATGTTTAAATGCTTCACAGAATTCAAAACAGGAGACTAGAGCTTGGATGTCTGGTTGACTTATCTGCATGTTTGTCTAGACATCATCTCATAGAAATAGTAAAACCCATGTGTTTGGAGAAAACTTTGATTTTGTGGTGGGTGCTCTGACATGAGGATCAAAAAGCAGTTTAAATCATTTCTGTTTTTATCATCTTTATAATTTATATAAAAGGTTCAAGATATTGACTCAGTGCTGGTCCAAAGAGAAGAACTAGATTCTTTTGTCTGATCTCTTCAAATGTTTCCTGTACCCCAAAATGATGGACTCTTATGTTTCACCATGAATGAAAATTGCAAATATTACTTTCCCTTATCAATCTTTTTCAAACTCCGTGGACTGAAATGAAAACTGTTACTTTTAAAACCATGGTTTAGGGGCTCCTGGGTGGCTTAGTGGGTTAAGCCTCTGCCTTTGGCTCAGGCCATGATCTCAGGGTCCTGGGATCGAGCCCCACATTGGGCTCTCTGCTCAGGCCTCTGCCTGCCTCTGCCTGGCTCTCTGCCTACTTGTGATCTCTCTCTCTGTCAAATAAATAAATAAAATCTTAAAACAAACAAACAAACACGGTTTAACAGAGAGGAGAGGAGAATATGATACAACCACACACACCCCGATAGCTCCCGGCCCCTCATCCCACTGACTTCCCTTGGATTTTTCCAGAGCAACTATCGCTACCTGGTACTTCACGTGATTGTTTCTCTGCTGTCTCTCTCTCTTTCCGAGAATGGAAGTGCCAAATGGGCACAAATTTTGTTTTGTTCCCTTTTGTGTCTCCAGTAGAACTAGCATGTAATATACCCTCAGTGAACATCAACTGAGTGAGTGAATAAAGGCAGAAAATGTTATTAAGTGCCAAGAAATGGAGATAAACACCAAACAATGAAGGCTAGAATTTATAAAGAGAAAAATGGACACTGGTGATTTTGTTTTACACCTCAGACTTCTCTCAGTTTGGTGGAGAATACTGATATGTCTGTGTATATGATATATACACATATATGTCAAATATAATCTTGGAAAGGTTTATATTGTGAGAATAAATATACATCAAAGGAGAGGGAAAGGAAGATATACAAATACAAGACAAGTGATATAAAAAAGAAAAGAAAAAGCTATCTGCATCCAAATCCATTTTCTGCCCAATTCTTTTGCTTTCCAAGACACTATGCTTTACTAGCCACCTCCTTAACTTCCTGTGGGTGGAGACCCTTTCTTATCTTTCTGATATGCGGGTCACTATAGTAAGTGTGGTTCCTTGGCTTCTGGAAGTTATAAACTCCCACCTCTTCACTATTGCTTTGGTGTTCCATCTTTTCTATTGCTCTAAAGCCAAACTCTGATCGTCTTTCTTACCATCAGCCTCGCCTATAGAAGAAAGTCTGTACAGCACAAACCGGTACCAGTACTCCTTTCACCAATGACTTTGGTAAATGGATGTGCCCTCTGGACATTCTTATAGAATATAACCTCCCACTGAGTGGTCTGGTCTCACATAATATATTCCCTCCTGCAAAGTAATGTTTCTGAGCCATTTTGTCTCCTTCTAGAACTGTATCCCAGGGAAACTCGGGCATTCCCACTTGGTTTGGTGTGGACAATCATTCTCTCCAGGCTTTAAGAGCCACTCAAGCAGTGAACTTGTCCTATTTTCTGGATCTTCATTGGCTGTTAAAAGCTATGTTGGGAAAGTGCCCCAAAGTCTATAAATTCTTGTTAACCCAGACTCAAGTTCTGTACCACTCTGCCCTGACACCCTTAAGCAAGGACCATCGTATTCCTGCTGGTACATATTAGCTCATTCCTCTACCTCCTTTGGAATGGTCATGACCAATGACTAAGGTTCTTGATTAGTCTCAAAGCATGCTTATTCTTGTTTATGCAATCCTTGTTTCCCACTTTTTTGTACACTCTTTCTACCTCTGGTCTGGTCTGACTATAAAAGCATTGTAAAGGAGAACAAAGAGGTAGAAGAAAATCATGCTCTATTTTAATAACCAGTTGACAAGGAAGACTCATGGGGACATTTTCAGACTTACAAAGAGAATCATAATGCATGCATTCATATAGGGAGATAGCTTCATCAAATGGATAGATTTACTATTTGTTTTATTTTAAAAGGGAGGCTTCATCAAATGAAAAGATAGAAAGCACATGCAGTTATTTAAAAAAAAATTCACTTTAATTACATTCATTTATCTGGGAGGAAAATCGTTACCCTTTTAGATAGAAGGTGAAATGAAATATCATCTTTAGGAAGAGATACAATGTTTAGAGGTAACATAGGTATGAACTAGAGGAATTTAATAAATGGAGATTTTCTATGGGTGGTATTTCAACAAAAATACTACTGAATGTTGACCTTTAAATTTTCTCTTCAATATTGCTTTGAATTTGAGTTGCTAGCACTCTTTACTTGGAATATTATTAGAAATGTACATAAATTTTGGAAAGTTAAAAGAGAACCCTGCACCTGTTGGAACACTCACGCTTTGCTTTCTCACTTGGAAACAATAAATTGCAAAATGCATTTAAGCAAGCTCATTTCCTGCTTGAAAATGCTAAATCACTTCTTCTGATTTCGCTTTCGTGTTTTGCTAAGAGGGAACTTTAATCTTGTGCCGTAGTAATGACAAGGTAGATACTTTCTGTATTTCTGTTAGGTACTCTCATTTACATCGCTTATAACCTTATATAACAAAAACCATCACCCACAAGACAGAATAGAGATTGAAAGAATGAAAAACAACATGAAATTTACAAACTATATACATGCAGACATAGAAAAACTTGTTGCCAGCCATCCGTGAGCGATGATACCAATTACCCAAATTGCGTGCGTTCATGCTTTAGTTTTTAGAGCAATCTTGTCAAAATTTTGTTATTGCTTCATAAAAATATAGTTTTTGTTACTTCTATGTGTGCTACTTGCTTTTCTTTTAAAGATCTTATTTATTTTTTTGACAGGCAGAGATCACAAGTAGGCAGAGAAGCAGGCGGTGGGTGGGGGGTGGGAAGCAGGCTCCCTGCTGAGCAGAGAGCCCCATGTGCTAATTGTCTTATGCAGCCTACTGGTTTCATATAATCAAGTTTAAGTACTTTACATTGAATATTTTTGGTCTATATATAAAGAGTCGAATATATTGATGAGTCAAATTTTAAAAAGATATAATTTATTATAATCACCATGTTCTATGAATGAGAGATTTATTTTATTATTTAATTCATGTCCCATAAGATGCTCCCCAAAGGTTTTTCTACCTTTTTCTTGGGGGAGGGGAGGGGTTAATAAGGTTGTTCAGTTGATATAACAATAGATTTATGGCAGCTATAATCCACTTAAATAATGCCATAATCTCTCCTTACCAAAAGGCATCTGAAGTTTTCCATGTCACATCTTCAATAAAGGGTCCTATAGTTTGGAGTTTTGGAGAATAATGATGGTGAATTTTAAAATATTATAAATTAGGGGCGCCTGGGTGGCTCAGTGGGTTAAAGCCTCTGCCTTTGGCTCAGGTCATGATCCCAGGATTCTGGGATCGAGCCCCGCATTGGGCTCTGCTCAGCAGGGAACTTGCTTCCTCCTTTCCCTCTCTCTGCCTTCCTCTCCACCTACTTGTGATCTGTATTTGTCAAATTAATAAGTAAAATCTTTAAAAAATATTTCAAATTAAGACAATGTATTTTTCTCAAGCTGGAAGCTCAATCTGTTCTTTTAGCTTTAGATATCTTTCATAGCTTATCAATAGGAGATAAGATTGAAAACCACAGTGGAGGGCGCCTGGGTGGCTCAGTGGGTTGAGCCGCTGCCTTCCGTTCGGGTCCGCATTGGGCTCTCTGCTCAGCAGGGAGCCTGCTTCCCTCTCTCTCTCTGCCTGCCTCTCCATCTACTCGTGATTTCTCTCTGTCAAATAAATAAATAAAATCTTAAAAAAAAAAAAAAAAAAGAAAGAAAGAAAACCACAGTGGATAAACTGAAAGGCATCATTAAATAAAAAAACAGGAAGTAAGTCAATGATTACTTTCCCTGTTGTATAAATATGTGAAGAAACATATTGAGCACATATCAGTTCCATCAACAATATTATTGAGTAATCTCTACCTGTATGTTTACCCCAAATATTTTATATATTTAACTTATCATACTTTCATTTAATTTGAAGTACAATGACTGACTTTCCCCCAAAGAATAAAAGAGTCTGTGATAATCTTAATTTCAACATGTCAAGTCCTGTTTGTTGATAACATTGAAATGTTAGCTTATGTTCTAATAGCACAAATGCATTATTTATAAGATGGATTTGTAATTAATTTTCCAAACAAGGAAAATTTGAGAATAAAAGAGGCACTATTAATTGTAATAAAATAAGAGAGGGAATAACCCAGGACAATCCTGGACATAATGACTTCAATTATTTTTTTTAAGATTTTATTTATTAAAAAAAAAAGATTTTATTTATTTATTTGACAGAGAGAAATCACAAGGAGGCAGAGAAGCAGGCAGAGAGAGAGAGGAAAAAGCAGGCTCCTTGCTGAGCAGAAGGCCCAATGCGGGGCTCCATCCCAGGACCCTGAGATCATGACCTGAGCTGAAGGCAGAGGCTTTAACCCACTGAGCCACCCAGGTGCCCCAATGACTTCAACTATTAAACACTGTTGACAGTTTACCAATATATCCATTTATAAATTCAACAGTCCCAATTTGCCTTCTTTTTGTATTCATGATCCCTGTAGAGTCTAATTTAGACAAAAAAAGAATGAAGTTGAGCAGCAAAGAGTTGGTACCCAGACTTCATTGGTTCAAATCTTCCATTTACTATTTTACCTAAACTCTCAATGGCTTATTTCCTTTATCTTTAAGTGGGTATGAATACTTCAGTAAATATTTCATATATTTGTGAGGATTGATTAGGATGTAAGATATTTAAAACTGTGCCTGGCACATAGTAAATGATTAATAAATATAAATCACTATTATTGGCCAAAATATACTGCAGTCAGTTCTGTATATAAAAATCAGAGGGGAGGAAGCCCAAATTGTATTTTCTTATAACGTTATCTTACTTTTTCATAAACAGATTAATGGTAAATTAAGTATATATAATGAAGAATGAAGTTTTGGTGACTAGATATGAGGAAGAATCTTAATTTTGCTTCAGCTTACATCCCTGCAGATTTGTGTGTGCACATTATAAGAGAAGTTTGTTTATTTCCAAAGACTTTTTTATTGCTTTTTAAAAAAATGCACATATAATGTATTATTTGCCCCAGGGGTACAGGTCTGTGAATCATCAGGCTTATACACTTCACAGCACTCACCATAGCACATACACTCCCCAATGTCCATAAGCTAGCCACACTATCAATACCCTCCACCCCCCAGTAACCCTCAGCTGGTTTTGTGAGTCTAAGAGTCTCTTATGGTTTGTCTCCCTCCCAATCCCATCTTGTTTCATTTTTTACTCCCTACCCCCCAAGACCCCTTTCCCTGTCTCTCAAATTCCTCATATCAGGGAGGTCATATGATAGCTGACTTTCTCTGATTGACTTATTTTGCTCAGCATAATACCCTCTAGTTCCACTCTTGTCTTTGCAAATGGCAAGATTTCGTTTTCTGAGGGATATTCTCTGCTATAATTTGTTCCAATATACCTTCTGCCCCCTCTCTCTTTCTTCTTCTTCTGAGATCCCAATTATTCTAATATTGTTTAATCTTACTGTATCACTTATCTCTCAAATTCTCCCCTCATGGTCCAGTAGTTGTTTGTCTCTCTTTTGCTCATCTTCTTTGTTCTCCATCACTTGCTCTTCTGTACCACTAATTCTCTCTTCTGCCTCATTTATCCTAGCAGTAAGAGCTTCCGTTTTTGTTTGCACCTCATTAATACCTTTTTTAATTTCAACTTGGTTATATTTTAGTTCTTTTATTTCTCCAGAAAGGGATTCTCCAATATCTTCCATGCCTTTTTAAAGCCCAGCTAGCACCTTGATAATCGTCATTCTGAACTTTAGTTCTCACATATTACTAATGTCAGTATTGATTAGGTCCCTAGCCATCGATACTGCCTCTTGTTTTTTTTTTTTTTTCTTCTTTTTGGTGGTGAGTGTTTCTGCGTTGTCATTTTATCCAGATAAGAATAGATGAATGAGGGCACCTGAGTGGCTCAGTGGGTTAAGCCACTGCCTTCGGCTCGGGTCATGATCTCAGGGTCCTGGGATCGAGTCCCGCATTGGGCTCTCTGCTCGGTGGAGAGCCTGCTTCCCTCTCTCTCTCTCTGCCTGCCTCTCCATCTACTTGTGATTTCTCTCTGTCAAATAAATAAATAAAATCTTAAAAAAAAAAAGAATAGATGAATGAACCTGGCAATTCACAGACCTGTACCCCTGGGGATAAAAATGCATTATATATTTATAAAAAAATTTTTTAATTAAAAAAATTAAATAAAAAAAGGAATAGATGAATGAGAGAACAAAATATTGAAAGGGTAGCAACAACCCCAGAAAAATATACACTAACCAAATCAGAAGAGACCCAAAACCAGGTGGAGAAGAATGGGGGTAAAAATAATATATATATATATATGTATTAGACTGGTGAATAGAACAGAGCCACACACTTGATTTTGGGTGTATGTTGGTCTGTTAGAAGAGATTGCCTCCCAAAATTTGAAAGAAAGAAAAACATACATATATTACAAAAAATAAGGGTAAACATGATGAAGGGATGGACTAAAACTGTAAAGATGAAAATTTAAAAATATTCTAAAAAGGGAATTGATAAGATAAGAAGTTGGTTGAAAAATGAAAAAAAAAAAAAAAAGAGGAAAGAATGCGATCAGGTTGAAAAGTAGAACAAAGCCATTCACTAGATTTAGGGTATATTTTGATCTATTAGAAGAAATTGTATCCCAACATTTTAAAGGGGGAAAAAAAAACCTATTGGTATACAAAAAATAAGGTTAAATACAATGACGGGAGAGAATATGACTATAACAATGAAAATTTTTAAAGATTTTTAAAAAGGTATTGATAAGATAAAATAGTTTAAAAAGGTTAAAATAAGAAAGAGGAAAAATTAAAACAATAGAATAAGAAAAAATAAAATTTAAAAAGTTTAACTTTGAAAGACTAAAGAATCATGGGGAAAAAAAACCCATGACTTCTATGTGTTGCATTCCCCTAGCTCTGGAGTTCCACAGATCTCATTGATTACTGAACTTGTCTGGATGTTCTTGCTGATCTCCTGGGGGAGGGGCTTATTGCCATGATTCTCAAATGTCTTTGCTAGAGGTAGAATTGCAGGTGCCAAGCTAAGTACTCTGTGCAGTTTTGGTCTCCTCTCGGGAGGTTTTGTTCCCTGAAGGCTTTTTGTAGGGCTTTGGAGGAGGGGGATGAAAATGGCGGCCTCCCAATTTCTAGCCCAGAAGAACCCAGAGCTTGGGGAGGCACTCCTTGGTGCACCCTCAGAGAAAAGTAGTCAATCCCTTCCATCTCCCTCATTTCTGGCTGCACTCTGTGCTCACCCAGCCTGTGACCAAGTGTTTTATCACAGGTACATGGCCGGTTTGGAGTCTCCAAACCCAGCAGATTCCTGCCACGCCCTCCTGTGCCACTCCTCCTGGAAGAGGAAAGAGGGGATCTCCACAGGTCTTCCACTTGTGCGGTCCCTGCTGGAAGAGCAGTGGTCTGACTGTGTCTTGGATCACAGTTTAAGGTAAGCCCGAGCTGAGAACTGACTCCTCGGCTCCGTCTCTGGAATGAGCTTACCCGCTCCAACACTTGGGAGCTCTGCCACACTCAGACACGCCTGATCTTTTTGTGACCCCGTGGGTCCTGAGACTACACTGTCCCCTCGAGTGTTCCACCCCCCACTTACCCTCTGGAGCGACATCCCTCAGTGGAGCAGACTTCTAAATGTTCTGATTCTGTGCTCTGCTGCTCCACCTCTTGCCGGGAGCTGGCCCCTCCCCTCATGGTCTATCTTCCTGTAGGTTGCCTTGGATTCACTTCTGTGCATGTCCTACCTTTGGGAAAGTGGTCGATTTTCTGTTTCTGGAATTGCTGCTCTTCTGCTCGTCTATCTCCTGTTGAGTTTGCAGGTGTTCAGAATGGTGATAACTATCTAGCTGAACTCCTGGGACCTGATGATATTTATATCTCCTACACCTCCACGTCTTGCTCCTCCCTCCACACATAGTGTTTTATTCTCTCCTTTTCCTTAATTACTGAAGAGAAAGTAGGGTGGTGACTGGACCTTGGTTTCTGATTGAAGGAATGGGAGACAAGAGATTTGAAAGAGCAGTGTTCATGCTGACGTGGTGCCCCATGCCCAGTGAGTGAGGGTTTGAAGCCTGGACTTGGGAGCGTTGGTGTTCAGGGAAGATGCTGTCTGAGTTTCCCACACAGAGTCGCTCGACTGGTGTGCCTCAGTGGACCCACTCCTGCCTTTTGAAGGGCAGCTTGAAAGTGGCTTGAAACCCTAGGGCATTTGAGGAATGATCTGGAAGGGGCACCTGGGTGGGCCAGTGTAGACAAGCCCAGGGAATTCCAGAGCTAATGATGAACACGTTGCTGAGGCTGGAGTTTGCTTCTCTGTGAGCAGCATTACACTGGGGAGGAAAGCAGTCTCTGGGTTTTAGGAGTCACCGTGTCAGCAGCTGTGAGCCTGGCAGGGGAGTGAGATCAGAGAGCTGGGAGACTGTGAGCCATGGTGGTTGGCCTTTGCCCTGATGCACAGGCCAGCTTGCTCTAGGGGCAGGACTCTGCTCCCCAGCCAGCCCTCCTGCTGCAGAGGGGATAAGAAACTTGCTTCCTATTGGTTCTCCAGCCCTCGTCTCAGCGGGGCGCTTGGTGGGAAGCAGCCCACAGACAGCATTCTGGATTTTTGTCCAGTGTGCCCATTGCTTCCTGAGATGAGGCCCCACAGATGTCCTCTGCTTGGCGTCTGTGAATTCAGCCAGCAGAAGCTCTTCTTCCAGAGCCACCCCTGAGAAATCCTCCACTTTCCTGTGCTGAGTGCAAGAGGCCAGTTTTCATGGAGCTGAAATCTCAACTCCTGTCATTAGGTTCCAAGACCACATGGCACACCAGTCTCCTTGAAGCTCTTGTTCCACATGGGGCCTGATGTGCGAGACCGGGACTGACCCTGGCAGCCTGCTGCTACTGCAGGTTCCTTCCTGAGAACTGTGCAGCAAAGCTGGTTTGTGATGACGTCCCAGGAAAGAGGGAGAGGTGCACCATTCTGCCCCAGCACTGGAGGATGCCAGACACCAGTTGCAGGTGGTTGGTGCAGGGAGGAGAGATGTCTGTTTCCCAAGACCTTGGTCAGAGGGTGATTTGGACCCTGGGATCCTTCTCTACTCAGGTTTCTCAGGTGAGCACATCAGGCAAGGGGAGGACGTGTATGTGCTCACCTGGAATTGAGGAAGGTGTCTGGTTCCAGGGTTCATGTGCAAGTGGATTCCTCTTAGGGCTCATTTTCCTGATGGTCTTTAGGATGCCGTAGGGGGACCCATTGTTGGGGCATCCTGGCTGTGCAAGAGCTCTGGTCACCTTTTCCCCCAGGGCTCTGGACTAGGAAATTGGAGGGAGTCCAATGGTGAAACCATCCAGGTAGGGCTCCATTGCGCCATTGCCAAGATGGCCTGGTGACTGTGATAACTTCTCTGGAAATAGAAGGCAGGACACAGGGTTGGGATGCTGAAAGGGAGGCGGCAGCAGTGCTTGCTATTCATTAAAGGGCCAGGTGGGTCTTCACTAGGACAGTGATTCTTGAGTCAAGTTCAGAAGAAGGTGAGTGATATCACGTGAAGAGTCTTCTAAATGGAAGGGAAAGCACATGCAAAGGCCCTGGGGCAGGAACATACCAGGTATGTCCAGGAGCAACAAGCCCTGTGGCCAGAGGAGACAGCTTAGGACATGACCTCAGGAAGGTGACCATAGGGTGACAAAAGCCATTACAGTGCTGTGGCCCCATGGGACCCTGTCTCACTGGGTCATCTTGTCAACAGTGTTGAGAACAGATGACACAAGATTGAGGATGGGGAAGGGAGGTCAATGATGAAGCTTTTCTAGGAACTCAGGCAAGAGATGGGCTCCAGTGTGGACCAGAGAGGTGGCCTTGGAAGGAGGGGTTAGTGCTATTCTGGGTACCTATTCTAGATGGAGCTCACAGGGTTTGCCAATGGCTTTGATATTGGGAATGAGAGAAAGGAGGAATTGAGGTAATTTCATGCTCTTGCTCCCTGTGCCAAGTGAGATGAAGGAGGAGGTTTCTGGGGGAAGGAGGTAGTCCGTGTTCCACCTGCTGAGGAAGGTGTCCTTCACAGTGGACCTGCTGATGCTTGTGTCTGGGAGAACTCTGAACTTCTACTCCCTCAGCAACTTTCAAGTACAAGTCTTCCCCACTTTTCTCAAAATTCATGGCAACACACTTGGCTTTTTTGAAAGATCTACATTATTATGCCACTCCAGTAGCAGGAAGAAACCTGGAGAGGATTTCTCTCTTATGAAAAAAGTCAAAGAGCAGGCATCAGGCTCCACTATAGAGGCCACTACAGAGGTGGTGTGCACCCCAACCAGCTCCTTCCTGGGCACTGCTCTCCGAGTTCAGCCACCAGGGGCTTTGAATTGTGTCTGTGAGCATCTGCTGTGCTTTATCTCCATTTATTTTGGGCATCCATTGGGATGTTGTGTCCTGAGACCTAAGAAGAGCCAAGGAGAAGGAACTTTTGGTGTCTGAGCATGCTCACTCACTTTTCTGTAGAAATAAATGGTCATTCCTTTTTCCATTTACACCTCTTCTGCTGTGAAAGGTTTCCTAGGAACACTGTACTTTCAAATAGCAGGGGCGCCTATACCCCATCCTTCAGGGTTAGCTTTTGTCTCCATGCTGCGCAGAACATTCCATGATTTGTGAATTTTAGCACTCAAACACGGCACCTTTGACTATCTTCACCCATTTCCTCCCACCATCCTTGAATCTGGCAACAACCCATGTGTTCTCATTATCTATGCGTTCAGGATTTTTTTCCATGTGGAGTGTCCCTGAGAGCTTCTGGTGTGTGTCTTTCTGTATCTGAGTCACTTAGCATAAGGCTCCCAAGGTCGATGTTTCCATGTCCAGTTATTGTGAACAATGCCACCGTGAACATGGGAGT
This sequence comes from Mustela nivalis, assembly GCF_964662115.1. Classification (NCBI taxonomy): domain Eukaryota; kingdom Metazoa; phylum Chordata; class Mammalia; order Carnivora; family Mustelidae; genus Mustela; species Mustela nivalis. The sequence goes on along the minus strand of NC_139036.1, from coordinate 25,457,608 downwards.
GCAGCTGTCTTTTGGAGGGAGTGTTTTTGTGTTTGCCAAAGAAACAATTACTGGGTCATGTGGTAGTTGCATTAATTTTTCATGGAGCCTCCGCAGCGCTTGTCACGGCAGCTGCTCCCATTTCCATTCCCCCAACAGCGTACGGGGTCCCCTTGTCCACACACCCTTGACCCACCGGGTGTCTGTCTCTGGGATGATTGCCGTTCCCACAGTTGTGAGGCGATAGCTGATGACAGTTTGACTTCTGTTTCCCTGACGACAATTAGTGATGTTGAACAACTTTCTCTGTTTGGCCACTTGTGTTTGTTGGCCACTTGTATGCCATCTTTGGAAAGTGTCTATTCACATATTCCCCCCAGTTTTTATTCAGTTTTTGCTTGGATTTGAAGGAGTGTTTTGTGTATTTTGGATATTACCCTCTTCTCACGCATAGGCTGTGCAGATATTTTTTCTCATTTCTAAATAAATGCAAAAATACATTTATTGAAAGCAAACATTGGAACAGGACATCGATAATGGGGAGGTTATCTTTTAAGGGTTTGATGGTTTCTTTTGTCATGCAGAAATTTCAGTTTGATGTCCTTGCACTTGTTTATTTTTGTAACAAAGGTAAAAGACTCTTCACCAAACCAGGATTCAGAAACTTACTACCTGTGTTTTCTTCTTGGAGGTTTGTAGATTCGGTTCTAATGTTCAAGTCATAATTTGTGTGTGTGGTGTAAGAAAGAGACCAGTCACATTCTTCTGCATTTAGTGTCCAGTTTCCCCAGTATTATTCACAGAAGAGACAGTCTTTCTCCGTTGTGTATGTTCTGCTGCTGTGTCATAAGTTAACACCATACATGTGTGGGTTAGTTTCTGAATCAATCTTTCTTTCTTTCTTTCTTTCTTTCTTTCTTTCTTTCTTTCTTTCTTTCTTTCTTTTCCTTTCTTTTTCTTCATCTTTCTTTCTCTTCTTTCTCCCCTTCCTTCCTTCCTTCCTGTCTTACAGTTTATTTGTTGGGAAAATATTTTTCCTGTCGGAATATATGCACTGTGGACTTCATTGGCGACGTCTTCATACTCTTTGTTAGGACTTTTCTCTGATGACTGTGTTTTCGTAATTGAGTAGCTGAATCTACAGCTTTCAACAAGTTGAACATTGGGGCAGAACTACTTAAGTAGTATTCTATTCTTCGATCAGACTCCAGATTGTGTCTGATTGTCTTCTTTTGTGATGTTCTCAGTTGTGATGATGGCTATCTGTATTTCCTTTTTGTGGTAGGTTTATTAAAGTGAATTTAATTTTTCCTGAAAGTGTGGATTCTAAATGATCCCTCTTTTATAATACATATTTATCTAAAATAGCATTTTTTGATGGCTTTATTGAGGGATAACTGACATAAGATAAACCCCACATATTCATATTTGAAGTGTACAATTTGTTAAGTTTTGACACATGGGTGTATACATGTAGTTACTTGCAATCCATTGATCTTTCTTGGTAGAGTCTCTATTCAAATCTTCTGCTGGGTGTAAGACAGCATGTTTAAAAAATGCATTTATTGGAAGCGAACATTGGAACAGGACATCAATATTATTAATTCCCATTCAGAGTTAATAATTCTATCAGAGCTAAGTTGAAATATACCTTTAATATACAAATGAATAAACTTTGCCAAAAGTACTATGATTATCAGTTTCCGAGCTTTCTGCTGTGTTCCGTTGGCCTGTGAGTCTGCTTTTATGCCAGTCCCATACTGTTTTGATGGCAACAGCTTTGTAATCTGTCTTGAAATTGGAGTGTGGTGACTCCAGGTCACTTGGTAGCTTGTTTGCTTGCTTGCCTATTTGCTTGTCTTTTTGTTTGTTTGTTTTCTTTCTATCGGTGAGATTATTTATTTATTTTTACTAAGTTTACATTTTATTCTAGATGTTTTTCTTTCACTTTTTTATAATGATCATATAATGTGTTATTTGTTTCAGGGGTACCGGCTTGAGATCCTTCCATTTTACAAGGCACACAGTGCTCACCACGGCACATCCCCTCCCCATGCCCATCACCAGTCACCCCACTCCCCCACCCTCCTCTCCTTCAGAAACCCTCAGTTTGTTTCCTGAGATTGTCTCTTTTACTTTGACTCCCTCTCCGGTTTCATCTTACTTCCTTTTTTCCTCTCTTCCCCTATGATCCTGTCTTATTTCTTAAATTCCACTTATCAGTGAGATCATATGATAATTGCCCTTCTCTGATTGACTTATTTTGTTTAGCATAATACCCTCTCGTTCCACCCATGCCATTGCAAGTGGCAAGATTTCATTTTTGAGGGTTGCATACTATTCAGTGGTATATTTATCCATACAGATCCACTCATCTGTTGATGGATGTCTGGGCTCTTTGCATACTCTGGCTCTTATGGGCATGGCTGCTATAGACATTGGGGTGCAGGTGACCCTTCAGATCACTCCATGTGAATCTTTGGGTAAATACCCAGTAGTGCAGTTGCAGGGTTTGTAGGGTGGCTCTATTTTCAACTTCTTGAGAAACCTCCACACTGTTTTCCAGTGACTTCACCAGTTTGCCTTCCCACCAACAGTGTAAAAGGGCTCCACTTTCTCCCTATCCTTGCCAACACCTGTCATTTCCTGACTTGTTCATTTTAGCCATTCTGACTGGTGTGAGTTGGTCTCATTATGGTTTTGATTTGTATTTTCCTAATGTTGAGGGGTGTTGAGCACTTTTTTATGTGTTGAGGGCAAGGGTGAGGGCCTAGGGCCATGACAGGCCCGATCTCCTGGCACTGAGGTGAGCTCCCAGGAAGTCTGAGTTGAGGGTGGGGGTCAGGCTGAGTGTCAACCCTCGAGTTTGTGTCCAGGAGCCTCTGAAAGTGTGAGTGGTTTCAGGGTGGCTTGAAGTTTTCTCCCACTCTGAGGGTTTTGCACAGCTCCAAACGGCGTGGTTTTCCTGGGTGGCAGGCAGAGTTCTGGGGTGTGGCTCAGAGGTCTCTAGCTTGAGCACTTTGGGGCCAGGGCTCTGGTGATGGAAGCCTGAAAACCCAACCTAGGGTTAGGGCCTGGGGGCATGAAAGACCCGATCTGCCGGCACTGGGGTGGGCTCCCCAGGGGGCTGAGTAGAAGCCACAGGTGTCCATTGGTCTGAGATGATTCGGGCTTGGCATGGGCCCGGCTTTTCGAGCGCTTTCTCGTGGGGTTGGGACAGCAACCACTCCGCCGCTGGACCAAGTTCGCCGAGTGTTTCCATCCAATTTTCACGAGCTTGATTTGTTACTTAAGAAATTAAAAAAGCAAAAGAAGAAAAAAGAGAAAGAGACAAAGCAAGAAACAGACTCCTAACTGTAGAAAACTGATGGTTATCAGAGAGGTAGTGGGTGGGGGATGGGTGGAATAAGTGATGGGGATTAAGGAGTGCACCTGCTGTGATGAGCACCAGGTGCTGTTTGGAAGTGTTGAATCACTATATGGTACAGCTCCAACTAATGAAACACTGTGTTAACTACACTGGAACTTTTTAAAAAAGATTAAAAAATTAAAAATGGAAAATAAGTTTGTTCTCTAAAAAGGATGCAGAAAAACAGGGAAAAGGGAATAAAGAATAGATGAGAAAATGGAAAAAGACAGCAGTAGGGTAGATTAAACCTCAAACATAATAATAATCATATTTAAAATAGTCTAGAAAATAGGGGCACCTGGGTGGTTCAGTTATGAAGCATTTGCCCTCAGCTCGGGTCACGATCCCAGGGTCCTGCGATTGTGCCCTGAATTGGGCTCCCTGCTCAGCGGGAAGCCTGCTTCTCTGTCTCCCACTCCCCTTGCTTGTGTTCCCTCTCTCACTGTCTCTCTCTGTCGATTAAATCTTTTTAAAAAATAGCATATAGGGGCGCCTGGGTGGCTCAGTGGTTTAAGCCACTGCCTTCGGCTCGGGTCATGGTCCCAGGGTCCTGGGATGGAGTCCCGCATCGGGCTCTCTGCTCAGCGGGGAGCCTGCTTCCTCCTTTCTCTCTCTGCCTGCCTCTCTGCCTACTTGTGATCTCTCTCTGTCAAATAAATAAATAAATTCTTTAAAAAGAAAATAGCATATAAAGTAGGTGAAGGGATATAGGAGATTCTTCTGTACTACCTTGTGCTTCCTTTGCAACTTTTTATAAATCTTAAAGTATTTGAAAATAAGATGTTTTTAAAAGTTTAAAAAAGTTAATTTAAATACTCAGTTAAAAGGTAGAGGTTGTCAGTTTGACTAAAAAGCAACTGAATGAAACAAAAATACAGTATACTCATTGTCTTTTTGCTTTGAATATTGCTCCAGACAAAGCAGAAGCCAGAATGATAATTCACACGGACAATTGGATTTTTCTTCCTTTTTTTTTTTATTTTATTTTTTTAGATTTTATTTATTTATTTGACTGAGAGAGATCACAAGTAGGCAGAGAGACAGGCAGAGAGAGAGAGAGGAGGAAGCAGGCACCTCGAGGAGTAGAGAGCCTGACGAAGGACTCGATCCCAGGCGCCCCAACAATTGGATTTTTCTGCTTCAATTGTTAAGAATTCTTTCAGGGGCACCTGGGTGGCTCAGTGGATTAAAGCCTCTGCCTTCAACTCAGGTCATGATCCCAGGGTCCTGGGATCAAGCCCCGAAATGGGCTCTCTGCTCAGCAGGGAGCCTGCTTCTTTCTCTTTCTGTGCCTGCCTCTCTGCCTATTTGTGATCTCTCTCTGTCAAATAAATAAACAAAATCTTTTTTAAAAAAAGAAAAAAGAAATCACTATCATACAAACATCTGTCTAGGGGCACCTGGGTGGTTCAGTCAATAAGGGTCTGCCTTTAGCTCAGGTCATGATCCCAGAGTCCTGAGACCGAGCCCCGCCGCATCAGGCTCCCTGCTCCTCAGGAAGCCTGCTTCTCCCTCTTCCACTCCCCCTGCTTGTGTTCCCTCTCTTACTGTGTCTCTCTCTGTCAAATAAATAAAACCTAAACAACAACAACAACAAAAGAGATCTGGGTCTAGTAATCAATTGAAAAAATTTTTAATTCTAGTGAAGTTAATGCACAGTGTTATATTAGTTTCAGGTGTACAATGGAGTCATCCAACAACTCTATATTAGGTGCTTATCATGACAAATGTACTCTTAATCCCTCTCACCTGTTTCACCCATTCCCCCCACCCTCCATCTCCCCTCTGGTAACCACCAGTTTGTTCTCTACAGTTAAGAGTCTTTTGGGTTTGCCTCTTTTTTTCTTTGTTTTTTTTTTTTTTTTCTTAAGTTCCACACAGGTGTGACATAGTATTTATCTTTCTCTGACTGACTTACCATTCTAGGAATAAAATTTAACATATATGGTAACAACACGGATAAAATTTTGAAACAATTGAGCGATGTATCATATTCTGCTAATTATAAATGTACTCTAACATCTCTGAAATCAAGATACATCTAATTTAATTGGTAATGTTTTCTTTTTTAGTGGTAAATAAAATAATAGTGCAATATTATTTTCTTAAGTTTGATAAAATATAGTAAAAGAAGACTTTAATAAGTGGCCAAACATCCCATGTTCAACTATAAGAAAATTCACTCTTGTAAAATGACAGTTCTTCCCCCAAATCATTTATCAATTTCATGTAGTTGCCATCAAAATAATCTCAACTTGTCCTCTTTTCAGTAGAACAAAATGATTCTAACCTCTTTCTAGAAGAGAAATGTCATGATAATACCATTTGGGGAAAGTGTATTCTGGTATATGTTTTGAATTACAATTTGGCAATGTTCCCCTGAATTTACAACCAATTGTTACTACTTGGAATTTATCTTTGAGGAACACCTCAAGACATTTTTAGAAAAATGTATATTGTAGCATTATTTAAAATAGAAAAAATTATGGGGCAGATGGATGGCTCTGTAGGTTGACTGATCCAGTTCCACACTGAGCTCCTTGCTCAGTGGGGAGTCTGCTTCTCCCCTGGCCCTACCCCCCTCATGCTCTCTCTCTCTCTCTGTGTCTCTCTCAAATAAATAAACAAAATCTTCTAAAATTTTGAAAAAACAATATCAAAATAGAAAAAATTAGATATATAATATATAAAATATATAAAACTCCATCAAACAAAGGACTGGTTAAAAAAGTGGTAGCAGGAGTGTTTGCAAAGTTCTATTTTTTTTTAACCTAGGTAGTAGTTACACTGCATAAGAATTATTTTTTAAAGTTTTATTTATTTAAGCAACCTCTACACCCAATGTGGGGCTCAAACTCACAACCTTGAGATCAAGAGTCACACGCTCCCCCAACTGAGCCAACCAAGTGCTCCTCACTGATTAGTTATTTATTAAGTTATAGTTTTGTTCTATGTACTTTCTGTATGAATAATATATTTTACAATGAGGGCACCTGGCTCAGTGGGTTGGACCTCTGCCTTCGGCTCAGGTTGTGATCTCGGGGTCCTGAGATCAAGTCCCATGTCAGGCTCTCTGCACAGCAGGGAACCTGCTTCTTCCTCTCTCTCTGCCTGTCTCTCTGCCTATTTGTGATTTTTCTTTCTGTGTGTCAAATAAATAAATAAAATCTTTAAAATACATATATGTATATATTTCACAATGAAGGTAACTAAAATTAATAACATCCATGTTTAGGAATACTATGAAATACTATATAATCAATAAAAGAATTGGGTAAATCTATGAGTAAGGTTGTGATGAGATGTACTTACATATCACTCAGATTCAGCCTTGTGCTTTCATGTATTTGTAGTACATACATTTTCACCACTGAATAATATTTCACTATGTGAATATACTATATGTATTATTGTAACAACAGATAATTTGGTTGTTTCCTGTTTGGGGCAATTACAAATAATAATCTATAAGCAGTCATAGGGATCTCTCCAATTATATATTATATATACATGTATCTATACATGTATACATATATATATTATATACATCAACTGATGCACATGTACACATTTTGCTCTTGAAACTAGTTTCTAGTTTCTAGAAACTAGAAAGAATTACTAACTGTCAGAGTATGCAAATGATCAACTATACAAGGTAGTGCCAAATTTGTTTTCCAAAGGGAGTAACCCCATTGATTTCATAGCAGCAATGTACAGAAGATTCTGTTGCTCACAACCTCTCCAACATCTGATATTTCAATTAAACAGTGTAAGATGGTATCTACTTTTGGTTTTGATGTGCATTTCGCTCACTGTTGATGGATTGAACAACTATTCATAATTTTATTGGACATATGTGTTTCCTTTTCTGAGCAATATACCTTTCTAACTATTGTTCATTTGTCTCCTGGGTGGTTTGTCCTTTTAAAAAATTGTGTAAGTTCTTTATATATTCTTTTTAAAAAGATTTTACTTATTTATTTGACAGACAGAGATCACAAGTAGGCAGAGAGGCAGGCAGAGAGAGAGGGGGAGAAGCAGACTCCCCGCTGAGCAGAGAGCCTGATGCGGGGCTTGATCCCAGGACCCTGAGATCATGACCTGAGCCGAAGGCAGAGGCTCGACCCACTGAGCCACCCAGTTGCCCCATATTTTGAGAACATTTATATTTTAAAATATAAAGATAGGAGGTATAAAGGTCAATAGATACAGATTTCTGAGAAGACTCTGAAATGGACTTAGTTTTTCTGGACTTCTGAGGAAGTTCCCATTTATTTATTTTGTCTAATTTCATCTTGGGCTTTCGTTTTCCAAGAGGAACACACATCACCAACACTTACTCTGATTTATACTCTGGTTTACACCACTACTCTGGTTACACTTTTACTTACTCTGGTCGCAGTTAGCATCACATGTTAGCTCTGAAAAGGAAAAGCCAGAAAGGAGGAGGCCAGCCACAGACTGGTCATATTTGGGTTCAGAATGGAAGTGGGACAATGAGAAAAGGAGAATGTTTAATCGGGGGAATAAGAAGGGAAAGGCAGGGGAAAGTGGCAGTAAGTTAAAGAGGACACATATGCGCACGCAAAAAGGAATTTCCGACATAATTAAATGAATTCATATTCAGAAAGGAAAGGAAGAGACCTGAATATGAACACAAGAAAAGGTATGAAAATAAAAATTTTCATACAGCCCCATGCACCAACCTCTAGTTGGTCTACTAGCCCAGGGCAACAACTTTTTGTTGAAAGCCATGTATTCAAGATGGGCAGAAGGAACGAAGGGCAGTGACCTACCAACTGTATATACTGGAAAGAACAAATCAGGCATCTGCAATTCAGAGAGTGCTTCTCTTTCCCTAGATTCTAAAATAATACCCCCCTTCCTGCCTCTCCACCTTTCGTCCCTGCCCCTGCGAACATTGCAATCATTGTGGATTCTGCTCCCTGACCTGGGTCAGCTTCCATAATCCAAACTAACCATTCCTTTGTTACCAGCTGTTTCACACAATTGTCCTTCACCTGCCAGGAGCTTGGCACTTTGGCAAACACTGCACAGCAAAATCATTCCACCTTGACTGCACAGGCATATCCATGGAGGGCCCCTTGATCATGCACTTCAAGGAATTTGACAGAGTATTTTATCTCATGCCTCTGTGTGCAGAAGTGATGGACAGATAGCTTCCTAATACAGTAACCAATAGAATTACTCAAGGCGACAAGATCTATTTCCTCTTTTTCACATCCAATGACTTAATTAGTCTCATCATGCACACCAAAAAATATATACCCTCCTTCAGTATTTGCAAGTGCAAAAACACAACTGGGGAGATTCTCATTAAAGCACCGGGACATGTCTGTTGAGAACAATGTAAATTCAACATGGAGAGACTTCATAAAGTTGAGCTTTTCTAGGAACTGAAGGTGAGTTCTAGCAAATAAAGCAGCAGCTGAGGCCCTTATGTTACCATCATTTTGTACACCAACCTGAACTTTCTGTGGACTTAACAATTTGGAATCATGAGTATTCACAAAAGTCTTGAGTTCTCCCTTCGAGGAATGCCAGTGCTTCCTGAGAACTCATGACATCAGCTGACGTTCTGTATCTATGGTACAAATTGGAGGACAAGGTTGCCGGTCATACACCAGAGGCCTCAGCATTCTATGACTTCACAAAAGCCAGAAAGAGGTCTCCTTGCTGCATCTCATCTAAAGAGCATTTAAAAATGGAAGGCATTTTCAGTCCTACTCCATGAATTTCATAATTGTAGTTTTTTTTTAAGATTTTATTTATTTATTTGACAGACAGAGATCACAAGTAGGCAGAGAGGCAGGCAGAGAGAGAGGGGGAAGCAGGCTCCCCACTGAGCAGAGAGCATGATGCAGGACTCGATCCCAGGACCCTGGGATCACGACCTGAGCTGAAGGCAGAGGTTTTAACCCACTGAGCCACCCAGGTGCCCCCATAATTATAGTTTTTGTTCTCAATCTCAGCCTTAACCACTCCACCACCAGCATTAAGCAGAGCGCATATTGCATTCATGATGATTTTATTCTGTCTCTTTTGCTATTGAGGTTTCATTTCTTTCCTTTGCTAATTCCCAAGCATGATTTTTCCTGCATTTAAGACACATTCGGCTAAGTTTGTTTCCAAATCCACCTTGGCACTCATCTTCTCAGCACTTGTCCTAGTTCTGCCCTGAAAGTTTCTCCTAAAATAACAAGAAGATAAGATCATTAGAATGGGACAAGAATAGGGGAAGTGGGAAAACTGACAGCTTGAGGCCACTTTTCTGAAGTTGGTCACTTCCTTTATGCCCAGAGTTTGAAGCAGGCTCATGCATGAAAGAAGTGTGGAGGATGGGGGGAGGAGCTAAGTCTGCTGGAAGCCCACTACCACCAGAGAAATGATCAAGAGGCTATTTTTGTGTTGTGATTTTAGAAACCATTTGTGCCAAGATCTCTGAGAGGCAGCGTCTCCGAAATCACCTGCAGAAAACAAGAAATTATAGATACCTGAAGACTGGAGCTGGAATGCAAATGGAAAGTTTTCACTGTTAGAGGTGTCTCTGGGGTGTGCTGATGTTTATTATTTTTCTCGGTGCTCCTTCTCCCCCTACTGAGACCTGGGAAATTCTTGGATTATTTTATAGCCCAATTTAAAGAAGGAGCAAATTGGATTGAGTTGGTAATTTGTCATTGTTGCTACAGAACAGACCCTTTAGCTTTCCCTGGTCCAAGCAGTACTCATCTCTTGAAAAAATATATCTAAATTAAATATAAGTATATATATAATTTGTTTGAAACTAACAGACAAATTATTGACTATTTGGATCAACCAAACTGGCAGGTAGAGGTGGGCTTTTGACACTGCTTAAACTTCACCTGTCAACAAGGAGCCTCAGATGAGGTCAAGTTGAGTGACCGTGGGCAGACACACCACAGGACAGAAGGGCAAGGGAGAGATGCACATCTCCAAGCTGCCAATCTTTGATTCACCTGTGGCAACTGAGGAAAGAGAAGGAGCAACTAGACCACTTCACACATCATTACACAATCCTCTATCAAGGGATACCTCACTGTGAACCAAGCTCTCACACTATCTCACACCCGCCCTAACTTCCTTCTTCAAAAGCTGGATGCTGGGTACAAAAGATGCAACCCAAGAGAGAAGCAAACACAAGGCCCTGGACAAGTGTGAAGGGAGACCCCAGAGTGACAGCCTTGGGGCAGGCCCGGAGGATCACCAGCCAGAATGGGAGCAAGATGGCAGCAGCTGTCAGTGGGTGGCAGGTGAGACCACACAACCGGCAGACAATTTAAGAGTTAGTCAGTTGAAGAGGTAGAGAGTCTGGGAGTGGAGGAGTAATAGGGACTTAGGAAAATATGAAAACACAAAGATAAGACAACAGCTCTACGTTTAAAATGAAAAAGCATAGAAAAGAAAACATAACCATAAGCCATGATATGGCATGGCTGTAAACAAAATACAGTCACAATAATATCAACTCTGAATATTGTTCTGATTGGAAATGATAATATCATCGTACTGGTGGGATGTGGGGGAGGAGTAGTAAGTGTGGTAGTGCAGTATGAAAGGGCAGTGAAGTGTAAGGGAGTGAGATCATCAGCTCTAGAAATAATATCTAAATGTAGGCAGGGGAGATGTGTGAGCATGAGCATGTTGTTTAGAAATAAATTTAAAATTGCTGAAAGAAAAAGCACGTTGTTTAGAAATACATTTAAAATTGATGAAAGAAAAAGGTCACTCAATTTCTCACCATCTCTTATGAAACTATGACTTTCAAAACTGCATATAGGAGACTTTCATTCCCAAACAGAACAGAATAACAGGGACCAGGTTACTTTCCTGTCTAAAACAATGAAAACATTTTAAAAGAAATAATGACTGGAAATTTTCCAAATTCAATGTAACTTCTAAAAAATTAAGATCAAGATCCAAGATATTCTACAAGCTCCAAGTACTAGAAACACACAGAAAACTATGCCAACATTGCATCATAATTTAGTTGATCAAAGCCAATGCTAAAGAAAAAATCTTCAAAGCAACAAGAGGAAAAAGATACATTACACACAGAAGAACAAAGGATGACATTAGAATTTTTTGTCAGAAACAAAGCAAGATAATGGATCAACATCTTTAAACCAAGGAATGAAGTAAAAAAAACTATGAACCTAGAGTTCTATACCCAGGGAGAATATCTTTCGGTTAACAACAAAAAGACCATCCAATTTTTTAAGTGGACCAAGGACTTGAATAGATATTTCTCCAAACAAGAGGTACAAAGGCCAATAAGCACAGGAAATGGTGTTAATATTATTAGTCATTAGGGAAATGCAAACCACACCACAATGAGATACCACCTCACACCTGTTAGGATGATGATGATGATGATGATGATGACACTGATGATGATGATGGTGGTGGTGATAAAAGGAAAATAACATGTGTCAGTGAGGATTTGGAGAAAATGGGATCAGAATACACTGCTGGTGGGCATGTAAAATGAGGCAGCCATTGTGGAAAGTAGTTTGGAGAGTCTTCAAAAAGTTAAACATAGAATTACCATATGACCCAGAAAATCCTACTCTTAAGTACTACCAAACAATTAAAAACAGGTACTCAAATCCTCTAGACTCAAATAGGTCATGAATGTTCATAGCAGAACTATTCTCAATAGCCATCAGGTGGAAATAACTCAAATACCTATCGGCAGATGAATGGATAAACAAAATGTGCTAACAATCCATTCAATAGAATGTTTTTCAGTCATAAAAAGGAATGAGTCGGGGCACCTGGGTGGCTCAGTGGGTTAAAACCTCTGCCTTGGGCTCAGGTCATGATCTCAGATTCCTGGGATCCAGCCCCGCATCAGGCTCTCTGCTCAGCGGAGAGCCTGCTTCCTCCTCTCTCTCTGCCTGCTTCTCTGCCTGCTTGTGATCTGTGTCTGTCAAATAAATAAAATCTTGAAAAAAAAATGAATGAGTCATTGATACATGCTTCAACATGGATGAACCTTGAAAACATGCTAAGTGAAAGAAGCCAGACACAACAGGTCACCCCTATGGACTGTATGTTTATATCCCTCTAGAATTCATATGTTGAAACCCTAACCCCTATTGGAATGGATTAACAGGTGGGGCTTTAAGGGGTAACTAGAGGCGATTGGAGTGGAGCCCTCATGATTAGATTAGTGTCTTTATAAGAAGAGACACAAGAGAGCTTGTTTCCTCTCTGCTCTTTCCACCATGGCAGCTGTCTGCAAACCAGGAAGAGTTTCCTCAACAGATACCACATCTGCCAGCACCTTGATCTTAGACTTCCTAGCCACCAGAATTGTGATAAATAAACGTTTCTTGTGTAAACCTCCCAATCTATGGTCTTTTTGTCATAGCAGCCTGAACTAAGACAGTCACATACTAGAAAATTTCATTTATGAGAAATAGCCAGAATGGACGAAATCACTGAAACAGAAAGAAGATGGTTAATTGCCAAAGACTCGGGGAACAGGGAAATGGTAAGTAGCTGCTCAGTGGGGTTTTATCTGGGTGTGATGAAAATGTTCTGAAGCTTGATGGAGGTGGTGGTTGTACAATATTGTGAATGTACTAAATGCTGCTGATTTGTTCACTTTAAAATGGTGAATTTTTGGGTGCCTGGGTGGCTCAGTGGGTTAAGCCGCTGCCTTCAGCTCGGGTCATAATCTCAGGGTCCTGGGATCGAGTCCCGCATCGGGCTCTCTGCTCAGCAGCGAGCCTGCTTCCTCCTCTCTCTCTCTGCCTGCCTCTCTGCCTACTTGTGATCTCTCTCTGTCAAATAAATAAATAAATAAAATGTTTAAAAATAAAATAAAAAAATGGTGAATTTTTGTTACATGAGTTTCATCTCGATTTTAAAGATTTATCAGAAAAGAAGGCAAACTAAAACTTTCTCAGATGTATAAAAGCTGAAAGAGTTTATTAAGAATTCAATGTATGAAATGGTGAAGAAAGTCTTCAGTCAGGAAGAAAATGATGCTCGTTGGGAAATGAATATATACAAAGCAAGGAAGACCTCTGGAAACTGTAGCTACAGGGGTAAACAGATAAGATATTTTAGAGATTTAACACTCTCCAAGAAGAATTAGACTGGAATGCTAACATCAACTGATTTCAATTAATTAACTTATTATACTGTTACAGTAACCAAGATAGTGTAGAAACAGTACAAAGACAAATAAATAGATTCATGAAATGAAGAAGTCTGGAAATAGACCCACATATATATGGATAACAAGTATAATTTTTTTCAACAAATAGGATTCAAACAATTGGATACCCACATATGAAAGAAATGAATTCATATTTGACACCATTTACAAAAATGTATTTAATATGTGTCCTAAAGGTGAAGTGGGATGAATCCGAGGGGGAGACGATCCATGAGAGACTGTGGACTCTGAGAGACAAACTGAGGGTTTTGGAGGGGAGAGAGGTGGGCGGATGGGTGAGCCTGGTTTTGGGTATTAAAGAGGGCACGTATTGCATGGAGCACTGGGTGTGGTGCATAAACAATGAATCTTGGAACGCTGAAAAAATAAAAATAAACAAAAAATTAAAATGACACCAAAAAAATAAAAAGAAATAAAATGTGTCCTAGACCTAAGTGTAAAACCTAAGGCTTCGTGGAAGTAAGTGAATACTGCCCAAATGACAATAGTGAGAGGCTATTTTTGCAGAGCTCACTGTGACAAGGGAATCAGGCACCATCACTTGTGATGGCAGAGATTCAAAAGCAGGCAAAGGAATGCAAAAGCTTTATAGGGAGAGAGAGAGAGAGGAGGCTCAGGGATTCTCTGATTTGAGGTTGTTGTACCAGGGAAACTGGAAATGAGCTTACCAGAAGTGGGACATCTTCTGTGACTGGTTTAGGAGCTTGTTTAGCTTTCTTTGTTTCGTTCTGAGTTGGAAGCTGAGGCAACTATCAGAGAAGCTAGAAGTTATTAACTAAGTCCCAGGGCACCTGGGTGGTGCAGTCAGTTAAGGCACCAACTCTCGGTTTCAGCTCAGGTCAGGACAGGGCCCTGAGATGGAGCCCTTGGTCAGCTCTGTGCTCAGTGTGGAGTGTGCTTGGGTTTCTCCCTCCCTCTCCCTCAGCCCCACCCTCGCCCTTGTGCGCACGTTCTCTGTCTCGAACAAATTAATAAATCTTAAAATTAAGAAGAAAAAAATCAAGTCCTGACCACTTTTGCTGCAAGGGTTGTGGTTTGACTTCCAGAGGTGGTTACTGCAGCATTTTGGGCCAAGAGTTCTGTGTTTAGGGGTGCCTGGGTGACTCAGTCAGTTAAATGACCAACTCTTGATTTTGGCTCAGGTCACCATCTCGGGGTCATGAGATCCAGCCCTGTATGGGATTCTGTGCTGGGGTAGAGCCTGCTTAAGATTCTCTCTCACTCTTTCCCTCCTCATTCCTTCACATGCCCTCTCTTTCCCTTTAAAAAAAAAAAAAAAGAGTTCTGTGCTTATGTATGGTTTGGCCCATGTCCATTTATATATTTAGCCTCTCAACCTCAAAACTTCTAGAGGCAAACATAGGAGAAAATATTCTTACCTTGGGTTTGGCAAACATTTTTTAAAGATGTTACTAAATGTATACTACATAAAAGCAAAAAATTAATGTATATGGGATTTGAAGAACATCTTTTTGAAAGACACCTGTAAAGAAATACAAGTCCCTGACCAGAAGAAAATATTTGCAAGTGATATATCAGATAAATAATTTGTATCTAGATTAGATATAGAACTCTCAGAAGGGGAGATAAGAAAATAGAGGACCCGACTTAAAAATGAATAAAAGATTTGAACAGATATTTCACCAAAGAAGATAGACAGAGAGCAAATATTATATATGGAGATATATGGATATATGGAGAGTTCATGAAATATTGCTCAATATCATCAGTCATTAGGGAAATGCCAATTAAAACGAGAATGAGGGGAGCCTGGATGGCTCAGTGGCTTAAAGCCTCTGCCTTCGGCTCGGGTCATGATCTTGGGGTCCTGGAATCAAGTCCCACATCAGGCTCTCTGCTCCACGGGGGGCCTGCTTCCTCCTCTCTCTCTCTCTCTGCCTGCCTCTCTGCCTACTTGTGATCTCTGTCAAATAAATAAATAAAATCTTCTAAAAAATTAAAATTAAAATTAAAAAATAAAGCAATAATGAGATGTGCCTCCTATTACTGAAATTTTCCCATAGAAACTGTATCTTTGATAGGATTATGTATTGGAGTCCCAAATTATGCATACTCCAGACGGACACCTTGGTATGTCCCATGTTCAGTTGCTAGTAACTGCCATCCTACCCTATCTTTTCCCTTGCAAATTATGAATCTGTACTTATCAGTCCTGCCAAGTCCCCTGTCAGTGGCAATCTAGTGCTTGGATGGAAAACAGCAGGACCTCCTAACTGCCAGTGAAAATGGCCTCAACGAGTAAGAAAAAAATGTTCTCCCTTCCAACACAGGTGCATAAAAGCAGGAAGTATTCCATTTCACAAAGTTGCCCTTGTTGATTTCTTTCTTTCTTTCTTTCTTTCTTTCTTTTTTTAACCCTAGCAGGGGAATCCTCAAAGACGCCTGGTCTTCAGAGACTTGCTCTGGCCCATGGTCATGTCCATCAGCCTGAAGAGATACTGTAACTATGAATGATTCTATACTTAAGGTCTTGTTGCTATGACAATAATACTGAAATTGATTTCTGTTTTCTGATAGGCATGACCACCTGTGCATTTTCATAATCAGGCTGGGAACCGCTGGTGATATTTCACTCTTCTTGGATTTGCAAGTAGGTACCAAAACTTATGATTGTTTATATTCTTATTTCATCAAAAGGGTTGAAAAGTCTTGTGATGTTTTAAGGAACACTTCCGAAACGCGGACACTCGGGCTCAGCTGTTCATCTGGCCAAGAGAACTCCCCCCCCCACCTCCCCACCCCCCCACCTCCCCACCCCCGCCCCAGCAGACTGAAGAGGAACCTGTTTCTGTTCCCTGTAAGGCCGGCATAGGCTCACCAGCATTAGTCAAGGCCCCCAACTCCCTGTAGAAGTTTTGCTCTGAGATCTGCCATCAATGGGGGGTCGCTGTGTCTGGCATCCCCTCCCTCCATCACTGGTCTTCAAGGATTTCCTTCTGGGTCCTATGTCAATAGTCTGCAGAAGGGGGAATGGAGGCCCTCACCGCAGCCTAGCCTGTGTGGACAGAACCCACGGGCGTTCTATTAGCCACTCAATGGGGAATACACGGCTTCGCGGACCTTTCCGGGAGTCCTCCCACCCTGTCCCATGCTGTTACTGTTTGAAGCCCCTGGCTTCCAGGGGCTTCCAGGCATCCTCGGAACACAGCCTCTTGTAGTAAGAAGGACACTGACTCTATTTATCCCCAGATTACAACCTCACTGGCTTCACGTTCAGGAGTCGCGAAAACTGATTTGGTTCTTTCCTCGAACGTTCTTCGCACTCTTGAACAGTTTAAGGAAAATTTTACCGAGCGGGGTTTGGATAGATCCCGGCTGTAGGGCAGCGCGCCTCTCCCTGCTCCCCTGCTCACCCGGCGTTTCGCAGCCTCCCAGCTCCCGGATCCCCCACTGCTCGCCTGGCGTTGGAAGTTGCTAGGGACCGCAGACCAAACCTACCGAGCCAGAAAGGAGCCCAGAGGGGCTCGGGAAGCCGAACTTTTGGAGGATCTGTGCAAACGAGCGCAGGGGACTCCTTACCGCCAACGTTTCTACTGCGCAGAGCTCCTCATTCCAGAAGGTCCCAAAGCCTCCCAAAGTCCACTACCGAGACTTTGGCTGTGCAGTGTCCCGGGCCTTATATCAGCTGAACTCAGTGATCCCTCACAGGGCGGGGCACCGCGCGGGAAACAGGGGAAAAGCCCACCATTACCGTTTCTGTAGACCCGTTCCCCAAGTACAACTCCTTGGTTACCTTTGCTCAATACAGGTGGGGTTGTTGTTGGTTTTTTGGTTTTTGGGTGGTGGTGTTGTTTTGTTTTGTTTTGTGGGGGTTTTTTGATTTTGTTTTGTTTTGTTTTTTGGAGGGAGAGTGGTAATCTTCTTTATTGCTCCTCTCTGTTCTCTGAGTAATTTTTTAAAGCTTTCAGTTCTCACCTCCCCACCCCACCCCCCACTCGGGGAGGGAGATTCGGGTGCAGCCCCACGTCCACTAGTACTCGCCAGCCGGGCTCCAGCCATTCCCCGAGCGGCCCAGGCTCCCGCGGCGCGCTCCGCAGATGTCTCCTCCCAAGGCCTAAGCCCCTGAATTCCTCCTCTCCTTGCGGCATCTGGGGCCCCGGCTCTGTTCCCGGGAAATGAGCAGGAGGGAGTGTTGCGTCAAGCGGGAGGCAGAAAATTAAGCCTCCGCCTTCTCGCATCCCCCCACCCACCCCAATTCGAGAAATTTGATTCTGCCTCCTTTTGCGGGTGCTTTAATTTGTAAAAGGGGTGATGACCGGACCCCGAGAACGGCCGCGGGTGTCGCCGCTTGGGGGAGCCCCGGCAGCCTCCGACGATGGTATTTTGGCGGAAAAAATGAGAAATTGTCCTTCAGATTCGTCTGTCCCTGCAGACTTCATACCCAGGTCTTGGACAACACCGTTTGTTTTCAGTTCATTCTTACTAATTGTATTCCCGAATCTGTTCTGGGAGCTCTCAAGGGGTCTGGCTCCGCGCGCGGGACTCCCCCGACCCCAGGGCTGGCACTGCCGTGTGCGACACCTAAGGAGGCGCGCAGCCGGGGGCGGGGGGGGGGGTGTGTCGGATGCGGGGGGCTGATCCAAGCCCGCGCCCCCAGGGGCATAGGTAGTACTTGGGGGGCCCTGGAGCATTCAGTCCAGTCCTGACTTCAACTGCTCCTCCTCCGGAGTGACCTTCGGTCTTCCTCCTCCCTCTTAAAATTCTGGTAAATAGATGTTTGTTCTTCTATCTCTCCACTTCAACTACCGCATCCAGCCTGAAGGACGGCTTGAGCCCTCCCAGCAAACACTCTCCTACCTTCTCCCCAAGAGCTTGAGGTCTCTTGGGCTGAAGCCACTGAGGCTACCTATGGTGCCTGGGGCAGGCGGTTCCTGGGCTGCCACAGTCTGGCCCCGAGCGCTTGTTTCAGGACTTCTCAAGACCACATCAGGGATCAGACCCAACCACACACTTTAGGCACCAGGAGAGTCCAAAGCTTTGAGACAAGGGGCTGGAGGGAGGTCACTGTAGGACTACAGGTCTCTGGTGACTCTACCTCTCTGCCAAAGCACATTCAAATTTGTGCCCAGGAAGGTCCCTTCCAACAGGGTAATCTGTAAAGGCAGGCCAGGGAGAGGAGGATACTGGCCAGTTACCAGAAAATCAAAGAGGAGGGAACAGTCTGGAAGACACCACATGTAGCCATCTCTGGGATCCTGCTTTTGTAATTTTTTAAAAGATTTTACTTATCTATTTGTGTGAGAGAGAGAGATTGATTGACAGCAGGGGGAGGGATAGAAGGAGAGGGAAAAGCAAACTCCCTGCTGAGCAGGGATTTCTCTCTCCTGCCCCCCAAAGCCATGTGGAGCTCCATCCCAGGACCCCGAAATCATGACCTGAACTAAAGACAGATGCTTAACAGACTGAGCCACCCAGGTGCCCCTAATTTTTAAACGTATTTTCAGATATCTAAGGTACATGGAAAGTACAAAAATAATGATACAGGGGCACCTGCATGGCTCAGTGGGTTAAGCCTCTGCCTTCAGCTCAGGTCATGATCACAGGGTCCTGGGATCAAGCCCAGCGTCGGGCCCTCTGCTCAGCGGTGAGCCTGCATCCTCCTCTCTCTGCCTGTCTCTCTGCCACTTGTGATCTCTCTGTCAAATAAATAAATAAAATCTTTAAAAAATAATAATGATACATTGAACACCCACCAGCCAGCTAAATGACAAAACTTTAGCAATACTTTTGCGTACCTCCCACGGTCTTATTCCCTCATCCCACCTGTCCCCTCCTCACCTGATAACCAGTACAGTTTTCTACATTCTAAGTTACAATCCTCATAAAATTCTGTACTTTTATGAAGCGTAGATGTCACTCGTACATGAGTTTTACACATTTCCATACACCTAAGCCATATGTAAACAGTATCCTATTGAATGTAGTCTGCAAAACTTGCTTCCAACTCCTTAACATTTTGTTTTAAAGATTTACCTATATTTTTCTAAATTTTACCCATGTATCTAGAACATTCATTTCACTGCTATATGAACTGGGTCCTTCTTTCTCACCATTCTGTCCATCCCCTTTGGTCCCCAAATTATCCAGGTCTCCACAACTTCTCCTAGAAAAGACCTCAGCTTCTGCGCACTTTGGCGTCATAATTACCACAGGGCCACATCGTCATTTCTGGTCCCAGTCCTACTCTCCCATGCCCCTTCCTGATCTTAAGATTCTGGAAGGCCTGGAAAGAGGGAGTAATGCTTTGGTGAAATGTTGCCTCTCTACTAAGTTTGCATCTTTATCTGTTTGCTTATTTAGGGTAGGAGGTAAGTGAGAGCAGAACGTGTATTTACTCAAGATTAAAAGTAAAACTCTTGATTTGCTCTGTCCAAGAGTAGGAAACGAGAGCCATTATTGGTCACACACACACACACACACACACACACACACACGGTTAGTCACTCTTCTTTTTTTTTTCCTTCAATACACTAAGCAGGGAGCAAGCTAAAGATTAGGGACAAACCACTTTAAAAGGGATTATAGGGACATATCACGGGGTGCCTGGGTGGCTCAGCCAGTTAAGCCTCTGCCTTCTGGTCAGGTCATGATCCCGGGGTTCTGAGATGGAGCTCCTTGCACAGCAGGGACTGTGCTTCTCCTTCTTCTTCTGCTCCCCCTGCTTGTGTTCTCTCGTGTGCTCTCCCTCAAATAAATAAATAAAATCTTGATAAATAAACAAATAAATAAATGGACATATCACCTTGGAAGGTTCAGGCAGTCTTTCATGGAAAGAGAAAACCTGTATTAAAGAAAATCACTGCCCTGAGTCAGTAACACCTGCCAGCACGTGAGGCTGAAGTCACAGTCAGGTTGGAGGCTGGGCGCCATGTCATCTCCCCAAGAGAGACCCAGGGAGATGGACTCTGGCCTCCACACTCAGTGACACTGCGGCTGATCAGGCTTTTCCTAGGGGACTGAGAACCATAGCAGCCACAAGTTTAGCATAGAGCCTTATCAGTGCTTCCACAGTCTTTCTTTCCAACCTGAGCAATTTGTTCATAATATTCACTTTTCAGGCAAAAACACATTGCCATCTTCTTCTTTTTCACTTTTTGCAACAGCAACGGATTTTTGAAAAATTTTTCAGGATTTATTTATTTATTTTAGGGGGGAGGGGCAGAAGGAGAAAGCCCCCCCCCCAAGATTTTATTTATTTATTTGAGAGAGCGAGCGAGCATGCATGAGTTGGGGAGGGACAGAGAGAAGGAGAGAGACAGAGTCGTATCAAGGAAGCCCAGGCAAGCAGGTGTGTTTCAGGGTGGGATTGGTCAACAGTATCAAAGGAGCACAACAAAGTAATGACTAAAGAGTGTTCATTGGTAAATGGTCTACAGTACACTGTAGTCATCGGTGACCTTAACAGGCTGGAAGAAGAGGTAGTGGGTGTTAGGATATCATAGTGGGTGAATTCTCAAAATCTACATGAAAACGAAGGCCAGAACATTCACAACAAACCCTGATGGAAAACCCTTTCATAAAGTTACATTTGTGACAAACTTGTATACTAAAGGATGTTTGAAGAAGGACTAAAGGATGTTTGAAAAAGTCTCAGTTGAGACATCTAGCCTTCGAATATTTAAAGTTTTTTCATTGTGTATTGGAACTCTTATTTAAGCACATTTCATGTTAGTTTATTGCCAAAAAAACTACATGCAAACTGGAAACTCTCTTCCACGTATAAAGGGTCTTGTCTTTTGTCAGAAGAGCCTCAGTGAACTCTTTCACCATCTCTTATCCTTTTAGGCCTAAAGGAAAAATTACTAATTTGGTGATAAGTAAACTTTTTCTAAAAATAAAGAGTTAGAGATTTTGTTCCATCCAAGAACAAAACAAAGGAGTTTGAGAAATTAAATGGAGTGGAGAGATTTTCAAAGCATGAACAAGACCAAAATCAATTTAATAAAAAATCAGGAACTCAGATGAATCTGTGCAAAAAGAAAGAAAAAAAAATCAGAAAACTCGCCAAAGTATTTTTTAAGAGAATTGGGACTTTTGGGGTTAGAAGAGAATTTTTAAACTCTTTAAAATATCATACAATTCCCAGAATCCCTGCCTAGATGGTAATTTAGCACCGGCTTCTGGCTCCTCTCATCAAGATCAACTCTGGGGGCGCCTGGGTGGCTCAGTGGGTTAAGCTGCTGCCTTCGGCTCAGATCATGATCTCAGGGTCCTGGGATCGAGTCCCGCGTCGGGCTCTCTGCTTGTCAGGGAGCCTGCTTCCTCCTCTCTCTGTCTGCCTGCCTCTCTGCCTGCTTGTGATCTCTGTCTGTCAAATAAATAAATAAAATCTTTAAAAAAAAAAAAAAAGATCAACTCTGGAGGAATTATGGAGAGAAACATCATGGATCCTAGAGTAGACCAGGAAAAGTCTGAGAGCAACCCCTGGGAGAAGGCTATTTTGAACCTGTGTGTGTGTGTGTGTGTGTAGAGGTTGCCTCAGCCTGACACAGAGGGGCCTAGAATAACTGTAGAAGATAATTAGAGGGATTAAAGGGAAAAAAATTAGATAAATAGATAATAGATGAATGGATGGAAAGATAGATAGATAGATAGATAGATAGATAAGATGATAGATATAATGGAAGGATGGATGATGGATGGATGGATGGATGGATGGATAGATAACGAATAGATAGATCCATAAGAGAGTGGGGGAGAGAGAGAGAGAGAAAGGAGAGAGAGATTTGGGCTGTACTTAGCCTTCTCCACATTGTCCCATACACATGACTGCCAGGGGCAACGGTTCAGAAGTCCACAGAGAGAAAATCAGGGCAGTAAGGATGATGAATTAGGGAGTGTGTGGCCTCAGCCCTCCATTACCCCACCCTCCCTTCTCCAAGCCCTCAGAGAGAATGGTTTCCTAAATAGGAGGTGCCCCCCCCCACAATCTTTCTGGGATACTAAAGATTAAAGCCCTGCCCTGAAGAGTGGCTTTGCTTGGGAGAGTGATGCTCAACAGAAGTGTTTAACCATGATTTCCCGGTGTCCAGTTCTGTTCACGCCAACGCTGGTTTCCTTCACTCTCTTTGCGTCCATCCAGCTGATGTGAACTAGGATCTGGATCTTGGCACTCTCCCAGCCCAGTGTCTGGTACCTCCAGGGGAAGCCACTCCTTCACTAAAATCACAGCACACCCTTGTACCAGACTATTTACCGAAAAAGTCAACAAAAGGGATTATGTACCACTGGAGGCAGAGTTATTAGAGTAGTCGGACCAAGAATTTGAAATATATGTAATAAACATAGCAAAAGACACAAGAAGATATTAGCAATATGAAACAAGAATGGAAATAATAAGAACCAAGTGGAACCGTCAGAAAGGGAGAATATAATAAAGAACACAAAAGATGAGATCACAAAGTGGAGGGAGATAAAACACTGATTCCTGAGTTAGATCACAGATCGAGGGCCTCTTACAGAAAGCAGGAAAGGATAAGAAAATAGAAAATATAAACCAAAGTTCAAAGATATAGACAGTAGATAAGGAAGGAACATCCGTGAGCACCTGGGTGGCGCAGTCTGTTGACCTCCGAACTCTTGGTTTCAGCTCAGGTAGTGATCTCAGGGTTGTGAGACTGAGCCCCGTGTGGGGCCCCACACAAAGCCGGGAGTGTACTTAAGACTTTCCCTTTGCCCTCTGCACCTCCCCTGCTGGGCGCTCTCTCTCTGAAATAAATACATCTTTTAAAGGAGGGGAGCACCACCTTCGGCTCAGGTCATGATCCCAGGGTCCTGGGATAGAGCCCAGCATGGGGCACCCTGCTCAGCGGGGAGCCTGTTTCTCCCTCTCCCTCTGGCGATCGCCCTGCTTGAGCTCTTTCACTCCAGCTCTCTCTCTGTCAAACACACAAATAAAATCTTTTTTTTTTAAAGGATCAACCAGATAATGAGAGTAGTGGAGAGCAAACCACTCCCCTCCACAGTCCCACTTTTTCCCTTTTATTTTTTTAAGTAGGCTCCACGCCTGGCGGGGAGCCCACAACACCAGGCTTGAACTCAGGAACCCCTGAGCTCAAGTCCTGAGCTAAGATAAAGAGCCAGATGCTTAGCCAATTGAGCCACCCAGGCACCCTCTTTGCTCCCCCCTCCCCCGCTTTTTCTTTCCTTCACGCGCACACGCACATAGACACACACACTCACACACCAGGATGTTAGTGGAAAAATTGATGAAATTTGAATAAGGTCTGTAATTCAATTAATAACTGATGGTCATGTCCTATTCTTATTCATTCTAGTATGATTTTTATAAGATGTTCATATTAGGGGAAACAGAATGAGGGACCTAAGGAGCTTGGTATTGAAGTTTTAGAATGTAAGTGAGGTTCGGTGGGGTGAGGTCCGGAGCCAATGATCAAGAAAGAATTCTTGAGACATCTTTGATGCAAAATGGTGGTTTATTAAAGCACCAGAACTGGACCCATGGGCAGGAAGAGTTGCTGCCTGAGGGTTGTGAGGGGTGACAGGTTATGTACCAGGGGGTTGGGGAAGGAAAAGGGAGGTTTCAATAGAACTTTCTCTTGCTAAAAGGACCTACTAAGATACCAGAGAACTTGAGGCCCTGTCATTGTCAAGGTCACTTTTCCCTCTAGCAAGGTATTAACATTAAGATAGTTGGGAGATTCCTAAAGAATGTCCCACCCAAGAGTGGGGGCAGGGGTAGGTAGCAGGGTGTCAACTTTTGCTTTGTCCTCAGCCACCCTTCTGTTCCCTCATCAGTACTATTTTTACAACTTTCCTCGGTCTAAATCAGTTCAAAATCAAAAAGTTCCTGACATTCAGTGTCCTACATTTTCCAGTTTGTTTTATTTTCTTCCAGTGGTAAACCTACACTGTCAACGTGGGTTTTAAATTTAAAAATTAAAAAAGAATTTTTTTTAATCCTTTAAAACAAGGGGAGAAAACATAGGTTTATCACCCACAAGCTGATAGCGTTTTGATGTATGCTCTCTGGTCTTTTTTTCTTTAAAAATTTTTTTTTAATTTTTTTTTTTTTTTTGCATGTCAGCAATCGAATAATAGCAGATTTTTAAACATTTCTTTTTGCTGCTCATCGAAGAAGCAACTCTAGGAACCCACCACAAAGATGTCTCTGCTCTCTTTTTTGAAAATTGTCCATAAGGGAGAATGAGAAAAGAAATGCCAGTAGGTATACCGGCAGACCTCAGCGTTGCTGAGGAAGGGCTGAGGGCTGTCAAGTGCGGGAGACGTGAGGATTCCAGGACAGAGAATGAGCAACAGTGGATTTGGGCACAACCACCAAATGGGGAGTTCTCTGTGTTGAGCGGCTTACAGACCTTGAGGCGGGAACTCCCATCACCAGCTGTTTGAACAACCAGATGGGTGGCAGAGGCGAGTTTCGGGAATCTCCCTATCCCTGGGTCGGCAGCAAAGGTCGCCAAAAGAGACACCTTTTACTAGTGATCTTTACAATCACTCTCCAGGGATGAAAAGTATCTGTGGAAGAAAAACGCCCTGCTGCTGTCAGCCTCAGGAAAGAAGAAAGCTGGGATGCCTGGGGGCTCAGTTGGTTAAGGGTCCACCTTCAGCTCAGGTCATGATCCTGGGGTCCTGGCATCCTGTCCCGCATTGGGCCCTTTGTTCAGTGGGGAACGTGGTTCTCCCTCGACTTGCTGCTCCCCCTGCTTGTGTTCTCTCTCTCTCTCCGGCAAATAAATAAATAAAATCTTTATTTTAAAAAAAAGAAAGAAAAGGAAAACTATACCAATCCTTGTAACAGTTATAAAACCCTGTGCTGTGTTTTCTGTGAATCAGGGAAACTTTGGTGCCCCTCAGGCATTCCTCGGACCGGGTTTCACAATACACTCCTGCAAGCAGTTCAATCCAGTTTACAAGGGGATTGTATTCTGGGGAAAAGCAGAAAGAAAACAAACAAAAAAGCCCCTGAATATGTGTAAAGGGAGAGCCTGGGGGTCACAGCTGGGGAGTGGCCCTGGAGGGTTCCCAGTCTGAACAGTGCAAAGGGCTCAGGGGAAGTATGTCCTGAAGATAGGAAATTTGACTTGATGTTAATGGATGGCATACTTTAATATATTGACCCCTAATGTGATTAACAACAAAAACAAAACATTTCCTCATTTGAGGCAGAGGCTTTCGAGCTAAGTTTGTGTCACATACGCAGAAGACTAGACAAAAAGTAAGATGACTGTAAATTCTGAGCAAAGCAGAAAATTGTCCAAGAAGTAAAATGCACTTGTAGCATATCACCTAGCCCAGCTATGACTAGAGAGTCATAAAGAGGCAAATGCTGAATATTTTTCTAACCCCAAATGGTGATACTGGCAGGATGTGGGGACAGAAAGCTAGGGAGGGAGTGTACTTGAACTTCATCTCTCAGAGACAAATAGATGATCATCTGTACAAAACTGAAAACTGCACTGTTCGGAAACAGAGGAATATACCAAAAGAAATATCGAAGTGTTCACCTTTGAAGAGCAGGAAAAGGAAAAGGCAGGAAACTGTTGATTTTATACTAAAGCCTTGCAGAGCTATTTGACCAACCAGCCATGTACGCGCATATGCAACTCTAATTTTTTAAAAATTTATAAACATTCTTATTATAATATAATTATCTGGAAAGAAGTAGGCAATGTGTTGTTTATCATGGAGAATTGTTTTCCATATAAACTGTGTCCGTCCGTAATCTGTGTTTTAACATCCCATATTCTTGGGATGATAAAAGGCCACACACTTGACAATCAAAACGCCCTTCTGCATATTCTAAGTTTTGAGGTTTGGGGATCTGGTGATTGTTTTCTTCCAGAGCAACTAGTGAAATTGCATGCTTGTCCCTGAGAAGTACCGACTCCCTAACGTAAATAAATAACATTGCTTACAGCTGCAAACAGGCAAGTATGGCTCAGCTTGGCAAAGCTGTCTTTCCAAACGCTATTTCTAGCAAAAGAGAATTGTATAAACACCCAGACCTCAGAGACTGTTGCCGTGTCCCAAGAAAGTAAAACCCGAACTGTGATAAAGTCTTCTATCCGGATACGTTGTTTAACTAAATGATGCACAGTTCTGACAACATTTATACTGACGCCTGCTTTCCTGGATGGGCTATCCACTTGCAAAGTTGCTTTTTCAAGCCAGAAGAAGGAAAGGGAGCTCTTTTCTGTCTCCCATATGCAGGGAGATAATAAAACTTCTGCTTCTCCTTAGTTCCTGAAGAGTTGGGGAGTTTGTGTTTCATTTAAATTAACATTTCTAACCGTGGAACTGCTGTCCAGCTAGAGTGCTGACCTTCCCTACCGGTGTGGGCACCAGGCACTCTCAAACCCCCCCCACCCAAGCAACAGGTGGAATCAATTCTCCTGGTGCCAACCAGGCCACGCTCTGACCACCCCCCACCCCACCCCGCGAACCGCAGGTGGCACCAGCTTGGAAGGCAGTGCCTTTCTTCCTTCCCATGACCTCTATTATCTTTTTTTTTTTTTTTTTTAATGTTAAGAGTTTATTTACAACACTTCTTTGTTGTACAGAAATATGTAAGCTCAGTGTAACCAGTAGCCGTGGATAATTACGACTCATTCATCAACTACTGTTATCCCCACTCGAGCAAGAAGCTTCCAGGAAAGCCTGAGGAGACTTTCGGTTTTTTTTTTTTAAGATTTTATTTATTTATTTGACAGAGAGAGAGATCACAAGCAGGCAGAGAGTCGGGCAGAGAAAAGGGGGAAGCAGGTTCCCTGCTGAGCAGAGAGCCTGATGTGGGGCTCCATCCCAGAACCCTGAGATCATGACCTGAGCCAAAGGCAGCGGCTTAAACCACTGAGCCACCCAGGCGCTCCCCAATTTTTTAAAAAAATTTTATTTATTTATTTGACAGAGAGAAAGATGACAAGTAGGCAGAGAGGCAGGCAGAGATTGGGGGAAGCAGGCTTCCTGCTGAGCAGAGAGCCAGATGATGCAGGGCTTGATCCCAGGACCCTGAGACCATGACTAGAGCCGAAGGCAGAGGCTTTAACCCATTGAGCCACCTAGGCGCCCTGACACTTTCAATTTGTCGGTGTAAAATCCCTACACTTGGTAGAAGGCAGAAAGTCACAGAAGCTATGCTTTTTGGCTGCGTGCATAGGTCTCCTGGGGTCTGTACCATAGGCATGTGTTTTTGTTTCTGGTTGTTTTTTTTTTTTTTAAACAGCTACCAACTTCATATGAGCTGCCCAATCAATCCCAAAGAAGGTCCTAGAACTTTCTCTTCCCAGACCCTGGGGGATACCCTCAGCCTAGTTTTCAGTAACCCCAGCCTCAGACGCTGACCTAGAAGATTCCTTTCTAGCTCCCCCCACCCCCATGAATAGAAGAGATGGGAGAGGAAATCTTTCTTCAGGCAGGTCTCAGTCTGTGGGACTGTACCCACATGAGTCTGGTTGGTGTTTGGGTTGGGATACGCAGGCTCTAGAGGTTAACCCTCCACCTACCCACCACTCCCCATGCCATTATTCCAAGGCAGTGATTCAAAGGCAATCATCTGAAACACAGCACTTTCTAATATAATCTCAGGGATGTGTTTGGACGCTGCACCCAAGCCCTACCTCACTAGGCTCCCAGAAACTTGACTTATATTGTGGCTCTTTCCTCCGAAATCTGTCAACATTTTATGAAAGGTCCTATGAACTATGAGGAAATCTCTTGCCTTGGTATTTCGATGGATCAAGTTTTGGACTTCAATACTGATAGGTAAACCGTCCGCTGACCTAGGAGCCCCAAAGGACAGTGCCAGAGTGGCTGCTGGCAGAACCACATAGACAAGGGTGGTGACAGAGGTGTCCTCCTCATTGTGGCTGGGTATTTTACTGTATTGGAGCGTTTTCCTTCTTTCCTTTCCTTTACAGGTTATAGGGTCTATAGGTCCTTCTTTCCTTTCCTTTATAGGCTATGCGGCCTTACCAAAGATTACTGTGTAAGCTCTCTGTGGGTGAGTAGCACACCAGATACACCGCAACGCCTCTCCTGCGCCTCCCCCTGCTCTCAGAACCTGGGGGAGGAGGGATGTCCAGGAACTCTGGAGACTCACGCCTGACTGGGGTCTCTGGACCTGTCCCTGCAAAGGGCCCTTCACTGACAGGCCAGGCTGCCGCTGCCTCTCCTCTAGCATGCTGAAGCCCTCCTCCGTTCTGTTGTGCTTTGTGCTTCCCAGGGCTTGCGAGGGGTGGCATCTGGCTTCACTCCCTCTCCACCCAGCCTATCCGCCCCCTGGCCCCTGTCACCCCCGCCCTCCGCGCTGGTCTTTCTGGGGAGGTCTCTGCAGAGTCTGGAGCCATGAAGCCACCATGCCCCGCAGGGAGAGGAGCGCGCAGGGCAGCGCCTGCCGCAAGGTCCAGTCTTGCTAACAGTGATCAGGAGGGAACGGCCTAGACCCCTATGGGGTGGGAGGAAGAGAGAGGTTTTGAGGCCCTGAGCCAAGTCAGTGTTAGAACCGCCCTACCTACTTGCTGCCCCCTGCACAGGCGCCTCCATGAAGGCACCAGCTTGGTCCAGCCTCTTAGTAGCTCTGGGGGAGGCTGCCCAGCGACAGTGGCACCGACGTGGGGTCACCGATCAACAGCAGCCTGTACCCGATCTGGGCATCCATGCCTGTTAGGACCACAGCGATGGCTAAAGTGGGTGGCCCCCCGGCCTGGGCTCTCCTGCCCTCACCCCAGGGGCGCTTCCAGCAGTTGGGTTTCTGTTTCAACTTGCCCAGATGTGCCCTGCCCCCCACCCAGGGCTGGAAGTGAGTGTGGGTGCCGTGGGGAGGAGGTAGGAAATCAAGCCTCCCACTCTACCCCTTTTGTCTTACGGATTACATTCTTTTTCTTTCTTTCTTTCTTTTTTTTTTTTTTTTTTTGAAGATTTTATTTATTTATTTGTCAGAGGGAGAGAGAGAGAAAGGAAGCGTACAAGCAGGGGGAGCAGCAGGCAAAGGGAGAAGCAGGCTCCCCACTGAGCAGGGAGCAGGATGTGGGACTGGATCCCAAGGCTCTGGGATCAGGACCTGAGCTGAAGGCAGCCGCTTATCCAACTAAGCCACCCAGGTGTCCCTTATCCCTCAAAGGCAGAGTTTCCTAGCCCCTCCAGGGAGCTGGAATTTGTTGATAGATGGTGAAAGGCGCTGGTGCTGGGGTTCAGGGAAAACAAAAATGAGCAAGCATTTCCTGGACACTTATGTGGTATGAGACTCGGTGCCAGGCGCCCTGCCGGGACCCCAACAGGCCCAGGAAGGCAAAGGCGGAAAGGGCTCAGGAGCAGGCTGCAAGCAGAGCTGACTGACCGCCCCTCCCGCAGATTACACACATTGTGGGAGCTCCGGGGGTGTAGGCCCCCCAGCTCCGACTGCTGCTCCCACCGGCACCCTCCTGCCAACCTGCCTTGTAACCTAAGTGTACAGAATTCATTTCACCACTGCCCGCTCTCCTGCCCAGAAACCTTGTTTCCTAAACACGCCGAGGCCAGATGCCCGCCATTCCCTGGGGGAAATCACAATTTCATTAATGCCAACGTATCCATTTTCTATGGACATTGGGGTTACTTCCATTTAGGGAACGACCACGTAGGTGTTTTCTCTCTACAAAAAACAGCACAGATGTGGTAGCACTAACCTTTCTATTCACACACCTGTTAGGTCCTACCTTACCACACAACCCATTTCCCAAAATATAAAGAATTCAGCCCATTATCCTGGCCTTTGGAATGGGTACAGAAAGAATTATCCAACTTGTCTTCCGAATCATAGATGAAAATTATTCTAGGACTTTCTGCAACCTGATAGTTGTAAGGAGACAGCAAGAGAGCCAATGAAACATCTAAAATTTTCTACAGCAAAGGGGAAGGTCGACAACTCAGGGAACACTCAAGTCTTGGTTTTTATATGGAGACTTCATGGTCACTGCTAAGATCCCCAGCTGAAATGATACCCCTTGAGTTCCCGGCTTAGGACTCTTGAGAATACAGGACCAGCCCCAGCAGTCCTGTGGGCCCCTGTCTAAGACACTGGTTTAATGAAGCCATAATCCATGCATTTGATGAGGCATTCCCGGGCTGTCTGCACCACTGCCGCCTTCTTCTCATCTGGCTCTTGTTTGCCGACGACAGTCAGGATCTCCAACAGCTCACTCTCCACCAGCTTCTTGGCCAGCTCAGCGTCGGCGGCCAGCAGGTTGTAGGCAATGACCAGTCCCCGGTGCTGGACTGACAGCTGGTCATGCAGGCAAAGCCGCTGCAGGATCTCCAACCACTGCGTTGTCTGGAGGGAAGACGTAGATAAAGAAGGATTAGAGAAATCAGGGGAGGGATTGTGGTTGGACATTTGGGACAAGAGAAACAGAAGGCAAGCACATATTTGGTT
Organism: Mustela nivalis; assembly: GCF_964662115.1. Classification (NCBI taxonomy): domain Eukaryota; kingdom Metazoa; phylum Chordata; class Mammalia; order Carnivora; family Mustelidae; genus Mustela; species Mustela nivalis. The sequence continues at coordinate 25,426,579 of NC_139036.1, read as the reverse complement.
ATGTGTATGGGACTCAGCATCCGTCTACCTGAGCCCACTGGGACTGGCTCGCAGATGTCCTCCTCCTTACCAGAGCCAGGGCAAGAATCCAAAAACTAGAAAGAACTTGACATAATCCAATCTCTTTCATTTTATAAGTGGAGGAACTGAGGTCTAGGGAGGGGAAGTAACTCAGCTATGATCACACATATGAAAATAGTAGAGAATAAACACCCAAATGTCCATTTATTTTTTAAGCATCAGAGAAGCAAAGGGACAGGCCCACTGCACGCCTGATTGGAATGGAGATAAAGTGTGTTCAGAATGGAGGATTCTAACATGGGCACAGGGCCAATGCCTGCTTCTGCCAACCTAAGTGCCCTTAGAGATATGAGCTCCAGGCATGCCTGGGGCTTGCACTCTACTCGTCCTGACTTCCAGTGGAATTTACACTGGAGTCTGGAGTATAGCCTCTCCTCCATCCCTCCTCTCCATTCCCAGTTGTGAAGGAGCCCAACTACAGTGCATGGGGAAGACAGGACTCTAGACCATCTGATCACCCCAAGAGACAGAGTTGGAGCTAAGAACAGAACCAGGAGGCTTGACTCTTACCACATTCAACAGACATGAGCAGCAGAGTAGCATCATTATTGGTCTGGGTTTTGGAGTCAGAGAGACCAGGGTTCAGGTCCCAGATTAGTCACTTACCAAATATAATTTTAGATCAGTTTTTTTTACCTCTCCTTGTCTCAGGAGCCCCTCCGTCATGTGGTATACCTACTTATTCACATCGTGGTGGTTTAGTGATATAGTGCATGGACAGAGCTTAGCACAGGGGCTGGAGCATAGTAAAAGCTCAACAGAGAAGTGGACAGAGATGATGATTTTAGCCACTAATCCAAGGATTTCCCCTTTGCTTCCTCATACCTGTTACCTCACCCTCCATGTGTCAACAGGGACAGCTTCCTACATGTACCACTTGCAGACGGGGAGGCAGGCACAGAGGGGAAGGTTTCATGCTGACGGGTAATATAATGGGGCCCATGCCATTGCTCCCAGGCACAGAAATGTAGCTAAGATTTCGGAGCCCCTCAGGAAGAAGAAAGACGTGTCCAGGAGAGGGTCAGCAATCTTGAAGGACACCAGTCCCTTCCCAACTACCTGGTGGAGTGGCCTTGAGCTAGTTTCGTTTCTGCACTGTTTTCCTCTCTGGTCAGTAGGGATAATAATAACCTCACCCACCACCCAGGGCTGTTGGGAGGTTGGAAGAACTTAATAAATGTAAACATTCCGAGCAGCACCTAAAGCCCAGGAAGTGAGCAAGTCAGAGTGCCCCGTGGGAGTCTGTCGGCAGAAGTCGTGTGACCAGTTACTTCCACAGAGGCCACTTTAGGGCAGGGGGTTTCAAAGTGCGGTCACCCGGCGGAAAGCACTCAACCTAACCTACTGAAGTATTTTCGCCAGCCCTCTAGGTGATTCACACACCTTACAATTTTGAGAAATTTGCCTTAGGGGGAAATGCCAAACCCCAGGGACCAACCAGGAAGAGCTACATCTGGTAGAAAGACCTTTCTCTTGTTCTCTTGTGCGGACAACATAAGCACCCGTGCAACTCAGAGAAGGTGTGCGTGCACACACACACCCCCCTTAAACTGACCATTAAAAAGAGCCTGCCAGGGGCAGGGGACCTGTGTGACTCAGTGGGTTAAGCACCCAACTCTGGATTTCAACTCAGGTCATGATCTCAGGGTCATGAGATGGAGCCCCGCCTTGGCCTCCCTGCTCAGTGGTGAGTCTGCTGGAGGTTTTCTCTCTCCCTCTCCCTCCCCACTGCATGCACGCTCTCTCTAAAATAAATAAATAAATCTTTTTAAAAAATAAGTAAGAGCCTGCCTTTAAAGCAGACTTAAGTACATGTAAACGGGGACGCTTATGTTTTTTGCCTTCCGTGGAGCTGATGCTCACAAACTAGGTTCAGTTCAGTGAAATGAAGACATTTTCATTTGGCACTGCCATGTTCACGATGGCACCTATGCCACTTTGCTGAGACAGCCACGGTCCCACCAAAGGATCTGAGCATCACATTCACGTAAGAGGGTCTGCCATGTCTTTGCCAAACCACAAGCTCTCTACGGTACCCCCACCAAGTCCATGGCCCTCTTGGGGAGCTTGGGGGGCCCACAGCAGTAGTTAGTGTTAGTGTGTTCCTCCTTGTTATCATTCTGAAGTCCTGAGCCATAAGCACCACCGAAGTCACTGGGTGAAACTACAGTGGGAGCAACCCAAGTTAGCTCATGTGGGGCATCCCCACGATGGATGTAAGGGATTGCGTAGACCCTCCTTCTAAGCTGGGAGGAACAGATACCCAGGGCCTGGGGAGTGTTAGCACAGAGGCTGGTCTCCCCAGAGAGGATCACGCAAGGCAGCCCCCCTCCTGCTCCCAGGACCTGCTCTCACCACTTGGGTCATCTTGAGGCACAGTTTCTTATGAGTTGCCGTCAGCATGGCCAGTGCCCCCGCGGCTGCGTTCTGCAACTTGTCGTCATCCTCCCCGCAGAGCAGCACTATCAGCTTCAGCCGGTCATTCCCATCAGCCAGGAACCTCTCCTGTACCTATGGTGTGGGGGGGAGGGGTTACATGGCTCAGAGAAAAATGCCCCCACCTGCCAGCCTGGAAAGGGAAAGAAGCATCTGAAGCCATGTTCTCTGACCCAAAATTCTTCAGAGCTTTCTTTTGAGCAGCTCTCCCTGTCCCCTCCTCCAGGAAGTCTCCTCTGACTAGCTAGATAAAGGGGCTATAAACTCCTCCAGGTACAAAGTTAAAGAGAGTCAGGGTTTCTCCATACAGCATCTGCCACCACCCCTGTTTGCGTTCAGCTACCCGCACCAGCGGAAAGGGCAGGCACACACCCATGAATGGGAGATGTTGCTCAAAGAGCGGTGTTTCTCTTCCCTTTGAGGAAGGCTGGTATGTTTCTCCCACAACAGATGGGCCTCCAGCGTCTGCCTTAAAATGGCTTTGCAGTCCCTGAAGGCAGCGGAATTGGGCAAGAGAAAGAAACTGATCGAGAGCTGCTGTGCCATTCAACAGAGAGCGATTAGCTTCCTATGTACCCTAAACCAGGAGAAGAGGCTCCTAGGGCCCAGTGCCTTGACGTGTCTCAGAGGTCACTGGTCCCCATCACCACCACCACCTGCTCCATGGTAAAATCTGGTTGATCAAATTTAAGGGCATTTTGTTGGGTCGGGTTTCCTAGAAGTGAAGCTCTAAAAAGGTCAAAGGTCGGTCACAGCTGCCCAGGTTATGACCCTCCCCCTGCATCTCCCTGAAGCTGGAGCAGTGGTCCTCAGAGGCGAGAGGATGGCAGAGATGGTCAGTGCAAGGGCACAGTGGTAACTAGGAAGCAGATACCCCAAAAGGACTACATTCCCCATCTCTCGCATGTAGATGTGGCCATAAACTAGTTTCGTCATGGAAACTAGTTTATCACACATGGAGTGATAGGTATCACTGCCAGGCCACCATGGTGGAGAACTATAGGGGCCTTTCCTGTGGTCTCTCTCCCCATTCAAATGGAGACCACTCCCATAGTGGCAGACAGGGAGACAGGTCTTGGATGGGGTGTGGGGCGCAGATAGTTCTTGATGGCCAAAGAAGCCTGGATCCAAGTCATTGCCTAGAAGGAAGCCACTGGGGGCGCCTGGGTGGCTCAGTGGGTTAAAGCCTCTGCCTTCGGCTTGGGTCATGATCCCAGGGTTCTGGGATCGAGCCCCAGAGTTCTGGAATCGAGCCCCAGAGTCCTGGGATCGAGCCTTGCTTTGGGCTCTCTGCTCAGCAGGGGGTCTGCTTCCTCCTCTCTCTCTGCCTGCCTCTCTGCCTACTTGTGATCTCTGTCTGTCAAAACAAATAAATATAATCTCAAAAAAGAAGAAGAAGGAGGAGGAGGAGGATGAGGAGGAGGAGGAGGACACTGGATCCAAATGTGAGCAGAAGTGATATGAGTGAGAAATGAATTTCTGTCCTGTTGGGAGCACTGCTTATTTAGATGTTCCCAGGGGAAGCCTGCTCCCCCTTTCCATTGTCCCTCCCCTACGCTGCCTTTGGATACACTCCTTTCTTCCGCAAGGCTGCCAGCTCCACAGGTCAGTCTCCGGCCAGCTCCCTGATAGATCCTGTCTTTTTATTTTATTTTAATTTTCTTTTATTTTACTTCAACAGGCTTTTGTGGGAAGATCCAAGACCTTGAGTTAAGAATTGAGAGAAAAGATTAAAGGTCTCCCACTCAGCCCTACATGAAGGCCCATAAAGGCCACTTAGCCTGGCCCTCATGTTCATGAAGGGCCTTGGATTTGGCCCTGTTGTTACCTCTGAGAGGTTATACCTACAGGCTTGGCAGTTCTGGCAGGACAGAAAGAAGACATTCATTTACCATGTGATTATAATTTCTCCACATTACTGCACCATAAGGCCATTGGCATTGTTCTGAATTCATTTTATTTTTATAAATCCTATAATTCCTCTGTGAAGAACACAGTTATAGTGCATTACAGTTTCCACGGAAACGGCAACAGTTCATTAGATGTTAACATTTAAAATATCTTAAAATTGTTTATATCTGTGTTTGCTTTTCCTCATTTTTTAACACATGTGGAGCTTTGATAAAATGTAAGTGATCTAGCTTCTTTTGGTCTCTAAGAGGCCCTGGTCTTATATCCTTCTCTGCTATGAGAAGATTATTATTCAGACATGAAGAATTTAGGAAAATGATATCTTCCATGTCCCCAGCTCAAGCTAGGGGTCAATCCCCCAGCTAGGAACAATAGTATTTTGTGTGCTTTTCCTTTGTCTCCTTGGTGCATGTATTCCTCTCAGGATCTCTACAGGGAAGGGGGCTGCAAGCCAGGAGAGATACAGGGGTTCCTGGGTTCTCCGGCAAAATGCTACCTTAGTATCACTGTAACCCCCAATCTCACGTCAGGCCCTGCCCTGAGGCTTGGCTTGCCCTGCCGAGGTCACTCCCCACCCCCCTCCTGAGCCCGCCCCTCTCCTCCTGAGCCCACGCCCTCCTCCTCCCGAGCCCGCCCCTTTCTCCCGAGCCCGCCTCACCTCCTTGTTCACCACCATGTTGCACATGCATTCCGTAGCTGCCTGCCGCAGCTGGTCATGATTCTCAAACATGTAGTTTTCAATGTCTGGCAAGGCCCTCTCCTTAAAGATCTTCTGTCTAGGGTGTGAGAAGTGGGGAACGGAGGCCACTGAGTCCTTAGGGAGGAGCATTTGGAGTTTGTGGCCACCCAAGGGCCATTCCGCCCTGTTAGTGGTTCCCTCCCACATCCTCAGCCAGCGTGATTTGGATGACATCGATACCAGCTCCAGGGAGGGCACCAATGGGCATAAACTAAATGGCAGTATAGCATCCTGGCCATAGCCATGGGGTCTGGGATGAACATGCCACCAGGCTGGAGAGTCTTCTGCAGAGAGAAAGTCTTCTTTCTCTCCTGCTGGACATGAAGCCAACAAGATGTGAGGTCTGGAATGACCCCTGTGATCGTGACAGAAGGGAAGAGCCCATTTGAGAATTAAGACGACACAGGCCAGAGAAATGGACAGAAGTAGGAAAGTGAAAAGTAGGAGGAACCGTAGAGAAGAAAGAAAGTAGGGAAGTGGGAAAGCTTTGTAACGCCTGCATCAAGCCGCACCTGCATCCGATCACCCCAGACTTTTATTTACATAAGTCACTAAATTCCCTTATGCTCAAACCAGCTGCAGTTGAGTTTTCTGCCCCTTGCAACTAAAAGAATCACAACCCAATTCTCTCCCCCATCCCCTTGTTCCCAAGAAGGAATTCCCACCATCCACCTGGGTTTTTTTTTTTTTTACTACTTTAGTCAGAAAGAACTGTCTTGATAATCTCCTTCGTCTTCACACATTCACTATGTACAAACTCAAATCCTTCCCACTTCAGGTTTCTACCCACTGCCTTTGATCCTGTCCTCAGAGGAAGCATACTCTCTCTATGTGAAACTTCCTCCAAATCCTTTCTGGGGCGACTCCACCCCCAACCCTCCCTCCCCACCCCACTCACCGGAGTTTGTCACTCCGCCCAGACAGATTGGTGAGGCCCAGGAGAGCCTCGTAGTTCTGGAGCCCATCCCTTTGTGTGTCCAGGAGACTCACGAGGGGCCGGACCACTTCATACACCTGCGTGGAAGGGTCAAGGAGTGGGTCGGGCGGAAAGCATGTACCTGCAGACCCTACCATTTACAGGTGCCCTGCTTTAGAATTCCCAAAGTGCTTTCCCACCCAGGGTTCGATGCAATTTCCACGATGATCCTGAGAGTCAGGATTATTTCCCTTACTTTGCAGACGAGATAACCCTGGTGTCTAAGAGGACAGTCCCGTTAAGTCAGAGGCAGAGCCAAGCCTGGAGTCCAGGCACCTCCAACTTACTGCCCTCTCTGGGATGGCACCAAGCCCCCTCCCAGGCCAGGGGTAGGCTAACAAGGGGAAAGGCCCCTAGGAACACAGGAGATTCTTCCCATTGCCCCATCCCACCCACCCCAGCACCTGGCACCCACCCGTTCCCCCGGGAAGGCGATGTCTGGATTAGAGACGGCAGCGATTTTGGCCAGAGCATGGGCTGCCTTCACCTTGCCCACATCTGTGCCCTCCAAGGCCAAAGGGATCAGCGCCTGCAAGAGAAGGCATGGTCACTTCTCTGTCACAGACATCCAGAGACCTTTCCTCCCATCCTCCCTCTCCAGCTGCTGTCTGTCTCTATAATGCAAGCAAGCCTGGAGCATCACGGAGAACAATTAAATACAGACTCACGGACTCACGCCCCTGCTTCCTGGCACACTTCCTTGTCTCCACTTACACTTGCCACCACCCATCCACACTGCTGGTTTTGGGGGAAATAAATGGAGCAACACACTGACTTTTTCCTCCCTGACTGCAGTCAAACTTAATCATCACGGCAGCCACTTAACTGAGCAGCTACTATGAGCCAAAACTTGAAGTGTATTTTCTGTAACCCTTGTGACATTCTGCAAAGTGATTGTGCAATTCCCTCCCCCCATTTTACAGATAAAACTAGCTTGGGGAGATTGAGTAATCTGCCCAAAGTTATGCAGCTGAAAAGGGGACAAGAAAGCCCAATCTTCTGCAGCAAAGTCCACGGTCCATGCACCTGTACCATGCCTCCTTCCAACAGCAAGGAGGAAAAATGGGATTCCACACCCTAAAATCGGGCAGAAGTCAGTTTGGGGCCATGAGCACAGACAGGACAGATACCTAAATAGCAGTATTCCAGGAGGTTGGGCTGGGGCATGGGGTACATTATTCTCGGGTCAGGCAGAGCATGTGCGCACGCACATGTGCTCCTCCCCAATGGATCACCTTCTAGGATGGCAAACCTTATCCCACCAATTACCTTGCCACCGCCTTGAGCCACAATGGTTCCTCGGTCTTTGGGGTTATCGCAGAGGGCCAGGAATACCCTGTAGAGCAAGGATGAAGGACACATAATGTGCACCCTTCCCAGGCATTGGCGGGCCAGCCAGTCAGACCCGGTGAAGCTCTGGAAAGTGCTGCACCTGCCCCAGCATTAGCCACCTTGGCCAGACACTGGCATGGATACAAGGAGCTGGGGAGAAAGTGAAGCCAGGTGACGGGAAACAGGTAACCAGGAGGGACAGTGACCTCTTTCCACCCAGTGCAAATGCCTACCTGTGATACCTGTCCCACCATGTAGCTTTTCTTTTCTTTTTTTTTTTTTTTAAAGATTTTATTTATTTATTTGACAGAGAGAGATCACAAGTAGGCAGAGAGGCAGGCAGACAGAGAGAGAGGAAGCAGGCTCCCTGCTGAGCAGAGAGCCCGATGCGGGACTCGATCCCAGGACCCTGAGATCATGACCTGAGCCGAAAGCAGCGGCTTAACCCACTGAGCCACCCAGGCACCCACCATGTAGCTTTTCAATGTTGATCCCCTTCTGTCTCCTTTCCAGGCCCGCCAATGGCTCGTTCACTCATTTACCATCGCCGCCACTTCTATGCCCCCCCAAGCCTCCTGCCCCCAGGCCCCTCAGACCCCAGCCCTGGCCCGCTGCAACCCCACCTGGCCAGCAGCTCTTTGGTCTGGTCGGTGAGGATGGCACTGTCTGCTTTCACCATGCAGGCCAGCGCGGAAGTGACCCCAGCCTTCAGAAGCCGCTTCACACGAATATCTATGAAGTCCTTCTTGTCCTGGGGAGAAGGAAGGGTGGCAATGGGGAAGGAGCCTGGGCACCAGGCCAATCTGCATGGCAACTAAAGATGGTGTGTTTCTGACTGCTAGTGGCAGGCGGAATAATGGCCCCCAAAAATGTCCACGTCCTAATCTGCAGAACCTGTGACTCGCACCTTACATGGCAAAAAAAGGAAATTTGCAGCTAGGATTAAATCAGGGATCTTGAGACAGGGAGATAATCCTGGATTATCTGATAACCCCGAGCTTCTCAATGAGAGGGAGGCAGGAGGGTCAGAGTTAAATAGAAGAAGATGTGACAATAGAAGCAAGAGTTTGGAGTGATTTAAGGTCACTAGTCAGGGAAGAGGACTTCTAGAAGCTGAAAGAGACAAGGAAACAGATTATCTTCTTGGAGCCTCCAGAAGGAACCAGCCCTAGTGACCCCCTTGACCTTGGCCCAATGGGACTGATTTTAGACTTCTAACTTGGAAATAGGTCACCCATGGAAGTTTTTTAAAACTGGAAGAAGACAAATTTGTGTTGTTTTAGGCCATTATGTTTGTGGCAATTTGTTACCGCAGTAATTCGAAACTCATATACTCTTCCAGATTCCCTTTGCCAAAACAAGAGCCAAGGGGGGTGTCCGGCACGTTCTCCTCTTCCTTGCTCCCTTCCCCCACTCCCAGTACAGAGCCTGAGCAGCTGGTGTGGCAAGAAAATCAGCCCAATATAACATAATTTTAAAAAAAATCTGTTTCAAAGTAAAAAAAAAAAAAAAAAATAGAAAGAAAGAAAAAAAAATCATCCCAAAGATTCTTCATTCACAGAAAAGTGAAATCAAAGAGATCATCCAAAACGCTAGATGACTCATCGATGACTTTTTTTGGCAAAAGGTTAGCTTTTTATTCGGGGGGGCTGGGAGACTTAGGCAGGAGGAGGAGGGGATAGGGAGCAGATAAAGTTGACAAAACAGTGGATTGGATTGTGCTGGAAATCTGAAGTCAGCCCCAGAGTTGAACAGTCTCTACAGATAATTCTGGAAGTGACTGGGAAGAGCCTGGCAGTCGTGGGCAATCTCTAGAAGCCACGTTTGAAATTTACAGCAGCAGAAAATGCTATATGCTCTTGCCTGCATGAGCCACTATGCAGCTTTAAAAACTGATTCCGAGGGGCGCCTGGGTGGTTCAGTGGGCCTTCAGCTCAGGTCATGATCCCAGGGTCCTGGGACGAAGCCCCACATCAGGCTCTCTGTTCAGCAGGGAGCCTGCTTCTCTCTCTCTCTCTCTCTCTCTCTCTCTCTTTGCCTGCCTCTCTGCCTCCTCGTGATCTCTGTCTGTCAAATAAATAAATGAAATCTTTAAAAAAAAAAAATAACTGATTCCGAGAATGACACAGCAGGTAACAGGGAATAAGAAAGGCATTTGTCGTGATAAGCACCTTGTGTTATACAGAAGTGTTCAATCAGTAAATTCTAATCCTGAAACTAGTATTACACTGTCAACTAACTGGGATTTAAATAAAAACTTTTTAAAAAAGAATGGCATAGCAATATAGAAAACACCTCAACTATTTTCCCAAAACTGGACACAAAATGATAACAACATTCTGATTACAACTATGAAAAGAAGAAAGATGCGCAGAGAAAAACAGTCTCTGATAGGCAATATAATACACCAAAATGCTGATAGTGGTAAGGGGGAGGTAATGTCACGGTGCGTGGTCATGTTCTTTCCTCTGCTGTTCACCTTTTTGTTTGTTTTGCGATGTGGTTTATATTACTCTGACCATTAGAAAAAAGTCTTCATCTTTTACTGGCTGGAAATACGATGCATATACATTCGTATTTAAACCACATACAAAACACACCCCCGAGGGCAGGGAATCTCTGGGGAGGGCTCCGAGGGAATCTGTGACATCTGGGCTACTGCTGACTGGCTGGCATCTCTCTCCCCTCATTATTCCTACTTAGCACCCACATCCCCAAATCCAGAAACGAAATTTCTGTAAGTGTTAGACACATGAAATACAGTCTGATATCCACGAAACCAACCACATAAACTACAAAACGTCCATCATGGCTCCAGTGATTTTCAGATGATAAATAGTCTCACCCCCCCCCACCCCACAAAAAACATTACACCTAAATGGGCGGGGAATGAGTGCCACTTAGTGGGGGAAATTTAGCCACGATTCTCTCAGTCTCTCTGTGTCCTATGCCAAGTCCTTGCAAATACACACAGCACCCAGGCGTACCTGTCTTTCCATGCACCTCTCTGGCAGTCTGGTGGCACAGACCCCTCCACCATCATCCCTAACCCACCTTAGGGTGCTCCTCGGGCACGTGCTGCTTGGAGAACTTGGCAAGCTGCACCAGCTCGGGGACGACCTCCTTGACATCGTAGCTGTTGGTGCAGTTCACCAGGGTGGTTGCCACGGAGTACAGGACGGTCTTGTCAGAGGTCTAGAGTCACGGGGCAGGGGGACAAGGAGGAGTAAGGCGGAAAGGAAACTTGAGAACAAGTCTCTGCTTCCAAGACAGCTCCCTGGCCTGGCCGGTGCCACCCAGCTTGGAGAAGAGCGAGTGGCAGAAGAGGGAGGAGGAACGGGCTCTACCTGGGCAGGGTGGGCAGAACCTGCTACAGGACCCCTGAGAGCATGGGTGGGGGCCCCCTGAGTGCACAGCTTACTCTGTGCCTCTTTCAAAAGCCCACTCTGTCAGTCACGCTTTGCCATGGGGGCCAGGTAGGAGCCGGACACCTCTGGTCTGACCCCGGTGGAAAATCCCTCCCTCCCCTCCTCCCTTTGGGGGTGGAAAAGAGCCAGGGCATTAGTCCAGCAGAGGAGGGAAGGAGTCTGGGAAGCCCTGGGAAGGAAGGAGTAACCCAGAAGGGCTAAGCACTGCCTCTCAGTCCAAGACCTCACTTCCTGAGGGTCCCAGGAAAAAATACCATCCTCTTGTTCATCTTCCTGCTTCCTGGAAGCCATGAAGAGTCATGAGCCCATTTTATGGTCAGGTAAAATGAGGGCCAGACAGGGGAAATAACCAGGAGGGCCAGAACCGGGATGAAGACACAGGAATCTCATTTCCCAGGTTCAGCGGAGGGCCCGGTAAGCCTGAACCCGGGAGACCTTTCCTGAGGCCGGAGGTGAGGGCCATGCTTACCTTGGCCAGCTCAAACATGGCCTGCAGGGCAGGGATGTCCTGGACAAAGTCGTCTTTGACGTCGGCATCCAGCGTGAGGTAGGCCAGACCCTCCACGGCCCATCGCCGGGTCCGGGTGTCTATGGACGCATTGCACAGCCACCTGGAAATTGGGGGGAGTTGGGGGGAGGGGCTTTCACAATGTGGCCTCCCCTAGAGCACATCCCCCAGAGTTGGTGGCAGGCCTGGGGAAGTAGTACTCCCTTACTTGCGACACTGTTTGGCCAGCTTCTCCGTGGACCCTTCCGCAAACTGCCTGAGGGCGTAGTCCGTGCCTCCTGCAGAACCGAGTTTACAGAGTCCCTGGTGTGGGGGTGGGGAGAGGCTTGGAGAATCAGACACACTTAGGGACAAAAAGCCTTACTCAATCCGGTCCCTGGGGCTGGAACACTTTGTCCCTTTATCTTTGCCAGGATAAACCTCTGCGCCTACTAAAAAACTCACTCAGGTGTCACCTCATCCAAGACGCCTTCCCTGAGCTCAGCTTCTAGGATAAGGTAGATGCTCACGAAGCTAGAACCCTGCTGCTTTATACGGCCAATTTGGACCCTACTGATGTTTAGTGCCTGCTGTTTCAAAGAAAAAGCACAAGACAATACTCATCTTGTTTGAAACTACAACGGTGAAAGTTATTCTTGCACAAAAACTGGCACAGAAACCAGACTTGTGGGTAATGAATTCAGATATGCAGAACCTTACCCAAGAGAAATTTCTCTACTAGGAAAACATGCCTTCCATAAGAGAAAACTCATGATGGCAGAAGTTATCATTAGTTCTTTTAAAAATGATATATCCTCCTTTCTCTCTCTGCCTGCCTCTCTGCCTACTTATAATCTCTGTCTGTCAAATAAATAAATAAATAATAAATAAATAAAATTTTAAAAAATGATATACACAGAAAAACACACCAGTGGCTCAAATTGTTACTGTAATGGTTTACAAGCAAAATAAAAGACCCATGAAAAGACTTTCTGTAAAAATGAAATCAGAAACATTGAAACAGGTGACCTGTGCCGTCCAGAAACTGAGTAAGGACACAAACTGACTTTTTAGAGTCTGCTCTGAAAATACTTGTTGGATAGAAGCTCCTCAGGCTTAGCATGGTTCAAAAACATGGAGGCAGAGGTCCCCAGGTTACACAGCAGCCCCCCACCCCCCGTTCTGAATCTACATTCTCAGGGCTTCCTGCTCATCACCCAGCTTTGCGGGGGCCTGTGGGTGGGTCCCAGGGCCCCCTACAGTGTGGGCTTCTCAAGGGTAGGGGCCACGCCTCATTCATCCTGGTGTCCCTGGTGCCCGGCACCGTGTCTGGTACTGACACTCACCACCAGTGTGCGGATCTTGATTTTCTCGTTTTTGGTGGTCTTGTAGATCTCTTTGAGCAGAGACACGCCATTGGTGATGATGAAGGTGGCACGACTGAGCTTGGTGGACGCGTGGATGAGAGCCTCCACGGCCACCAGCTGGTCTACGTCACGCTCCGAGCCACACAGCGCTACCATCATCTCCATCACACCTTTCAGTCCCAGCAGCTGATTGCCTAGGTCAAAGGGGCCTTGCAGGATTCCTGACACCGTCTGAATGGCAATCACATTCTTGTCCATGTCCTGAGGGTCAAACTTGCCCCTAAAACAGAGGGCAAGGTGGTCAAGGGAACAGGCTGGGTTCGGTGGGAAGAGTGTGGGATTTATTTGTGGCAGAAAGAAAGACCTGAATTCACATCCCAGATCTAACCATTCATGTGCTGTATGACCTTAGGCAATTCAATGAACCTCTCTGAGCCTCAGCTTCTTGATCTAGAAACCGATGGTAAAGTACTACTACTGATCAGAGTTACAGTGAGGGTAAGTCATAGAACAGACATACCATGGGTTGTGTCCCTAGAAACACACACAGAAGGATGGGGATTGAGATGCAGGAACTTTTTTAGGGAGAGCCCTTGGTATCAGCTCATGCTGGAAAAGGAAAGGAATCATGACTTGGCAGAGGGTCTTGCAATGGGCTACAACTTAGCCAGCATGAAGCCTCAGTCTGTGATGAGGCTTACAGCAGGGAACACATTCCAGAGCTTTTTCCAGCTGTGAGGAAGTATGAGTCATTGGATGCTGGCTCCCCTGGGGAAAATGAAGCTGTCTCCAGCTGAGGGAGGTTCCAAAGAGAGGTTACAAGCGAGAGCTGTCCATGAATGGGCTTCCCAGCAGCTGGGATGTCTACTGGGACAGTACAGCAACCCCTACAACACGGAAGGGCGTACTGTGGTGCCCAGCACCCAGCATCATCCTCAGTGTGACCAAGTCATGCGGTAGCCTGAACTGCTTACTCTCCTGTCTGGTCCCAGGCCCTCCCCCTAGGAAGAGAGGGGTCTGCCTTGCTTCTGGAAAAGACCATCATCTACTCTACCAGCAAAATGTCCGTGTGGGAATAATCAGTCAGGGGCTGCCCTCTCAACTCACTGCACCCACCCCAGCCCCTGCCCCAGCCACTGATGAAGCAGGGTGGCTTATGTCCTTGGGGGTGGTCACCTCAGGTGCCTGTGCTGCAGGAGGTGACCCCACCTGTTCAGGCTCAGTGACTGATTCAGGCAGGAACAAGGCCTGCACAGAGGCAGGCAGGCTGGCTGGGAGGGGCCCTCGTCTGTCCCAAAACCTCCGCCCTCCCGAAGCCTGGCTGGGCGACAATTCCTGGGACTCAAAATTTGGGACCTCATGAGACACTCGGGAAGCTAGTCACAAAAGCCAAAGCTGAGGCAGAGAAAGACCAGAGAAGCCCAGAGGAGCTTTCAGTGAAGCAGTCAGGGCTCGGGGGAAGCTACGGGATTGAGCAGGAGCTGGCAAACTTGGGCTGCTTGGCCAAATTTGGGAGGCCGAGAATGTTTTTTATAGTTTAAAGCATTTTTTGTGTGTTTTGTTTTGTCTTTTAATATGCAACAGAGGGGTACACATCCCACCAAATGTAAAATATTTACTCTGGCCCTTTAGAGGAAAAGTTTGCCAACTCCTGGAAGGGAGAAAGGAAAAGCAGAGCGTCTCCATCCTCCCAAGACTCTCCTGGGATACTTTTTAAATATGTAACTTCCTGAGCCACAGCCCAGACTACCAGTAGAGTCGGGTGGGGTCCCAGAAGTCTGAATAATTTACAAGCACGAGGATCATTGGAATAAAGGTTTAAAAGACAGTGTAGCAGTGAGAGGAGAAGGGAGGGGACACATAAAGAAAAATGACTCAGAGAGAGCATCTGAGTCACAGCGATGGCAGAGTGGTGGTGGGGAGACCAGAACGACACTGTTGAGGGTCCCAGGTTTCTGCCTCGGCTCACTGAGGCCACAGAGTGCTTAAGGTCCCAACAGAGCCAGGTCTCCCTCTTGGAGAAGCTGACATTTATTCCTTCAAGTGGGTGCTTATGTATGTCTAAAATAAGTCCAAAAATATTTTGACGCTCCTCCATGCAAAAGGTAGAGCCTAACCCTCTCCTCTTAAACGCAGACCACCCCTGATGGCTGGCTTCTCGCAAAAAGAATGTGGTGGAAGTGATCGTGTACAACTTCCGAAGCTAGGTTAGAGAAGACACTGCCACTTCTGCCTTGTTCTCCCTGAATTGTTCACTCTGAGGAAGCCAGCTACCATGCGGTAATGACGCTCAAACAGCCCGTGGACAGGGCTACACCGGGAGGAACGGAGGCCTCCTGTCAACCACCAGCACCAGCACACCAGCCATATGAGTGCACCATCTTGGAAGCAGATGTCTTCCAGCCCCAGTCAAGCCTTCCGATGACAGCAGCCCAGGCAGATGTGCGACTGTACGCTCCTCAGAGCCCCAGAGCCAGATCCACCCAGCCTAGCCACTCCCAAACAGCGGTTGCATTGTGGAACAACTACTTCAGGCTGCAAAATTTGGGTGTGATTGGCTACACAGCCATTGATAACTAACACAGAACGTGATCCCATGAGACTCACGTGATGTACTCCTCACAGATCTTGCGGAAGTGGTCGCGCTCAGGGTCACAGCGCAGGTCATCGTAGAGCTTGCTGATGAGGATAGAGGCCAGCATGCGGGTGTTGTCGGTCAGAGGCAGGCAGGATGGCAGATCTGGAACCTGCCCCACCACCTTCAGAATCTTCCTCAGGCCTGCAGGACAGACAACAGCAGATCTGCTGGGGTCTGTCTGCACACACACACCATCTTGTTCCGTTGTCTTAACACCAGCTTCTCTCCAGCCTGCCTTTCGGCAACACATGCCTTATCCGGAGGGAGGGGCACTGGCACGGGGCCGGAGACCCGCGTTCTCCCCCTGACTCTGCCCCTAGGTGAGCAATTCACCTCCTGCTGCGGGTGGGCCTCTATTTTCACATTTACAAAATTAGGACAAGCTGATCTCCAAGGACCGTACCAGTGCTAACAACCTGTAAGTTGATGTATAACCTTCCTCAAATACTATCTGATATTCTCTTTTCCCCATACCTCATCTGTAATGTGGGAACATAATACCTACCGCAGAATGTTTGAGGACCCCATGGGATCATGTACGGCTGGAGTCAATCCAGACATACCATCATCACCCAGTGGGCATTTATTATTTAGTTAGTAAATGCTACATGTGCTATTTATAATTACTATCTCTTCTCCTCTCCTCTGTTGGAAGAATCTTCACTGATTTCCTATTACCCATTAGGCTAATCCAATCATTGCCTATCCCTTGGATAAATGAAAGAATAAGTGAATAAATAAATTAGCATCTTTTAGGCAATGAATACTAATCTAAAGGATGCAGTCTTCTCCTCAGAAAGCTCACAGTGCAAAAAGGAACAGTCACATAAAGATTACAATAAGCTGTAAAAGGACAGAAGGTGTGAGAAGGACAGAGTGGTGACACCTCAGAGGGGGTAATTTGTTTCAACAAAGAATTGTAGTAAGTTGTTCTGAGCGCTTGCTATGTGCCAAGAGCTGCATAACAAAAACCTCCTGGTTAAAAATCATTATTCCCGTTTTTCAGAGTGGAAAAAAAACCAAGACATGGAGGAGTCAAGTAAGTTGCCTCGCTGGCAGGTGACACAGCAAGGACGCTGTCCCAACCACAGCTGACTTCAAAGCCCATGATATTAACTGTTATGTTATGCTGCCTCTGGGACCCCTGAAAGCTTGACTTCAGAGCCAGGTTTTAGGAGTGGCAAGGAGTTGGTCCGACCTCAGCTGGTGCAGGTTAGCAGGAGGAGGAGAACTCAAGGCAGATGCCGGGAGCCATGAAACTCTGGACGCTGGGAGGGAATTAAAAGCTCCCCCCAGTATACATTTTCGGTCCTGCATACTTTGCCACCCACATAGAAGCACAGGCAGGGCTGGGGAGTCATGGGAGGGGGTTGATGAACCAACCCAACCTCCCCAGTCTGGTTTTCAGAGACAGCCACTGAATACACCCCCACCTCCCGCCCCATCCCCAACCTCAGCCCCCACTCTGCCTTCCAGTCCTACCCTTGCCTTGAGCATTTCATTCCTCTTCTGCTGAAACCCTCTGGACCTCGTCCCCATCCATCACTGCCCCTCCCTGAATTCAAAAGCTCCCTTGAGGTGGGACATTCCAACAGCTACCCTGGTCCAAGTCTCCCAGACCAGCCTGTAAAGGAGCTCCTCAACAAGGCAGCTTCTCACGAGTGTAACAGGATTCACGAGTCCACATTATTTTTACCCAAGAGCACTTTATTTCAGTGCCTTGAATAACAAATATTGCTCCCCACCTGCCCTTCCCCTTAACTGTGTGGTTGGACCTCGGTCCTAGTGCAGAGAGAAAGAGGTCTGTGGTTCCCCCTTTGAAGTATATGCAGAGAGAACCAGAACTGAGAAGGGGAGGCGGGGTGGGGGAGGGGAGGAGAGGGAGGAGGTTTATAAGCCCTAGAAAAATCTGTTACAGCACACTTTGCTGAGACCTGTGAAAACCAAAACAGTATCAAAAGAAGATACATTTCAAACTAACCTGAGCCTTTTCAAATGAAGGATGGTCTGTGGCTCTTAACCCTGTGGGAGTTCACCACAGTAGATTATAAAGCCATGGGAATGACTCCCCAACAATTTAATCTGATTTGGGAGTAAGGGTAACACCTGGAGCTGGGCAATTTAGGGACCCTCCACCAGAACCTCATTACTGTGCTTTTTATATAATTCCCTTGATGCCCTTTCTCCCTTCTAGAAGGCCCGTGGAGTATGTCGCCAACCACAAGACTTCAGGAACGTTACCCCATGCTCAGGGGAGTCCTGTTTTTCTCTGGTATCACCCACCTTGATGAGGTAACTCTGCCCAGGTGTTTTCCAAGTGTGTTTGGACATTTTCTGGGTTTGTTCAGGTCCTGAATTCAGACCTGTGCCTTGATCTGTATTTTCACCAGCCCCTGGGGGTTCCTAACTGCTAATGCCTTATCCCGGGCAAGGGCCACACCTCTTCTGCTTTCTGCTCAGAGCCAAAGACCCTGGTGCCCACTCCAAAGGCTGCCCTGAGCCCCAGACCCTCCCACCTCCTCACCATTATCCACCACGTAGATGGTACGTGAGTTGTCGTGAATGGCGAGGTCCTTCCTGGGGACATTCTTATTGAGCAGGTTCAGGGCCTGATCCCTGCCCTGGCCAGACACCTTCTTACTGACCAGCATGTCGAGCAGGTGGCTGGTGATCTGCTTCAGGTCCTTCTTGGTGTCTGAGGAAAGAGAGGACAGGGGTAAAGAGAGAGGAGGGAGCCTCAGACCTATAGGACCCGCAATGGCAGAGTCTTCTAGAAGGACTCCGGAAACAAGAAATCCACTGCTTCCTGGATGTTGGAATTTCCCAGGAGGGTATAGTATTGCCCATCTCACCCCAAAAAAGGGAGAGGTATTGTCCCTAGACAATACCCTCAAGTGGGCCTCCAGTCACTCAGCCCTGTGTACTACAGCTCATGCCAACCCTGAACAGCTCTGGTTCTTAGAAATTTCCCTATTCTTAGACACGACTGACAGGGAGCCAGGGATGTTTCATGTAGCTTTTAATAAACTGATTGAACAAAATGTTTTCCAGAAAAGAAATGTATACTTCTTACAGACATCTTACTCCCTGCAGATCCAGACCTGCTGGGAGCCTGAATTCAAGCCTCCGATGGGATGCCACATCTTCCCTGCCCCCTGGGGGATTAAAGGTAAGTGCTTTTTCCTGCTTTTGCCCTGTCTGGCTTCTCTACATCTTAGGGAATTTTGTTCTCATTTTAAGGTTGGAGCCAAAGGCAGACAGTGAGGCAGGCCTGAAGGGAGGGAGGGAGGGAGGGAGGGAGGCGGGCAGGCAGGGAAGGAGGCTGTGAGGCAGGGGAGGAGGGAGGGAGGCAGGGGAGGAGGGAGGGAGGCAGGGGAGGAGGGAGGGAGGCAGGGGAGGAGGGAGGGAGGCAGGGGAGGAGGGAGGGAGGCAGGCGGAGAGGAAAGGCAAGGAGGAAACAGAGAGGCAGGAAAGCAAGCAGACAGGCAACAAGGAAAGGAAGGAGGGAGGTACATGGAAAAGGAAGGATCTCCCCAAAATGTCATATTAATGACAGATGAAGGTTGAAGCTATTTAATTGGACAAGGAAAGTCATCAGTGAACATGATAGTTTGTTCCCAGAGAAGGGCAAGAGAACAGACTTATTCTGTGACTCTTCAGAGGGCAGAACTGGAGTCAGAGGGGGATGGAAGCTACAAGGAGATAGATTTGAAATCAGCATCTAGAATTCTTTAGCAAAGATGTCCAACATGTCTCTACTTCCCAAGAACACTGTGGCCGCCCATGACCCACCCCTTTCAGCATCCGGGTTCTCAGGCCCTTGCACTCTGGCCCCGGGGCTGGTCATGGGACTTACAGCACCCCCAGGAGCTTAAAAGCACTTGTACACTGGGGCTTGTGCATTGAGAATGCAGCCACCATGCTCTACAGACACCCAAGCTGCCCACTAGAGAGGCCACAAATAGAAAGACCAGGGTGTCCTGGACAGCATCTCCAGTTCACCACCCATTATACAAGTGAGGCCATCTCGGACCCTCCAGTGGTTCTAGCACAGAAAAAGAATGACTTGCTGACCATTACACCAGTAAGTCAGAACCACATCAAGAACCTCGGTGGCTCAGTCAGTTAAGCGTCTGCCTTTGGCTCAGTCAGATCCCTGCCCCACGTAGGGCTCCTTGATTGGCGGGGAGCCTGCTTCTCTTCTCCCTCTGTCTGTTGCTCCCCCTGCTTGTGCTCTCTCACTATCTCTCTTTTTCTCTGAATAAATAAACAAAATCTAAAAAAAAAAAAAAAAGAAAGAAAGAAAATATCTAGGACTCCTAGGCATCTGGGAGGCTTAGTTGGTTGAGCGTTTCCCTTCGGCTCAGGTCATGATCCCGGGGTCCTGAGATCAAGCCCCACGTTGGGCTCTCTACCCAAGCTTTTCCTCTCCCTCTATCTGCTGCTCTCACTGTTCCTACTATCTCTCTGTCACATAAATAAATAAAATCTTAAAAAAAAAATACTGGAAAGACACACATGGCAGTGGTAATAATTATCTGGAGTGGGGTTACAGAGGGTTTGGGTTTTTTTTTTTTTGTCTTTACATATTTCTGAATTTTTCCAAATTTTTCCAATACATCTCTGTTACTTTTTTCTAGTTGTGGTAAAATATACATGAATAAAATTTATTGTTTTAACCATTTTTTTTAAAAAGAGTTTATTTATTTATTGAGAGAGAGAGAGAGAGAGAGAGAGAGCATGAGAAGGGGGAGGGTCAGAGAGAGAAGTAGACTCCCTGCCAAGCAGGAAGCCTGATGTGGGACTCGATCCTGGGACTCCATCATAAATTGGGCCAAAGGCAGTCGCTTAACCAACTGAGCCACCCAGGTGCCCCTCATTTTAACCATTTTTTAAAAAGATTTTATTTGGGGCGCCTGGGTGGCTCAGTCGCTAAATGTCTGCCTTCAGCTCAGGTCATGATTCCGGGGTCCTGGGATTGAGCCCCGCATTCCTGCTCAGCAGGGAGTCTACTTCTCCCTCATCTATGCCCCACTGCTTGTGTTCCCTCTCTTGCTGTGTCTCTCTCTGTCAAATAAATAAATAAAAATAAAATCTTAAAAAAACAAGATATTCAATTTATTTATTTGGCACAGAGAGAGGGAGCACAAGGAGGTGGGGGAGTGAGGGGCGGGGTAGAGGGAGAAGCAGACTCCCCACTGAGCAGGGAACCCAACTGAGCCACCCAGGCACTCCTCATTTTAACGATTTGTAAGCATCTAGCTCATTGGCATTAAGAACATTGACATTGGGGCACCTGGGTGGCTCAGTGGATTGGGGTCTCTGCCTTTGGCACAGGTCGTGGTCTCAGGGTCCTGGGATCGAGTCCCACGTCGGGCTCTCTGCTCAGCAGGGAGCCTGCTTCCCCCACCCTCTCTGCCTGCCTCTCTGCCTACTTGTGATTTCTGTCTGTCAAATAAATGAATGAAATCTTTGAAAAAGAACATTGACATTGTTTGCTGCCATCATCACCATCCATCTCCAGAACTTTGTTATCCTGTGAAAACCAAAACTAAACAACTCATTTCCTCTGCTCCTAACACCGGCAACCACCATCCTACTTTCTGCCTCCATGATTTGGACTATTCTAGAAACCTCATATAAGTCGAATCAAGCAGCCCTGATCTTTTTGTCCCTGGCTTACTGCACTCCTCATAATGTCCTCAAGGTTCATCCACGTTGTAGCTTGTGTCAGAATGTCCTTCCTTTTGAAGGCAGAATACCATTCCATTGTGTGTATAGACCCCATTTTATCTCTCCATTCACCCCTGCGTGGACCCTTGAGTTGCCTCTACTTTTTTATTTTTTTTTAAAGGTTTTACTTATTTGTTTGACAGAAAGAGAGAGAGAACACAAGTAGGGGAAGTGGCCAGCAGAGGGAGAGGTAGAAGCAGGATCTCCTCGGACCAGGGAGCCCAATGTGAGACTTGATCCCAAGACCCTGAGGTCATGCCCCGAACCAAAGTCAACGGCTTAACTGACTGAGCCACGCAGGCGTACCACCTCCACTTTTAGTTATCGAAAGCGATGTTGCTATGCCTCTGTTAGTTTTATAATTATAAAATAAATATAAAAAGAAAAGCAGACCACCTCCACATACAGGGACTGAGCTGCCGGAGGGGGGCGACTGATTGTCCCTGGCCCCCACCCCCTTGACAAACACAGAAGACCATCTCCTACCTAGAACCAGGGCTTCCTCCTTCCCCCGATGTTCTCGTTTGTCCTCCCTGGACAGAGAATCAATGATGGCCTGGAGCAGGTTGCAGACAGCTAGAGACATCTCTTCATTCTCCACGGCCATGAGGCCACAGATTCTTTCTATCCGGACCGCATGGAGAATCACGGTGGCCTAAACCCCCAGCAGAACCCACTATCAGCTGCCTGTCCCTCTTCCAGCTGCCGTGCAGGTAAGGAAGTAGGGGATGACCAGCCCCACCCTGCCCCCGCAGGAGGGATACCCCCCCCCCCCCCCCCCCGCAGCCAGTGCCTCCTGGACTCCACAGTCTGGGAAAGCCCTCCGACACAAGCCACGCCTCTTTCCAGAGGCTGAAAGCTGGACTGTCCAACACAGGAGCCACCTGCCACCCGGGGGCCATTGAGCATGTGCGATGTGGTGAGTCTGCATTGAAATGTCCTCTAAGTGCACGATATGAACCGGGTTTGGAAGATTTAGTAAGATAAAATGCCAACCGTACAGCCTTTGCATTCAGCTCTGCCTCATAAACCATCTTCAATAACCTTACCTTTGCATGAAGGCATTTCCAGCTCAAAGGGAAATGCAGATGACCAATCTCTGCATACAATTATACAGTCCATACAATGACCATACAGTCAAGGATGGGGGAAGGGGACACAACTTAGACTTTGCACCAGGGTCTATTTCTGCCAGCCGCTCCCCGCCCCCACGTCACCCTCAGCCCTCAGCCCAGACCCTCACCCTCGCTCGGTGGCCACTGCACATGCCCGAGAGGGTCCTCACGGCAGCCAGTACCAGCTCAGGCCTCTTGGTGTCCACGAGCTGCAGCAGCAGGCCCACCCCGTTGTTCTGGAAGATCATCTCAGCCCCTGCTTCTTCACGCCCTAGGACGATGAGGTTGTTGGCAGCCTGAGGCGGGAGGACACAATGGGGGCCGTGGAGGAGGTGTGGCGGTGTGAGCCCATGCAGCGGTTGGTGGAAGGAGTGGATTTCCTCTCCTTTTCTTTTCTTTTTTAAGGTTTTAGGTATTTATTTGAGAGAAAGCCAGTGCAGTGAGAAACAGAGAGCTAGAGAGGAGGAGCAGAGGGAGAAGTAGACTCCCTGCTGAGCAGGGAGCCCAATGCAGAGCTCTATCCCAGGACCCCAAGTTCATGACCCCAGGTGAAGGCAGATGCTCAACCAGCTGAGCCACTCAGACACCAGGACTGGATTTTCAAAACATATGGATTTTTTCCCTGTAGTCAAACTCCCGGTGATGTAGCCCAGGAATGATTCAAAACACCTTGCATAAAGACAAACTCAACAAAATATAGCCACCAAAGTCGTAAATAAAAAGATGACCCAGCAGCTTGGGGAAAAACAAACACTGATAAACAGAAACCAAATAGTAGGTTCGCTCTGATCGCACTTACATTAAAACAAAACTGTGTATATATGCTCATGGATAAGGACTAAAAAAAGGTATTGAGGTGTTAAATGCATTAAACAAGGAGGCCCTAGACTGAGTGGCTTTAATGCCCTAGAAACTAATGTAAGCAAACCCAAACCTAAGCCTATCATGTCTCACGGTTAAGAAATTGAAACTTAAGTGTGCCTGGGTGGCTCAAGCAGTTTAAGCATCTGCCTTCAGCTCAGGTCATGATCCTGCTGTCCTGGGATCGAGCCCTGCATCGGGCTCCCTGCTCATCCGGCAGATTGCTACCCTCTCCCTCCCCCATCTCTCCCTCTCTCTCTCTCAAATAAGTAAATAAAATCTTTTTTTTTTTTTTTAATTTAAAAAGAAAAAGAAAAAAAAGAAATTGAAACTCAAGAACAATCAGTCACAGCCAGCTAGGCTTTCCCAAGTAATGTAACTGCTTAAGCTGTAGTAAATCAAATCATTGGGTTGCTTTTGTCCCACCTCTTTTCTATAAGTCTTTCCCCCAGCTCCTGTGGGTGGAGAGCTCCTAAACACTTCCTGTTTCGGGGCTACCCCATTCGAATTGATTTTGCTCAAATAAACTCAAAATTATTAATACGCTCCATTTAATCTTTTAACAGAAGTGAAGTGTTTTTACATGGAGAATTATTTTCCTTTAAAATTCTCCCTTGAATATGGTTTTGGCATTTGGAGTTTGTGTACCTGTTCGGGGCAATCTGAAGTTACAAGGGTTCTCAGGAAGGTGGAAGGTGGTGGGCAGAGAGCAGGAGAAGGGTCTTGAAAGTTCTGGGTATGAGTTCTGATTCTGCTCTGTGCTAGCTGCATGAAACTGGGCAAGTCATGGCACCTCTCTGGATCCCAGATTCCAAAATTAGTCAGTTTTGCTAGAAAGTTCCTCAATGTCTTCCCACCTTAAAGCTGTGAGGATACATATACCTTGGCCCCAGATCAGGAGAGGCAGCCTCAGCAGAACCTGAGAAGCTGGGGTTGCAGGAAGAACTCAAGAGGCAGGAGAAGGAGAAGGCGAGCAAGCAGAGGAAGATTGGGATGCTGGGGAGGAGGTGGGTAAGAGAAGCCCAGGCAAGCCCCACCAGAGCGATCACCATTCTTTCAGACAAGGGCTTTCTACTTGTCCAGGCACATTTATCAATAACAACTCACTAAGTCCTCACAACAGTTTGTTTTAAAGGTATCTGCATATTATATGGACTTACTGACCATAAAGCTAACACAAATTCCCCAGGCACTGTCTGTCAAATTCTTACAAATAGAAACATTCAGAAGTGCCTGGGCGGCTCAGTTGTTAAGCGTCTTCTGCTCAGGTCATGATCCCAGGGTTCTGAGATCGAGCCCAGCATGGGGCTCTCTGTTCAGTGAGGAGGCTGCTTTTCCCTCTGCTGTTCCCTCTGCTTGTGTTCCCTCTCTCGTTATCTCCCTCTCTGTCAAATAAATAAATTAAAAACCTTAATAAAGGGGTGCCTGGGTGGCTTAATGGTTAAGCATCTGTCTTCAGCTCAGGTCATGATCTCAAGGTCCTGGGTTCAAGCCCCACATCAGGCTCCTTGCTCAGCGGGAAGCCTGTTTCTCCCTCTCCCAGTCCCCCTGCTTGTGTTTCCTCTGTCTCTCTCTGTCAATTAAATAAATAAAATCTTTTTTTTTTTTTAAGATTTTATTTATTTGTCAGAGAGAGTGAGCGAGAGCGAGCACAGGCAGACAGAGTGGAAGGCAGAGTCAGACTGAGTGGAAGGCAGAGTCAGACGGAGAAGCAGGCTCCCTGCGGAGCAAGGAGCCCGATATGGGACTCGATCCCAGGACGCTGGGATCATGACCTGAGCCGAAGGCAGCTGCTTAACCAACTGAGCCACCCAGGCGTCCCAAATAAATAAAATCTTAAAAAAAAAAAAAAAGGAGGCTAACATTTTAAAAAATCTTAATAAATAAATAAATATAAAGCATTCAGAGATGTTCATCTTTTCTCCTCTGAAGAAAGACCAGACGGGAATATTTTTAAAAAAAGGCAACAATTTTGGCTAAGAGGATGACATCATGAGCAAATATTTTCATACTTCAGGATAAATTTTTGTAATAATTTGTAATGGAATAGAACATTATTTTAATGTGCCATTTGTAACATTCTCAGGGTGGAAACCACGCTATGACAAGTGAGGCACGTGCCCTGGGTGCAAAATTTACAGGGACGTCAAAAACAGCAATCAAGATAAATAATATCTAATGCAATATTTTAGAATTTCAAAATCAATACAATGCAAAAAAGAAAAAAATCCATGATGAAATAGTCAAAAATTTATATAAAGACTCCAGCACTGCTACACGACTGTCTCTTCATGGGTCTCACTCTTTTCCAGGCCCTTAGCCAGGATGAGGGAATTTTCCCAAGTGCTTAACCTTTGCCCTATTTTTGTTCACTTTTTCCAAGGGAACACCTTCCGCCTCCCTCCCGCAAGCGGTCAGGAGTCCCTCCCCAGAGATAGGGGCGGGGCCTGCAGGGGAAGTATAGTTATGGGGGCGTCCCGCGTGCGCCCTCTGCTGGCCGATAGGTTGCCCAGCACGCACCTTTTCCAGCTTGTCACCTTCACTGTTTTCATCCAGGAGGATCTCGAACATCTTCTGTACCCTGGAGTCCGTGGAGAACTGCACGTGGAGCTGAGAAGAGAGGACGGAGTGGGGAAGGAGGCAGCCAGGGGTCCACATTCCAGGCGGCTCAGTAAATATTAGGGTATCTCCTCTGGGCCCCTACACTGTCACTCATTCATTGAACAAACATTTACTGAGCAACTATTACATGCCAGACACTTTTGCAGATGCTGGGTGTAGAATGGCAAACAAAACCAAGTCCTTGCCCCATACGGCTGATAGTCTAGCCAGGTTCACTATCTCATTCGGTCATCACAAGTCTTGGAAAGCTACCAATTATCACCCAGTTTTGCAGTCTAGTTAATTAGCTAGTATATACTTACACGTGGGCTAAGACAGAATTAGGTGTCCAGGATCAGAAACCTGAAGCGGTTTTGAAACATCTCCTCACACAATTAAAACCATCATGCTTGGATGTCTCATCCCTCGCACCCCTAGCCCCAACTCCTGTGCTCTGAATCTACCAGAAAGTGACCTAACTGATCATCACGCCCCATTTGCCAGCACCTTCTGTACCTCCTACTACTTGGTCTGCTGGTCCACAGTCCTGTCTATTTCCATCCTGGGCTCATTTCCACCGAGGGCCTCTCTCATTTGCCATCCCGTCTCGGGGCACTCCCCGAGTCTGCACTCTGGGCAGTGTGCTGTGGTCCATTTTTCCTAGAAGAGATTTCCTGTTCCTACTGACTCCTGACTCTTTATCATTCAACAATACCCTCTCCTCAATACTGCCTTGGTCCTCCTAGAAAGGGAGGAAGATCATGTTGCATACATACCAAGTTACAATTTTTCTTTTAAACCTCTACCTGAAATTTAAGAAACCCATGGTCTGGTCCTGGCTGGCTTGCACCCTCGAACAAGCGTCTCTGATCATTCGAAGATGGCTGGATGTGTGCATCTGCTTGGCTGTTCTGTGGTGCCTGCCTGTGCCATGTATTTACTCCATCCAAGAGTGGGGAGGTAGGGTTTGACCTCCCCTGATGTCCTGCTTCCCTAACTAGTCCCTACTAGGAGTGGGGGGAAACAGGCCAAGGCTTGTGGGAAGGGGTCCAACTCACTTTCTCTTGGATGCTGGTGTTGAGCCTCCTCAGCGTCTCCTGGAAGTTTTGGTTCCGTGGCTCAAGGGTGGCACAGCGCTGCACGTCCTTGAAGGCCTGGTCCAGCTTCCCCAGGTGCTCCAGGGCCTGGCATCGCCGGTACAGAGCCTTGATGTCCGAGGAGTTTATGTCAATAGCTAACGAGGGAGACAGGGTCTCAGAGGCCTGGGCCGCAGACCACCTTCCTCCCTTCCCTGTCGCTGTCCCCAGTTCCAGGACTTCTGTGTCTTCAGTGGACATTATCCACCCATGGGGACTATCTGGCCCAAGGCTCCCCTTTTTCAGGGAGGCAGTAAGAATCGTATTATCAAGGTCAGAAGGGAGCTTAAGGGTCATCTCATCTAGCGCCTGATGATTCAGTCTCTGCTCTGTCGCGATCCCAGCCAAGTGCTCATCCAACGGGTATTTGCATACTTCCAGCAGTGGAGAGCTCCCTCTTTCTCAAGGCAGCCATGTAGCTCTATCAAGAAAGTCCTTCCTTCTTCCTACCTGAAATATATCTCCCTATAAGTTTGCCCTTTTGTCCTAAGTTCGCCCTGGAACCCCTGAGAGGAAATCCAATCCTTCCTCCTTGTGACACAGTCTTTGAGGTATTTAGAGGCAGCTCTCCATCCCACCTGGGAATCGCCTTCCCTGAGCTAAATATTGCCACTTCCTTCAACTGCTCTTCAGAGGATGTATTTCCAGGCCCTTCTCCAGCTGCTTCCCTCCCTTCTGAATTCACTTCAGACTATCTCTCTTTCTCCTAAAAGAATAGTAACCAGATCAGAACCCAAAACCTGCAGCCAAGAGCAGTCTTCCCATTTTGATGATGCACTGAAGCTGGTGAGACTGAAGTTGAAGTCTAAGTTGAAGTGAAAGTTAAGTTTAAAGGTTTTTGTTTGTTGTTGGTTGTTGATTTTAACGTTCATTTCTCTCTGGTCCCTGTGGAACGGCCTTTGCCTCCCTCCTTAACCTCGGGGAGCCCGATTCCAGAGTGGACTGGGCTCATGCCTTTGTTCTGGGAGCCACTGGAGGAGCATACCCTAATTTACAGCAGGGGAGGGTGTATCTTTACCACAACATAAGCATTGTTGGAAACATCTTTGTACAAAAGAAATCTCCGGGGCGCCTGGGTGGCTCAGTGGGTTAAGCCGCTGCCTTCGGCTCAGGTCATGATCTCAGGGTCCTCGGATCGAGTCCCACATCGGGCTCTCTGCTCAGCAGGGAGCCTGCTTCCCTCTCTCTCTCTCTCTGCCTGCCTCTCTGTCTACTTGTGATCTCTCTCTGTCAAATAAATAAATAAAATCTTTAAAAAAAAAAAAAAAAAAACAAAAGAAATCTCCCTCGACTGATGATTTAATATATAATGCGAGTTGCAAAAATGCAAAAATTTAGGGGTTGCCTCTCTGGACATATGAAGCCTCACCTACAATGCCTAGGATGACCTTTACATGATCTGTAATTCCTTCCATTGATAAAGCGCCTCTTAGACAGAACAGGGATGCTGGGGGCAGGAGGGCAGAGGTTGGGGGAGGGGCACTCACCTCTTGAGGCATCTGAAGCCGCCTGAACATAGCTCTCCTGAGAGCAGGGGAAGAAGAAGGAGCCAAGGTTAAGGTGGGCAAGGTTAAGGCAGCCAGAGAGGGTTTGCTGGGGAGCTGTTGGCTGTCAGGGGGCCCAAAGGGCCGTGCCTTGGCTAGGCGTGGAAGAGAGGATGAGCTCTGGCATTAGGCAATCTTGGGTTTGAATCCGGGCTCTGCTGCTAATTACCTGGGAGCTCTTGGCACGTTATGGAGCCCTCCGAGCCCCGAGTTTGTAATCTGCGATATGGGCACAAAACAGTAGCTAACTGGGCTGTTAGTAAGACGCCTCAAAATAACATATAACATATAAAAACCCCAGCATGATGCCAGTGCTCATTAGGCTGACCCCCCACTGGAGGAATTTCTGTTTCCCGGACAGGAAAGCAGTGGGAGGCGCCCTTCTCCAAGTTGAGGGGTCCAGGAGCAAGGGCTGGAACAGTGCACGATGCCCATCAGGCTGGGGGACTGCCTCCGCACCCCTGCCTCCGGGCCCTCGGCCTCCCACCCTGCCCGCTCCAGACCGTTTTCAGGCCGCAGGCTGCCCGGTTCCGATAGAGCGTGGCCAGCAGAGCCTTATCCTTGGTCAGCTTCAAGGCCTGGCTGTAGCTCTTTGTGGCAGCCTTGTAGTCCTGGTGCTGGAAATGCCTGTTCCCTTCCTCCTTCAGCTGCACGGCTTCCACCTCCGCCATCTGTCAGGATGGGAGCAGCTCTGTCGGGCCGGCCCCATCCTCCAGACCCAGGGCCGGACTCCTGACCTGAGGTCTGGAGCTCCAGGGTCTCCTCCCACCTGGATGGAAGGTGAGGACTCTGCCTGGAAAGGACCCCCCCCCCCGGCAGCACCCCCAAATCCATTACCCCAGAAGGACTTTATAGCATTTGCTTGGAGAAGAGCATGGTCGAGGGAGTCTTGGAGTCCCTGTGCCTCCCTCTCTGTCCCTCCCAGCAGGCCGGGTGAAGCCCCCCCACCCCGCCAAAGGCTTGAATTCTCACTGCAAGACTTAAAAGTTCCTCTCGGTCCCCCTTCTCCCTCCCTGGCCTGAGGAACCCCCCAGGTGGCCTCACTTTCTTAGAAGACAGTGCTTCTGGTCTGTCCTCCTGTGATGCTGTTCCTCTGAGCTCCCTCGTGAATCCCCGGACAGCAAGCCTTAGTCTGTCCCCTCCCCCACCCAAGAGGCTTTATCGCCCTTGCCAGTGGCTCCAGACCATATTTGGCCACAGGGGCAGGTGCCCCTGGAGTCTGTCACTGATACTCAGGGCCATCCCCTGCCCCAGACTGGATAGTCATTACCACGTGGGAGCACTGACTAACCTCTGCCCCAGCGTCCTGTTCAGAGGCCGTCCTGGACTCAGGCACTCATACCACAAAAAGTGAGAGAAAGATCCAGAAAGAAGGGAGACCCCCTCCCTAGGCACAGTTATAAGGCCCCTTGTCCCCCTCCATCCCAGATAAACAACCTCCTCTCCCTGTCCCCAACCATTGCTATTTTGGGAGCCGAGTGACAGCTGAGGGGCTGGCAGACTTAGACAGAGCAGCTGCCCGGGTCCAGGACCAACTGGAGACTTCCAGAAATGCCCTTCTGGAGGGAGGAGGGATGGGAGGGAGGAGGAGAGTCCCTTCCCGACTTCCACTTGCCCGCAAGTCCTCTACCCTTCCAGCACTCATTGTTGAAAAGGTCCTTCCTTTTCAGAAAGCAAGAAGGGCTTGCCAACTCGGCTTAGTGTAAGTGGGGGCTTTATTTTCGTGTGCACGTCTTCTCCTGCGTCCACCTTCTGTATGGAGTGGAAGCATTCAGTTGACCTCTCCCATCAGAATGGTAGTCCCTGACGATGAGCTCTGCATTCCCCCTGCTACACTACAGTCTTCTCCATGGATGAGAGCTGGGTCAGTCCGGGAATTCCCTGAGCCCAAGGACAGTAGCCCCCCCCACCAACCACCTGGGAACTCTCCTGGGACAGAGAACTGTTCTCACCACCCGAGTAGGTCCCCCCTGGGGAAGGACTTCTTTCTCCACATCTGACTGAGGGTTCCTGAGACAAATCTGAGTCTGTTCCTACTTGGACTCTCTCGCCTTCCAGTGTCTCCAAGCCTGGGCTGTGAGCTCCCTCCCAGGGGGCAAGAACAAAGGACAGCATCTCATGTGGTTTGGCCACCATCCCTCCCCCTCCCCGCCGGGCACAGAGCCTGGCAGAGTCAGTGGCCAGTGCGGTCTCTTCCATGAACAGATGGATGAGTGATTAGAGTCTCCATGCCGATGTCTTGCTTCACTTACCACCGTTCTGGCCCTTCCCCGCACATATCCTCAAACTACCTGACCAGGACAGAGAAGTGCACTGAAAAAGGCCTAGATGGGTCACCCACACTGGATTCTGCTCCACCCTCTGTGACCTTGGACACACAGTTATGACCTTGGACAAGTTCTACTGCCCCGCTGGACCCAAGGCTCAGCCCTGATGCGTAATTGTCTGATACATGCTTGTTGACTGAATAAATACATGAATGAATGTGGGGAGGGATTTCCCCGCCATCGTGGTGTCCTGAACCCTGAGCCCCTTAATGGGGCAAGCTCTGTGTAGCAACAGTCATGTAATAAAGGATCCTGCCACTGGCAGAAAACTCAGGTTCTCCGGCTTTAGGTCCAAGGGATCTTAGATTCACATCCAGATTCAGGAGCACATGGGTGGCTCAACTGGTTAAGCGTCTGCCTTTGGCTCGGGTGGTGGTCCTGGGGTCCTGGGATCCAGCCCCACTTTGGGGTCTGTGCTGAGCGGGAGCCTGCTTCTCCCTCTCCCTCTGTTGCTGCTCCGCCTGCTTGTGCTTGCTTTCTCTCTCTCTCTCTCTCTCTCTCTGTGTGTGTCAAATAAATAAATAAATTCTTAAAAAAACAAAACAATACCCAAAAAATCCTGATTCGGTAACTCATACCCCAAGCAATTCTTAAGCATCTACTATGAACCAGGAAGTGTGAATGACAGTGGAAGCCAAGACCAACTTGTGAGGACAAGAATTTGTGTCTATTTTGTTCACTGTGTATTTCAAGCGGCTATCACAGTGTGTACATTGGAACTCAATAATATTCACTGAATGAACGGATGAAATAATTCCTTGGATCTGTGAGTTCTAAATACGAAGAATACCAAGATATTTTGAAAACACGTAATGGGGAAATGTAACATTGTTTCAGAGTTTTCCTGAGTAAATGATTAAATGAGTTAATACATGTAGAGTTCCTAGAACAATGACTGGCAGAGGTATTTGTTGAATGAATGCATGCATATTTCAGGCAAGACCTGAAGATTGAGGAATTGTTCCTGTCTTTGCTAAGGCTGCTGTAAGAAAATACCCAGGCAGAATGGCTTGAATAAATGAAATTTTTTTGAAAAATAAGTGTATTTTTTTCCATAGTTCTGGAGTCCAGAAGTTTAAGATAAGGCTCCATCAACATTGGTTTCTGGTTTTCTGGCTTCTCTTCCTAGCTTGTAGATGGCCTCTTCTGTGTGTGAGGAGGGGGCGTGGGGAAAGCTGGGAAGTGTGCAGAGAGAGAAAGAGACAGAGAGGGAGTAATATTTGGTATCTCTTCCTCCTTTTATAGGGACACCAATCCTATCAGAGTAGGGTCCCACCCTTATGATCTCATTTAGTCCTTAATATCCGTATATAGGGTCCATCTCCATGTACAGTGACCCTGAGGGGTTAGGGCTTCAATTTCTGAATTTGGGATGAGGGGGTGATACAATTCAATCTGTCAGAGTTCCAGACAGAGAAATCTGCAAGTACAAAGGCACTAATGCAAGAAGGGTCACGACTTGGAAGAACTAAGAAAAAGCCAAAAGAATTTGATCTTAAAGAGACAGCAGTGGCCGGAGAGGTAAATAAAGCTGAGTGGACCAACAGAAGAAGTTTGACCTTTATTCTGTTTGTAATGGGAACCACTGTAGGGTTTTAGGGTGGGGAGTGACAGTCCACATCGTTCGTCTGAAAAACGTCACTCTGGTTGCAATGTAGAGGAGTGGCAAGAGTAGAAGAGGCAAGAGTGGAAACAGGGAGGCAATTTAAGAGGCTATCGTAGGCAACGGTGGTGACTCAGCCCGGAGTGTGAGAGAGGAGATGGGGAGAACAGATTCGGAGCAGGTTAAGGAGGCCAGATTGACAAAGCTGGAGACTGCTGGGATGTGGGGAGAGCTCCAAGGAAGATCCAGGTTTCTGTTAAGAGCCCTCATGTTAGCGGGTTTCTGCCTCAGCTCATCTGTAGGGCTGGAGACAGAAGGGTTTTTGTGAGGGTTAACTGTGTTATACGTGTAAAGCACTGAGAACAATGCCTGACACGTTGCTATCATTCCCATCGTTGTTGCTATTGCTTTCGAGTGTTGAAAAATGTAGACACTTTTTGCTTTTGTCCTCAAGAATTACTAATTGATTTGATCCATTTGAAAAATAATGATGATTTCTGCCTTCCAGCCAACAGGCTCTGTCTGGTTTTGTAAGCCGTCCCTGCAAGGTTGCTGCTGCCAAGAGCCAAGCCAATTCAGTCTTCTGCCATTTCCTGTCTCTGAGTTTGGGGAAAATCAATTAATTTCCTCATATGTGGAGTGGGGCAAGAATCCCTGTTCTACAGAGACAAAAGGCCGTTTGTATCCTGCATGGCACTGGGAGCGACTGAATGGGGCGACTACCACCTGTCCAAGGGGAGGTTGCGGAGCGGGGTACCGGACGCATCCACCGCCACGCCGGGCAAGGCACGGCTTGCACTTCCCCTCCGCCACACCAGAGGGCGATGTCGCGGGCTGCCGCGCCGCCCGACCCCAGGGGCGGCGCTCCGTCCCGCCGGAGTGTTTCTCCTCCACGTGGGGACGCGGGATGGCGGCCGCTGCGGCGGTGGGTGTGCGTGAGTGCGGGCGGGGGCGCTCAGCTCCAGGGTCCCCAAGGCCGGAGGGAGGCGGCAGTGGGGGCTTTCCGGTCGGGCGGTGTGGCTGACCCCCCGCACTTGTGGGCGCAGGACGAGGCGGCGGCGGGCGACGTGCAGCGGCTGCTGGTGCAGTTCCAGGATGAAGGCGGGCAGGTGCTGGGCTCCCCGTTCGACGTGCCGGTGGACATCACCCCGGACAAGCTCCAGCTCGTGTGCAACGCGCTGCTGGCCCAGGTGAGCGGCGGCCGGGGCGGCCCCTCATTCCTCCGCTGGGCGGGCCGCCCTGCCCGAGTCCCGCCCGCAAGGGATCGGGAGACCCAAGGTCCGGGGTTCGGGGGTCCCACTGCTGAACGACAGTGGGTGAACCACCCTGGCGCCTCGTCCGTGGCAGGGCCGCCTACTTCGGGGGAGGATCAGGAGATCTAATCTAATTAGTGTGACAGCGCTTTGCGCGCGGTCCGGCAGGGTCCATCTGGGGAGAGAGATCGCATTTTGAACGCAGTGGGTGCATCGTCTGATTCCACTCCGTAGCTCCTCGTTAATATCCCCCATTTTACAGGGTGGCCGGGAGGCATTCAGTGATTTGTACGGTGCCACGCAGTAGGTGGTGGATTTGGAAATGGAACCCAAATGTCAGATTCACAACCCTTGCTCTTCTAAGCCAGAGTTTATCAAAATGCTGCCCTCCGGTGGGTCTAGGGGCTTAAAAAACACAGTAACGGACTCCACCCCGGATTTACTACACCGGGACTCTGGGGGTAAAGCGCAGTCTGCATTTTCAACCAGTTTTTTTGGATGCTTCTTAACACATTGTAGGGCATAGTGTGGTGATTTAGAAAACGCTGTGTAATCCTGTATATTAACGCTAATTAAGGACTTTCTTTCTGAAGCACTTGAACTAGTCATTAGCAGTAGGACATTGGACTAATTACCTGTAGCTGCTCTGAGCCTCAGTTTTCTCATCTGTCAGGTGGGAATATTGATGCCTACCTCTCCCGGTTATTATAAGATAAAGATAAAGAATTTTAAAGTACTATGTAATTGTCCTGCATTTAGTCTTTGAGGATGAAAAAGGCCTTGCTCAGTGGGCATGGTGGGGGGTATCCCAAACAGAAAATAGTAAAGCTTCACCAGCCCACAGCTCCGTGGGGAGAGCTGCTGCCTATCCTTTGATGGAGGAGTTGCCCTTTGTCATTGCCCTCCAGGAAGATCCCCTGCCACTGGCTTTCTATGTCCACGATGCTGAGATCATCTCGTCACTGGGGAAGACGCTGGAGTCACAGGCAGTGGAGACAGAGAAGGTCCTTGACATCATCTACCAGCCACAGGCCATCTTCAGGGTCCGTGCTGTGACCCGTTGCACCAGCTCTTTGGAAGGTCACAGCGAGGCGGTCATTTCTGTGGCCTTCAGCCCCACAGGAAAGTAAGGACAGCTGCAGAATCATGGAGTGTGGGAGGGCAGCCTCAGGTTGGGGTGGGGAGGGTAGCTCCAAGTTAAAATCAATAGGCTGCCTATCAAAGACCTGAGCTCAGGGTACAAATTGCAAGTAAGGGACATCCCCGGTGGGGTTTGGTCTTAAAGGACACCCACCTTGGAAGAGATCCTTCCTGGACTTGATCTCAGGAGAGCTGAGTTGCAAACTCCCTAGCTGTGGGACCCAGACAAGCCACTTTCTAACTTAATTCATCATCTGTGAAACTTGAGTTTCTTTGTTTTTTGCAATTGTACGAGGATAATGAGAAGCTTCAAACCTGGTTATAGCAATGGCCGTTCCTTTTAGAAAGGAAGAGGAGAGAAATGGCCGCCTGGGGTCTTCTCCAAGATGGTATCAGTGTTACATTTCTCCTTCTTGGGGGAGAGAGAAAAGTCCAGCCCCAGATTCTATGCCCAGAAGACAGTTGACTAGGGAGCAGAAACTCACATACTCACAAACTCAGTGTTCTGGTGTAGGCCTTACCCCTTGTCCCCACTGCAGAGATGAGGTGGCCTCTCTTCTTCCCCCAGGTACCTGGCCAGTGGCTCCGGAGACACCACTGTGCGCTTCTGGGATCTCAGCACCGAGACACCGCATTTCACATGCCAGGGTCAGTACGCAATTAGCTATGTAGGGAGTCTTAACCCACGGGTGGGTGTGGTTAGCCCTTTAGTTCCTGAGGAGGCCCGGAACTGATTCAGCCCCTTCATAGCCAGCTAGCAGCTGCCCGTTTCTAGGTAGAGACCGCCCCTTCTAGCCTGACCAGCCACGTGCAAACAAGCAGAGACTGGACCGGAGAAGCAGTGTGGGGTTGTGGGTTGTGCTGACAGCTAGTAGCAAGGAGAACCTGGCTTCATCCAACCTCTACCACAGTGGTTCTCAGACTTGACTGTGCATCAGAGTCAGCTGGGAGGCTTGTTAACATGCGATTGCTGGGCCCCAGCCCCAGAGTCTTGGTCTGTTTAGTTCTGAGATGCGGCCTGAGAATCTGCATGTCAGGGCCCCAGCTGGCACTGATGCTTCCGGTCACCACACGCTAGTTGGGTGACCTTGTGTGTGTAGGTCGTGCCTCCCAAGCTTCACTCTTGTCATCTGAAAAATTGGGGATCGTTCTTGCTGCATACCTTAGAGCTGTCACGAGAATTATAGAGGAGGACATGTGTGCAAATGCCTTATAGCATCTCTTGTGTAAGGAACTAATAGAAAGTGGAAATGCTCTTTCTGCAGCAGTTGCATGGCTTTAGCACTTGGAGTGGGTTCTCCCTTTGCCGAAAACCCTCTCTCATCTCTCCTTTGGTTCAACTGCTCATTTATTCTGGGACTAGTTGAGGAGGGTCAGGCACTGCTAAGCACAGGGAATAGAGACAGATTTGCTCCCTCCTTTCTCCCTCCCCCTGCTTTTCTAGGACACAGACACTGGGTGCTTAGCATATCTTGGTCCCCAGACGGCAAGAAGCTGGCCTCAGGCTGCAAGAATGGCCAGGTAGGTGGTGGTCAGGGTAACTGGGCAGGGACTCTGGACTCCGTTCCTAGTTGGGCCAAATCAGGTTCGGGGGTCCTCAGAGAAGGGTTGGTTGGGGGCAGTGAGTGGGGACCCCTGGTGGGCCCAGGGACATTTGGGGGAGGGCTATTCAGTAAGCTTCTGTCCTTCAGATTCTCCTGTGGGACCCAGGCACAGGGAAGCAGGTGGGCAGGCCCCTCGCCGGCCACAGCAAGTGGATCACAGGCCTGAGCTGGGAGCCCCTCCATGCGTAAGTGACACTGATGGAGTTGGGGGGGATGAGGAGCTTGGGGTTCAAAACTGTCCTCTCCCCTGCAGGGGCGAGACGGCCAGCCTGACGGACAGTAATGGCATGGGGGATGGTGGGGCAGGTGTTCTAAGCCTGTGTTGCTGCTTGAGAGGACCTGCTCGTTGTGGGGTCTGAGAGCTGCCTTGTAATGCAGCTTAATCATGGGTCAGGAAGCGGTCGCGTCATTGTCCTTGGCTTTCGAGCTAAGCGTGGGGAGGTGCTGTGGGCATTGCCAGGTCAGAAGTGAGGTCGCATTTCCTGCTTTCCAGGAACCCAGAGTGCCGCTACGTGGCCAGCAGCTCTAAGGATGGCAGCGTGCGGGTCTGGGATACAACTGTGGGCCGCTGTGAGCGCATCCTCACCGGGCACACGCAGTCAGTCACCTGTCTCCGGTGGGGAGGGGACGGTCTTCTCTACTCTGCCTCCCAGGACCGCACCATCAAAGTCTGGAGGGCTCATGATGTAAGAGCCGGCGTGGGGGAAGGAGGGTCCAGAACCCTTCCTGGGGAAATCTCAGGCCACAGGGTGCCAGGGCTGGAAGGCACGTTGGCCAGTAGGTCCTGTGGTTGGCGCTCATGAGAGTGGAGGTTCCAGTGTTCGTTAGCGCAGCCCAGATGTTCCCACTGCAGGAAGCCTGTCAGGAACCTGCAGTATCCCGTATCCCGGAGCCCATGTATTCTTACATCCTTCACTTCCTTCCCATGAAACATACTTGCAGAAATCGTGATCTGGCCCAGTACGCTCATTTTAGACATCAGGAGAGACTTGAGCCCAGAGGGGTGACTTGATCAGGATCACAGTGAATGAGGATCCTGATTCTGAGTCCCACATCACTGTCTCTGGGGCTAACCTGGGGGGACTGGTTCCCTAGGGTGGAGAGGGGTGGGAGCGTGTCTGATCTGACTCCCTCTGCCCTAGGGTGTGCTGTGCCGAACTCTGCAAGGCCACGGCCACTGGGTGAATACCATGGCGCTCAGCACTGACTACGCCCTGCGCACAGGAGCCTTTGAGCCAGCTGAGGCCTCAGTGAATGCCCAAGACCTCCAGGGGTCCTGTGAGTGGGCGGGGAGGGCTGCCTGGGAAGGAGCCGCTTCTCTGGCTTAGGGTGTGGGATTCAGACCTGGGCTGGAGTGTTTGCCATTGGCATGGGATTTTCTAATCGGCCTTCTCATCTCCTCTCCCCTTTGGTACCTGGCCACAGTGCAGGAGTTGAAGGACAGGGCTCAGAGGCGATACGACCTTGTGCGGGTGAGTGTTTGCTGGCCACCAGCATGCCTAGCTCTGTCCTCATCCTCCACGGGTCCCTGCAACGGTGCAGACACTCAGGCCCCTCCCCCCTTTGCTTTTCCAGAAAGTTTGTGATGATCCTAGTTTACACTCCTAAAATCCTAATACATAGAGATCATTTTAATCATTTTGTTTCATTTATTTGCTTATCTATTTATTACATTTTTTTTTTCCAAGATCTATTTATTTGAGAGAGGGAGCACTAGCACAAGTGGGGGTGGGAGGGGTGGAGAGGGAGAGAGAGAATCTCAAGCAGTCTTCCTGCTGATCATGGAGCCTGACACAGGGCTCGGTCCCACGATCCCAAGGTCATGACCTGAGCTAAAACCAAGAGTTGGGCACTCAACCAACTGAGCCACCCAAGCACCTCTCTTTTTTATTTTATTCAAAGTAACACATTTTATGTGCTCTAGGGAGCAAAG
Source organism: Mustela nivalis (assembly GCF_964662115.1). Classification (NCBI taxonomy): domain Eukaryota; kingdom Metazoa; phylum Chordata; class Mammalia; order Carnivora; family Mustelidae; genus Mustela; species Mustela nivalis. The sequence goes on along the minus strand of NC_139036.1, from coordinate 25,388,334 downwards.
AACACAAAAAGGTAGATAGTGAAAGGGCCATGTGTGGCCCTTCCGTTTCTTCTAGATGCATTCTGTTTCCTTCCAGAGACTTCATACATATACATGCATACAAATCCACATTTAATAGACCTTTTTTGAGAGAGAGAGTGGGAGTGGCAGGGTTTGCAAAGAAGAGAGAGAATCTTAAGCAGGCTCCATGCCCAGCATGGAGCCCGTGTCGGGGCTCGATTCTGTGATCCTGACATCATGACCTGAACCGAAATCAAGAGTGGGACGCTTAACCAACGGAGCCATCCAGGTGCCCAAATCCTTCCCTTTTTTAAACACGCTATTCTGTACCTTGCTTTTTCTCATAATTATGTACAGTGATTAAAAATCATTCCATGTGCATAAAGCTTCCTTTTGCGGGGAGTGACTTGTCAGGGGCCCCAAGTGAGTCGGTAGCTGGCCAGGCCTCACTTCTCCTAATGCCAGCCTCTGTGCCAGTGTGGGGTCATCGGGGGTGTGTTTGCTGCTGAGGTGGGGCTCTCCTGTCTGAAGCAATGTCCAACACAGTGTGCTTTCTGCCTCCCCTAGGGCCAGGGCCCAGAGAGGCTGGTGTCTGGCTCAGACGACTTCACCTTGTTCCTGTGGTTCCCAGCAGAGGACAAGAAGCCCCTTGCACGGATGACGGGACACCAAGCCCTCATCAACCAGGTGCTCTTCTCCCCTGACTCCCGCATTGTCGCCAGCGCCTCCTTCGACAAGTCCATCAAACTGTGGGACGGCAGGACGGGCAAGTGAGTGGGGTGTGGGAAGGAAGAGGAAGGGCTCTAGTCTTCTGGAAGGAGCTTGGCTCTGCCACTTACTGGCTGTGTGGCTTTGGCAAGCATTTAGATATTCCGAGCCTCTGTTTCCTCTTTTGTTATATGAAGACCCCTACCTCTCAGCTTCATTACCAGAGTTAAGTGAGATGATATATTTAGAACTGGCAGTAAATGGGCACTGAAATGCTAGCTCCTTTTGTATCAAAGGAGAGAAATGACCTTAAGACGGCCAGGTGTGCGGCAGAAGTGCAGGTTTGGGGTGTAGTCATTTCCTGGGCCGCCTCCAAGTGTGGTCTGCACACCGGCGGCAGCATCCAGGAGCTCCATAGTAATGCCGGACCTCGGGCCCCAGCCCGACCTTGTGAATCAGCATCTGGATTTTCACAAGGTCACTGGGTGAGTCTGCTCCCATTAAAGTCTGAGAAGCACTGGTGTAATGAGGCACCATGGTCTTGAGGTGAACTAGATCAGAGGAGAGGCAAAGGCACAGGCAAGAAGAGAAAGGGGATGAGGGAGACCCTTGCTGGGGCCAGGGCCACACGGCAGCCCTTCTTTTTCAAGATAGGAAATGGACTCAGAGAGGCCTAATCTTGTCCAAATAGACGTAGCTAATCTGTATTGGTCAGAAAGCTCCAGGTGTGCCTGGCCCACTGTTATTCCATGCCACCTGCCAGCAGGCAGCTTGCGTTAGGGGCTGTCAGACAGAGGGACCAGCAGGTGGCTCCATTGGATTCTAAGTCCGGCAAAGTTGTGCAGGTACAGAGGCCTGGCAAGAGGCCCCCTAGAAGCAGCTCATTTGGGAAAGTTTTATACAATCTTTATGCCCTCGGTAATGATTACCCTGGGATAGGGGCTAGGCAGTGAGATTTTGTAAACATTCCCAGGTAATTCTCAATGTGCAACTAATGTTGAGAACCACTGCCGTCGGAATAGGGGCCCCTTCAGACAGGTTCGAAGACCTCATACCCGCCTTCCCCCTTTTCCTGGCCCAGGTACCTGGCTTCCCTGCGTGGCCATGTGGCCGCTGTGTACCAGATCGCATGGTCAGCCGACAGCCGGCTCCTGGTCAGCGGCAGCAGTGACAGCACACTGAAGGTGTGGGATGTGAAGGCCCAGAAGCTGGCTGCGGACCTGCCAGGCCACGCGGATGAGGTATGGCTGACCCTTATGAGCAGAAGTGGGGTGGGCGGTGGGGCTGAAGCCTGGCCCTTCTGCCCCCCACCCTCTTTACTGACCTGCCTCCCTCAACCCCCACCTCGGTTTAGGTATATGCTGTTGACTGGAGTCCGGATGGCCAGAGGGTGGCAAGTGGTGGAAAGGACAAATGCCTCCGGATGTGAGTGTGTGCTTGGCTCTCCTGCCCTCAAGTTGGTCACTCTCGACACCTTTCCCTTCTGGTGAATTCCGAGGGCTCTCCAGGGGCCAAAGACAGTGTGTGGTGCCAGGTTCTTTTGGTGGTTAAGAGGGCAGGTGCGGAATTCCCGGGAATATGGGAAACTCTGACGGTGCTCTCCGGGGGGCAGGCCCAGGGGCCCTCCAGTAGGAGGCGGTAGTTCTCACTTCCAGTCCTGGCTCTGGCTTTCACTGTGCAGTCTTGGAAAGTGTGCGGTTCACCTGCCTCATGGGAGTTGCCAAGCTTCAGCAGACAGGGCGATCAAAGATAGGTGAACGGCCTTGGGAAGCTGAAGCGTGTGTACTTGGAGAGAACTGTCGTTTGCCATTAGATGACCCTCGTGGACATACGAGCAGCCAGGCCCTGGGATGAGGCCTTGGCCAGGGCAGGCAGTGGGTACCTCACCTAACTTTGGGTAGCTGGAGCAGACATGATAGTGAGGCTTTTGATGACTGGGTGAACCACAGGCTCTCCCTGTCATGGGCTCCTGGGATTATCTGGCATCCTCCCTTCCCAAGATGAGACATACCATGCTCTTCCCTCCCCTCCTCCCACAGATGGAGAAGATGAAAAATCCCAAGTTCTTGGGGACCTCTACCTGCACTTGCCTCTCCAGCGGCTTGCCCCGACACAGACCAAAGGTCAACATGGTGACTCTGCTAATGAGCATGGCCTGCTGTCCTTGGAGCCGGAGAGCGGAGGTCCCGGGGGACTACCAGTGAGCTCAGCCCTTGGCCATCCCATCGCTGGTGGTGGGGGCCCGGCTATGGAGCCCTGCTGCTGCCCCTTCTCCTTTCCTAAATGTTCTTTCTATTCAGTGTCAGAGCCGAGATTCTGTGACCAAATAAATCGCTTCTATTTTGTGTACTCAAGTTGTGGTTCCTTGTCCTAGAATCCCAAGGCTCACCAGAGGACTATGCTACATCAGTTTGCCTAACCCCTCCCTCTGGGCTGCACCAAAACGCTACTAATGGGAAAGTTGCTTCTCTTCTCTCTCCTGTGCCTGCGAGGGAGAGGCCAGTTGAGGCAGGGAGACTGGCTGAAGCCGCAGGATGGTGGCCAGAGGAAAACAGCCTGCGCTGTCCGATATGGTAGATGCCAGCCACGTGCAACTGTCTCCGTTCCCCAGAGTCCCGGGTGGCTAGGAATGCAGTCCTGCGACGCTAGCATATGGCTGCTGGACAGCAGAGATCACACCACCTTCATCACCATGGGGTGATGTGCTCTCCTCCGCCCCCTCCCACACAGCACTCTCCTCGAGGTCCCACTGTGCAGTGAGCCCTGTGCTGGGCGCTCGGGGTACAGAGCGGAAGGTGACAGCTGTCCTGGGGGTCCCAGAGCGTGCAGGGGGCAGCGCTGCAGCAGCAGTGGGTGTGGTGGGAGAGGGGACCATGATTCTTTGGCCTAGGAGGGCTTTCACGGAATGGAGGGAATCCCACCGGATGTCCTCAGACTTGACCAGAACCTTGCCTTGCAAGCATCCTGCCTCTACTTTCTCCTGTTTCGATGCTCAGGCAATCTGCTCAGGGTGAATTTCAAAATGACCTTGAACAGTCTACTCAGGGTCATGGCCATGGTGTTTCTAATCTCCCTCCCCCCACCATGCTCTCAGGTCTGGCTGCGTCTCAGTCTCCACCTGGCACAGAGGTCTCCGCACTGGGGCGCACAAAGGGCAAAGGGCGGGTGCTGACTGCCGAGTTCCTACCCTGCATGGGCCCTTGCTCTGCGGTGCGCTCATGGGAGCCTCGTGGTAACCCTGCCGTTGTGCTTGTAGGGTTCTCGCATCCCTGAGACAGCCTGGGGAGCTTAAATGGTTTGTCCATGCCCTCACATCCAGGAAGAACCAGGAGGAAATCAGGTTGCACCCCCAAACTGTGCACTTTGCACCCGTGCTTCCCGAGCCCAGGTCTGGTGTGGACAAGCTAGACTGCCACCACCTCTCTCCAGCATGGCCGTTTGTCCCGGTCTTTGAGTAACATCTGTTCTTGCACAGGGCAAGGGGTGGTGTTGGCAGAACCAAACAGTAGGTGAGGATAAGAGCCCGCTGCCCGGCCACCCTTGTGTTCTGTGTCCCTTAATCCCAAGCTGGACTTCCAGTCCAGAAGCCAGGAGGGTGGATGGCAGCCAGCCCTACTGTCGGCATGAAGCAGAACTCAGGGTGCTGGGTGGCCTGCAGTGCTTTAATGAGGGATCTGGACCCAGTCCAAATCTGGGGAAGGGACGCCTAGTGGCTGTGGGCAGTGGCTGACCTGACCTGGCCTCTGACGTCTCCAGGTGAGTGGAGCTCCTGTCTAGCCTTGGCCCCAACCCAGGGGTGGAGTTTGGGGACCACCGCCACCAAGCCCCAGGCGGGCTGGTCAGCAGTTCCCTAGCATGGTGTTGGTGGTCCCATTTCACGATTCTGGTTCCTGAGAGCCCTGGGCTGAAGCTGAAGGTAGGCGCGGGGCTTCCTGGGGCCCTTAGTAGGGAAACAGGTATTCCAGATCTTCGAGCTTCCGCATGTCCTCCAGCCCAAGGGACACGGTTTTCCTCTGGGGTTCCTTGCGCTGCACGGTGATCTGGATAGGGTTGTTCTCAGGGAAGCTGTTCAAGTCAGTGGCCACGGTTGCAAACTGGAATAAAACAAAACTCCTCAAGATTCCTTCCCAGACCTGACCCTGGCTCAGCTCTTTGTTGGCCCAAATGGGGTCTTGGTGAGCCTTACCACCTGCTCATGGATCCCTACAAGGGTGTGAACCTGTGCCTTCCCTATTATGTGAGGTTTCCAGCCCCAGGGCTGGAAGCCCCCACCCCCACGCCCCTGCCCACCTCCCTTCCCTTCTTTGTCCCCCTTTCACCTCTGCCCTTTGTTTCCCTCAATGTCCTTCACTCCCTGGCCTGCTCTCAAGTCTTGGTACTGAGTTGAAGAATCCCAGAGCTAACGGTGGAAGCTAAACATTAGAGAGAGGCTGGTGAATAGATTAGTTTGCATTCCCCAGGGGGCCCCAGAGGGGCTTAGTCCTTCCACCTCCTGGAGAAAGCAGCCTGGAATTCACACTCATTCTTCCAGGCAGAAAGACAGCCAGCAGGAAGATGAGCCCTGGGGTCATCAGGGTGTCCCCAAGCCTCCCAAACCCCTGGCTCAGACCTCTCTCCCCGCCTCCTCCACCCGCCCCGGCTCTCATCTCCCAGGGCTCACTTTGTAAGGCTTGCACCACTTCCCCACCCCGGCTGTGTTGGCGGCGCGGACAGTGAGGCAGTAAGTCGTGTTAGGCTTCAGCTCCATCAGCTTGACGGTGGTGCCCAAGATCTTGTTGAAGATCCACGGGCGATTCTTTGCCTTGGGTGGCTCATTGTCATGTGTCCTGGCCACCTCCTGCAACAGGACCTGGTAGAAACTGACCTGCTGCTTGCCTAGGGCATAGGTCCAGGAAATCTAGAGGAAGAGAGCCCCCCCAGACTTCTCATCAGACCTGCTCCAGGCTGTCCTCCCCTCCCTCCCAACCCCCCTGAGTGCCCCACTCCCATCCCCTGCCCCTCCCAGGGCTGACGCAGGGCTGATGGAAGGTGCAAGGGACTCCACGGCCCTGCAGCATAGGTGACTCCCTGGGCACCCCCACCCACTTCAGAGAGTATCCCCATCACATATTTCTTCTAGACTAGTTGAGAGGACCCTTAAAGTTCATCTTGTCTACGTTGCTCATTGCAGATGAGGTTACAAGCTCAGAGAGGACAAGTGGCTGGCCTGGGGTCACAGAATGCCAGATCCAAAGTTCAAACGGGTAGCTCCAGAGGCCACATACTTCGGGCTACGATAAGAGCTCAGGGAGTTTCTGTAACACTGCAGATTCCTGGCCCTGCTGCCTCCTGTCTGGTTTCCCATTCCCAGTTTCCCCTCCATCCAGGCCAGCGGGTCTCAAACTTGGGTGTGCATCAGGATATGCTAGAGGACTCAGTGAAACAGATTGCAGGCCCCCACAGTTTCTGATTTGATAGGCCCATCCACGGGGGAGGTGGAGGGGATGAGAATTTAAACTGCTAACATGTTGCGGTGTGGTGCTGATGCTGTTGGTGGTCTGAGAACCACACTTTAAGAGACACTGCTCCTCTGGGACTTCCAGATCTATCTTCTAAAATACAGCTCACTGGGGCACCTGGGTGTCTCAGTGGGTTAAAGCCTCTGTCTTCAGCTCAGGTCATGATCGAGCCCCACATTGGGGATCGAGCCCCACATTAGGCTTTCTGCTCAGTGGGGAGCCTGCTTCTCCACCACCCCGTCCCTCTCTGCCTGCCTCTCTGCCTACTTGTGATCTCTGTCAAATGAATAAATAAAATCTTTAAAAAATAATGAAAATAAAATACAGCTCAAATTCCATCCACCGACAGATACAAAGCTTTGCAAAAGCTGTTCTCTACCACTTACAGAAAAGTCTATAGTAGCCTAACAGTGCAGGACCTCTGAAAAAATGACTCTGGACTAATTTTCCCCTCTGTTCGCTGTCCTGGCCTCTAGAACAGTGCTATTCGGCCGGGGGCCCACAGTCCATTGGCCTCATCTGGGAGTTTGTTAGTGGTGCAGATTTGCAGGCCCCCAGGCAGACCTACTGAGTCAGAATATCCAGGGATGAGCCCCAGGAACCTCATTTTTTTTTTTTTAAGATTTTACCTATTTATTTGACAGACAAGGATCACAAGTAGGCAGAGACACAGGCAGAGAGGAGGAAGCAGGCCCCCTGCCGAGCAGAGAGCCCGGTATGGGGCTCGATCCCAGGACCCTGAGATCATGACCTGAGCCCAAGGCAGAGGATTAACCCACTGAGCCACCCAGGCGCCCCCCCCAGGAACCTCATTTTTAACAAGAAGTTTGGATCTGCAGGTACTGAATATCGTGAGAAGCCCCGGATTGAGACCTGAATGTTTGCTCCCACATTCTCACCCCTGTGAGGCGTTGCTCGTGTCAGCCCGTCCACGGAACACCATTCTCCCATCCCTGGACATTCACACCCTACCTCTGCGTCCCAGCTCAAATGTTACCAAAGCCACCAAGCGTATTCCTGCACCCAGAAATAATGTTTCTTTCCCTCTAAATTCCTGGTGACACTTGATCTGAGCTCTTCCTACAGCACTGTGCCCATTTGTGGCTAGCTCTGGAGGTCCTTAAAAACACAGCCTCACTCCGCAGGCAGTGAGTGGGTGTCTTCATACACCCTGTGGAGCTCAGCTCAGTGCCTAGCACATGGGGGCGGCTGGGGAGCCTGCGCCAAACGCACCTAGAGGGAAACATACCACAGCTGTGGAATCGCTGACGGTGTGTTCACAGATGAAGGGGGCCTCTGGCACGTCCATGACTATAGAGGACTCTGAGGGGGTCGAGGAGGTGTCCGTGTCCAGCTCAGGGTTGTCAAGGTCCAGCAGGCCCCCAGGGGCGATTTGAGATTTTGACTCGTGGGGGCAGAGGGCCAGGTCCCTATTTTCTAACTCCTTGGCCACCGAGGAGAAGCTGAGTTTGTTCAGCTCGCCCTCCAGCATCCCTGCGAAGAAGCTGCTGTTGGGCTGGGTCACAGCCAGTTTGATGGGATTCAGCAAGGTGGATGAGATGGGGGAGATGCTGGTGTCGTCAGAGCTGCATTCAGAGTCCTCCACTGGCATCGACTTCCTGAGTGGGAGGGAGACAGGTGAGCTCGCAGGAGGCTGCCGCCGCCCCGGCCCACAAAGCTGAGAAGCTCCCCGAGGGCCCTCCTTGCACCCTGCTCACCAAAATCCCCAGCTGCTTCTGAACCACTCAGAACATTCTTAGCACTCTGTAGCAAGGCATCAACCACCCCAGGGCACTTACTGAAAAAATGCAGATTCCCGGTCCCTGCCCCACTTTGGGATGGGACTAGGGAAGCTGCTAACGTATCTTTAATAAGGTCTTCAGACAAATTCTGAGCCCTGTATTCGGAGAACCACAATTTGAGAAATGGTGCTCAACCCTTAAGTCCTCCTTCCAAAGTGGGTGTACATAACCCCGGGGAAGTCCCAAGCCAGTCTAAGGGGAGTATGGAAAAATATCTGAAAGTATCTAAAAGAAAAATAATTAAACTTTACTTGTATTTACTTCTACTGTTTAAGAGTAATTACTAATTTATTTACTTAGGGGATGCCTGTGTGGCTCAGTCGGTTGAGCGGCTGCCTTCAGCTGGGGTCATGATCCCTGTGTCCTGGGATCGGGTCCCACATCGGGCTCCCTGCACAGTGGGGAGCCTGCTTCTCCCTCTGCCTCTCTTCCTGCCATTCTGCCTGCCTCTGTGCTCTCTCCAACAAATAAATAAAAATAAAATCTTTAATTTATTTACTTAGATTTTCTTTCTTTTTTTTTTAAGGTTTTATTTATTTGACAGAGATCACAAGTAGGCAGAGAGGCAGGCAGAGGGAGAGAAGCAGGCTCCCTGCTGAGCAGAGAGCCCGATTCAGGGCTCGATCCCAGGACCTGAGCACAAGGCAGAGGCTTAACCCACTCAGCCACCAAGGCGCCCCTACTTAGGTTTTCTGACATTTAACAATATTAATATGTAGCATGTAAAATTAATAATAGTACACGTAAGATTTACAAATATGGGGGTAAACACTCAAAAAACTTTTCTTTCCATCCAAACTTTGTTAAATTTTGAAATATTTTACACATATACAAGATAATCAAGAATAATATATTAGCAGATATAATATACTATACAGTATATATAACCATACAGTATAATACAATACAGTATACAGTATAATACACAGTATACAGTATACATATATACCACAGTATACAGTATAATAACTATACTATGCAGTATAACAGTATAATAACTATATAGCATAATATATACAATATAACATACACTATACAGTATAATATACATAGTTTACAGTATATACACTATACAGTATAATAACTGTATATATAACTTATATATAACATACACTATACAGTATAATAACTATATAGCACAGAGTATAACTATACAGTATAATATAATATACAGTATAACTGTATACAGTATAATAACTGTACACTATACAGTATACTACACAGTATACACTATACACTATACAATATAGTATAATATACTATACAGTATAATAACTATAATTAATAATACTATAATATATATATATAATATAATTATAATAATAATACCTCTTGGTCTCGAGGTTGTGGGCTCAAGCCCCATGCTGGGTGCAGAGATTACTTAAAAATAAAATTAAAAAAATAAATAAATAAAAATTTGGGGTGCCTGGGTGGCTCAGTTGGTTAAGCGTCTGCCTTTGACTCAGGTCATGATCCCAGGGTCCTGGGATCGAGTCCCACAGTGGGCTCCCTGCTCAGCAGGGAGCCTGCTTCTCCCTCTCCCTCTACCTGCCACCCCGCCTGCTTGTGCTTGCTCTCTCTCTTGTCAAACAAATAAATGAAATCTTCAAAAACTAATAACACCTTATTGTGTATTTGAAACTTGCTAAAAGATCTTAAAAGTTCGTATCACAAGAGGCAAATCTGTCACCATGAGTGGTGACAGATGGAAATGGAACTTATTGGGGCAATCACTTCACCACACACACACACACACACACACGCACGCACACATCAAATCATGTTATACACCTTCCAAGGATACAACGTTATGTGCCAACTGCATCTCAATAAAACTGGAAAAAATGAATATATGATAAAATGAGAAAATAAAGAATGAGATATTAAGCTTCCACTTAGCAACCATCCAATTTCAGAAGTAGACCTCACCAGCATAGCTAAAGCCCGCAGGACACTTCTGTCCCGCACATGACCACTCCACGGTAACCAGTACAGCACATTTCAGGTTTTGTGTTTATTATTATACCTGTGTCTCCATAGGTTTGTGAGCGATGTCTGCTATCCTTCAGCAACATCGATTTATTTTGCGTATTTTAAAACTTCATATAAATAAATGATATCACACATTGACCAGCAGCTTGCTTTTTTTTTACCCCATTGATCTTTAAAATTTTATTTATTTATTTATTTATAAAAAGATTTTATTTATTTATCTGACAGACAGAGATCACAAGTAGGCAGAGAGGCAGGCAGGGGAAGGGGGAGCAGGTTCCCTGCTGAGCAGAGAGCCTGATGCGGGGCTCGATCCCAGGACCCTGGGATCATGACCTGAGCCGAAGGCAGAGGCTTTAACCCACTGAGCCACCCAGGCTCCCCAAATTTTTATTTATTTTTTTAAAAAGATTTTATTTTTAAGTAATCTCTGCACCCAGCATGGGGCTTGAGCCCACAACCCGGAGACCAAGAGGCCCGCACTCCACCGACTGAACCAGCCAGGCACTCCAACATTGTTTGTACTGACACATGTAGCTTTGGTTCAGTCATTGTAACTGCTGTACATTTTTCATTACATGGATATTTGTATTTTTACCAATTCTTGGCTATTACAATGAAAAACCTTGTATGTGTTTTCTTTTTTTATTTAATTTATTTATTTACTGATAAAGTACAGAATCCAAAAATTTTGGCTTTCAGATCTTTTTTTTAACCTTGACCCAAAGTAAATACATATTTCCTACTATACTGAACATGCACATAAAACTAAACCACGGGGCACGTGGGTGGCTCAGTCAGTTAAGCGGCCAACTCAAGCCCTTCTCCCCACCTCTACCCTCTGGCCTTAGAAAGGAGGATAGGACCAGACTTTTGTCTTACGATAGACTGATGGTATCTTCCTGCAAGAAGTTAACCAAACTGCCCCTTGCGGAAAGTGGGAGGCCTTTGGTAGTGACGGTCCTGTTCATAGACTTGGGGTTTGGAAAGGGCTTCGACAGTTGATCAAGTGCATTCAGAACGTTGAGGGTTTCCTTCTTCAGCATGGCTTCTTCCCCATCTCCCACTCTACATAGTGTCTCTGATGCCATCTTGTTTGTTTGGGACCACAGCCGTCACTACACAGCTGACAGGAAGCAGAGAGAAACCGGGGGCAGTGGACCCACCCTTAGTTAGCGTGGGATGGGGGTGCAATGAGCTGACTTCATAATCATCACCGAGTGTAACAATTAGGGGCCCGCCTCCCCCTTGGTCTGAAGCTGCTGCTGCCTAGAGCCAATGGCAGGAGTGGGGTATAAGGCACAGACTACAGCAACCCTTGGGCCCCTTCCAGTTCTGATGCTCTGTGGTTAACAGCAGCCCTGCCTCTTTCTGAAGATCTCAAAATGATTACCACCCGTCCCCCTGGGAGCTGCTGGGGAAGGAGGAGCAGGGTGGTGAGAGAAGGCTCCTGGGTGTGGTGGGAGGCGGCAGGGGCCCTGGGAAACAAGCGGGACTGAAATGGGTCTCTGGGAGTGGAGGACTTTGTCCCTAGGATGTTGAGGCTCTATATCCTGAAATCCTAGGCAGCAAACCCCCACTGTGTCCTAGGCAAAGGGAAAGTCCAGATGGCTCATGGGGTTCACAGGTCACATACAGCCAGGTTTTACTGCTAGAACTCAAAATGTGCCACATCCTCACCCCAAGTGTTTTCATGTGTTGAGTGACAATGGTGGGTGCCGCAGAGGAACCCAAATATGGGGCAGACATTTTTGTGTGTGCAAGAAAACCACCGTACTGTAAGAAAACCTACATACAACTTCGGGGGCATTCAGATGTGGATTTGCCCACTCTAAGTCCAGCTCTGCACCGACAGGTTGTGTAAGCTCTGGCAAGTGACGTCACCTGGCAGAGCCTCAGTTTCCACCTCTGTGAAATGAGGACAAACCAGCACCGGCCTCGCTGGATCGTGAGGAGGTAACCCTGCAAAGTTGTGTTATGTCCTACAGAGGACGTGGCAAAGCAAAGGACATCTAACAATGCCAAATCATATTTTTTTTATGTTCCAAATCAACAGGGCTTTTGTTGTTGCCAATCATCCAAAAAATAATGTTGTTTCTTTTCTCCGAAAATAGAGACGCAGATGCCCTCTCTGCGCTCTGCTGCTTCTTAGCACCTGCCATCCAATCTGTAATTACCCGGTATCTTTGATTCCTCTCCTCTATCCTCGTCCCTAACAGGTAGGTGCCGCAGCGCACCGACGTTTCGTCTGGTCGACCTCTCCCGCCCAGCATTTAGAACAGAAGCGTACGCCGAGAGGCGCGCAACACGGTGTCGGCGCGCGCCCGGGGAGGCAGGGGAAGGCGGCTGCGGGCGCCTTGTGCCCGGCGAGGCCGGCCAGGAGCTGGGCGCTAGGGGACACCCGCTGGAAAAGGCGGGGGGCGTGGCGTTGCTCGTGCCTGCGCGCGGCTCCGCCCCAGCCGCCCTATCGCCACGCGGCCAGCAGATGGCGCTGCAGGCCAGTCCTTGGCGCCCGGAAGGCGGAAGCGCGGCGGGGCGGAGGCGCAGAGAATCGGCGGGGGCCGCCCCCTCCTCACCGCCCCCCGCGGCACCTCCGGAAAGAGGCGTCACGGGGCGTGAGGAGAGAGCCCAGCGGATGCCCCCAGGACAAGCATCCCCGAGCGCGGCGACCCGGGGGCCCCCAGGGAACATGGGCGTGCTCAGGGCCGGGCTGTGCCCGGGCCTCACCCAGGACACGGTCGGGCAACTGAGGACCCGCGGGATCAGGACAGGTGACCGCGTGCGCGCCACCCAGCTGGGCCCCTTGCGGACGGGGCGTGTCCCGCACCGGCTGACCCGGGAGGGGCCGTCCCCTCCGCGCTCTGTCCCGCACTTCTCGGGAGAGGCGGGAAGGCGGGAGGAGGGCCATGCGAGCCCCCCGGGGAGGGCAGAACCCCTACCCAGGTGCTGGGCGCCTCGCCGGACCCCGCGTCTCTGTGCTGTTACCGAGGCCGCCTGGGACGTCCTGTCCCGAGGTAGAACCGTCACTCCACTGTAGGTAGCCAATAAGCCAAGTGTGGAAAGCGCGGGCCTCCCTTCCTACCAGTCAACCGCTTGGGTCTTGTTTTCAGTGGTGGACCTGGTTTCCGCAGACCTAGAGGACGTAGCCCAGAAATGTGCCTTGTCTTACAAGGTGAGCTGCCCATCTCCGCGCTCCAAAGCTGGGTGAGTCCAGATGCTCACCCCCGCGAGCCAAAGGAGCCAAGGGTTCCCCTAGGTTGATAAGTAAGGTGGGGGAGCGTATGAGACCCTGGGATGCCCCCTCCTCTGGCCGGCCGTTGCTGAGAAGCATCCCCGACCCAACCCTGAGTTGCCCCTGCCCCTTCCGCAGGCCCTGGTTGCCCTGAGAAGGGTATTGCTGGCCCAATTCTCAGCCTTCCCCTGCAATGGCGCTGATCTGTACGAGGAACTGAAGACTTCCACTGCCATCCTGTCCACTGGCATCCAAAGGTTTGTATGTGTACTTGGAGAGGAAGGTGAGAGGCTGGAGGACAGGACTGCCTCCACTGTGGCCGCCTATGCCTGAATCTAGAGAGAGCAGGGTTTTCAAGCAGTGGTGGGGGCAGCATGGACCAATGGTCAGGACTTCTGAGTTCTCTTACCCTATAATAGCGTTTCTCGACTTCACACTCCTCTAACATTTTGGGATTTGTAATTACTTGGTTGGGGTGAGGGTAAGGGGGTCTGTCCTGTGCATTATAGGGTTTATGGCCACATCCCTGGCCCGTGTTGACTAAGACATCAGTTGTACCTGTCTTCTCCCCATGTTGTGTCAACCAAAAACATCTTCTGGTGTTGCCAGATGAACCCGAGCAAAGTTGCTTTGATGGAGAACCACTATTCTATAACACAAGATGTCAGTATTTCATTATTATTCAAGAGATCAGAACAACTCTGGTCTGGCCCTGCCTCCCACTTCACTTAAGGACAGGGCAGGAGAACGTGGCAGGACTGATAACACACCGAGTGCCTCCTGGGTACCGGCCATGGACATTAAGTTATATAATCTCCTCAGTGATCCTGCGTGTTAGTGATTATTAACCAAACTTGAGTTTAGCCCAAGAGGTTGGAGGGGCGAGGAGTGCGGGGGGGAGCAGCCCTGGGACACTCAATCAGAACTGGGTGCATTCCCCACACTTGGGAGCAAGAGGGGCCAAGAGAGTTTTCATGGGGGAGGACTTCGATTCTGCTGTGTTGTTGGGAGAGGGAAAGCATTGGAAGACAACAGCCAGTTTCCTGCCAAGGAAGTCTGACATCTTTCCCAGCCTGTGTGTGCGGAAGTTGATGAGGAACTCTGCCACGAGCAAGGTCCCTGGATTGGTTTGGCCCTTGCTGTTCCCCTGACACGCTCTCCTGGCAAGGTTCACGCAGCATGGGGCTTGCTTCTCCCGGGTGGGGGGCTGGGTCTTACCCCATCAAGCATACCCTATGTCTACTAGGTGCCACATATGTGCACATGATGCGTGTACGAGGCTGGCACAGTTCCTGAGCTTCATGAGCGTGGGGTCTAGCGGGTAGAAAGAAGAGCAGGTGAAGGGCGCTCACCTACTGGGTGGCTCAGTAGGTTAAGCCTCTGCTTTCGGCTCAGGTCATGGTCTCAGGGTCCTGGGATCAAGCCCCGCATGGGGCTCTTTGTTGGCAGGGAGCCTGCTTCCCCCTCTCTCTTCCTGCCTCTCTGCCTACTTGTGATCTCTCTTTCTGTCATGTAAGTAAATAAAATCTTAAAAAAAAAAAAAAAAAAAAGAGCAGGTGAGCAGGAGAGGGGTGGAAGCGTGTGTGGTGGCAGCAGAAGGAGGGACTGATAAACCGGAAGCAGACCTGTCCCGGGGGCTTGGCAAGCTTATGAAAACTGACATAGGCAGAGGAAGCACTTAGGGAGCAGTCCAGGGGTAAATGGGCAGCATTGTGGCCACAGTGGGTCAATGCAAGGGAAATCAGAGTGGTTCCAGAAAGCTCTGTGGGGGAGGCAGGCCCTCTCTGAGCGCCTACGAAGAACCTGGCCCTGAGCTCGCGCTTCGCAGCACATGATTTCATTTTTTTTCCTCCACCGCCACCGATGAGCGAGTTACAGTCAGACTCAGCGATTGGTAAGATGAGGAAACTGAGGCTCAGGTTAAGTGCTTGCTTAATTTCTCTTGGCTAGTAAGTGGGAGGCCAGGCGCTTGGGGTTATATCTGTCATGCTCCCGACTCTGCCTCGCCTGCCCTGTTGCCCCTCTCCTAGTGGGAGGCCGGAATGCGCTGGGAGCTGTCGGCACAGGGCAGAGGTGTGCAGGGCGGACTGGACGGGGGAGGCCTGCGGGGGAGATAGCAGTGCTGGGGGCTGAGAGTCCGACCCAGGGCAGGTAACATGCAGGAGAGGTGTAGAAGAGGTGTGGAAGGCCTTACTAGCTGGTGGGACGTAGGTGTGAAGAGTCAGATGAGGCTCTAGGTTTCCAGCCAGGTGCTCAGTGTTCCGTGGACACTGGACAGATGTAACTTTTTTGAAAGTTAGGTAGGGAGTTACATAGACATTTGAGAAATACTTCATTCATTCAAAGTAAACGAGCTTTTTTGTAGTGGGCCATCTCAGAGCCTGGTGTGCACTGTGAGTCTTTACAGGGACCCTAGAGCATGAAGTGTACCTTGCAGGAAGTTGTATCGATGGGTGGAGAGAAATGGTTCTGCGAGGGCTTGAGCTATGTCTCGTTCATCTCCGTATCTCCCTCATTTTATTTACTTATTTTTTTAAACGCCTGCCTGCCTGCCTTCTTCCTTCCTTCCTTCTTTCCTTCTTCTTTCTTTCTTTTAGATTTTATTTATTTATTTGACAGAGAGAGAGAGAGTGAGCACAAGCAGGGAGAGCTGCAGACGGAGAGAAGGGGAGAAGCAGGCTTCCGCACTGAGCAAGGAGCCCGACGTAGGGCTCCATCCTGGGACCCTGGGATCTTGACATGAGGCAAAGGCAGATGCTCAACCAGTTGAGAAACCCAGGCGCTCCTGTATCTCCCTCATTTTAGAGGAAGGCCTTCAGGAAATAGGGAGTATTTAGGCTATGTTGGAATGAATGCCCCCCCCCCCAAAAAAAACCTAAAAGCCAATTCCAAAGGATCAGTCCCAGAAATCGGTTGTATTCAAAGCAGGTGGTAAGACCCAGGTGTGGTTTTGCTGCACAAGGCAGGTGGGGCGGGGGGCAGGAGGGGTTGTCTCTCCACTGAGTTAGAGGTGATTAATAGTGGTCCTCTGGGCAGTAGGAGAAGTGACACAGGAATACAGGTGAGAAGCCGGCTGAGGGGGATTTGGGAATTCCTTCTGCAGCGTCCTCACAGTCAAGAATGAGGTCGATTTTTGTTTGGAGAGTCAACGCCAGTGGGTTAGGCCAGGCTACACATTAGAATCATCTGGGAGGTTAAGAAATATTTATGCCTGGGTCCCACCCATTCTGACTTTATTGCTCTAGGCCATTGGTTCCCAAACTTGTCCACACAATGGAATCACTCAGGGAGGAGTGTCTGCCTGGCTCAGTCAGTAGAGTGTGTGACTCTTGATTTTGGGGCTGTGAGTTCAAGCCCCATGCTGGATGTAGAGATTACTTAAAAATAAAATCTTAGGAAAAAAAAATCATGGGGGCACTTGGGTGGCTCACTGCCTTGGTTAAGCATCTGCCTTCACCTCAGGTCACGATCCTGGGGTCCTGGGATTGAGTCCTGAGTCAGGCTTCCTCCTCTGAGGGAAGTCTGCTCCTCCTCCCACAAATAAATAAATGAAATCTTAAAATAAAATAAAATCTTAAAAACAAAAGAATCACTTGGGGAATCTTTTAACATCCTCAAAGGTTATGCCTCCTACAGACCAATTAAATCACATTCTCTGGGGATGGGACACAGGGATCAGTAGTGTTTGAAGTTCCCCGTGATTCCAGTGTGCACACAGGTTTGGGAACCGCTAATACAAGCTTCTTTTTCAAAACTGCTCTTCTGATTTTAATATGCAGGCAGGATCGAGAATCACGAATCTAGCCTAGTGGTTTTCAAATGTGGAAATGCA
This sequence comes from Mustela nivalis, assembly GCF_964662115.1. NCBI lineage: Eukaryota > Metazoa > Chordata > Mammalia > Carnivora > Mustelidae > Mustela > Mustela nivalis. Next base: position 25,371,270 of record NC_139036.1, on the reverse strand, counting down.
TCCATACCACCTAGAGGCCTTGTTGAAACTCCTGCATTCTCCAGTTTCTGATGTGGGGGGCATGGGAGGTGGGTGAGAGTTTGCATTTCATGCCAGTTCCTAGTGCTGCTGCTGCTGGTCTGGGGAACCACACCAGGAGAACTCCTGCTGTGCTGGAGCTAGGGATTGTCTGATCCCAAGGGGAGAAGCCACAGCCCTGGAGTGGTGACAGGAACGATTTGACTGGCAGGGACCTGTGCTTAGAATCATGGGGTCCTCGAAATTGGAATCAATTCCCAAGGTGCTGCTTGGCACAGAAGGGTCTTGGGAGGTCTTCAAGAACCGTTTAGGGTACTAGACCCCATGAAGCTGTTTACAGGGCTGGAGAAAGGATGCGTGAGGCCAGGACGCAGAGCTGTTGGTAATGGGGTGTGGTTTAGGGGAAGCCACTTCAGCCCACATTTGGGTGGGGAGTGCAGTGTGGTTAGTGGCCCGTTTCTTTTGTGATGGTTGGAGGACAGAACATGGATTTGGAATTGGCTGTGTCTTGTCTTTACCCGAAGGCTTCCACGGCCAGAATGTTGACAATATAGGAACCAAATAACTAAATACTACTGTTCTACCACTTGTTTCTCTAGGAACATTTATTGTGTCTCCCCTGTGTTTCTAGCATTGGGCCAATGTCCTTGCCCCTGGGTGCTCTGGGCCAAATGTGTAGAGAGACAAAAACAAGCACATAGAAAATAATCACCATCCTCCAGAACAGAGTGAATTCAGCACGGCCGCAGGATACAAGATCAGCACATAAAAATCAATTGCGTTTCTATATACTCAAAACAAACTTGTGGAAATGGAAATTAAAACATAATACCATTTACAGTTGCTCTGAAGAAAATGAAGTACTTAGGTCTAAATCTAACAGAGCAGGTATAGGAGCTGTGTGCTGAAAATTAAAACTTGCTGATGAAAGAAATCAAAGACGACCCAAATAAATGGAGAGACAAACTGTATTCATGGATTGAAAGACTCAGCATAGTAAAGATGTCAATTCTCCCCAAATTGCCCTATAAATGTAATGTAGTACCTACCAAAATCCCAGCAGACTTTTTTTTTTTTTTGGTGAATGTAAGGCTTATCCTAATAATTACATGGAAAAAAGCCAATGACCTTGAATTGCTAAAACATTTTTGAAAAAGAATAAAGTTGGAGGACTCAGTCTGCTAAACGTTCTTACTATAAAGAAGTAATCAAGATAGATATGATATCGGCCAAGTGAAAGAGAAATAAATCAGCAGAGTCACATAAAGAATCTAGCAATAGACCTACAAATACGTCCAACTGAATTTTTTTTAAGATCTTAAGTAATCTTAAAAAGAAAAAAAAAAAAAGATCTTAATCTTTATACCTAATGTGGGGCTCAAACTCACAACCCTGAGATCAAGTTACATGCTCCTCAAGCTGAGCCAGGCAGGCACCCTAAAACTGTCAAGCTTTTAGAATAAAAGGAAGAAAATCTTTGAGAACTAGGGCTAAGTGAAGGGTTCTTAGACTTGACACCAAAGTGTCATTAATATAGATAAAATTTTTAATCAAAAAATAAAATTAAGGATGAATTCAGAATTAAAACTTTTGCTCTGCAAAAGAGAAAAAGACAAGCTGTAGAGTGGGGAAAATATTTGCAAGCCACAAAGGACTTCCATCTAGAATATAGAATTCTTAAGGGGCACCTGGGTGGCTCAGTTGATTAAGCATCTGCCTTCGGCTCAGGTCATGATCCCAGGGTCCTGGGATTGAGCCCTACGTCAGGCTCCCTGCTCAGTGCAGAACGTGCTTATCCCTCTCGCACTTCCCTTGCTTGTGTTCCCTCTCTCGCTCTCTCTCTGTCAGATAAATAAGTAAAATCTCATGGGTTGCCTAGGTGGCTCAGTCGTTAAGTGTTGTCCTTCTGCTCAGGTCATGATGGGATGGAGCCCTGCATCACGCTCCCTGTTCATCGGGAAGCCTGCTGCTTCTTCTCCCACTCCGCCTGCTTGTGTTCCTGCTCTATGTCTCTCTCTGTCAAATAAATAAATAAAATCTTTATAAATAAATAAAATCTCAAAAATAAAGTGAATAAATAAAATCTTTTTTTAAAAAGCATGAGACAGGGGCACCTGGGTGGCTCAGTGGGTTAAGCCTCTGCCTTTGGCTCAGGTCATGGTCTCAGGGTCATGGGATCTAGTCCCGCATGGGGCTCTCTGCTCATCAGGTGGCCTGCTTCCCTTCCTCTCTCTCTGCCTGCCTCTCTGCCTACTTGTGATCTGTCTCTTTGTCAAATAAATAAAATCTTAAAAAAAAAAAAAAAAGCACGAGATATATTACTACATACCTACCAGAACAGACACACCAAAAAATGGTGACAAGACTAAATGGTGGTAAGGATGTGGAGAAACTGGATTACTCATTCATTGCTAGTGGGATAGTAACATGGCATAGCCACTCAGGGAAGTAGTTCATAGTTTCTTATAAAATTAACATGTGCTGCAGCCATCAAAAAAAATGGCATCTTGCCATTTGCAGTGATGTGAATGGAACTGGAGGATGTTATGCTAAGAGAAATAAGTCAATCAGGGAAAGACAATTATATGATCTCACTGATATGTGGAATTTAAGAAACCAGGCAGAGGATCATAGGGGAGGAGAGGAAGAAATAAGACAAGATGAAACCAGACAGGGAGACAAACCATGAGAGACTCTTAGTCATAGGAAACGAACTGAGGGTTGCTGGAGGAGGGTGGGGAAGGGAATGGGGTAACAGGGTGATGGACATCGAGGAGGGCATGTGTTGTAATGAACACTGGGTATTATATACAACTGATGAATCACAGACCTGTACCCCTGAGACAAGTATTAGATTACATGTTAATTAATTGAATTTAAATTTTAAAAAAAGAAATGAAAATTAATATGTGCTTACTGTACAACCCAACAGTTGTGTTTTTGTTTTTTTAGTTTTTAGAGATGGGGAGAGGCGCACAGGGAAAGAGAATCTTTTTTTTGTTTGTTTTTAAGATTTTATTTATCCATTTGACACAGAGAAAGACAGCACAAGCCAGGAGACTGGCAGAGGGAGAGGGAGAAGCGGGCTCCCCACAGAGCAGGGAGCCCTAGGTGGGGCTAAATATCAGAGCCCCAAGATCATGACCTGAGCTGAAGGCAGATGCTTAACCGACCTAGCCACCCAGGAACCCAGGGAGAGAGAATCTTAAACAGATTCCATACCCAACGTGGAGCCCTATGCTGGGCTCAGTCTGACAAACATGAGGTCATGACCTGAGCCAAAATCAAGAGTTGGACACTTAATTGACTGAGCCACCCAGACACCCCTTAAATATTTTATTTATTTTATTTTATTTTTTTTTAAAGATTTTACTTATTTATTTGACAGAGAGAGATCACACATAGGCAGAGAGAGAGGAGGAAGCAGGCTCCCTGCTGAGCAGAGAGCCCGATGCGGGACTCGATCCCAGGACCCTGAGATCATGACCTGAGCCGAAGGCAGCGGCTTAACCCACTGAGCCACCCAGGCGCCCAAATATTTTATTTTTAAGTAATCTCTACACCCAACATGGGGTTCAAACTTCCAACCCTGAGATCGAGACACCCAGGCCCCAATGACTGAGCCAGCCAGGTGCCCCCTGGCAGTTGTATTCTTAGACATTTATTTATTTATTTAAAAGATTTTTTTTTTTTTTAAGATTTTATTTATTTATTTGACAGACAGAGATCACAAGTAGGCAGAGAGGCAGGCAGAGGAAGAGGAAGGGAAGCATGCTCCCTGCTGAGCAGAGAGCCCGATTTAGGGCTTCATCCCAGGACCCTGAGACCATGACCTGAGCCGAAGTCAGAGGCTTAACCCACTCAGCCACTCAGGCGCCCCTTAGGCATTTATTCCAGAGAAATAAAAAGAGGTTTACACAAAAACCTGTACACAAATGATCATAGCCATTTGATTCACAATTGCCCCAACCTGGAAGCAGCCTAAACAGACTTCTGTGAGTGAATGGTTAAATAAACTTGGTGTGTCTGTACCATGGGCTGCTTCTCAGCAATAAAAAACAACAGCTAGGGATACAGCAACTTGGACAGATCTCAAGATGCTGAGCGAAAGAAGCCAGCCACAACGGCTACATGCAGTGTGGTTCTATGCACGTAACATTCTTGAAATAACATCATGACAGAGGTAGAGAACAGATGGGTGGTTGCCAGGGACTCAGGGTGGGATGGGGGGGTGTGGCTATAGCAGGGTGGGCAGGGGAGACATGTAGTGATGGAAATACTCTGTTTGCATGAACATACATGTGTGATAAGATTGCATAGAACTGGGGTGCCTGCGTGGCTCAGTTGGTTAAGCCTCTGCCTTTGGCTTAGGTCATGATCTCAGGGTCCTGGGATCGAGCCCCGGTTCCCCTGCCTCTCTGCCTACTTGTGATCTCTCTGTGTCAAATAAATAAATAAAATCTTAAAAAAAGAAAAAGATTGCTTAGAACCGTACACATACACACATACATGGAACACGGGAAGTCTGGATAAGCTCTGTTGATTGCACTGTGGTTGGCTTGCGATGTTGTGCAGTACAAGAGGTCACTATTAAGGAAAGGGAGGGGAAGGGTACATGAGACCTCCCTGTACAATCTTTTTTTTTTTTTTTTGGCGACTTCCTATGAATGTATAATTATTTCAAAATTTAAAAAATGACAGGGGCACCTGGGTGGCTCAGTAGGTTAAGTGTCTGCCTTTGCCTTGGGTCATGATTCCAGGGTCCTGGGATTGAGCCCCCACAGTGGGCTCCTGGCTCTTTGGGTGTCTGCTTCTCTCCACACTCCACCCCCCAACTCCTCTTGCTATCTCTTTTTCTCTCTCAAATAAGTAAAGATCTTTAATAAGTAAATATCATAACAAATAAATAATGACAAATTATGGGAAATGCTATCAAGGAAACCCATAAGGGATTAAGATCCAGAATGGAAAGAGGACCCTTTGCTGGGATGGCAGAGACCTCTGTGGAGAGCAGAGTGATCTTCGGGCTGAGAGCAAATGCATGAGGAGGGGCTCAAGGCAGAGCTTGTACCTGTGCCCTTTTTCCCTAGGGATGTTCAGACCATCTCTGGACAGAACCCAGGCTTGGGAAGCAACATCTTGCTTTTCCTTCTTGCTTCCTATTCCCCTCTGTTCCCTCCAGTCTGCTGGGTTGATTCTATTCCTTCTCTTTCACCAGCCTGGACAAACTGCTTGATGCTGGTCTCTACACTGGAGAAGTGACTGAGATTGTAGGAGGCCCAGGTAGTGGCAAAACCCAGGTATGTGGGCAGCCAGCAGCCAGGAGGACGTGGGGATGGGGGAGGTGGGAAGGTGGGTGCATGGCTCCGGATCCCTGGGGGAGCTTCTGCCAATGTACTTGTGATTCAGAAAGAAGATAGGTGGTGAGGAGTGGGGCTTGAACTTGAGCTTGGCCCATTCGTGTCAGTGGGATCTGGACAGGATTTGGTGGGGGAAAATCCCATTCTGGGCCCTCTTTGGGGACTCACATTCTCCCAATGCCTCATCTCTTCAGGTGTGTCTTCGTGTGGCTGCAAATGTGGCCTACAGCCTGCAGCAGAATGTTCTGTACGTTGATTCCAACGGAGGACTGACAGCCTCCCGACTCCTCCAGCTACTTCAGGCTAGAACCCCAGACGAGGAGGAGCAGGTGAGAGCAGGAGGTTTGAGTTTTCTTCAAGGTTCCAATACAGAAAGACCTCATTATCCCTTATGTTGCCTGAATTTTGGGCATTTGGACGAACAGTCATTTCTGGCTTTGAAACCATGCTGTTCTATTCATTCTTCCTGTATTCTTCAAGTGTCCTGTTAGGACATTATCCCAGCATTGATGGTCCCCACACCGATCTTCCAAGTGACCCAGCTCCTTGCACACCCTAATTCAGGGCTGGCAAGTCACAGCATCTGTGTTTCCTTCCCATTTCTTGCATGGCAGACATTCCTAACCAGACCTGCCATACCTTGAGCCTGAACTCTGACTTGGCTTTACAGTGCGGTACCCAGGCAACCACCACCATGAGAACCGGCCCAGGAGACAAAGCCCATTTGCTAGCTTGGACTGGAGTCCTTATGTCTAGGTTTCTTGTTCAGCTTTAAAATCCCTCTTTATCGGGGTGCCTAGGTGGCTCAGTGGGTTAAGCCACTGCCTTCGACTCAGATCATGATCTCAGGGTTCTGGGATCGAGTCCCGTATTGAGCTCTCTGCTCAGTAGGGAGCCTGCTTCCTCCTCTCTCTCTGCCTGCCTCTCTGCCTGCTTGTCATCTCTCTCTGTCAAATAAATAAAATCTCTTTAAAAAAATTTTATATAAAAATAATCCCTCTTTATCTTGCGTAAGCCCCTGCTCCCTCTTATCCAAAGCCCCTTCTTCACCTTGCCACACCCTTAGGCAGGAGCCCTCCAGAAGATCCAGGTGGTGCGTGCGTTTGACATCTTCCAGATGTTGGCTGTGCTGCAGGACTTCCGAGGCACCGTGTCCCAGCAGGTGAGCCTGTTGTTCTGCCCCTCCCTGCTTCACCTAGCTTGCGGGAGGCTATCTGCCAGGGGCAGGTGGCCTAGGACAGACTGGCAAAGCAGATTGTGCCATCTGGTGACTCCAGCTGTGCCTGCCACTGCCAGGGTGGGATTCCCGTGTGCTTAATCCATTCCTGAGTGCCTCACTGTTTTCCTGCCCATCCCCACTGAACAGTAAGACCCTTGATGCAAGGATCAAGTCATATTCATTTCTGCATTCATCCTCCCTGGATCAGCAAGGATTACTTTCAGCTGCAAGTAAGAGAGGCTGTGTGACAGGCACTTGAACCTTGAGGACATTTAATTACCTGATACCACGGAACTGGAGTGGGCAAGTCCGTGGATTCAGGGCTCTAGGCTGGTATGTCTGATTCTCTTGCTCTTCCCCCTCATAACTGCTAAATGGCTGCTATAGCTGTAGGCATCATGTCTTCCCACATCAACACCCATATTCGGGGCAGTAATAAATGCCCTCTTTTTCTGCCTTCTTCTCTTTTATCAGGAAAGAAAAATTTTTCTCCAGAACCCACTAGTAGACTTAGCCTTACGTCTTGTTGGCCAAAACGGAGTTTTGTGTGTATCTTAGACTAGGGGTTGGGCCCACCTTCTATGATGTCAGATTTCTTTTTTTTTTTTTTTAAAGATTTTATTTATTTATTTGACAGAGAGAGATCACAGTAGGAGAGAGGAAGGGAAGAGATCACAGCGAGAGAGGAAGGGAAGCAGGCCCCCTGCCGAGCAGAGAGCCTGATGTGGGACTCGATCCCAGGACCCTGAGATCATGACCTGAGCCGAAGGCAGCGGCTTAACCCACTGAGCCACCCAGGTGCCCTATGATGTCAGATTTCTGCCCTCTACCTGAACACATCCAGAATCCTGTTAACAAGGAAGAGGGGCTTAGAGTAGCATTTGGGTTGGTACCACCTTATACCTGCTGGTTGCCTAGACAGGATTTGGTGCACTGATTCATAGGCTGTTAGATTTAGAAAGACATCTTGGAGGGGCGCCTAGGTGGCTCAGTGGGTTAGAGCCTCTGCCTTCGGCTCGGGTCGTGACCTCAGGGTCCTGGGATTGAGCCCTGCATCGGGCTCTCTTCTCAGCGGGGAGCCTGCTTCCCTTCCCCTCTCTCTGCCTGCCTCTCTGCCTACTTTTGTGATCTCTGTCTGTCAAATAAATAAATAAAAATTAAAAAAAAAAAAAGTAAAGAAAAGAAAAGAAAGACGTCTTAGAATAGTTCAATTCATGTTAAACTTTCTCTGACCCCAAAGGGTCACATGTTCTATGGGCATACCTGGGATGGTATGTAAAGTAATGATTTTTACAAACTTTGGAACACTTAATAGTTGAACAAAAACTTGCCGTAGGAGCAGTAGCTTATTATGACCCATGTGTGTTGAGACATGAAGTCAAGTAGCCCTGATCTAATCCAACTCTCTCATTTCTGGGGATGAGGAGAATGAGGACCAGAGAAGTTTAGTAAGTTGCTCAAAGTCACTGCAAAATTAGGATAAGAACCAAATCTCTCAACTCCCAGGTCAAATGACTTGTGTTTTTTTTTTTTTTTACTGGAAGACCATTAGGATAGTATATATTCTATTACTGCGTAACAAGTTATCACAAACATAATGACTTAACACACTTATTACCTCATAGTTTCCATGGGTCATGAGTCTGGGCATGGCTTAGCTGGGGCTTCTGCTTAGGATCTCAATAGTCTGTAATCAAGATGGCAACCAGGCTATGTTCTTTTTAAAAAAAAAAATTTTTTTTAAGATTTTATTTATTTATTTGACAGAGAGCCACAGCGAGAAAGGGAACAGAAATGGGAGAGGAAGAAGCAGACTTCCCGCCAAGCAGGGAGCCCAATGGCGGGGCTTGATCCCAGGACCCTGGGATTATGACCTAAGCCAAAGGCAGATGCTCAATGGGTGAGGAACCCAGGTGCCCCTTCTTAAAAGATTTTTAAAAATATTTTATTTATTTATTTGAGAGAGAGCAAGAGTGTGAGCAGAGGGGTGGGGTAGAGAGAGAGGGAGAAGCAGACTCCCTGCTAAGCAGGGATCCCAATGCAGGACTTGATTCTAGGACCCCAGGATCATGACCTGAGCTGAAGGGACATGCTTAACTGACTGAGCCACATTGGTGCCCTGGACTGTGCTCTTATTTGAAGACACAACTGGGGAAGAATCCGCATACCAGTTCACTGGAGTTGTCACTAGGACTCATTTCTAGTGGGTTCAGTGTCTTGCTGGCAGTTGTCCAGGCTCCCACTGTTCTCTGCCCTGTGGCCCTTTCCATAGGCAGTTCACAGCATGCCCACTTGCTTCACCAAAACAGCACAAGAATGAGAGCAAGGGGCGCGTGGGTGACCCAGTCGGTTAAGTCTCTGACTTCAGCTCAGGTCGTGATCTCAGGGTCCTGGGATCGAGTCCCTCATTGGGCTCTGTGCTCCTTGGGGAGTCTGTTTCTCCCACTCCCTTTGCTCCTCCCCTCACTTATGCTCCCACTCTCTTTCCTTCTCCCTCAAATAACTTAGATTAAAAAATAAGTGAGAGCAAAATGGAACATGTAGTTTCATGTTACATAATGTAATCTTGGGAGCAATATCCTTTGCCATGATGCATAGACTCATCAAGACAGTCCAGCACCTCTGACACTGTATTAGTCAGAAGCCAACCACAGGACTCGCCTGCAGGTGGAGGAGGAGATTACACAAGGGCTCAAACACCTGGAGATGGAGGTCAAGGGGCCACTTTAGGTCCTCCATGGATGACCTGATAGCTCCATAGTTACCAGCAGTGAAAGGCTAGCTGTCCGCATTTTAGCCAGAGATTTTAACCTGCTCTCCCAGACTGAGGAAGAGCTAAGCTGATTTCAGTTTTAGCTTCTCTTCCTTTCGGCCATCCTCTCCTAGACGAATGGATGGTTGAGAGTCAGTAACTGGACGATGAAGGAAAACATGCAAAAGACCAGATAATGCCGAATATCCAAGATCTGGCCAGTATGAAGTGAAAAGAAAGTTGTGGAAACAGAAACAGCAAATTACTTGGGTAATAAAAGAGTAAGGGAGATTAGGTACAAGAAACTAGGACGATGCTTATGCGTGTGTGGAGAAAAAGATGGTGGATTTAACAGCTGGCTGTCTATATAATCTGTATTTGGAACTGCTTGAAATGCAGAAGATGAGGCCCTAGAGGCATGATCTAGAAGGAGACTGAAGTAAAGAGAAGACTAACCCCTTCAGCACAGAAAGTTGGAAATTTAGGGAAATAAGCAGAAGAGGGAGAGGAGGAGCCTGGCAAGATGATGGTGGGGGAGGCTGGCCATGAGAGAGATGGCTGCTAGGCAAATTCAGGACTGAGGGTGCCTGGGTGGCTCCGTTGGTTAAGTATCCCACTCCTTTTCGTTGTTGTTGTTGTTTTAAGGTTTATTTATTTGTGAGAGAGAGTGTGCAAGAGAGAACAATTGGGGGGAGCGGTGGGGGAGAGAGAGAGAGACAGAGACAGAGAATCCCAGAGCATCTCCACTGAGCAGGGAGTCCAATGTGGGGCTAGATCCCAGGACCCCGAGATCATGACCTGAGCTGAAATCAAGAGCCGGCTGTTTAACAACGGAGTTACCAAGCACCCCAAATGTCCCACTCTTGATCTCACCTCAGGTCTTGATCTCAGGGTTCTGAGTTCAAGCCCCGCATTTGGCTCCACTCTAGGTGTAGAGCCTGCTTTTAAAAAAATTCTTGGGGCACCTAAGTGACTCAGTTGATTGAACATCCAACTCTTGATTTCAGCTCAGGTTGTGATCTCAGGGTTGTGGGACAGGGCCCCGCGTTGGGCTCTGCATTCAGTACGGAGTCTGCTTGTCCTTCTCCCTCTCTCTTTCTCCTTCCCCTATGCATGGGCTCACTCTCTCTCTCTAATAAATAAGTAAATAGATAAATAAAATCTTTCGGGGAAAAAAAAAATCTTAAAAAAATAATTCAGGGCTGGGAGCCTGGCTGTCTCCATGGGTATTGCATGCGACTCTTGATCTCGAGGCTGTGAGTTCAAGCCCCATGTTGGGTGTAGAGATTACTTTAAAAATACCTTAAACAAAGAAAAGAAAGAAAGAAAATTCATGACTGGGGCCAGAGAACTTGGATTAGGGATTTTTCAAATTTAATTATTTTGGTGTATCTGCGATATCCTGTGATTTAAACCCCCTCTGTCCAACCAAGTCTTCAGTAAAATCCATTATACCTACAAACGGAGGAGGAAAAGACCTTACTGAAATTCCATGAGGCCTGCACAGTTCTATTTGGGGTTGAAGAACTTATTTCTTGCCCGTGTCTGACAGAGGAGCAAGCTTGCTCTATAACGGACGCTCTCTAGAGGCCAGCTGGTTTATGGCATCTGCTCCTCCCCAGGTGAGCAGCGCCTCAGCGACTGTGAAGGTGGTGGTTGTGGACTCAGTCACTGCGGTGGTCTCCCCACTTCTGGGAGGTCAGCAGAGGGAAGGTAAGAGGTGCGGCAGAGCCCAGGGTCCGGGACGTCATCTAGCCTCCCACCTTTGGAATCCAGTCCCCGATCAGCCCAATCCCAGGTGCCCTGCTGCCCTTGCCCTCTGCTTCTCCTTCTCCAGGTTTGGCCTTGATGATGCAGCTGGCTCGAGAGCTGAAGACCCTGGCCCGGGACCTTGGCGTGGCAGTGATGGTGAGGAAGTGCACTTGGCAGCTTGCTGGTCTTATCTCTGCTCCCTGGGCTTTGCTGAGGGGAGGGGGGACATGAATTTGATTTCTAGTTCCAGCTGTTTACTTTCCTTAAATGCCAGCTTAACCCCCAACATGGTCCTTTAGGACAGGATCTTAGCCCAACTTCCCTGGGCCATCTAGAACCCTAGACTGTGACGAGATCAGACATAAATAGCCAAGGGGTCAGGGACAGTCTTGGTTTTCTTCTTACTCTAAGACAGGTTTATTGAGGAATAATTCACACATAGTGACTTTTTCCTCATATGAAGTTTGGCTAATGGATACTAAGGTATGCATCTTGTTACAAGGCACAATCAAGATCTAGAATATTTGGTCATCCAAAAAGGTCCCCAAGCCCCAGACAACCACTAATCCTGTTTCTGTCCCAATACTTTTGCCTTTTCCAGTGCTTCATAGAAAATGTTTTTGCTTTTAAGGTAAACTTTTCTGCTTACTGGACACTGTTTAAAAAGTCTGTATGCTTCTCATAGGGTAAAAAATAGTTAAATATAGGAGTCAAATTTGTAGTAAGTCTCCACATCCACAGAAAACATATTAATATTTTTATATATCTCCATAGGACCTTTTTTCTGCCATATATACATATACTTTTAACCAGCTTTCCAATTAAACTGTAAGCTTGTTTAAAAAAAAAAAAAAAAAAAACCTCATCTCATTCCATTTCCCTGTCTTTAAATAGATACTTTAAGAATGCCATTTTTAGCAGTTACATATTTTATTTAATACCTGTGTTACAGGGATCAGCAAACTTTTCTGTAAAGGGCCAGAGAGTAAACAGTCAAGGCTTTGTGGCCATATGGTTTCCGTCACAGCTACTCTGCTCCGCCAAGGTTGCGTGAGAACAACCACAGACTGTCCCTAAACAGAGGGCATGGCTATGTTCCAGCCAAACTTGACTTTCAGAAATAATTTTGGGGCCACAGTTGGTGTGTCGGGAGTAGTTTGCCAACCCCTGGTGTCCCATAATGGTCTGTTTCCTGATTGTGAGCCTGTAGTTTGTTACTGGTTTTCCTCTTTTATTTTCTTATTTTAATTTTTAAAAAAGAATTTATTTGTTCATTTGACAGAGAGAGAGCCCAAGCAGGGGGAGCAGCAGGCAGAGGGAGAGGGAGAGGCAGGATCCCCACTGAGCTGGGTGCCTAATGTGGGACTTGATCTCTGGACCCTGGGATCATGACCTGAGCTGAAGGCAGATGCTTAACCAACTGAATATCCAGGCACTCCTGGTTTTCCTCTATTTTAAGTAAAATTCTGGGGTGCCTGGCAGCTCAGTCGATTAAGCATTAGACTCTTGATTTCGGCTCAGGTCATGATCTTGGGGTCATGAGATTGAGCCCCACATTGGGCTCTATGCTCAGCAGGGAGTCAGCTTTAGATTCTCCCTCTCCCTCTACCCCTCACCCCTGCTCACACACTCGCTCTCTCTCTAAAATAAATATATAAATGTTCAGTGAACACCCTGATACCCAAATTTCTTTGCACATTTCGTATTATTTTCTCAGACTCCTAAAAGTATAATTGCAGAGTCAGGGATAAACACATTTTTTAACTAATTTAATTTTTAAAAATATTTTATTTATTTATTTGAGAGAAAGAGAACCAGATCGAGAGAGAGAGAGAGTGCACGAGTCGGGGGGTAGGGGGTGGGCAGAGGAAGAGGGAGAAGCAGACTCCTCGCTGAGCAGAGAGCCTGATACGGGACTCAATCCCAGGACCCTCAGATCACATTCTGAGCTGAAAACAGATGCTTAACCACCTGAGCCCCTCAGGTACCCCCCAAATACATATATTTTTAAGTGTGTAGATATGATATCGCCAAATTTCCAGGAAGGTTATACTAATTTGTACACCCACAAGCAGTGTTCTTTTAATTGTTTTGTTTTTTTTTTTGAAGATTTTATTTATTTGACAGAGATCACAAGTAGGCAGAGAGGAAGGCAGAGAGAGAGGGGGAAGCAGGCTCCCCGCTGAGCAGAAAGCCTGATGCAGGGCTCAATCCCAGGACCCGGAGACCATGACCCGAGCCAAAGGCAGAGGCTTTAACCCACTGAGCCACCCAGGTGCCCCTCTTTTAGTTCTTAAGTTGAGTCCCAGGGCCTCCCTCTCCTGACTTCAGGCTGTGTAGGATCACCTGCTTTTGGCCCTAGCTTAGGCAGTGGGGACTCAGTGATGAACAAGCTGCAGCCCCCTATCCCCGGTTGAGGGGGCCTGTGGGGAGACTGTCATCAAGAGGTTGCCGTGAGGCTCCGGTTGCCCACCTATGGCTATGCTGGGCAGAGGAGAACTGACTGACCAGATTACGACCTCCCCTTCAAAGCTCCCATGACCCCCTACATACAGATGCCACAAGGGCTGGGTGGATGTAGTCTCAAAATGCCTGTCCACTGGGTTAGGGGTGTAGGAGGTGTGAGCCCACCCCTCCCTTCCTTCCAGCGAAGTACAGACAGTGCTGCTTATTCCCAAACCCATGGCCCATTACTTTCTGCTGGAGTCAAGCCTGATGCATGGTAATTTCATAGAAAGAGTAGAGCACTAGTGAAGACCCGGGGTTCTAGTTCCAGATCCGCTGTCAGGGAACCCGGGGAAAGTCCTTTCTCTGTGCTGGGCCTCAGTTTTCCCACTTGTAGAATGAAGCAGCAGGAACAGATAACCTCTATACCAGCATGATCGATCTGGAAGTCTTTGCTGCTTTTTGCCTTAGGTAACCAACCACATGACCCGAGACAGGGACAGTGGGGATCTCAAACCTGCCCTTGGACGCTCCTGGAGCTTTGTACCCAGCACCCGGATTCTCCTGGACATTGAGGAAGGAGCAGGAGCATCGGGCAGTTGGCGCAGGGCACGTCTGACCAAATCTCCCCGTTTGGTGAGCTGGCTGCAGGGGAAAGCCAGGAATCTGGGCCCTTGAGGGTGTTTGTGTGCCCAGATGTCTCACAGAGGGATTCTTGGATGCTGAGACCCAGCAACCAAAGAGGCTGCCTGTTCCAGTTGCTTAACTCAAAAACCTACCCTTCCCTCCTGTCTTTTTCCAGCCAACAGGTTTCCAGGAGGTGGTAGACATTGGGACCTGGGGGCCTCCAGAGCAGAGCCCAGCGTCCCAGGGAGATCAGATATGACTGTGCTGTTGATTGGGAAAAGCCGGGGACATCAAGCACCCCACCTCTGTGCACGCTAGCAGCTGCTGTTCACTGTCACCCAGCACTTGTGACTGTAGGAGAAGCTCTCGGGCTGGGCAGAGGAGACATCTCCGTTTCCTCAGCCTCTCTTTCTGTGGCAAGAGAGGATGCTGTGTTGGAAGGACCCAGAAACTCATGCCGGTCCCAGGTTTTCTTCCTTGTTTCTATCATGTATGTTTCCATGGGAGCTGAGTTCACCCTGGCCTCTTGCCTCTGTGAAGAGACCTGCTAGAGACCAGACAGAACCCTTTGTGTCTCTATGGTGCCCGCGTTCCATTCTCATACAATGACTGAGCCCAGAAGCCTCTGCTGCTCTCTCTCTCTCTCTCTCTCTTTTTTTTTTTGTCTCTGTTTTTCCATCTGTAAGATGGACATCCCTTTCCCCTAGCGTTGTCTTTGAGTTATGGGTAGAAGTGACCTTGCAAAAGCAAAGCCCTTCTTTATCTATGTCCTGCCCTTAAAAATACAAACAGGAAATTCCCTGAGCCCCAGAGCCACCTGATTTCCCCCCAGAAGGGTGTTTTTCAGTTTCCCCCAGTGAGGTTCCAAAGAATGGTTCTTCCTTTTTTCCCTCTTGCTGATTTGGTTTCACGCACCTGCGTACATCACCGTGACTAGGTGAGACTGGGAACTCACTGCAGTCCCAGGGATCTAATTTAACAGGAAGGGAGAATGTGGCCCTGGTGAACCCAGCTACTTGTTTATTATGCATGGTGCCCTGTAGGGCCCCTCCACTGAATAGAGTAGCCAGAGGTGCTGAACCATGGCCTTGCCCATAAACAGACAGGAGAGAATTTGCACAGTAAATAGAGCCAGCTGGGAAAATTGATGCTGGCGTAAATAATACATGGCAAATCTAGTCCTTTATGCAGAAATTCATTGCCGGTGGCTCCAAGATGCACTATAATTACCCTTCTCTTCCTGCCAGCTGTACCACAGCCTGGTGCCCTAGTCTGTGAAATAACCCCCCTGTCTGTTAGCGGCACTGTGGCCATCCATCTGAGAGCTGCAAGCCCTGGCTGGGGGATGGGGGAAGAGGAGGACACCAGGGAAAGAATAATAAAAGGCAAAGTAGAGAAATGATCAGAATTGTTTACTGACCACATTTTTTAGAGGAAGGTCGCCTTTCTCTGTGAGAGAGCCTGTCGTGATTAATTAGTTGTGTCTTGGCTGCGGGAAGGGGGGGGGGGTGGGTCAGAGTTCCAGGAGGAAGACAGGACACAAAGACGATGAACATAGCAGAGACAGAGGCCGGAAGCAGGGAGGATCTGAGCGAGCAGCAGACAGGCTTCAGGGTATCCGCCTGCGGCAGGACAGGGGAGGGGAGCCTACGACTGGGGTGAGGCTGGCCCTGCTGACTGCAGAAAGGACCCCAGGAGAAACAAAAGTCTTCATCTCTTCATTCCGTGAGGGGTTGGCGGATTTCCGCAACCACCACAGGAAACAGTACAAGTAAGGGATAGCAGATCCCTGCCACGCCCACCTTTTGGGCATTTTGAGCGTGGGGTGGGGGGAGGGTCTGCCCAGTCTCCCCAGCAGTCTTTTTCTGTGGAAGTTGGAGTGTTTTGTGGTTTTTCTCCACATGGCACTCGAGGAACATGTGCTCGAGGTGGAGCCCAGTTGCCCTCTCTGGCCTGGGCAGATCTGCTGTGTTCCGTGTATGCAGGGAGTCGGGACCCTGCAATAATGGGGTTTCAGAGGCCTGTAAAGTTCATGTGGCCATGATCACTTAGCAGAAAGGGAAACTGAGGCCTAAAGAGTTGAAGTGACAGTCCCCGGGTGGTGAAACAGCAGCCAGCACCCAAGACTCCTGATCCTCAAGCCAGGACACTTTGGGTCTCTGGGCTGCCTTTAGTTTCCATTTGCGCAGCTCTCTTCCCACAGGGTGCTAACTCCAGCTAGGGGGCCACGGCCGTCACCCAGATGGCCTTGCTGACCATGGGAAGTTGCCCCATTCACTGCTGCTCCAGACCACCTGTGACATTCCTGCAGGACCTTGTCCCTCACAGCTTGCTTCCTCCTCGGACCTTTTTCTCAGACCAGAGCTTTCTCTTGCACTGCCTGCTGCCTCTGCACATGCCATTTGGGGTACCCTGCCCTGAGCAGTTCCCCTCAAAGGCCTCGGGCCAGGCTGGCTCTCCTTCCCAAGTGCCTCTTGCTCCCTTTGCTTATGTGTCTGCCTCAGTGTCTGGTGCACACTCATCCTGCCATCCTCCCTTCTTATGCATGAGATATGGTCTAGATAGACATCATAACCCCTCACTACCACTCATCTTCCTGTGCACTTACTTGTCGGCCTATGAGCTCAAGATCCATTTTTTTTTAAAGAGTTTATTTATTTATTTGACAGAGAGATCACAAGTAGGCAGAGAGGCAGGCAGAGAGAGGAGGAAGCAGGCTCCCTGCTGAGCAGAGAGCCTGATGTGGGGCTCGATCCCAGGACTCTGGGATCATGACCCGAGCCGAAGGCAGAGGCTTTAACCCACTGAGCCACCCAGGGGTCCCAAGATCCATTTTTTTAAAAAAAGATTTTATTTATTTTTTTGACAGACAGAGATCACAAGTAGGCAGAGAGGCAGGCAGAGAGAGAGGGGAAAGCAGGCTCCCTGCTGAGCAAAGAGCTGATGTGGGGCTCAATCCCAGGACCCTGAGATCATGACCTGAGCCGAAGGCAGAGGTTTAACCCACTGAGCCACCCAGGAGCCCCTCAAGATCCATTTTTTAAAGGATTTTATTTATTTATTTATTTGAGAGAGAGCACAAGTTGGAGGGAGGAGCAGAAGGAGAGGGAGAAGCAACTCCCCACCTAACAGGGAGCCCCACGTGGGGCTCCATCCCAAGACACTGGGATCATGATCTGAGCTAAAGGCAGATGCTTAACCCACTGAGCCTCCCAGGCACCCAAGCTCAAGATCCATTTTAAGGGCACCTGGGTGGCTCAGTGGGTTAAGCCGCTGCCTTCGGCTCAGGTCATGATCTCAGGGTCCTGGGATTGAGTCCCACATCAGGCTCTCTGCTCAGCAGGGAGCCTGCTTCCTCCTCTCTCTCTGTCAAATAAATAAATAAAATCTTTTAAAAAACAAAAAGATCCATTTTAAGAACCTCCCATTTCAATTTTTCTTCGGTTCTTTCCATAGTCGGGGAGCTCAGTAGTGGTTAACTATATGAGTGGGTGGGGCTTTTGTGCACTTTAAAGACGGCAAAGGAGGAATGCAGGAATGTTTTTCTCCTGGTCTAGATAGTCATGAAGTCCCCAAAGTCTCTTTTTATGTATCTTTCTTGAGAGGACGCTTGTATGTCCCAGGTCTGATATTAGACAAAATTAACGTTAGGTCCCTACTACGGACTAGCACTTGAGGACTAGGTCAGACACCTGAACTCCCACAGACTCTCAGGCAGAAGGTCCATGTGTCATTGAGGCTGCTGTCTGCTGCAAATAACAAAACCTAACTTAGAGGCTTCAACAATAAGGACATTGTCTCCAGTTACCTGAAGTCCAAGGTTGGCTCATTCAGTGGCTCAGTGTGAAGGGGGTTTAAAGCCCCCTTTCTTTTTCTGCTGTGCTCTCCTTTTGTGTTGGTTTTGTCTTCAAGCTCATTCTCATCAAAGCCTGGCTGTAGCCATACTGAGCATCAATCCAGACATGACAATGACTACAGGCAGGAACGTGGTTCTTGTGTCCTTTTAAGTTAAAACTCAACTTCCAATCAAAGCAGACTTACCTCAAGAATTGCTTCTTGAACCCACTTCTAAATCCTGGCAAGGGAAATTGCTCTGTGATTGGCTCAGATCAACTAGAAAATAGCCCTTCAGCTGGGGCTGGGGACAGGCTTTCCTTAAGCATGTGCTATGGCCATTGGAAGGAAATGGGGTGCTACCAGAAAGGAGGGAGGTGCATGGAGGAATTGGACATCAAATGGGCAACCACTAGTGTCTCCCATAGACCAGAGGGCAAGTTTATCAAGGCTTTCATGTGCATAGGCCCTTTGTACGCGTCTCATTTAGATCTTAGGACAGCCTTGTGGCATGGGAAATCATTCCATTTTAGAGACTTTGGGAGTCTAGTAAGGCTGAGGACACAAGGCTAATAAGTGGCAGCACCAGAATCCAAACTCAGGTTGTCTCATTCAAAACCCTACTTCTTTCCATCCTCATGCTGTCTTCAGCTGTGAATATGTAACTGTCTCGATAAAATTCTTTTTTATGTTTTGCCCAGCCAAGGCTACACATCTTGACCTTTTCTCAGCTTAGCTCACCAATAAAAGCTGGATCAGGGATCTACTTTATCAGCTCTTTCCAATTTCTCCTAGGAAATTTATGAGGGAGTGACATAACATGGAGAAGGGAGATATCGTTGGTATTAAAATGAATTGGAGGGTACCTGGCTGGCTCAGTTGGGAAAGCATATGCATCTTAATCTCAGTGTCATAGGTTGGAGCCCCATGCTGGGTGTAGAGATCACTTGGATAAGTAAACAAACAAACAAACAAACTTTAAAAGAAAGAAAGTGAACTGGAGGTTTAGGGGAAATAAATCTGAATAAAAAATAATGGTTGGGGCATCTTGATGGGTCAGTCAGTTAAGCGTATGCCTTCGGCTCAGGGCATGATCTCAGAGTCATTGGGCTCCCTGCTCAGCTGGGAGTCTGCTTCTCCCATTTCTTCTCCTCTTCCTCCCTACTCAAATAAATAAAATCTTTTTTTAAAAAATGGTCAAAACAACAACAAAAACAATGGTCTATAGGTTCCTGAGATGTGAGCCAGAAGGAGCTAAGGGATTTAGAAATGTGCATATCCTACTAGTTTTTTGCTGTGTTCTGGCATGGAATAGTACTGGATAGTTAATACTGTCCAATGTGGTATTTTGGGATAGGGCATTGGAGAAGGGTCTATGATGCGTGGAGTTCAAAGTAGAGCTAGTTATATCATTCATCAAAGCTTACCCTCAGGGGGTGCCTGAGTGGCTCAGTTGGTTGGGCATCTACCTTCAGCTCAGGTCATGATCCCAGGGTGCTGGGATTAATCCCTGAGTCAACCTCCCTGCTCAGAGGGGGTCTGCTTCTTCCTATCCCTCTGCCCCTCCCTGCCTCATGCTCCCTCTTTCTCTCTCTCTCCAATAAATAAATAAAATCTTTTAAAAAGGTTACCCTCAAAAATGTGTTTTTCTCATTTTTTTTCTTGTTTTATTGCACTGGCTAGACTAACTTAAGATACTAAGTCAAATAGAAGCACTCATGGCCATTGTTCTGGTGTTCCTGACTTCAGTGTGCTGTTTCCAATATTTTATCATTAAGGTTCTGCAGGTTCCCTGGTAGTTACCTTTTATCAAGGTAGAGACTGCATTGTGTCTCCTGCTTATCCTATAGAGGGAGGCCAGGTACTGGCCATGACTTTGGCCACACACAGAGCTCTCTCTCTCAGTCGATGGAAGGTGGAAGGTCCATGTGTCCTGGAGCTCTACAGCTACACTTCAGCGGCTGCACGCACTAGTTTGAAGTCTTGATAACTTTTGAACCTTAGTCCTTCTCTGCACCCACTGCAGTTTCTGGGTGTAACAGCCTTAACCAAAGCCTGGGTTTTGCCAGAAGACAATGGGCCCATGTGGAAAATAATACAAAACCAAGGAACAAGTTTTCTTAATTTTTTAAAAGATTTTATTTATTTGAGAGCAGGAGAGAGCAAGAGAGTGAGAGAACACAAGCAGGGGGAGCAGCAGAGCGAGAGGGAGATCAGCGGGAAGCCCCAGGAAAGCTTCAATCCCAGGCCCCTGGGATTGTGACCTGAGCCAAAGGCAGATGCTTAGCTGACTGAACCACCCAGGCGCCCCAAGGAATACAATTTTTTTTATATTTCAACTAACTCAGTCTTAGCTCTGACACTTGCTTGGTGTCATTGGATGAATCATTTAGACTCTTTAAGCCTGTTTCAACTACCGTGAAATGGGTAAGATAATGCTCACTGCATAGGGCCTCCTGGGTGACTCAGTAGTGAAGTGGCTGACTCTGGATTTCGGCTCAGGTATATGATCTTAGGGTTGTGGGATCAAGTCCTGCATTGGGCACTGTGCTCAGCGGAAAGACTGCTTGAAGATTCTCTTTCTCCCTCTCCCCCTGCCCTTCCCCTGTTTCTTTCTCTCTAGGATAAATAAATCTTTAAAAAATAATAATGCCTGATGGATAGAATTGCTTTGGAGTCATATAGCTTATGTAAAGCAGCAAATACTTTTCCAGTCCTATGACAACTTAATCTCATATCATTGTGAAGCTTCGATGCCCAGAAAGTACTAGTGACAGCTTCCTTCTATCCAGGCAAGGCCAGCTTCATGGCAGTGTAACCAGCGCAGTCGCACAGAGTCCCGTGCTTACTTTAGTTCTCTACTGTAGCCATCCTGAAATTTTTTTTTTTTTTACTTTATAAATTTGACAGACAGAGATCACAAGTAGGCAAAGAGGCAGGCAGAGAGAGAGGAAGGGAAGCAGGCTCCCTGTTGAGCAGAGAGCCCGATGCGGAGCTCGATCCTAGGATCCTGGGATCATGACCCAAGCCGAAGGCAGAGGCTTCAACCCACTGAGCCACCCAGGCGCCCCCATCCTGACATTCTTTTTTTTTTTTTTTTTGAGATTTTATTTATTTATTGGACAGACAGAGTTCACAAGTAGGCAGAGAGGCAGGCAGAGAGAGAGGAGGAAACAGGTTCCCTGCTGAGCAGAGAGCCCAATGTGGGGCTCGATCCCAGGACCCTGGGATCATGACCTGAGCCGAAGGCAGAGGCTTTAACCCACTGAGCCACCCAGGCGCTCCCATCCTGAAATTCTTAATACTTTTTGAACAAGGGTCCCATATTTTGCACAGTGCCCTGCAAACTCTGTAACCAGTCCTGTCTCCAGGAATGAGTAGAAATCTTGTATTGGCCCTTCTATTTGGAAAATACCCTACCACTGATTTCTTAGGGAATAACTCCCTTAGAGAGTTACCTCTTGTAGAAAAATTGGGATTAGCATCTTGTGTCTGTTTATCTCTGTTCCATTCTAGGGGAATCTACACAGCCTCTTTAAGAAATGAATTCTTTATATTTTACATAATAGGTCCAGAGAAGTTAAGAGGGGGCTGGTGAAATGAAATGATGATTTGGGGTTTGGGATAAGGAAAAGAACGAGGTTCAAAATGCTTTCTGGCCAAATTACTTGGACCAGGTAATGTCTCTGTCTCATTTAAAATCTATGCTGCAGTGGAATTATATTTTCCTAACTGGTAAAATTATATGTCTCAAGGGAACTTAACAGGTAATTTATGTAAAGTGCCTCTCACAGAAAGTCTGGCACATAGTAGGTGCTCAATCACCATTAATTCTTTCAGCTCGTGCCAGAAGTAAAGTCTGGGCACTAGCACTGACAAGCCATGCTGCTACTAATAAAAGAAATAATATGATTTATTTTTTCACTAGTGTTTGGGGAAAGGCATGTGCCTCATAAATATGTATTGGAAAGTACTTAGCAAATGGGTAGAAATAATAAAAATATGTCAAAGTAAACAGCTCCTATAAATATGTCACTTGGTGGACAAATTAGTGTTTTATTACTACTAAATACTATTGCTTGCCGAAAAGGATTTTAGATTACTTGCACAATGGGTACATTATTGAGTGCCTCTGCAGAAGGGCACGCTAAAGATGAAAAATAGTGGTGGTGTTAATGTTAAAGGCGGAGAAAGAAGGAGTGTGGATAAATGCCGCTCTGAGATCTCCTTGCTTCAGTGATAGGTACATTATTTAGCAGCATTCCCATGATTTAGCTGTAATATGGACCAGAGGACTCAGAAAAAAAAGAAAAGGCCCCCAGAGGATGTCATGAATCTAGACTCCAGTCATTGGGTCTGGCCAGTGGATTGAGCGTACTTCCCTTTGAAACCGAGCCCTCAGCTTGTAAAGTGAGCTTACGAAAACACCTCTGGTCTCACCCCATTCTTGTTCTGGACCTATTAACTTTCTGTGACTATAATTAACACCGAGAGAAAGACAGATCAGGTGGAGAATGCTGTGCCTTAATCACAGGTCACAAATCCATTTCAGCAATGAGAGGATGAACAATGTCCTGACATCTCAAGCGGGATGGGGGAGAACAGGAGACAATAATTGCCTTCATTGGGGGAGTAAAGCCCTGGAGAAGCAGAGAAGACAGAATTCCATCAAGGAAAGTTACCAAAATAACTAGGTAGGAAAAAGATGAGGGGCAGGAGGCCTCTAGAAGGCCAGTCTTTCCATGAATTAATGGGGATGGAAAGACCTGGTTTCAAATTTCAGCTTGGCCTTTTTCAGACTGTGTGGCTTTGGGTAAATTAACCTTCAGATCTTTGTTAATAACACAGGAATAATAGCACTCAGTTTGCTTAGCTGTGAAGATTAGAAATACTTGTAGAGTGACAGGCCACATGTATAAATGATAGTATTTTTATGTCATTTTTTTCTCATGATAGTCCTTATTTTAAAATACAAATTGAAGGGGCGCCTGGGTGGTTCAGTGGGTTAAGCCTCTGCCTCCGGCTCAGGTCATGATCTCAGGGTCCTGGGATTGAACCCCCCCATCGAGCCCTGCATCAGGCCCTCTGCACAGCAAGGAGCCTTCTTCCCCTCACCCCTGCCTGCCTCTCCACCTCCTTGTGATTTCTCTCTCTGTCAAATAAATAAAATCTTTTTTTTTTTTAAAGATTTTTTATTTATTTATTTGACAGAGAGAAATCACAAGGAGGCAGAGAGGCAGGCAGAGAGAGAGAGAGGAGGAAGCAGGCTCCCTGCTGAGCAGAGAGCCCGATGCGGGACTCGATCCCAGGACCCTGAGATCATGACCTGAGCCGAAGGCAGCGGCTTAACCACTGAGCCACCCAGGCGCCCAATAAAATCTTTTTTTTAAAGAAAAAAACAAAAACAAATTGCTCAGAACAACTGTGGGAAGTTTCGACAGGAACCTAAAAGCAAAAGAAAATTAAGTGTCACTAGACATGGTCAGAATAATGATTAGAATTTATATTATTTTCATGGCTAGGTATTTTCTTCGTCCACACTGGCTAATGATCCCCCATGCAACCCCGAGGATTTACAGTTTACTAAGCACTTCTATGTGCATTAGCTCATTTAATTCTCTTACTGCCCTGCCCCCTAACAAACATTCCAATTGTTTAGGAGATGAGGAAGCTAGCTAGAGCTCAGAGGGATTAAGTATCTGCTGAAAGGTACACAACTGATGAATGTCCAGAGTGGGCTCCTAAGCACAGAAGGCCTTCTTCTGAGCAGTTTCCTCGCCCTCCTAAGGTAAAACTAGCTAACCCTGGGGGTTTAGACCCCCAGGAAATGCTAGATGATGGAGGTGCCAGCGAGTGAGAGGGACAAGCACGAGTCTTACACATCTGGCTTCTATTACCTCCCAGCTAAGGAACCTTGAAAAAGCTAGTGAACCCTAATGGGCGTGGGTTCCTTCCATTGTAATCTGGGGAACCCTCACCTGCTTATAGCATTGTTGGGAGGAACAATGAGATATCCAAGCGAGGCAACTCGCAAATTCTTACAACGAAACGAGTCCAGGATGTTAAGGGACTCGCTCAAGGCCACCAAGTTGGACCACCACCTAGCTGAGCCACGGACCTGGACTCCTGCTCCTCTTGCAGTGTCCGGTGACCAAGACAACGAGGCGCGCGGGAACCCTGACACTAGGGAACCGACGCCTCCGCCGCGGGGCTCAAGTTCAGAGGAGGCATGCCCCGCCTCCGCTAGCCTCAGTTCCGCCAGGGGGCGCACGCGGAGGCCACGCTCTAGCCCGCCGCGCGCCTTGCCCTTCTCTATGGTGGGTCGGGCACGGCGGGAGCGGAGGCGCGCTCCCGGGAGGGGCGGGGCCGCGCTGGGGGCGGAGCCGCGCGAGGGGCGGGAGCGGCCGGGCCGGGCGCCTGGCGATGGGTGGGGGGGCCAACTTCCTGGGGCCGCCCGTGAGGATGTCGCGACCGCCCCCGGGTGCCCCGCAGCCCCGGAGACGCTGCCGCTGCGGAGCCTGGAGCCCCCCTGCCTGAGGCGGCCCGGATTCGGCCCCTCCCCTCCCAGGTGAGGACCGCCGGGCGGGCGGGCGGCCGCGGCAGGTGAGGAGGCGGCGGCGGCGGCCCTGGGATACGCGAGGTGCCCGGCCTGGGTGGGGTCCTGGGGGAGGTCGGGGTGGGAGGTCTACTCGGCTTCGGGTCTCGCCGGGCTGTGTTCCGGAGGCGCCTCCTGTATGCGGGGCGCGGCCTGGGGCTCTCCCTGCCTCGCTCGAAGTCTCCGCATCCGGGGCCGCTCGCACCTGTCCCATTACAAGTACCTTCAAAGAAAGCATTTCACCTGTGGGGGCAGTAACCCGAGACAGGTGTCTTCAAGTAGCTCCAGAGGCCTTAAAGACCGGCAGGTTCAGCTGGCTTGTGGGGGAAAGATGCCTCTCTATGGCAGAGGAAACTGAGTCAGGTACGCGGCGGCCTGGTGCCCTCTCTAAAGGACCTCGTTTGTCCCTGCTTCCTAGTGGAGGAGCCCTTGAGGCTCGTTGGAAGGAGGCGGCTGGAGTTCGGAGGCTTGGTGAAGAAGTTTGGGAATGTGCTTCCCCCCACCCCTCCGCCCACTCTTCCCTCTAGGGATTTGCCCTCCGTTTATTTGGGTTGATGGGTGAGGTCGCCGCTGGCCGGGACGGAGAAGGGAAGTGGGGCCTCTGCCGCGGGCTGCCCCTGAGACATTTGACCAGGCGTAGGGAAGTATATGGCTAGACCAGAGGAGTCGGAGCATGGCAGACATCTGTCTGCTCAGAGCTTGGTTTTGAGCTGGCAGAAGATTATCAACAACGGCGTATTTTCTCCTTTTTGTTGGCCTGTCGTCTGTTCTGGTGGGAGAAAACTGCTTGTGTAATCAAGGAAGATTCTATCAAGCTCCTCCCAGTCTACCTCAGGGAAGAATTACTGTTAGCTTGGAAATAGGGCTTTACCCACAACTGTCACTTTGTACCTTGGCTAAAGGCCACAGTGACCAAATGAATAATTATTCGCAGGTGCATGTGGCCTTCTAAGAAAGCAGGGAGTTCCTTATTCATTCCTTTACAGCTGGTTTGGAGAATAGGAAAGACTTCCCGTCACTCCTGTTGATACAGCCGTCTGAAACTTGTGATTTTCCCGGTGACAGTCCAGGTTACTGAAATGCGGCCAAAGCTGTCTATTTATTGAGCCATTTTTCTAGGAATGGAAATAGGCAGAGGGCACGGTGCTTTGCTGTGTCAGAGTTCCAGGGTTGGGAGTTGCAGTGTTATTTCTTTCCTGATCAGGCGATTTCAGGTTTGACAACTTTCTTTATCCTTTTTTCCTGATTGCATTCTCTTTCACATTCAAGGAAATAGGTGATGGCAGGTATTTCTAAAACGTTATGGCATATTTCTAAGTACAATTCATAAACCACAGTTTAGTTAGAGGTGTCATTTTCTAAAGTTTGGAAATTGTGTATAAGAATTGCAGATTGATGTGTCAGGGCTGTTTAATAACTTAATAATTTGATTTTTTTTAAAAAAAGATTTTATTTACTTACTCATCAGAGAGAGAGTGAGAACAAGCAGGGAGTGGCAGGCAGAGGGAGAAGCAAGGAGCCCAAAGCGGGACTTGAGTCCCAGGACCCTGGGATCAAAACTTGGGCCAAAGGCAGCCACTTAACTGACTGAGCCACCCAGGCGCCCCGAATAACTTAATTGTGCTCGAAGAAAATTTCCATGTAATCTAGGACACAAACGCATGTGCATGCGTGCACGTGTGCACACACACACACACACACTCTTTAATGTCTATATCTAGTTACAAAGATCAGCCCACTAAAAACTATCAAATTGGTCAGGTAGACAGTTGTTATTCTGACTTTACACTGGGATCAAGGGCTTTAAATCCTCTAAATTGACTTAACCAACTGCTAAAATAATATGCACAGAAAAAGAGCTGTTTGCCGATTAGAAATTAATTTGTTTTTAATCTTTCTTTCCCATGACCAAGCTGGGTGACATAACTAACTGCTTAGCACCATCTAATAGGAATGCATCTTTAAGGCCTTTTAAGATAGCATTGGAAAAAGCATTTTCAGTTTTCAGAATTTAAAAAGCCGAAACAGCAAAAATAACAAAAAAGGCACAATTTCTTCCCTCTTTACTTGTTTACTGTGATGTTTAATATAGCCACACCCACCTATACGCGTATTGTGCCTTTCCAGGACTTCTTGGAAACACAGACAGAAACCTAAGGAACATTAGGGGGACTGATTTCCACCTTGCTTTTTATTCTTATGACAGAACCTTAGTGCTGCTATTGTTTTAATGGTAGATTAGAGACTTTTATATCAAACTTTACTGGCCATAGTGTTTATGTTTTGGGATGAAAGTTTTAACTTCTGCACCACGGAATCTCATCACCCCTGCGATACAGAACTAAGTCATAACTTAGAGTTTAATGAGAATACATAGTTTAAATTGCTGTTGGTGAATTCTCAAGGGACCAGCTGCTTCATTGTTCTTATTGTTTGGTAGTGATTACTGGTTGTTATTTTTGTTCGGTTATTGGTTATTGGTCGTGGTTACTTGTGTTTATGTAAGAAAGAGTTTGGCAATTATAAGGACAATCTGCTTTTTTATTACCTCTTTTTTTTTTGTCTATTTTTTTAACTGAAGTGTAGTGGACACACAAGGACAGTCTTTTTATTTGCAAACACGTGAACTCCTGTTCCTTCAGTAGGGAAATTGGTCATTTTCTTGTACTGTGACTTTATATTAACAACAGAGTTTTAAATGGGACTTTTACCAGGACGTGAAAGCCATCCCAGGTAGGGAGGAATCATAGGCCTCAGCTCTCCCAGTTTCCAGGATTTATCGGTTGCCATGGTTAGGACAGTGGTTTTATCTAATCCTATAATGCCACTCTTAGTTTAAACCCATTATCTTCCTTTCTCTTAATTAAGATGGTCATGATGTTTCTTTGCTCTCTCTTCTACTACAGGTTGAGTGCTCCACATTTTTGATGCATCTGGCCTGTTAACATTCTGAATTGTAGCTAAACAGTTGGCTGAGAGAATCCGATTGCGTGGTTTCAAATATTTTCCTTTTTTCAAAGCAAGCCTAAAACCTTATGTTTTCCTCTGGGGGAAAAGCAGCTTTTTGAATCTGATAGAAAAACCAAAGCTGGTTTTTCCAGCTTTGTACCAGCTCACAAAATCTTAACCTTTCCCTTCTGGTTGTGCCAGTATAGTGGCTGGTCACCAGTAGTGAATGATCCACCACAGATTTTGGGAGTTTCTGAAGTCTTCTTTATTCCGCGCAGCTTTTGGCCTTTTTAGTGTGTTTTATTGCAAGGAGTTCCCAAAAGCCAGCTTTTACTTGAAAGCTGCAGTTCACAGCTGAGTCACTACCGGGTTTTTTAAAAGTACAGATTTCCCAGCCCCACCTCCTGGAGATTTGATTGAGGAGATAAGTGATGACCAAGAATCTACATTTTCAAAACTACTCTGCCCTCTATTTCCAAAAAGCTTCTCAAGTGATTCTGCTCTGCAGCCAGGTTTGGGAGCCACTGTTGCATTGCTTTGAAATTCTTTATAAACGGTTGTCCCTTTAAAAGCATCATTATGTTATCCAGGATGTTTGATTTGCTAGAATAGCCCATTTCCTAGTCATGACAGATAACAAAGAGCTTTTATAACTTTTATGTAAATTACTTTACAGAGAGCACCCCCCCCCAACTGTATTATCTGTCAGGAGTCATGAGGGAGGGTTGGTGAAAGTAGCTTCCTTTATTTCCTGAGTGGACAAATGAATGATAATGTGGAAACAACTGGAGGTTGGAATTGGTAGTCGAATCTAGTTATGATCAGTATTGGGTAGGAGGGGTGCCTGCCTGGGAATTCTCTGCCTGTAGGATTTAAAAATAAAGCCAACTTGCCAGATGTTTCACTGCTTCATAGCCAAAGCGCTTATGGAGGAAAATATTGGAGGCTTAATCGTCAGTCAACTTAGAGGTCCTTTGCTGAGTTCATGGAAGGAACAAAAAGTGCTGAAGTACAGAACCATCCGAGTTCAAACAGAATGGGGCACTCGTTACATTAGGGCATTAAACTTGGGACAAGCCTAACAGTTTAGAAATCCACAAACCCAGTTTTGGATCCCAGCTTTCCTGCTTCCTGGCCATGCTACCTCAGGCCCCCTTCCTTAATATCTCTCCGCTTCATTTTCTTCATCGCCCAGATGAAAATAATACCTAGCAGGATTGTTAGGTGGATTAAAAGAGAGAAAAATACATTCTTTATACATTGCAGGCGACTCCATGAATGTTTGGTGCTACTTTGTGCTAGGATTTTTATTCCAAAGGCTGAAGACGTCTTTCTAAATCTGACTTCTCTGTAGGTCTTTCAAGGAGTATCTACTCCATCAGCTCTTTCAGAGTCTATCAAAGAGTGAGGGTTGAAGTTGGGAGCTGCACGATAGGGGATGAGAGAGCACTAGGACCCTCAAAAATGTTTTTAGAGGGGCGTCTGGGTGGCTCAATTGGTTAAAGCCTCTGCCTTTGGCTCAGGTCATGGTCTCAGGGTCCTGGGATCGAGCCCCTCATCAGGCTCTCTGCTCCTCGGGGAGCCTGCTTCCTCCTCTCTATCTGTGATCTCTGTCTATCAAATAAATAAAATCTTTTAAAAAAATGTTTTTAGAATGAGTGGCGTGTAGTTATCTATCCATAGTTACTGTCTGCAGGAATGAATTAATAACCTCCGAATTCAGCCCTGTGTATCTGTCCATCTGGGTGGTAGCCCGGGCAATCCCATTAGTCCAGGAGGCTCTAAGGGTGGCCTCGTGAAACCGCTGACATCCATTTCTTTCCTTATCTTCCTTCCTCCCTTTTGGTCTCTTGTTTCTCTTTCCCTCTCTCCTCCCTTCCAGTTTTTCAAAGTGCCCTTCCTTTTTCGACTTGCCAGTCATGTCACAATAATCACGGGCCAGGCCCCTGAAACTGCAGGCTAAAAGAGGTTGCTGGTTGCTAACACCTGTCTCCCAGCTAAATGAATAGGCCCTTTTGTGGGCAGGGTGTTTAAAAAGCTGATTAGTACAATGCTGGCTTAAAGGACCTATTAATGATACAGCATATGTAAATCAGAGAGTGATTTAAAACCATTTGAGAGATTTATTTCTTAGACTAGATATTTATTTTTTTATATTGAATTATGATGTTGGTTGAAATTTTATATCTTAGGCATGAATCTGTTTATTGCCCAAACAGACTAATTTTTGTCATTTGATTGGGGATCATTTATATTCTAAAGAAGTTCCTACCCTTAAGGGCCTTTGTATTGTTCAGCAAATGTCTAACTAGTGTGTAATACAATTAAAGTTTTGTTCACTGCGTTGCTGACATAATTAGTTTAATTTCTGCTCCTTATATATTTCTCTTGGCAGCTGGGAAATTAAAATACTAGATGCTACATAAAACTGCTTTTTTGAGGGGGTGATTTTACTGTCAGTTGAATGGACTTAGGCCCCAGGGTACATTTTTTTTAAGATGTCTTATTCAACCTTCCTTTAATAGTCTTCTTTCTCTCCATAGAATTAATGTATTAAGACACATAATTGGCTATTTAAGCATTCAGAAGAGACAATGTTTGGCCTTTTACCCCATGATGATATTTTTTCCCTCCATCTCTTTTGAGGCAATGTGTGTAATTTTTGAAACCCGTAAGTATATTACACTTACATGAGGATGTGAACTTTTGCAAAGACTGGAGAACAGAGTGCTTTTCTCTGATAAGGTGTATTATGTAATTCCTTCCCCAAATCACTGCCCTGTTCTTTTTAGATCATAGCGTTTGCAGACCTGATGTGAGCGTGGAAAGCTGTGATGCTTAGCAAATCCTCTGCACAATTTCTCTGTGATACATTTCACAGAAATGGCTCTAAGTCTTCAGGAACAAGAAATTGCTCTCAAGGAGACTTTACATTTAATTACTCTAATCCGCACTTCATATCCTGCAGGATTCTTGGAGAGATTCTCACCAGGCTGCCGATTTCGCAGTCATAGCTTATGCAGGTTTTTCTCTCTTAAGTCTTCCAGTCTTTTTTTTTTTTTTTTTTTAATGGAAAGTGACCTTGGTCTGGTAATTTCTCCATTGTCCTCCCCTATAAAAAGATAAGCAAAACCGTCTTGCTCCCTCAGCAGCCTTTTTCAGCAGCCGCCCCTCGTGCTGCTCATGAACTCCTAAAAAAATTTTGTTGAGCAAGTGTTACTTGACTTTTAAAAAGTTGGCCTTCTCCGGTGCTGCTGGTCAGGCCTCCATCTCCCAGTTTAACGTGCTCAGACTTTTTCTGGAATTGCATATCAAGCAAGGATTTCATTGTCTCTAGGTTGTGCAGTGGTCAGGGCTCCCTGGGACAGCCGTTTGTTTCCATCAGGCCAGTTCTAAAAGTAGGGGAAGCACACCCCCACTTGAACTACCAGAAGCCAGTCTGATTGCTGAAGACATTTTAACTGCCTTGATCCTCTTTAAAGAAATGCTGCTTAGTCATCCTGAAATTTAGAGGAAGGTGGGCCAACTGGAGGCTCTGCAGGGCTCTGAGTGGTTAAATGTAATTGGTTAGTAATCAGCACCATTGTTTGTTTGCAACTGCTGGATTATGTTAAAAGACTTGCAAGAAAAAAAAAAGCTTTTCTTAAGTAAATGTAGAGTAGTCCTCTCCCTCCTTGTCCTCTTAAGTTTTACTCTTCATTTGCTTTGGAAAATCTTTCCAGTTTCAGTCCAGATCACATGCATACAGACTTAAGGCACACGAATCAATATATTTGATCCTCAATACATAGGAAAGTGTGTTTGTTGTCCCTCCAGGATTAGGATTTTCTGTGAATCTTTCCCTTCTGCTGCTGCTGCTGCTGCTGCTTCTTCTTTTTTTTTTTAAACGATTAAGACATCTGCTTGAGAACCAACCCTCATCCTGTTCTGCTTCCAGCCTTTCCCTAGGTCTTGAGTCAGTGGAGCCACAATGAATTAATTATACTTCCTCTGGACCATGCTAAATTATTATTTTACATGGTGTGGAATAAGATAAACCAGAGCATACGCCTTTATTCGAAAATGCTGGACAAAAGGAGCATTCTAGTTCGGAGAAAGAGAGCAGAGTGTTTTCTAGGGCTGGCTTTAGCAGGAGTGGGTCAGCTGAAGTTCAGCTGGTTGGAGCAATCTGCAGTCAGAGATGGTTCTAGGAAGAGGGAATTGTTTTGGAACTGTTTTTGCAAATTAGCAGCCGTTGTTTGGGCATTTTGGATTTTTCAGAGGGGTGAAAAGGGAGAGTTAAGGGCAAAGGCTAATAACATTTTGTACAGTGGGCAGGAGGTGGGGAGGAATAATGCAGATGCTTGGACTTGCCCAGTCCACAGTGGAAAATTCTTAGTTTTTCAGTTTCTCTCACTTCTGTCTACCTTTGTTTCTACCTTTGGGGCACTACTTGATTCAGGTACCATTCTTGGTCATTTTATTTACTGATGGAAGAGTTTGCTTAGTTATTCGGAGTGAGAGCTGAAATTTACCTTCACTAGTGTTTGCTATGGAACAGGTAGGTAGAGGGGTGCCAGAATATTCCCAGAGAGTTGGACAGAGGCCACTCCACCTTCCTTACTGCCCTCCCCATATAGTTGGACCCAGTACTCCTGGTGACTCTGAATCATCCATCCCCACGCCCACTGGTAGGGTTCAGTGTTCCTAACTCTGGATTGTTGACATAGTTGCAGACCGGCAGCTTGATGAATAGCAACAGTGAACTAACCAGTTTATGGAGGACATAAAAACGGTAGTAATTCTGCTTCACCTCTAGATGATCTTCATCAGATTCCTAAATTTTATTTATTTGATAAAACTTTTCATATAAGAAATGAACATGTCTTTTTTTTTTTTTTTTTAAGATTTTTTTTTGTTTATTTGACAGACAGATATCACAATTAGGCAGAGAGGCAGGCAGAGAGAGAGGGGTGGGAAGCAGGCTCCCGGTGAAGCAGAAAGCCCGAATGCTGAGCTCAATCCCAGGACCCTGGCATCATGACCTGAGCCGAAGGCAGAGGCTTTAACCCATGAGCCACCCAGTCGCCCTTGAACATGTCTCTTGTACTATGAAAACTAATACTAAAAAGGAAGATACATTTGCAGTTGTATCTCAGTTGGTTTTTATTTGAGATGCATGCTGTCCACACCTGTACTGTTACTTGTGGAAAAGCTCACAAACCACATCCTGAGATCTTTCTCCAAACATAAAAAGAAGCCACTGGTTTATTCGGAAGGGATTGATACAGAACTCAAGAGTTCTGAATATCGGGGCGCCTGGGTGGCTCAGTGGGTTAAGCCGCTGCCTTCGGCTCAGGTCATGATCTCAGGGTCCTGGGATCGAGTCCCGCATCGGGCTCTCTGCTCAGCAGGGAGCCTGCTTCCTCCTCTCTCTCTCTGCCTACTTGTGATCTCTCTCTGTCAAATAAATAAATAAAATCTTTAAAAAAAAAAAAGAGTTCTGAATATCATGTCAAGAAAGCAGTTTTTGATGCAACAGAATGCAAATACTTGGCTGTATTTTGATTTACATTTGGTCTTAAACCAAACTTTTTTTTTTTTTTTAAACCTTTTTGCCCAATGTGGGGCTCGAATTCACAACCTTGAAAGCAAGAGCTGCACACCACTGACTGAGCCAACCAGACACCCTTGCCCAATGCCATTTTTTTTTTAAATGGGGAAAATTTGGGTCACCTGACTGACTTGATCTCTTAATCTTGGGTTCATGAGTTCGAGCCCTACCTTGGGTGTAGAGATTACAAAAAAATAATAATAATAAATAGGGGCCCCTGGGTTGCTCAGTCAGCTGAGTGACCCACTTTTGATTTTGGCTCCGGTAATGATCTCAGGGTCCTGAGACCCCTCTGCGGCTCTGTGCTGAGCAGGGAGTCTGAGATTCTCAGTCTTCTGCATGCATGCACTCTCTCTAAAATAAAAAAAACCTTTAAAAATTAATAAACTTAATAAGATGGGGGAAAGTTGAAATTTGTTGTTACATATCACAGATACTATAAAAGCATGTTAAAATATCTTTCTCTAAGTTTTAATACCCTGCTTTAAAAATATTCTTTACCTAAGATAATTTTTTAAATCAGGGATTACATACAATTTATGACCTTTTTTTTATTCCTAGAAAGCATTGGTAACATGATCTATTGTGGATCTCAAATTTTAGCATGCGCCAGAATCTCCTGAACACTTGTTAAAAAATCCAGTTTCCTGATTCCTGTCCTACGCCTAGAGAATCAAGAGCATTGGGATGGAAATTTGGGATTCTGATGGCAACAATCACGATGATGGTGATGATAATGTTGAGAAACCCCAAAATTCAGAAATTTGGGGCCTGCCTTTATTTTGCAGAGGAGGGATTTAAGGCACTTTGAACAGCATTGTTCTGGGTGGTTCTGAGGACACTGAGATCATTTTCTTCCTTATGCTACCTGTAAATGAAGCAACCAGCTGAGGACTCCCATTCCTACTTGGGGAGAGAATTTCCATGGCCTGGTGATTTACTAGATCACAACCATAATTTTTACTACTTGGAGATTAGGTGAGGGATGTTTACCTTTAATATGCTTAAGAATAAGTCAATAGAACTTACCTTTGGTGCCTGTATCAGGAGTATTTTAGTATTTGACTAAATACTAAAAAGGAGTTTTCAATTTCTTGGCCTTTACCCACTGCTAATAAAGCCGCTTAAAGGTAGAAGACAAATAAAATTTGGGGACATACAGTTTTGTTTTTTCTTTTGAGACACTGAAGTTTGTGTTTGCTTTATAGAAGCCTTTTATAAGTAGTCTGGGAACAAGTATTAGTAGTTTGTGTTGCTGTAATGTCAAAACAAATGTTGAAACAGAGCAAAGGGGGGAATATCTGCAGGCTTTGCATCCTGGTTTAATTGCTTAGTTGGATAAAATGTCAAACTTGATAGATTATTGGAGCTGTTATTTTGGTGGTTAAACAAAAATGAAACTGTTGTGGGTTTTCCCAAAGAACACTGCTCCCTGTGTCTTGGCTTTGCGCTGGAGAAAGTTTCAATTGTTCGGAAGCAATACTCCTTAGAAAATGCAGCTTCTGTGGTTCCTAGCACAGCTGTCTAAATTACCAGCTCTACGGGGGCCTTTGGACAAGCATTGTTGAACACTTTTGGAAACAATTTATGTTTCTGGTTCCAAAATGTCTGTGGTTGTTCCCTGAATATTTGGGAAACCTTGAAGTGGAGAAAGGTATGGCATTGTGTATAGATTATTGAAGTCAAAACTTTTTTTTTTTAAGTGTCTCTAGAACAAACTCCCATCTTTGTGCCTGCCGCGGGGTGTGGGTTTGGGCTGTTTAGAGGATATTGACTCCCTGGGCCTGCCTTCCCCAGTTAGTGCCTGTTCTGGAGGATGGCACTGCTGTCAGGCTGTGGACCAGCCTACAGAGATCGTTGGTTAGTATGACCTTGATGAGGAAAGAAGGATGGGGAACATGAGTGAGGGTACAGATGTTTCTGAAAGTCTGTGACTGCTGTGTGACGCCTTGAATTTTCACTTTGAACATATCATTTGGTAAAGGATATTATAAAACTGTCTTTACAAAACAGCCCCTATTGAAATCATATGTTGCCCATGGGAGTTTGGGAAGCCTTAGGCGTGCTCCGCAGGGTTTATTTTACTCATTCCATTGTGTAAAATGATACTTTTTTCTGAATGGGATTGTATGCATTCTTTGGTGCAAGTGAGGCGAAAGCTTCTTTGTGTCTAAAAGTAGAAGAGAGTTTTGTGTAGGACTGACAATTCTTTTGCTGTGTGATACTTGTCTTTGCGCCATATTTTATCTGTATAAAAATTACCAACAGTCATGTACTGGCCAGGTGCAGGGACTTGCCTGTAAGAGCTTATTTCATCCTCCTAACAGTTTTATGAAGTGTAGGTACTAGTATTTGTGTTCCACAGATGTGAAAACACTGCACAGAGAAGTTAAGTGATAGGCCTAAGGTCACACAGTGTTGGAACCTTCTGGCCGTTAAAGCCAAACTCTCAACCACCAAGGCTCCAATGGCTTTACACTCCACTGGCTCGCCTATGATGATGACTTTTCAGAGTAGGTCTTCAGAAGTAGATTCCAGTTCGTACAAGGGTGGGCTTTGAAATTTTTATACATGGTCCTCTTGTATGGAATGTGATTAGAAAGTGATATTAGCGGAATGCCTGGGGGGTTCAGTTGGTTAAGTGTCTGCCTTTGGCTCAGGTCATGATCCCAGGGTTCTGGGATCAAGCCTTGCATCAGGCTGTCTGCTCAGCGAGGAACCTGCTTCTCCCTCTGTCTGCCGCTCCCCCTGCTTGTGCTCTTGCTCTCGCTCTCTCTCTTTTTCTCTGGAAATTAAAAAAAAAAAAAAAAAAAGGTATTAGTAATACTTGTTACATATTCTATTAGTTTTAGTTCTGTTCACACTGAAGGATGGCTTTATAGTTTATTCCTAATTCTAACATTATAATTGTATTTGATGTATAAACCAGTCACCCTTAAAAGCACATTTGGCTAAACAGCTAAAACACTGGCTTAGAGGAGAATGTATTGGTGGCAGTTCATTTTTTAGTTATTTTTTTCCTTGTGGGGGGTGTGTCTTCCTGTTAGTTGGTAGGCCTTCCCAGTCAAGTGGCTTCTACACTAGGTGTATAGAAGTTCTGGCCTCCTCTTGTAAGCGATAGTGGAATAAATGGTGACAGACCACTTTCAGGAGGAAGTCCTGATCAGTACAGAAAGTAAAACTTTGTTCTCTGGGCTTGAAACCTGGGTCCTGCTTCCCCTGCTCAGAGGCCCCGTGAGGACTGGCCTAAAGAAATCACAGAGGAAGCATCCTTGTAAGTTTTTCTGCTAACCTCTCCCTCACATTTGGAGACTGCTCTTGAGACTTCTGTAAGAAAAACTAGTTGTGGTCAGAAGCTGTCAAATGTGAGCTGCCCTGCCTGGTAACCCCGTCTTTCACAATTTCTTTGTCCAATTGCTGCAGTGTTCTGATGCTGCTGATTTCAAGCAGGATGTTTTCCGCTGAATGCTGAGCTGGAACCACAGCAGGGTTCACTCTGCGCTTGGTTACTTCGCCTTTTGGCTCCTGACTCGAGGTTCAGATGCAAATCAAAATAGTAAGAAATGTGCTTTGCTTTACACACTTTTCACCTTTCTGGGTTCCCCCTGGTGATTGGACAGTGAAATGAGTAATTGCACCATTAGAGCCGTATCATCCCTAATCCTTGGCAACCAGTGATCTCTTCTCTCTCTCTCTCTTCCTCTCTCATTTCTTCATTTCTGAAGTGTTATGGAAATGGGTCATAACAATATGTGGCCTTCTTAGATCAGCATTTTTCACTCAGCCCTCTCTATCCAAGTTGTGTGTAGCAATAGTCTGCTCCTTTTTATGGCTGAATGGTATTCTGTGGTGTGAATGGAACAGTTTCTTTAACCGTTCACCTGTTGAAGAGCATTTTGGTGGTTTCCAGTTTGGGGCATTATCAATAAAGCTGTCGTGAACATTTGGGTACAGGTGTTTTGTGGACACAGTTTTTAATTTTTCTGGATTAAGTGCCCAGGAATGCAATTGCTGAGTCTGATGGTAAGTATATGTTTAGTTTTTTAAAGAAACTGC
Organism: Mustela nivalis; assembly: GCF_964662115.1. Taxonomy (NCBI): domain Eukaryota; kingdom Metazoa; phylum Chordata; class Mammalia; order Carnivora; family Mustelidae; genus Mustela; species Mustela nivalis. The sequence goes on along the minus strand of NC_139036.1, from coordinate 25,334,070 downwards.
CAAACTTTTCCAGAGTGGCTGTGCCATCTTATAGTCCCACCTGCAAAGTAGAAGATTCAGTTTCTCCGCTAGCTTTCAGTATTGTCACCATTTTTGATTTTAGCTTTTCCCCTAGGTAGCATATCTGGTTTTTAAGTTCATCAGATAACTTGGTAAAACTGACCTGATGAAGAGCAAAGATTTTTGAGTCGCATATTGTTAGCGTGCTGCAAGACTGCCTCTGCAGTACACAGCATTCAGTGGTCTGTTGACGTGCTCTTTCGTCCCCCGGCTGTGAGAGAGGAAAGAGGGGGAGGCAAGAACTGTGAGCATGAGACTCTCTCCCTTTACCCGGCAGGACCTGGCACACTGCTGCCAGTGATGGTGAACAAACAATACTGTCCTCAAACTATGAATTTCTGGTAACTTCTTTAGAAATTTGCCTCAGTGAATATAAGCTTTAAATACGCTAAAAATTTGGCTTAGAATGGCCCTACCTACTTGTTCAAATTGTTTCATTTTGTCAAGTGATCCCTATTTCTCGTAATATTAATTAGCTTATACCGCTCATTTAAAAAAACAAATAGCATAGGAGTGTACATATAAAGCAGAAGGTAAACATCTCCCTTACCAGAAGTATCTACTATTAAATGGTTGTAGACTTTTTTTTTTTTTTTTAAGATTTTTATTTATTTATTTGACAGAGATCACAGGTAGGCAGAGAGCCGGCAGAGAGAGAGAGGAGGAAGCAGGCTCTCTGCTGAGCAGAGAGCCTGATGCAGGGCTCGGTCCCAGGACCTGAGGTCATGACCTGAGCCGAAGGCAGAGGCTCCAACCCACTGAGCCACCCAGGTGGCCCTAGACTTTTTTTTTTTTTTTAAGATTTTATTCATTTATTAGACAGCATGAAAGGAGAAAGGTCAGTGGGAGAAGCGGACTCCTGCCGAGCAGGGAGCCCAATGTGGGACTTGATCCCAGGACTCTAGGATCATGGCCTGAGCCAAAAGCAGTTGCTCAACCAACTGAGCCACACAGGTGTCCCTCTAGACTTTTTTTAAAAAGACTTTATTTATTTATTTGAGAGAGAGAGCCAGGGGGTAGGAGGCAGGGGCATAGGGAAAGAATCCTAAGCAGACTGCACGCTGAACACAGAGCCTGTTGGGGCCTGGATGTCACAATCCTGAGATCATGACCGGAGCAGAAACCAAGAGTGAGAGGCTTAACCGACTGAGCCACCAAGTGACCCCAATGGTTCTAGACATTTAAGCTATATGTTTTGTATCTTTTTTCACTCTCTGTGTATATGTGTATGTGTGTGTTTGTGTAGTCCCCAACTGCTGTTCTGTTAATGCTTTTTTGTTTTCAGTGGAGAATGTATTATGGGCATTTTCCCTGTGATGGTTTTTTGTTTTGTTTTGTTTTTAAGTGCTTCAGCCTGAGACAGAGTTGTATTCCTTTCTCTAACCCTTTTTTTTTTTTTTGTTCTCTTACAAAAGGGTTGAGAGATACCTTTGAAAGACCTAAACAAAATGTATTTTCTTCCTTGTTACATGGGTTTGGTCGAAATAAAGTTGTAGTTTTATTTGCAAGAAAATCAGTAAAATTCTGGCTGTTAGGATCTACCTATCTGTTCTATTATGAATAATGCAAGTCTGATTTTATGAACCTTGAGGAAAGCAAGAACTGTGAGCATGATAATCTTTGGAGAATGTACAGTCCTTTGGGTATTTGTTCACTCAATCAGGTGCTTAGTCAGATGGAGTGTTTTCTTAAGTGCTACTGAAATGCACAGTTCATTCTTCATTTTGAAATCTCTCCTGTCTTTTCTTTCTCTTCCATTATTTTGATTACATTGATGGGACATTCAAGCTGTGCAGTCTTACCTTTTATTTCCCTAGCCTACCTAAGCCAGTTTGAAGATTAACTGTAGGTGAACAGGTAACCTTATCTACTTGGCTAGGAGTAACCCTGCCACATGAAACACATGTCAACAAAGGCCCCCTAGGCTTGGGAACGTGTGAGAAGGTCACTTAATCTTGTGGCATTTCTAATGGAAACCAACGTGAAAAGTCAGGAAGTCTTGACTTATTGGAGTAGAGAGAAAGAAGAGAGTGTGTATAGATGTATTTGAGGAGAAGAATCCAGAGGTAAAACAGTAAAGAACTGTGCATTCAGGAAATCTTCAGAGTTGAATGCTGGAATCTTTTGTTCTGAGAGGGTGGTTGGTTACTGGGGAATAGGACCTGAGCTTACTAATCACTTCATTATGAGGCTTTGGGAGTTGTTTAGGTGAGGGACTTGGATGACAAGGGCCTTTCCCTGTCCTTCTGTATTAGCAGCTCAGGGGAAAAAAAGGAAGAAATAGCTTTGTATAGAAAGTTACGCGCCCAGCGGTTCCAAGATTTCTGTTGCCATGTTTCTAAAGTGCACTCCCCAGGATGGCAGTTGGGTCATGTTGCTGACTTCCTTTCCCCCCCGGTCTTAGGGCCTCAGCCTGTGTCCTCTCACCTTTGGACTCTCCCTTTTCCTGCAGGCTCGATGCTTTTTCAATTCCCTGACATTTAGGGATCTAGTATTTCATGGTGCCTGAGGTAAGCAGTTGCTGTACCCTTGATACTGGATACCTTTCTGAACTATTACACCATAACAGATAATCGGGTGCCCACAGTTAGGTTATAGGACGGGTTCTGGTACCTGTACCAGCCGGGACAGACTCCCTTCACCTGCCCTCACACAGCTGTGGGGAGAGTGGGGGTTGCAGCAAAGTGCTGTGAGGCCGGTTGGGCTTTATGCAGTGCCAGTTCCTACCCTACATCTGAACATGAAAGTGGCTCGTTAAAGATTAAAGGCACTGCCTGGTCCTTCTGGCCTCAGGATGGAATGATCCCCGCCATGGCGACAGCCTCTGTCTCCCAGGAGAGGGCATTTTATACAGGAGGTTTGTGCTTCCAAATGTTACAGTGAGCCTGCCTTGGCTGATACAGTGGCGATAAGTTGGCATTTGGGTACTCTGAAGACATATGAGCTATATAGCATTCCATGGTTTGAATTTCTGGGCAAAACTGCCTCATCAGGAAGTCAAAAGCCTCTACTTTCAACCTGCGCCTTTGGGGAGGTTTTATTCCTTCTTTTATTTGAGTATTCTCTTGAGTCAAGTGAACTTTAATTTTCACAGCCATAAAAATTCCATTAAGCCCCTTGTACTGCATTCCAGGTGTGAAAATGTCTCTGTGTAATGACTGTGGGTGACAGCTAAAATCCTTAAGAGTAGTTAGGATAATTGTCTCTGGAGGCTTGAAGAAAATAATGGTCCAGTTGACAAAATAAATACAGTTCAATTGTTATGTTCTTGGCTGTTCTTGTGGGTAAGGGGACTAGTGTCCAAGAGCTTCTCAGACTACTGCTCATTTTGGTGGTCTTTGAAATGAAACTTTTCATTTTGTAAACAGTGCTCAGGGAACATAGCTGTATGACCAATCTCTCAAAATATCCAAGGCCACCTGCATCTGAATCATGTGGGAGAGGGAGTTCTTTATTTAAAATTCTGATTCTGGGGCCCTTCTCTGCATTTGTGCTAATTCAGAATGTCTGAGGGACTGGGATGGGAAATAATCATTTTTAATAAGCACTTCTGTTGATTGTTAAGTACCCCTAGAGTGGATTGTCGAGTATCCTAAAATTTACTTTATTTCTCATATTTAATTTCTGTGATTTATTAGATGATAGATGTTTGGTTGATGCTCATTTGTCTTTTTTGAAGAGGAGGTACTCTAGTTTTTTGAAAAAAATGTAAGATCCTACAACTCCAAGGATTAGAATTTGGCAATGTCCCTAAGTCTCCACAAGGAGAGATAGCCAGGCACTGGTTCCTGAAAACTTGGATTCATCAAGTCAGCTCCTTCTCAGTAAGAAAAAGGATATGGACATAAATAGGATTAATTTGCTGAACAGAATAAATGTGCAGTATCATTTAGGATGTTGGGGAGGGAAAAGAAGGTAAAAGGGAGCTGTTAAGAAGAAAGAATGAGGGACGCCTGGGTGGCTCAGTTGGCTAAGCAGCTGCCTTCGGCTCAGGTCATGATCCCGGCGTTCTGGGATGGAGTCCCACTTCGGGCTCCTTGCTCAGGGGGGAGCCTGCTTCTCCCTCTGCCTCTGCCCGCCATTCTGTCTGCCTGTGCCCGCTCTCTCCCCCTCTCTCTCTCTGATAAATAAATAAAATCTTAAAAAAAAAAAAAGAAGAAATAATGAGAAAGGGGAAAGATTAGTTCATAAATGGTAAAAATTTTTAAATTAACCCAATTTTAAGTTACTAATATTTGAATATGTGTTTCTTGCAAAAATAAAAAATTCAAATACTCATAAAGCTAAGAATAACTCCTTGATCTGTTCCCACCGCAACTCCCTCCCTGGTATGTGTATCGTCCCATTATCTTTTTGTTGTATTTGGTAATTTTCCACGGATTTGGAAGACTAGAGAATCATGAGATGTGAATATTTTTATTTCTCTTTTGACACCTGCTTACTGTTTATAATGTTAAGATCTCTTGCAGGAAAAAAAAAAAAGTGGCCTATAAATGGCATTACATATTCCTCTTCAAGAAAAACAGTGAGTATGAGTGTGTGCAAGTTTTATACACAAACTTTAGTGATATTTATATCTCTTATGACCACCCACAAAATGTACCTTTAGGTGGTGACTTGTCTGAGTTTTAAGATAATGCATTGAGAGAAATTACTAAGCACAAAGCCAAATTAGTTTTCTTATTTTCATATAGTTTCATAGTCTCATAGTTTTCATGCAACCTCACAAAACTTCAAGTACTTGAAGTCATTTGCTCAGATTTAGCCTCTTTTTAAAGCCCTAAATCAGTGTAATCCTCAGCCTTTCCAGCCTAAAAGAAGGAACTGGGATGGGGTATGATTATATTTTGGAGAAAAAGATGGGAACTGTACAGAATCAAAAACAGGGAAATGATAATCTGCAACAGTTCTTCTCACCTGCTAAATGGTGTTTATTTTAGCAGAATTAGGAAATTCTGATGCTTCTGGCTCCTGTATTTTTCTTTACATAATTCACATTTACTTCCCAGCCACAGTACTATCTGAATTTTCTCTTCCTTATTTAAAGTTAACCAATATATAGAACGTGCCAGAAGCTTCTAACAATAATGGGTTTTTTCAGAAGAGGTTTCCTATTTGTCCGTTCTGTATGTGTCTTGAGGGTTGCTTCATATTAGAATGTTTGTGACTTATCAGCAACTACAGAAATTTTTTTTTTAAGTGTGGTCAATGAGATAACAGTTGCCAACTGCTCTAAAGATGTCTTTATCATTTGCAAAGAACTAATTAACACATACTGTAGGAAAACTTTACAGCCATTTCCTGAAAAGGAAAACACTGAAAGGGAGGAATAAAAGCGGAAACATTTTATGAAACCTTATAAAAGCTCAGTGTGGCTATCCTACTGGAATAATGTAATTAAGGGGAATTAAGCCAATTGGATAAATAACTTTTTTTAAACTAGCCCCTTGAAAAGGAATAGAATTAAGTAGCATAGTTTTTAAACCCAAATTCTGACAGTCTGCATGTACATTTTAACCTAATAACATTTATTGAGTGACAAGCTGAGTTGGCAGCTACATCCAGAGTTCACGCTGCAGGGGACCTACCTTGAAGAATGGACAGGGCTAGGTGTGGTGGCCTTGCATGCCCATGCTGAGGAAAAGCTGATGGCCTTGCGAAGTTTTGAGCAGGGAGCAGAAGGATCTGATGTGAACTTTAATGTTTCTTTCTTGTCTATTGAAAAACAACAAAAAAAACCCAACCCCACATAAAGCAAAGGCTTAATCTTTTGTTTTCTTTGTATAGCATCATTCTAGCTGGTCAGGGCAAATTCAATAATAATTAATAGCTGTTGATGAGCCAGTCATTCTAGAATTGATTTTTTTAATAAGCTGGCCAATAAAGGAGAATCGACACAGATTTAGGGATTTTTCTTTTAAAAGCAAGTGTTAATACAGTTTTCAGAGACTCCTGGATTCCTTAAGCATCCGGTAGGTATGCTGGTGGATAATGTGGCTTTAACTGTGTGTGGCAGCTGATTAAAGCCTTCAGTTATTTCTGTCTTAATTAGAAACTCTGCATTGTCTAGGGAAGTAGAGAGGTCAGGGATGGCCTAATGGGGAAACAGAAAGGGGAGCCTGGTTAAAGCTGACAAAAATTTACTCGGGTGATTTGACCAACTAGCAATGACCGGGCAAGTTCCTCATTTCCTCTGACCCAGATGTTCTAATTTATAAATGCAAAGTGACTTCTTTATCAGCCTCTCAGGGGAGAACTTCAAGGCCGTGAACCTGCTACCTTCATTAATCTTGCTGTCCTGAGCCCCAGCCTGTTCTCAAATGAAATTTCAGAATGTGACCACTGGAGCCTTCCAGGTAAGGGCTCCAGGGGCTGCCGAGCAACCAGCAAGAGGGGAGTGAGGGACCAGCCCTCAGTAGTCAGCACTCCATTTAAAAAAATCAGTGAGGCACCTCTTCTTTTCTGAGTTGCGGTTGGTTGCGTTGGCACCGGCTGGGTTGTTTGGGAAGCAGGAGTTTGCCTTGCATGAGTCAGCACTGCCCTGGGTAAACTGCCTGCTCTGTTGCAATCTTGCTTACTTACCAAAGACACGTCCCCAGGCGGCACCATTCACTTTGCCTGAAAGCTGCTGCTGTTGGTTCCTGAGATGAGCTCATCTGAAATGGCTCCAAGGACCTCAGCGGCAGGAACTGGAGGCTGCTTGCTCTCTGCTGTGGTAATGTTTTGAAACAGGCAAAATCAGGTAACCCCAGACTGTTTGCTCTTCGTTTTATTAGCTAGACTGAGCTGCAGGAGGAATGGGAAATCCTTTGTCTTCAGAATTGCCTCAGCAGTACGGGTATCTTAAAGTCAGTCCCTTAGGCCTTTAGAAGAGGTCTTGAGGGGGAAAAGTTTCATTTCATTTGGGATCTGGATGTGGTTTTAGTCCTAAATAGACCATTTATCATAGAAACCTTAGAGAAGACAAACATGTCAGGTTTACAGCTTTTATCCATCTTTTCCTCTTGTATTTTCTGTCCTTTTTTGTGTCCTGTGAGAAATAGTTTAGTCAAACTAAACAATTATTAAAGAGAGAGAAGCAAATGTATTTTATTATCTATCTAATCACTGGAATATTGAATTGTAGGGAAACACTCTTACCAGCGAGTTTCCATATTTTTCTCTGAGGTACTATGAAGAACCTCCCCTCATCCCTAATTCTGTTCAGACTATTGCTCTATCTCCCTCCTGCTCTTCACTTCGAAACTTTTTAACACTTAAGCCTCACTGCTAGGCAGTTGCCCCTCTGAGTTTGCTTCTGCTCCTTACAGTTCCCCTCAGATGGCCCATGTGTTCTTTTAACCCAGGCCTTTACACCAGCCAGCTATCTCTAAAACACCCTGCCCCAACTTCACCTGGCTGGCTTCAGAGCCAAAGTCATTTCTTCCATGGAGTCTCTTCTTACTCACCAAGATTGGATAAGTACACAGGATAGCACTCTCTACTCTGATCATAGCGTACGTCAAGAATCAGTGTCTGTTTTGTTAGAATGATATCCATGTTCCTTGGGACATGGTTGGTTCTCAGTAAGGGTAGAATGAGGAGGAACCTATATTGTATACTTCCTCAACTCTGATTTTCTTATCAATCCTTTGTTATTTTGGCTTCTGCCCACATTACCTTACTCATGTTTTCCTAAAGATCGTAAGTAAACTCCAGATTACCAAACCCAATGTTGTGGTTTCAGCCTCCAATTTACTTAATCTTGGCCTGGCATGTGGCACTGTGGGGCCATTCTTCTTTCCCCCAGTGACCCTCTTCATCTGGCTTTGAGGTTACCTTGTCTCTTCTGAGTTTCCAGAGTATCCTTCTATTATTTCTTTGCATTCTCTTTTGGCTATCCCATAAACGTTGAGAGGCTCCAAGACTTTACCTTGGGCATCTTTCCACTTCCATACCCCTTACTCCAAGGATCTCAAATAGGCCCGTAAATTCAGCTATCCTCCGTATGTTTAGTAGCCCAGCTGTCTCTCCCAAGCTTCAGATTTTTATTTCCAAATTGATAAACTTTACCCAATTTGAAAAACCTACCAGAGTGTTCAAAAGGGATCTAAAATGGCATACGTTATCTTCCCACTGAGGACCAGTCAGCTGCTTCTGTTGCTGTAGGTTTCAACTCTGTTAATGATGTCCATCAGGTCTTCCTGTTCATTGTTTATGCCTCACATCACCTAAATATGCTAAGTCCATGGTTGCTAAGTGCTTTTTTTTTTAAGATTTTACTTATTTTTTTGACAGAGACACAGCGGGAGTGGGAGAGAGAGAATAGTCTTCCCTTGGAGCAGGGAGCCTGATGCGGGACTCGATCCCTGGACCTGGGATCATGACCTGAGCCAAAGGCAGATACTTAACGACTGAGCCACCCAGGCACCCCTCTGCTAAGAGCTTTTTTTTTTTTTTTAAAGATTTTATTTATATATTTGGCAGAGAGGCAGGCAGAGAGAGAGAGAGGAGGAAGCAGGCTCCCTGCCGAGCAGAGAGCCCGATGTGGGACTCGATCCCAGGATCCTGAGATCATGACCTGAGCCGAAGGCAGCGGCTTAACCCACTGAGCCACCCAGGCACCCCTGCTAAGAGTTTTTGATGATGTTATTGGGGTACCGTTTGATCGATGTGTGGCTTTCCTTCATTCCCACTGTATTGCCTTAATTTAATAGACATTCTGTTTAACCAGCCCAATGTCTTCGAATTCTGTGTGTGAATACTTAGAGACGGGGCCTGCACTCTCAAAGATTACAGGTAACCATTCTCCCAGATGTTAAAGACTAAAGATGTCACAGTTTACCCACTTTGCCTCCAGGAATTTGAGTTTGTAACTTCTGGTTGAGAGCCTTATCAAATCTTCTTTTTAAAAACTATTTATTTATTTATACATACATACATACATACATACATAACCTCTACCCTGCAGTGTGGGGCTTGAACTACTGGACAAGAACAAGAGTTGCATGCTCTGCTGACTGAGCCAGCCAGGTGCCCCCTCCATCCAGTCTTGACCGGGCTTTACCACCCCACCTTAGGTCTTTCTCTGCTCTTGTCCCCTCCACATTGTTATCTCCAAAGTTATCTTCCTAAAGGCCTAAATCAAATGTTCTCATTCTCAGGTTTTCAGAGTGCCATTGGATTCCTGTTTTCTACTTAGCTTGACAGGTAAAGCCCTTCACAATGTGACCCTGTCCTACCTGTTAATGTTACCTGGCTTACTTCTCTCCTTTTCCTAGTCATTTCTCTCCTCTCCATCCTCACCGAATTTCTCCCATCTTCCCAGTCTCTGGTTATAGCATATTGTTCTAGGCGAAGTTGTCTCATCCTCCTGACTCGCAAAGTACTCATCCCCCAGGAGACTTATTAGTTCATATGCGAAACCTTCCCTACCCTTCGTCAAGTAGAGTTAGAGTTGTTCCTCCTTATTTGGACTTCCACAGCACTGTCTATTTCTTCTAGTAGACTGTTCCTTCTACACACCTGCTCCCTGGCCTAGAGCCCAACACTATCAGACAGTGGCTGAAGTGGGTCCCCAGTGTCAAATCATTAGTCCAAACATCTTTATTAGTCTTGGCAGTATTATAAAATTCGTAAGCTGTCTTGTTAGGTGGCATGTTTTTAGTTCCTGTTTGATGAACTTGAGCCCGTGGTGCTATTCCATATAGGTCACCTGAAATCATCAGGTAACCATTCGAAGTTAATTTGAAGATTTATTGGGCTTGCTGAAACTTAAACTTAGTTCCACATTATCACCTAACATTTTTATAATACTTTACAAAATTATTTCCCTTGTATCATTTTATTTGACACCTACAATATTCTGTGTTGGGTAGGCTTTATTATCCCTATTTTACTGGTGATTATAAAGCTACTTTTGACATTGAAGTATACATGCAGGTAAGACTTCAGAGAGAGCATGTTTTTACATTGCGTTAAGCAACTGGTTTGTCTCTTTGTAGTTAAATACAGCCTATTGGCTTCTACAGAAAAGGTGCCTTTGCTCAGTAGGCAAGTGCTAAAGATCTTGCCTTTTATAAGGCCACTTTACCATCGAAGTAGAAGGAGGTACTCAGAGCCTTCTGATCTACAGAAAGGCCTTGAATGTGCTTAGAGACCTTGATTGAAATTAATGGGGTGCCTTCCAACCTCAAGCTTTTCTATTGTGCTTCAAATACCTAGAATTTATTGAAAACCTATTTCAATAATGGAGTGTCAGACTAGGTTGATGAGTGAAGGGAGTCAGCACAAGATAGAGTAAGCAGAGTGTTAAGAACCCAAAAGGTTTCATGGTAATTTCAGCAAATGGTTACATTTGTAGGGTAATAAACTTTTGTGGAATTGGATTATGGAAAGATGAACCATAAGGGCTAGGAAATAATCTCTGTTAAGTACTGGCATGTGGCATCTAGTTTCTGTCGTTCCCTCCCCACCCCCGCCATCCCAATACTTGAGAGGATAAAAATGATTAAAAAGTTTAAAAATAAGTCCTATCATTATAAGTTTTTTTTTTTTTTTAAAGGAATGATTTTAGCCTACAGAAGGAAAAGCTAAGGGATGGCTCGATTACCATCTTTAAGTATAAGAATAGTTTTTGCTGGGGGGATTTTGACTAATTGTTCTTCCTGTACTTCAAAGATTTAAGAGGACATGGGCTTAAATTGAAGGGGGAGTAATTGTAATGAATATGAAGAAGAGTTTCTTGGTCATCAAAGCTGGGAAACAGTTGTATGATTGCTGAAAGTGAGTTGGATTTCTGACTATTTCAGTTATCTACCAGTGTGTAGCAAATCATCCTAATACATTTAGTAGCTTCAAATGACAGCCATTTTATGGCTCATGATTCTGTGAATTGTAATCCAGGGAAGAAGGACATACCACCTTGCCCAGGTGATTTCATTGGACTGGGAGCTTTAACATGGCTTCACTCAAAATATGTGGGTTTCTGTGCTAGCTGTTGGCCGAGATCTTGGTTCTCCTCCTTGAGGTTGGACTCCCTCTTGGTCTCTCATCAGTCATTAATCAATATGGGGCTCCTTTTACATGGCGGTTGGCTTTCAGGGCAGCCATAATGAAAGAGTCCTTCATTATCACTTTCCTTCATTCTTTTGGTTAAAAAAGTCACAAATGTAGCCCACGTTGAAGGGGAGGGGACACTTCGGGAAGGGTAAAATATCAGTGTCACACTGCTAAAGGCCATACAGTATGGTTGAGATTATTGTGACCAATTTGGAAAGAGTTTATCATGTTAACCTTAGGGATATTTAATTAGAGACTAATTGATACATGTTTATTGAGTAGATAGTTTAGGCATTTGATTTATAAACTTGGCTGCATATTAGAGTTGTCTGAGAGATTTTTATAAGCATGGTTTCCATAGGTACCAGACATGTTCATTAATCCAGGTCTCCTGGGGGGGCGGTAGTGGCACCTGAGACACTGTATGTACTTTTTCTCAGGTGACAGTAAAATGAGGATAGAGGTTGGGGAAGGGGACAAGACTGATTCTGATAGGTATAATATATAAGGCAGAATGGTAGGTACCTTAAGATAGGCCTGCTGATCTCCTTTTGCTTCCAGGACCTGGCTGAACCCTCTGCCTGGCAGGTTCTACCCTCTAGTCTGCCTAGTTAAATTTTGTCTCCTTCAATCAGCACATCATTAAAGGAATGTTTTTTGATGCCTCACATTTTTTCTTCTAGTTTCTAGCACTTTTTCCTTTGTAGCATTTTGTAGGTTATAATTTATATAATTTACAACATTTGTGTGATTATTTGATAGAGAGTAGACAAAAATATGTCTGCTTTGCTTTCTGGTATCTAACATAGTACCTGCCTCATAAAAGGCATTCAGTAAGTGTTTGATCAATGAATAACTGGTTGATTGAATGCATGAATGAATGAAGTGACTTAAATTCAGTTTTAAAGAGGGGTTAGAATTGTGGACAGGTGGAGCAAATGAATAGGAAATTCATGGTTTAGAAGTGGAGGTGTGGATTAAACTGCTTGTGTAATTTCAGAAGGTGGGAGGAACTGGTTTGGGAAGAGATGAAGGGTTTGGTCTTGAGTGTACTTGCTATGCTAAATTCAAGGTACAGATACCCATCTAGCAAGCATTTAGAAATGAGGTGCTGAAACTGAAGGGTGAGACTGATTCTGGGTATTTGGATTGGGAGTTCTCTGACGAAAGGCTATGGAGTCTATTCATTCAACAATACTCATTGAGCTCCAACTGTGTGCCAGACAACTGTGTTATAGGGCAGGGGAGCAGAGTTCTGGCTGATAAGGAGCCAGCTTGGTGAAAAGAGCTGTGGAGAATGTTCCAGACAGGAAAGGAACCACAAGTGTGCAGACCTTGGGGGCAAGGAGTAGTCTTTTTATTTTTGAGAAACTGAAAGGAGGACTGCCAAAGGATTAGAGTGAGGTGAATGGGGGTGGGGTTGGGGGCAGCATGAGGTAAAGCAGGAGAGGAAGTCGGGGCCCACATCACATGGGGCCTTTGTGGACTATATGGGGAGTCTTAAGCTTTACCAGAAAAGCATGATGGGAAGCCACTGAAGGTTTTAAAGCAGGAGAGTAACAAGCGGTCCAAGATTATTCTGACTACTGTATGGAGAAAAGAGAACGGTGAAGAGGAGGCCAGTCAGGAGGTGTGTGTTCTAGTTCTTGAGAAAGATAACAGCACACAGAGCAGGGTATGGCACTGTATATGATGAGAATAGGGTATTTGTGGGATAGATTTAGTTTTTTGAGAGGGAGCACATGCGCATGTGCAGGAAAGGTGAGCAAAAGAAGAGGGAGATTGACAATCTGAGGGGTTTGAAGTGGCAGGGGGGCAGTGGGAGGTTGGGGTACCAGGTGGTGGGTGTTATAGAGGGCACGGATTGCATGGAGCACTGGGTGTGGTGAAAAAATAATGCATACTGTTATGCTGAAAATAAATTAATTAATTAAAAAAAAAAAAAAAAAAGAAGAGGGAGATGGAGAATCCCAAGCAGGCTCCATGTCCAGTGCAGAGCCCACCGAGGAGCTTAATCCTGCGACTTTGAAATCATGACAAGCTGAAATCAAGAGTCGGACACTTAACCGACTGAGCTACCCAGGTGCCCCTAGATTTTAAAAGAACCAGGTAGAATTCACTAGAGAAGGAAAGAGTGGTAAGTACAGAGCCCTAGGGGTTACTTAGGGACCAAAAAGAACCCAGGGAAAGACAGGGAGAAAGGTTGGTCTTTGAAGTCAAAAGGGAGTCGAGCTTCTGTACTTTCAGTGGAAAGGGAAGGGGAAAAAGAGGCCTGCAGGAAGAACATGGGTAGGTCATCTGTGTCCGGGACTGCAGGTAGGTCAGGAAGGTGGAGGACTTGGGAAAAAGCCATGCATTTAGCTGTCAGAAGATCTCTGAGGATGTTGGAGAGGGCTTTTGTGAAGCGGAGTGGAGTGAGCTAACACGTGTGTGACCCGTGGGTGAAGGAGGGTACCATTGCTTTGTGGGGGAAGCAGGGAACCGAAGAGAAGGGGAGAGACTGAGAGCCCGCTTGCACAGACCTGCACAGAGAAGCAGGTGTGCGGAGGCTGACGTCTGCTGAGCCCCGACCTTGTGTCCGTCCCCGTGCCAGGGACCGCCCCGAGTCTGCTTTCTCTCTTTGTGTCTAAACAGGGTGCCCAATATTACAGTGACTCCCAGAATGAATTTCCAGATTTGAAGGGTATGTAAGACCTTACTCAGGGGTATGGGAAGGAAATACTAGAACTAAGTTTTTCCTCTATTTTTATCTTTCTCTTTGAAATTTCTTTTTAGTACTGGGTTTTAGATAGTACAGTAGCACCATTTGAACAGTAGCACTTGCCTAATTTGCTGTTACATGTAGAGATGTTGGAGATGTGCTAATTTTTTTTTTTTTAACTGATGGTCAGAAATGGTGCTCTACTGGTTTAGTGAATAAAGGGGAATGTTTGAGATGAAAGGGAAAGATGAGGCAGAAAGGAGGAGGGGAAACCAGCGTGCCAAGTAGCTGTACATTCTTTTAAACCTTTTCAAAACCCTGTGGTGCTTTTGCCCCCACTTTGCACACAAAAAACTCGCCCACGGTCACACAGCTAGGTAAGTGCTAGAACTGGAATTTGAAGCCAGGTTTGTTTTACTTGAAGGTCTTATTATCTCACTTATTTCCCCTTTACTCCCCTCCTCTGCTTGATGCTCTCTCATATTTTCCCATTTCACTCTCACATATTAAAACACTCATTTGCAGTGGAGGAACCGGAGGCAAAGGTGAAACGAACGGTTCATGGTCCCACATCTCATGTAGGGCACCAGCTGGACTCCTGATCCATGATTCCCACGGCACCACCACTGCCTCAAAATAAGTAGTCAAACCCCAGCCGAACTGCTTTGGTAAAGCAGGTGAGGAGGTTTCTAGTTAGGAGGGGAGAGGGGCTGAGCTTACACATAGTAGAAAAGAGTCCTGACTCAGATCCTACTTTTTGAGCACTTTGTGTTGTTAAGGGCTTGCATTAATTACCTCATTTAGGTTCTCCATTTTATGGAAGCAGAAGCCAAGATCAGGGAAGTGAAGCACCTTGACTGAGGTCACAGAGGAAGACTGTAAGTTCTGTCTAACTCTAGGCCCCATGTCCTCAACCCCGCGCAATGCTGCTTTTTGGAAAGTTGCTGTGGAGTCATCAACTAGAGATGAATAAAAGACTTCGGAGCCCAGTGGTGGCTTGGTCCCAGTTGTATGAATTTGCTGGGCACCCAGTCCATAGTCTTCCAACGTTTTTGTAATACTTGGTAGCTCAGGTGTGGAAAGGCTGGGGAGTTAGAGGAAAAGAAAAACGTAGAATAAGAGTTCAATAAATCAAAAGAGTTCAATAAATCCTGCCTCAGAGTGTAGAGCTGGTGGAGTTCAATGGATTGTGTTGTTCAAGGAAGCTGTGTTTGAAATTAATTTTTATAATAAATGTCGTAGTTCTGTTTGATGCAAGGTATACTGGAATATGGAGGGAAGAATGCCAAGCTGATAAGATGGGATCTTTGACCTCCAGAAGGTCAGAGAGGCAGATCAAGTGCTTTGCCGTTGTGCATGATTGAAGGGCATGGAGAGGTGAAGGGTGGAGAAGTACAGGAAAGTCACATTATACAGACTGGCTTGTTGCAGATTGAGGGTGGCAGTAGGAAGGGCTAGCCTGGTGGGTGCCATCTGTTTTCTCGGGAAGACCCCTCAGGGTTTTGGTCACTGTATTTTAGGTCTGGTTCTCAGGCCACAAAATTTGTTTTGCTTTGTACCTGGAAATGATCAGTCAGTCTTTGGGGACAGCACTATATTCAGACTTGGGTGACTGTGCTCAGAAAGGAATGATAGTTTGTTACTCCAGAGTGAAGGAGCCCTTTCCTATTGACAGGATTCTGGATTTTGCTAGGGTACTGCTTTTCTGTATCAAGAGATCTGAGAAATGAAATTTAATAATACTGAGCTTGCTTGGTGAGCATGGAATAATATGATAGAATACTTGTGGGGGAAGTTAGAAAAAAGCTAAGGTTATTGATTTGCCTTCTATCTGCTCAGTATTCTACTAAGTGCTTTTGCATACAGTAGGACATTTAATTCTCCCAGTGGGCCCATGGTACTCAATTTACAAATGAGGAAACCAAGGCTCTGTCCAAGCTGGTAAGAGGATGAACTCAGATTGGAAGGAATCGAGTCCCTCAGATTCTAGGAGCCCACACCCCTAAGTGCTACTGTATGCAGTTCCCACTTAAACTTCATGAAAGAAACTTGTCCCACAGCAGAGAAGATGGCCTGTCACTTAGTTGCAGTATTGCTCAGTCTTGGGTGATTATGGAGTCAAAATAGCCTCCTCTACTTTTAGATTTTTTAAACTTTGTAGATCACACTTTGATGTCATCACTGTTAAGATTTTTTAAAAAGATTTAAAAAAATTTATTTGACAGAGAGATTGAGATCACAAGTAGGCAAAGAGGCAGGCAGAGAGAGGGGGGGAGGAGCAGGCTCCCCGTTGAGCAGAGAGCTCAATGTGGGGCTCCATCCCAGGACCCTGAGATCATGACCTGAGCCGAAGGCAGAGGCTTAACCCACTGAGCCACCCGAGTGCCTCAGGATTTTCTTTTTAAGTAGTCTCTACCCCCAATGTGGGACTCCCAACTCACAACTCTGAGATCACGAGCCACATACTCTACTGAGCCTGCCATGAGCCCAGATGTGGTCATGTTCTTTGTTTAAATATGTTAATACCTTCACCTGAGCCCTTTTGTCTTCCCGTCTTCTTGCTTTTAGTTTGGAAGACATTGCATCTCTTTGGAGGGACTTTCAATATCTGCACACACTGGTTTTGCGTTTATTTTATTATCTTAATTTTATGGGTTCTGAGAGTCCTCCAAGCTCCTAACTTGTCACCCTCCCTCCCTCCTTCCTTTTCTACTGGATTTAAACTCAAATTCTGAGTCTGACTTTGGAATACTTCTCTGGCTCCAACCCAGTTACCAATTTAGCCGTGGCTCTGTGGATTGCTAGCTATTGTTATTAACATCCCTCCCTTCATGCCCACTTGTATCTCAAATCAAATCCAGTTACTCACTGTACCTATGTGTCCTTGATTTCCTGCTTGGGTGTCCTTGTTCCTGTTGTGTTTTTGGCTTGGAATGTCATTCTTCCTATGAAGCTGTCTTGTCTGATCCCTCACTGGGAGTAATCACTTCTTCCTCTGGGTCTCATAGTAGAGAATTCTCTTTTATGTCTCCTTTATGGCACAGTATCCTTTCTACTGTATATTTCAGTAGTTTGTGTACATGCCTTTATCTCTCCTACTAGACCATAACCTCATGAGCAGATCTATCTGGTTGACCTTTGTGTCTCCTCTAGTGTCCAATTCAGTTCTCTGCACATAATGTAAATAGATAGATAATAAATAAATAGATGAATGAATAAGCAGAATTTAAGTTTCTGCTCATTGGTTTGGATTCCCCTGCCCCCTTCTTTGCCCTTCTTTTTTCCTCATTTCTTCTTCTCTTCTGGGTTTTCCCTTACACTGACTCAACCAGCTTGTCTTCACCACTCCCTTTTTTTACCCAGATTTTGCCTCATTCTTTCGCTATTAGCAGTCACTGTGTGGGAGGGCCACAAGCTGCTGGTCAGATTTTCTCCATCCTTTTGTGGCTTTATCCTGTCCAGGAATCATATGACC